>NC_139718.1:11151189-11841189 GCF_964188405.1 Protomyctophum parallelum
TGTAGCCTCTCTCTCCCTACACCAGAGAGGTATAGATGGGAGCCTGCATAGCCCTGTCGTATAGCCCCTCTCTCCACTAGACCCTCTCGGGTCCTATGAACTCACGCACAATCGTGACATGAACAATAATAACAACAATTACAAATTCTCAAAAGCATGGAATCTATGTACAGGTTGGGGCCGAAGTAAGTCGGAGAGGGGATAAAGAGGTGGGGGGCGATCGCCTCCTCTCCCTTTGACCTGCTGACAGGTGAATCTTTAGGCCTGTCTTAAAGGAAGCCAGTGCTTTTCTTGTTTTGAGGGAAGGGGGCAGGGCATTCCACATCTGAGTAGCAGTGCTGTGGAAGGTGAATTTACCCATATTTGTTTTATAAGTGGGTGGCACCAGATCATTGTTCACGCTCCCTCTAATATTGTGGCAGTGGGTGTTGCTCACTTTTTTGTAGGTAATTAGTCAAGTAAGTGGGTAATGAGGGCATGGAGGGTAAAGTAGCAGCCGTGCAAGTAGCAACGGGCTCTGTTCAAGCACAGGCATTGCACAGCACACAGATCAGCATCTAAAGCGTAATTATTGGGTGGAGTGGAATCGGGTGAATTCTCCTAAACCTCGGGCCTATACCTTCGCCATGTGACCTGTCCGCCGCTGGACCGTGTCTCGCGTCTCTGCCGCCGTTCGCTTAGCTCGCGCTGCGTGTTATACTGTGTCCATGGTCAGTGGCTCAGCGCTAACGGTTGCTTTTCCATCTGGCCCATCCATCCCAGCGCTGCACTCAGGAGGAACACGCCGAGGCTCCCAGTGCCGGGGCTGGCAGATGGGGAGCTGAATGGAGTGTGCCTCTCAGATTAGCTCCTGTAATGGCTCATTTGGGCTCCTATGAGGAGATATTAGCACATGTGTTCCATACGTCTGTGCCGAGCACCATTACACCACCAGGAGAATCCTTCATAAACACAAAGTGCACACCTCGAGAGTCTCCTTAACGAAGGGACGAGCGAGTGAGGAAGGATATTAACGAATTTAACGGCAGGGTTGCTGGAAAATCTGGAGAGATACGGTTCCATTTTTACAGATATTCGGGTCTCCATTATTTAACAGATTTCATTGTGTGTATACAGTACTAGGGGACCTGGCCGTAATAGACTCCACAGCGTTTGACAGACACATGAGGCAACTATGTTGTGTTGTCTCAGCCCGCACTATTACCGCATATAACTTCATCACAGCCGTTCGCGACATGAAACGCGCGCTGTGTTTTATTTATGTCCCGCGTCTCATAAGGTGTGTTGATAATGAAGTGGCCGAGCCCCGATTAGGACGAGGCTTTAATGATTTTATTTTTTGCAGCAGGAGGCTTGGCAGAGCATCCGACAGGACGGAGCGGCGCGGGGTGGTGGTGGTGGTGGGGGGGGGGGGGGTGGCGTTGTGGTTGCGATTGTCAGCAGCGCACCTGGGATAGCGGGGCGAAGCAGCGTGCTGCTGGGCTATACGTGGCAGACAGGCTGGCTGCTGACAGCTCTGTGACAGGTCAGTGTCTGTGCCGCAAAAACACTATCTGTAGCCTCCTCCAGAGGGAGAGCTAGTGAACATGTGTAGCTGTCTCTCTGGCTGTCATTAGGGGCTGCTTACTGAGAGAGAGAAGGGCCCCGACGCGCCACTCCAGTTCACAATTAACTTTGCAGGGCGCCGGGCGTGACAGACAGCAGAGGGTGGGAGCGGGGCGCGGTGTCGGGGAGCCGGCGGCGAGGACAGGGCGGCCGCTGCGCTTCTGCTCCCGTTCCGCGGCGGAGCAGATGCCAGTTCAGATGCCCGGGACCCCGGTGTCACTGACCATGTCTCGTCGCTGCGACGCTCCGCATGCAGACCCGAGATGGCACTTGGACGAAGACCAGGAAATGTGACGGGGAGCAAATACCGTATACGGCGCTCCGATACACATGTCCCATTTTAGCCTAATCGTCTCGTGTACCTGGGCAGAACCTGAAGGGTCAGAAAGCGGGTCTGCCAAAGAACCGTGCTTTACAACCGTCTCAGAGTTAGATTTTCTGCAATATTCGGAATTTTGCCGCATGGCAAAAAGATAAAGCACTAAACCATGCCAACAGCAGAGCGTGTTGTGCCAACATTCAGAAGAGGAGCTTGGCCAGGCAGCACTCCAACCAACACTATTGTCAATGTATGTATGTACAGTATGCAGGTGGGAAGCCGGCAGAGGACTGTGTTGTCTTTGTTGCAGCACTAGCAACTCCTATAGGTTGGGATGCCTGTTCAGTGGGAAGGAGAACTGGGACAGATGGTGTGAACTGGGACAGATAGAGTGATACTGTGAAGAGTACAGTATACAGTACACTCTCGCTCTGAAACTCCTCGTCTGGTGAAAAGATCACATGAATCCATGTACTGTATAATACTGTATATATCAGAGGACACCCTCCCTAGGCCAGCAATTATAGCTGTGACAGCTCACTGTGAGAGTGCAGTACTAAAGTTATTTATGATGACACATTTGTGGAGAACACACAAAAACCCATTTGAAAGGTAAAAATTTAAAAGTCTTCTAAATCCTCCAGTTTTCTGAAATAAATATTTTCACGATCTTTCAAAAATAGCAGATCTACAAGCTCGTAGCGTGCCACCGAGTGGCGCGCTATTACCTTGTAGATCTGCTATTTTTCAATAGCTAAATTATAACATAATGTTTAAAACACCAACAGGGGTTCCCGCCCAAAATGGGTTAAGTCTGTTTTCTCCCTCTCCCAATGGAGAGAGCGGTAATTAACGATGTCCGAACTACTGTACAATAAAGATTACTGTGCTTCTAGTGTCCAATCCAGTACACCATCTATTAACTTTATTGACGTTGTCGACCAGTACGGTGCCCTGCCTAACACCAGGGTCAACGTTTCTCAATGGAAGAGCAGCGAGACCCGCCCCCAACCACTGCATGTGCAACTTATTGGATTAGCATACTCTACCAATCAGGTTGGTTAAAATCAGTGCTGGAATATAGAAATACTACAAATATGTATTTAGGACTGTGGTTAATGTATATTTAAGTAGTTAATGTATATTTTGTAATAATAATCTGAATCTACAAAGTAACTATAGTAACTAAAGTCAAATAATTGTAGTGGAGTAAAAGTACATTATTTGGATATGAGATTTAGTGGAGTAGAAGTAAAAGTATTGGAAATACTCAGGTAAAGTACAAATATATACCTCAAAATCGTACTTAAGTAAATGTACTTAGTTAATTTACACCACTGGAAACTTCATGCAATATTCCAACACGACACCTTGTTCTCAACCTGCATGTTGCAGCAATGGTCCTAATTGAGCAGATCTGTTTGCATCGTGCTGATCCGAGGCTTCTTCCTCAGCATGCTCATATGTGAGTGTATCCTGTGCGCGTGTCCGTGTCCGTGCGTGAGTGAACGTGACGTGCCGACAGGCTGCTGATGTCTGCCAGCCCGGCCGACACCGCAGATGGGAGGAGGACACCCGCGGTGGTGAAAAGGCCAGGGCCAAACACTATAGGAGTCAATTCACCAGAACAGAGATGCCAGCAAAGGTCAAGTGGACACATTACTGCATTCAGAGAGGAAGACGTGGACTTCATAGGGCGGAAGAAATCAATTCATAAACTCCTAACTGAACGTTTTTCTTTGTGCCCGTGCGGGTGCATGCGTTGTGTGAACACATGCCGTCTCCCTTCCTCTCGAGACAAATATATGCTTCGTTGCATGACAGTGGTGCACGGACAATAGCAGATCTACAAGCTCACAACGTGACACGGATCCGACACATTGCGAACTTGTAAATCTGCTATTTTCGGCACGTGGCACAGCTGTATGTCGAAGCATAAATCAGGCCTCTCTCTCTCTCTCTCGGAGATGTGTGTACTGTATGATGATGTGCTATTGAATGACCTATCTTGTATAGAGTAATCTTTACGCACACAAACTAACTATTTCAGTCACAACACTCACCTTATCCTACGCCTGTGCACTGCATCCAAATGGCTGACAAAGCGTAAGAGTATAATACTGTACAAGGAACAATCTTCTACTGTAGTCTTTTAAAAGGCTGGAGAAAGACATTTTATGCACTGCAATACAATATGCCCAGATATACAGTGTGGAGGAGAAATATGCAATAAAGTCTTAACACGTTCAATTCTTTTCTCCCTCTTTTTTTTTCTCTCTCCAGTATTTCTGCCAAGGGGCTATCTATCATTGATTCCTGCAGCCATTGTGATCAGATATGTGAATGACCTCTCATTAAATCAAAAGCAGCAGATTAATCAGGGCCGATGGGCCCTCTTCAAGAGACATAATGACTCGGGTATGAAATGAGATTGAGAGGAGAAAAGGAACACTGCAAAATCAAGCATTAGTTTTGCTCGGAGTGTAAAATGGACCATTATGGGTCAGCTCAAAACCAGGCAAAGTCCTGATTTACCTGTGAGGGTCTGAAAAAATTAACACTGTTTTTGCAGTGAAGGTAAAGACTGAAGGTGAATGGACTGTCCTTCTAAAAGAGTGAACATCTGTGGATAATATACTGTACAATACAGTGGAGAAACGGTCAAACTGTATCTCTATATTAATAGGTTAATTCATTAATTAGGTAATTAACATACAATAAGGTCAGACTAAAGAGGTCCTTTGTCGACTTTGAGGCTTATAATCAGGAGTTGTAGTAGCCATGGGGTAATCTAGGTGGTGGACATTGCTCTTGTCTTCGTGTCTTTATGCATGAAATATTGTTTTGTTCTTTGTGCTACGTATGTCAAATGTGTGTATATGTGTTCTGCATACATGGCTGCTGGGTCGCAAGACAAATTTCAGTGTGAACTGACAATAAAGTACTATTTCATATCATAATCATATCAATAGGTTTCCCTGAACCTGCAACAGAAAACACGTTGTTTACTGTTTACTTGTTTAAAATAACATCTAAGTAAAAGAGCTGCGACAGGACATGCTAAATACTGAGTCACACAGCATATATGTGACAAATTAATTTAAAAGATGACAGCACAGTCTAAAATGTTCAACAATAAAACACTCGGATATGTTTTTAAAAACACCAGGATAGTGTTTTTATGTAGTTAAATGAAAACGAAGAGAACATTTTAAAAATGTCCAATTTCTATAATCTGTAAATGGTTTGAGAAATTCAATAAGTAGCACCTGATGCAGTAATTGATTAGATATTAACCAGAACATCCTTCCATATATTACTGTACTATGATAATCGTACTGTATAATCTGCCTGCTGACTGTTGATATTTCCGCCGGACCCTGCTGTGTGTATCTGGTCACCTGAGAGCCCCCTCATCCTGTGTTGTGTGGATATTGACGAGTAAGACAAGGTCAAGGGCCAGTGGCCCTCCCACCTCCTCGTGCATGGCAATTAACATTGAAGCAGTGGGTGGGAGCGGCCTGATTTCACTAGCTAGTCAAAGTGCCAATCAACTCTGATTGGTCTTAGTTCCCCTGGTGTGGGTGTTGGGGAGGGGGAGAGGGGGGTCTGAAGGGTATCTATAGTGACGGTTGCTGTGGGGAGGGGGTTGGGGGGGTTCTTATGCCAGTTAAGCACAACTCCCGCTACTTGTGTTGTTAGCATCTTTGTTCGGCAAAACGGCATTCCTGATTTAATTAACACTTCAATTAGGTCGTGATTGCATAAACATTCTTCTAATAACAGCCGAAACGCCGGTTGCAAAGCGGCACAACATTTGAAGGAGTTTCTCTCATTACGAGCAATGAGAGCAATCTTGTTACACAAATGATAATTAGGTGTCATTAGCAGATAACAAAGTGGGTTAATTAGAGAGCAGGGGCAACAAACACTTTAGAGATGGTGGACGGATCAAAGTTCTGCCGTGGAGTCATTAAGAGAAATCTCAGCTAAAGCCACAACGCTTTCGCCCATTATCACTCATATCAGCTGCTGAGATAGTATGCACCAAAAAACAAAATATGAATACACAGAGAACCATCCATTATGGAATGTATTTTATCATACGTCCAGGTTCCTCCTTATCGTCCCAGACTTTCCTCTCTGTTTATTCATGGAATATTCCTGTGGTAATCTGTAGCTGCTCAGAGCATCCCCCGCTGCTACAGCAAGACGCTAGACTCACACCTGAACTTTGATACTCTTTAGAATAATTGCATATCAGCATACAGCATCACCGTGGCGCACACCAAACAAGCTCTTATGCATGGCAAAAACCCCACTGTTTGCATAAGCCCATTTATTATGAGTGATAGCGCTGCCTTCACTGACATTTTGTAAACTGGAAGCGCCTAATCTTGTTTGGGCTTGATACTTATTAAAATACCAGAATAGTCAGGCGGGCCGACGTCCAGATAGGCGTCCATGTTTTTGGTTTCAAATATAAATACATTTGTCTTGTGGCAGGGCTGGCTGGCTGGCTGGGTGCGTCTGTACCCGACCAGCGCGCTGTCCGAGGTGAGAGGGGCCCAGTGGCTGCCTGCCTCAGTCACATGATTTATGATCTCAAACCGGCAAGTAGTGAGACGTGCCTGAATATGAAAAAAAGTTAACAATGGCTGGCCAGAGACCAAGCCTGTCTTTCAGTCCTCCCCCCAACGCAACGCAACCCACCACACGCCACCAAACCTACACTACAACAGTGGGGAAACAGCCGTGGACGGTGTCAATATCACATGAAGATGATCACGCGTGTGTGCTCCTGCACGATAAAAGGCAGGTGGATGGGGGCCCACGTAATGACGAGGGGGTGGGAGGTTAGCTGGCTGAAGACAGGTGGGGGTTGTTGTTGGCAAAAATAATTGAATTCTACAATGGCTGGCAGATATCTGAATGTGACTTTGTGGAGCTCCAATCCTTTATCCCTTCCCAGTCTGAGTATTGACAGCTAAAAACAACAGCCATTATCTGTTAATTACATTAACATTTTATCAGCGGCGGGTTGCCGGGGCGCGTGTCCCGCAGCTGGAAGATAGCTGTCAGTCAGCGGCGCCGGTCGGGGTGGAGGAGAGCGGGCCCTGGAGACCCGGCCCTGCAGGACCCTGCGGGCCCTCCACTCCGAGCTGCCCTGCTGCCCCCTGTGCCCCGGCCCCCCTGTGGGCCTAACAGGGGAAGGGGGGCTGACAGGCAGGGCCCTGCACCACCACCTCTGTTGTCCTGGCCACAAAGGGAAGGCTAAGATAAGTACTGACACCTGCCAAGCTCTTAAACCCCCGGGCCATGCAGGGGGCACACGCACACACACGCTTACAAACAACCCATTCAACCCAACGGACTTGCAGGGGGCACGTGAACGCAGAGTGTGGTCAATGTCACAGTGCAGCTCTTCGTTAGAACTAAAGGTGGAGCCATTGGATCTTTCCGATACAGCTGACGACGCAGGGCCATGCACGGTGGGGTTCATTGGACCGGTCTGTAGAACAGCCCTGTTGGCCCCGGAGCTTGTTCCTCATTACAGCTCTCATATGTTTTATTTATGCCGTCTGTAGATGTTCCAGCTCTGGCTGGCCGGGCAGTGGCATGGGTGGCAGTGCCAAGCAAGAGAACAGCAGCAGCACACGCTACAGGACTTGGCATTGGGTACCGTGTGACGGCCTCAGTCAGGGAGAGGGGTGGGGGTGGCGGGGACCCTGGCCGCAGGTCTTCGGGGTGATCTGTGGTCCTCAATCGCATTACCATCCGCGCGGGCTTGCGGGGCTCCTCGCCATTGGGACTTGGCCCTGCCCTCCCCTGCTCCCGGCTCTGTTTATTGATTGGGAGCTGACTTATAACTTAATATTTCTCCTGCTTATTTCCCCCACAGAGGCTGATTCCTGTCACAGGGGCGACGGGGGGGATCAATGGGAACCTTGTCTGCGCGGGGGAAGGTCCGGGCAGGGGTCGGCCACTGATTGACAGGAGCCCTGCATCCAGCTGGCAGCGGGACAGCCAATGTCGCTCCGGTCCATGTTGGGCCGATTTACAATTAACAACATTACAGAGTTTTTACATTGACAGGTGGGACAGGAAGGAGCACGGCTCTATACAGGCCAAGTACTGTCCAGTCACTCAGGGGTTAAAGAGCAGCGCCTATGCTATGTGTTGCTGGAACACACTGCCTCCGTACACCAAGAAATGCTAAGAACCACTGCTGACAGAGAAGGAGTAAGAAAGAAAGAGATATCAAGTGTAGTAATCAAAATGAAAAATGGGTCTCCGGCTACTTTAAACAAGAGCTAATTTATCACCAGAAAGTACGGATAAGTAGCCGAGTTGTTGCCGTTCAGTAAGTACCCGTTCTGCACCAAATTATTCCACCCCTGCTTGCGTGCAACCATAAATCATACACTTCCACACATCTTTTCCTATTAGCGGCCATGCTAGGCATGGCCGCGTGCTCAGCTACCAAACACAGACTAATAGGCTACAACTTTTAATTTTGAGAATGCAACTCCCCCACTTCAAGCCTCCCCTCCCCCAATCCCTCATTTTCGAACACCCCCCCCCCCACCCCCACACACACACACACACACACACACACACACACACACACACACTTGCACACCTCAACCCCCAGCATCCTCACAATCTCACACAATATTCACATTATCACATACAGGAGCAATCATGTTTATCACCCAGAGCCAGCTATTCAGGATCGTGCACGCAGGTACAAACTGTAGTCTATTTCGTCCCTCTGCCCTGGTTTTCTGTAGTGTGACTGGGGGTCCTGGTGTTACCAGACTGGGGCACAGCCCACCCCTATAGATAGAGCTGATCCTTTAGCTTCGGACACAGGGGGAAACACTTCCTATTGCAGTTCTATACGCACATGTGGATACACATCAGAAGAAAGGCAAAGATGTATTACCAAAAAAAAAAAAAAAAAAATCCCATGAACTTCAAGGGGATTTTCATAACATGGACACTTTTTTGGACAATTACCGGTAAGTATTTGAACGTCATAAATTTAAAGAATATTCATACAATATGAAGTCATACTCCAGCAATTGAAAGGGCTCGGCAGTGGATAAAAGATTCAGTACGCCCCAACACGCTTTAAAAAAATATATATTTGCATTTGGGTTTAATCAAACACGCTCTTGTTTAAAGTTTAGAAAAAAACATTTCAGCCATTAAAGCAAATGTGTGCTCTTTCTAAATGCATACAACCGGGTCCTGTGCAACACCAACCACCCTCCCCCAATCCCCCAGTGGAATAACAACAACAGCAAAACAATGGCCAGTGCAATAAATTCATCACACGGACTCGCGTGCGACACTGGGAAGTCCCAGGGAAGACAGCGAGCGCCGGCCCCAGTCAAATGCTGAGGGGGAACGTTAGACGTGATGGATGGAGTCTTTGACTTCCAGTAGAAGTGGCATGATGGCCTGGCATCTCTCTGAAGTGCTCCGCTCGCATTGTGACCAAATCCTGTTATGTCCCTGTTTCATTGTGGTGACAGTATGAGGAATGCTTGGTTTTGTTCTCCCTACTGTTACAATCCATCATCTGTGTGGCGAGAGAGAGAGAGAGAGTAAGAGAGAGAGAGAGGCACTATGCTACCTACCACCCCCCCTCCCCTCCCATTCCTCCCTCTTTCTCTCTGCTGCTCATACTCTGTTGAGACGTCTTGTCTCTTGCCACAGTGCACCTCAGACCTCTCGTCGACACGTGTGCCGCTAAATTATCCCCCCATGTTTTTCACCTACACCCTCTCACTCCATTCCAGGGGATCTCTGTTTATGGGCCATGAGAGAGAGAGAGAGAGAGAGAGAGAGAGAGAGAGAGAGAGAGAGAGGACAGAAAAGCAGCAATGCACCGCGGCTCTATTCAGAAACACTTAGCTCGTAAAAGACGGGCTTCCCTTTCCCCGATCAATCCGGTACTTAGAGGCGGATGTAATTTGATCTCAGTCAATGTGCTTGGTGTTGAAAGCATCCTGCCCTGGTTTTCCTAACCTGGGGAAGGGAGGGAAAAAAGGACCTATGTCCAAGCATCTAATTAAGGTTGGAGTCTCACTTGATCACATTCCGGAGGTGGGTGTTCTGGGGTGGGGGTGTAATAGTTTAATTATCACCCCAAAGTGGTTAAAGCTAATATTTAATTAGGAAATAAACAGAAAGCGGAGGCCTTGGTATGCAATCATGGTCAATGAAGCAGAGAGCGGACCTACAGCGTAATAAGGGGGGAAACTCCCGGCATATATTGCCACATAAAAGAATCCTAATTAGTCAAACGTAATTAGCAGAACATTACAGAATTACTGGGCTGCACGAGGATGCCTTTCATGCTTGTGTGAGGAGAAACCAAGGAGATGGCTAATCACTGAGCCTATCATGCCACATTTAGAGATAGTGTTTATATCACAGACCTTGGACTTGGAGGTGTGTTATCATGCAGGTAAAATCCTCAGTGTTCATTTAACAATTTGGACCCATAAAGGGTCCAATCTCTGCCTTAAATTAACACGATAGATGTTTTATTATGCATGAATTTAAAACCATGCCTTGTTTAAATTAGTAGTAAGTAGTATTAGTAAAGTAAACAAACACCCATGAGATGGCACAGTAATTTTTCATTCGTATTCAGTGCGTGATTACATTGAATATCTGGCATTGGGTAATGTTCCACGTTGGTACTGTTACCCTGTGCGCACGCACGCACGCGCGCACACACACACACACACACACACACACACACACCCTCACACACACACACACACACACACACACACACACACACACACACACACACACACACACACACACACACACACACACACACACACACACACACACACACACACACACACACACACACACACACACACACACACACACACACACACACAATTTTAAGCAAGTACACCGACTGCTATTGACTAATAAGCATTCCCGAGCCTGCACGGGACCTGGCACCACGTGCACGTGCGAGCGAGTGTGTGTCAGTATGTATGACGTGAGCTCAAGTGTCGAAGATCTTATCTCATAAAGAGGCTTATAAATGTACAACTATCTCATGTCACATAAAGGAGCCCATGTGATTTATTCCTATTGATCAACTGCCGGGGGCCGTGACAGCCTTGTAACGGAAATCAACACTCTCTCACAGCCAAGGCGTCCCGGCTGCTGCCATGCATTGAGACGTATGCACGGGAAGCCGTCTGCCCGGGCTATACAGATTAAAATGGAAATTATGCATGATTTATCATGCATCAACTCAAAGTGGCTGTATTGGGAGGAAGCAGGGTGTGGATCTTGCGGCTGGTAAGACTTGGTGGACAGGTGGACACACAGTCCAGACTCGCATGAATATTGCAAAAGGAAAAACTCTGTTAGCACACAAAGCCCTCTGTCCCCAACTTTGTTGAGCCTTTAGCAAAACAAGTGGAGTAAACTGACACCCAAGTTTACTCAGTGTTTACGCGACATCACAGCTGACCAGCACTGGACAATGACCCTCAACCTGTCTCAGTATGGTGCCCCAGAGGTGTCATAAAGCCTGGGCAGGGAGCTTTGCTGGGGATGACAGAGTGCCAGGAGCTCTCCCACCAGGACCTAATTTCCCCCTGCGAAAATGGATAGCACGTCCATAGCGTAGCTTAGTTTAAAATGCAAAATGTGGACATTATCTGGCATGGAGATTCAGCGGCATCCATCACGCTATGCTAATGCAGCCCAGTGGTTAAGATATTCTAATGTAAGCCACCCTGGAGATGTAGGGGAATTAACACAAACAGAGCAGGGCGGCAGGAACACAGAGGGGTCAGGCGATAGGAGGGGACAGGGGGAGCCACTCCTGAGACAGGTGCTGCCACACACACACACACACACACACACGCACGTGCCCATGCACAATTCCACACGGGGCAGAGCAGGGGATACTGGGATAGGGCCTCCGTGGGGGCTGCTAAGCTGGGGAGGAGGACCCTGTGTGCGCGCAAGCACGCATGCACACACACTTTAATAAAGCCAAACACAATTATTCATCCAAATTCGAGCACGTGCACACACCGACATGTTTGTACTTACTCACATGTCTGAGCATGCAGTATACTGTACATACTTGGACATGCATGCATGCGCACACACACACACACACACACACACACACACACACACACACACACACACACACACACACACACACACACACACACACACACACACACACACACACACACACACACACACACACACACACACACACACACACACACACACACACACACACACACACACACATAAATTACTGTCTCCCTGTACATCAAGCATACAATTTGCATTCACATAAAAAGATGGCATATCCTCTGTCATGGCTATAAAACTGTCAAATTGACAACTCAAGACTCTGCAGAAAACACTCTTTGATCTTTTCAATATTCATAATTAATCAATTATTTAATCAATTCAGCCAACTTCATCTCACGTACAGCATTAATTGACTGGATTTCATTAATAGAAGCACCATCCTGCACTAGTTCTACAGTACATAGACAGTGAAATCGTTAGTATTCATTTACCAAAAATGGTGCATTTATATAGCGCCTTTATCCAAGGCGCTTTACATAGATTGTGCATTACATTCACCCATTCACACACACATTCATACACCGATTGTGGCGGAAGCCATGCAAGGTACCAACCAGCACATCGGGAGCAATTTGGGGTTCAGTGTCTTGCCCAAAGACACTTCGACATGTAGACAGGAGGAGCCGGGATTCGAACCGCCGACCCATGGATCATTGGACGACCTGCTCTACCTCCTGAGCCACAGTCGCCTCAAAACGGGTCAATTTGGTTCCATTTGTAAACTCAGAGTTAAATGAACTCAGGATTTTACTTTGTATCACATCACATAATAGTAGCAGTATATTCCATATCATTCTCCCCCACTGCGTTTTCAGCATGGAGCTACCGTATGTTTGCACATTTGGTACAGCTGCAGCGGTGGTGGAAAGTAACTAAGTAAGTACTGTACTTAAGTACAACTTTGTATTTCCAATTTTCTATACTTTTACTTCTACTCCATTACATCTCAGAGACAAATATTGTACTTTTTACTCCACTACAAATATTTAAAAGTTACTTTGCAGATTTCAATTATAATTACAAAACTTTTTATTAAACCACATCAGCCCTATTCAAACTTTGGCGATGCAACACGTTGTGAGCTTGTAGTAGATCGGCTATTTTCAAAAGATTTCTTTACATTTTATACACTTGAAAACTTGTGAAATGGGACATTCTGCATAATGAGCACTTTAACGTTTGGTAGTTTAAGTCTATTCTGATGCCAAGATAATTCTGACATGTTGTTTACACGTCATGTCAAGTTGGCTACTCCATCATATTCTGTTGTTCAACACAGACCGTGTTCCATAGGTCATGTTTTATCATTTTACCCTTAGTCTACTGCCTGTTTACACAGCGTTGTTCCTCTTATCATCATTAATGTCTTTAAGTCTATTCTGATGCCAATACTCTTGTACTTTTAATTTTGAACACTTGAGTACTTGTGACAGAGTATTTCTACAATAGGGTATTGATACTTTTACTCAAGTAAAACATGTGAGTACTCCTTCCATCACTGTCCTCAGTGTAGCAGCCCCCACGGAGGCCCTATCCCAGTCCCCTGCTCTGCCCGCCAGAGCTGCAAGGGAAGGCATTATTATCATTATATTAATGTGACATTAATTGCTTTTACTTTTTCACTCCATTAAGTGTGCTCTATCTCTTTGGGAGCCTGGCCAGATGGTTTATCACTTCCCGTGCTGTTGGTAGCGCCATTAATGGGCTAAGACACTGAGCTATAAAATAATTGCGCCGCAGTGTTGGAAATGTTCATCGCACTAATTGAAAAGTAATTGCGGAGGTATAGTGCAACTGTCACGCCATAAAAGGCCTGTCATGGGAGAAAGGGGGGGTAGGGGGGCTTTCTAGTAAAAGGCTATTGTTTGCAGGCGGTACAGTACAGCAGAATGGTCAAAGCGAGGACCAGCCTCGACGTTAAATGTTAACACAGGCAATGATCCATTGAAAACACAGACTCTTTTCCACCACCTCATGGTTTTATGTCATAATTATATTGGAGTGATAGTCTTTTATATTGTATTGGTTTACATTATCTCAGGGTTTTATTGTATGTGTGAACCATGTCCCCATATAGTGACACTGATATCATGAACATGCGTCGGTTTAAAAAGATAAAGAAGACATTGCAGGATCTGTAACCTGACGTGACTATTGGCACCTACACTTAATAGTACCAGTAAGACGCCTGAGGTCGCGCGCACGCATCCGCCTAGGTGACAGCAGACTGCTGGGCGAGCACTGGCGCTTTGGCATGGGGGGGTCAGATCAACATATAGAATGAATTCTGTACTGGCCATATGGAGCGTGTATCGAGTGTACAGGGTTTGATGTGGTCAGATCAACATATGGAAAGTCAGAACAGGTCAGCTCCATATATGGAGATCTAAGGGTTGCAACGCGGTCAGTGTCTTGAGTGTACCGGCGGCCGGGTGTGGCTGCACTAATAACTTTGGGGCAGGCCCGTCTAGAGTTTAAATGGTCAGGTATCAGTCAAAAGGGAGACATCGAAGAGGAAGGATGGATGGGTAAGGATCAACATATGGAATGTCAGAACAGGTCAGCTCCATTTATGGAGATCTAAGGGTTTGAGGTCAGATGTACAGTTGCTGGCCAATATTGATCAGGGATCTCCATGATATAATATTGATGACATCGGGGATAAACGTGATGTCACGAGTCATGACCATACTGTATATAGTCATGCCTGGGGTGACCAACCAACCAACCAACCAACCGACCGACTGACAGACTGACTGACAGGAAATGCACAATTTCATAGTAAAGTCTAATTACAACCTGCAGTCGCAATTAGACATTATATTAATACTCTGTAGAAAATAAATCAAGCACTTTAAGGGGTGTGTTCGCGAAAAGGCCTATCATAACATCAGCAGTGTATTGTATCAACAAAGCAGTCATTTCACTGATTGTTATTTTGTTCATGATGATACTAAACAGTATAAATCTATTGGATAATAGAAAAGGGAGTTTATAGAGCAGGCAGAATTGAGTATTTGTTTCAACAATGGCACTGTTTGGCAGCTATACAAAGGTAAATTCAGCACTGAGTGGCTAGTGAGAGGGGGATAAGAGACCATGTGCAGGGAGGGTAGATGGAAAACAAGCAGGAGACTGAATCAATGACTTTGGAGACCAGAACATATATTGTGACTTCTGTTTGCCCTGTGCCGTCTCAAGTGTAATCTACTGAGAGAGACTGTGTGTGTGTGTGTGTGTGTGTGTGTGTGTGTGTGCGGCTGTGCGCACACGCGCATGTGCATAATCAATGGAATTTCTGTTGGGGGAAAAAAAGGAGGAAAAAAAAGATTCACGATTTTCCCCTAAACTACATACCTTATTGAGAAGTAAATCATAATTACAACAATTTTAATGACCACTGCACCATCAGCAATAATATATGATTCATTTCTAATGAACTTTGGATATTACAGTGCAGAGCCAAGAGTATTAAATCGTTAAAGTGTTAATGTAACATTATAAAATATCATTAACCTAGCAATTAATCAGCTTGAAAAATATAACATGCACCACCCCCCAAAAAAAGAAAAAGAAAACATGGTTTCCTAGCCTCTTCATCCTAGCGAGTATTCAGAGATAAATCCCTGTAGATTCTGCTAGATGTGCTCAGTAGACAACACACCACGAGGGATTTCACTGAGATACTGTATAGTCTAGAGAACCCTGTGGATTTGCTGCTGACAACATGCAAATATTCACACTGGTCTAAACAGATGTTTGAGTTAAACTACAGAACACATCCTAAGCACCAAAGCAGCACCAAAGTTCAAATCCGTGAAGAAGTGAATAACACTTACAAGCTCACAACTCTCTTGATGAGCTTGTGGATGGGGTGGGGGGGGAGCATGTGCGCCACCAATCAGGCTTTAGTGCCTGAAATGAATTGCTGTGTACTTAACTTGGTGAGACTGCTGATCCAACCGAGGGGGATCAGAATTTGTGTCCATGCCTTTATTGATGAATGCTTGCTGTTTGAGGTGTTGCTGTAGGTTAACAGAAGGGCCAGGGGCATTGGTTTAAGCCGTCATTACTAAAACAAAGCAGCCTCTCACTGCTTATCAGCCCCTCATCGACTCCCCCATCCAGACCCTGTCGCCCAGCCAATCCAGCTTATTGACACCCATTGACCGGGGTTTGAGAAAGAACAGGATGGTGAACTTGTCCAACATGGATCAGGGTCAGGGCAATAGCTGTGTGTGTGTGTGTGTGTGTGTGTGTGGGGGGGGGGGTGCAGCTGTACGAGACCCTAGCCCGTTCTGCCACATGGATCCAATAGTGTTTGTCCTCCAAATCAATGGCATGGGGGCGGGGGGGCGGAGGCCTGAAACTGGAGTGATTGATTCTAGTAGTTATGATGCCATGTTCATTGATACGGTTTGATTTTTGTGACTCTTTGACGCTCTGTGATGCTTTTGATTCCTCATGCTTCCGATCAGTGTGACTAATGTATGCACCGTGCATTGTTTCTGTGTGTCGGCACGCGTGGCGAAGACACAGGTTCCCTGGAGGTCATGCAGCCAGGGTGGCTATATGTTTCCTAGTCAATAGTGAAGTCCCCCGACCCCCACCCCTTTACTGTACATATTTTTGAGGGGCGCTAGCCCCTCCTATATTCAGCTATTAGTGTAGATTTGTCCTTCACAAACATTAAATTCCCATTGACAATGAATGGGGAATTTTACGTCATAGTGTCAAATCGTGAATCGGCAAGTGTTTTTTTCTTTTGATTTAGTTTATATGATGTTATTTATTTTTTTATAATTTATTTTGCATAGTACTGTATATTTGTATGTCATTAAATGTTCTGATGAATTGAAAATGGAGGACCCCAATGGAAACAAGCCTTAGTGTTTTTTAATCCTCTTAGCAGACGTTGTATTGAACTGTGCTTACCTGTGCTACAAACAAATGTCAATCAATAGGGGCTGTAGTCCATAGTTCCTCATCTATTGTAAGTAGCCTAAGCCCTGGCAGAGGGGCAAAAAGCTACCTCACTGTCATGGAAAATCTAAAATGTGAGAGTATCTCAGAAAAGAGTAAGACTCATTTAAAAACATGAAAAGGCATTTAGTCAGAGGTGTTTCAATGGACGTTTCAAATGTCTAACTGTTTATACTGAAGCATCCACAAACTTGTGACGCAGTCATCATTGGTCGTGGAAGAGGAGCAGCAAGACTTACCCAATGGCCGTCGCATCTCCACCGTCTGAAGTTGCAGTGAAGTCCACCACAGGAATGGATTTGCTTGTCGACTGAAGGGAAACGGCTGGCGATTCCATGTGTATCGGAGGAGACATGTGGTTGTCTACAGCCTCCCCAGACCAAACAGCAGTGGTTGGCAGTGACAGGGACTAGTATACACATGGGAGAGAAATGGCATAATAAACTGAAATTGACAAAAAGAAAACGACCGGAGGTAGCAAGCTATTGTGGGTTTACATCTCCCATGATGCCTTGCAGCAGTAGTCTCTGTAGTTGAATACAGTTTAGCGATATTATAGGAATACATTGGAGGAATGTGTGTTCATTCATTGCCATGAAAAGAGACACGAATTTAGCTCCATCTTCCGTGAGTGACAGCTGATATTTCAATCATGGTCAAGGAGTCCCCGCCTCTGCTGCAGCAGCGCCATTTTAAACAGCAGGTGACAATTTGTCACTGACAAATGTGGTGACAAATGGAGTGGCAGGTGACACCAGGTACCCAACAGGCTGATAAATTATGGAAAAGGATTCATACATGTGACTTTCACTGCACACAAATTGTGGTTGAAAAGGGGTTCAGAATTTACTGCCCAGTGCCGGGCATCACAAGATGGGACCAAAGGACTTAATTCTTCAACGCTACCAAGGACAGCTCCAGTGTTGCCACATTTTACGAAAGAAACAAGAGACTAGGCTGCATGAATCACACAGTTTTTTAGCCTTGGACATTATACTATATATAGGGCTAGTATATGTATATCTATATCTATATACAAGCTGAAGCTCACATCACGTCACAATGTGAATGATGCGGCGTGAGCTTGTAGATTGGCAATTAAAAATAAATCTTAGGGAAAACTAAAAATAATATTTGGAATATGTTTTAATTTGAAACATTTGAAGATTGAAGAACACAAATCTTGTATGGGAGTAGGCTACCTCTGGCACACTTTTTTTCAGATGATTTTTCCGTGGTCCAAATAGCCTACATCATTTGGGCATTGGGGGACATGATGAAAATGTTTGAGAATGAGTCGAACGACTGGTTTCAAAACAACATTAGACAGCATGCAAGCCCAATAATAAACTAGGCTACACTTTACAAACAAGTCCCAAAAAACCGCAACCAGCAACAAGAACTACCAATACATTATTGTGACTTTACCGAAAAACAAGCCCAAAGTCGCTTATAATAAGCGAACATGGCAACACTGGACAGCTCCCTCTAATTTCTGTAGGTTTCTCTCTCTTTAGAGTCTAAAGAGAGAGAAACCTACAGAAATAGCAAGATTCAGTGATTTTAAAAGCACTTCGTGTTAACTTAAACAAGGCTACCTAATACTTTTCAACAATATCAAGGTCAACTGCATATCCTGTTGATTTGCTTGACAACATCTTATTCTTACCATAACTTGCAACGACAGTGTCTCCTAATTGTAAGTGACAGCACATGGCTGCGTGTTATGGCGGAAATGTGGTCATGCATTGGGTCTTCCTGGAAAACAAACTACCTACTTTTGACTCGACTATAGTCTTCTCCAGCTTTAAAGATAGCCCAGCGAGAGCCGTGTCGTGTAGGCCTAAATGCTGCCAATTTGGTCACATTTTTCAGAATAATAATTCTCCAAGCTGGCACCATTACAGTAAACCGAAACCCATATTATTTTTGTTCCTGCCGCTTAACTCACCCCGACGGCAAAGTAGAGTGACCGACCGCGATAAGTGTACATTTTACTGACCTGTCACCTGACCAAGGACTTTGTTGCACTGCCTGCACAGACGTCAAGAACAGGACTGCTATAGAAAAGGTAGGCCTTGCTATAGTAAGCTATGTTGTTCTAATCTACTATGGAGTCCAGCCTATAGAGGGTATGCACATGCTTTAAGTGAATGGCCCATCGAGTGGCAAAGCATGCAAAGTGAGTTTAACATTGTTTAATGTCGTTTAATGCTATCAGATAGGACTTTTCTGTTTGGATGTATGGGCCAGAAAGTAGTTTTTTGCCACTACAGTACTTACGTTACTACATAACTGACGTTCTTACGTTCCTGGTTTGGTGATGATGTCACGCGCATACCCCATAGAGTATTAAAAGGCATACCCTCAGTCTAGCCCTTTTCCATTGTACTCTTTCCAGGAAGACAAAGATGGCCAAACAAGTCACAATGACAACACTGTACAGACACATAGGATTAGGATACATAAAAACAATAACATATGTATTCTTCCATAAAATATAAAAGGTTTATATATATCACAAACAATTACTGTATCTACATGAACAATTATTCAACAATTAAACCCTCTTGAATGTCTTCAACCTTGCATAGGTTATACTGTAGGCTACCTGTACTTACATACTGTAGGCTACACCTCACCAGACTCCTCTGCACACCCAACACAGCTGCCACTCTGTAGCACTTCATTAGGCCCACCCAACAAGTGTCCTGCAAGTGCACCCAGGCTACCCCCCCCCCCCCCCCCCCCCCCATCCGTCTCTTTTTTTTGCACTATTATGCTGAACCGCACCTACAGTACCTAATCTCATCTGTTGTACATAGAATATACTGTGAAGATGAACATACTACTCTGTACACAGAATACACAAAGTTAGATAGCAGCTACTGGGTGTAAAACATAATAATGCTGCGGGTAGGCTATATATTGTATATACAATATATATATATATATATACACACAGAGAATATATGCCCATTTGATGATGCTCTTGAATCTATTCTATTCTATTGCTCTCTTTTGCACTCTCTTTCTTTGAATCTTTTGACGTAAAAAAACCCCAAAACATTATTCAACTGTTATTATGCTGCATTATCTGAAGGAGGCCAAACCAAAAGGGTGCACGATTATGAAATTATGACCCATATCCAATCTCCCGATTATTTGCAGGGTCTGATTCTGACCCATTCTGATATTATACAGAGGACCACAATGGAAACAAGCCTAGGCCCTATAGGGGCTTTTCCCAAAGCCAATTCTTTTGAGACCATTCTGATACAGATTAGGGCATCTTTATGGCCGATATGGCCGATTACAATACAATACATACTACTAACACCAACTTCACAAATTAATTTCTAAGTCATTCTCTCATTTTGGTCAAACATTTCCCACATGCATGTCTAGGCTAAATTAATCAGTGCTTCTGTTTGTGACTGTATGGACTAATGGAGATCAATGTATTTTTGGGTTGGTAGCGGCTGTTGAAGGTTTTGACAGTCTGGATGGATGATGTAATGTCTGGCCTAGCCAAACGATCAGAGATTTCCGCAGACTGATACGGTACCGTCTGTCGTCTGGTGATGACATCTGAACTCAATGAACGGATGGGGCTAAAACTGGGTGGAAACATTTGGGAAATGTAAAAAATGATTGCTTCACAAATGCAAAGACCTCTGAGGCGTTCCTTGATGAGATGAGATGAGATGGTGTCAGGATTGGGTTTCAAAGCAGTGGGCGTTGTTTGTTGCCGCTGATATCAATCTCAAGCATCCAAGCACACTCAATGGATTTAGATTTCAGTAGGCGGGGATCTCTGATCATCTGGCGACGCGAGGCTATGCTGGCGGAGATCTCTGATCATCTGGCTACGCCAGGATATGCCTCTCCTTTCCCACTCTCAGATTGCAAAGACCATTTCCTTCATTGCTATTTGTCTTACAATGTTGTCGCTGCGGGGTGCATTCTTAGTTTAGACTAGTCATTGGTTAGACATAAGGTTGGTGAGGGGTGCCTTAAAACGACCGGATTAAGGTTGGAGAGGGGTGCGTTAAAAGACTGCATTAAGGTTGGTGAGGGGTGCGTTAAGGGTTCGGGAGAGGGTTAAGGTTAAGGTTATGTTTAGGTGTGCTGCTCCGTGGGAGGTTAGGGTTAGGGTTTTTTAGATAGGTTGTAGGACTAATGACTGGTCTAACCAATGACTAGTCTAAACTAAGTTGTGCGTGCGTGTGTGTGTGTGTGTGTGTGTGTGTGTGCGTGCGCGCATGTGTGTGGACGGCTGTTGGGCACAGGGGCAGGGCCTCTACGATGAGTGCTTCCCAGGGACCTACACAGTATACCTTCCAAAATCTGACCTGGCATGCATCCGCACTGAAGCGAGAACCTGCATAACCCTTCACCCCTCCCCTTTCTCTCCTTCTTTCCAAGGTCAATATCCGCCACAATTAGTCCGAGCGGGAGGAGGTGAATTTGAAGCATGGCCGCACCTTCTCCAAATGCCCCCTCAAGGGCTTCGGGGGGCAGCAACGGTATGTCAGACTAAAGTGAAAAGTGTACCCATTTCCTCTTTATGTCTCCATTTGCTACCCTCATTAGGACCATTCAAGAGCACTTAGAGAGTAGAGAGTAGACCCCTGGTACCTCCACATCACCCTGATCAGGTCCGTCCTACTTTACAAGTACCTTCTCCAATCAAATAACTATCATTTAATACTGTGTGTGTGTGTGTGTGTGTGTGTGTGTGTGTGTGTGTGTGTGTGTGTGTGTGTCTGTGTGTGTGCACGCACGCACGCACACACACACACCCTGTAGCCTATTTGATATTACGCCTCACCGCTGAAGATAACAGTTTTTCGGGCTAAAAATCTAGTTATTTCCGGCATTGTACGAGGGAGTAGGAATTGACCCTCGGACAGAAAAAGAACTGTGGACAGGGAGCGGCAGACGGAAAGAGAGAGAAACCTGCATATAGAATGATCATACTAATGCAATATCGATTGGTCCCCAGTCACTGTGGCACCAGGACCAGACCTGCGGGCCACGGTGCTGGTCACTCAGTCCCCTGGCAGTCTCTCTCTCTGTCCCTCTCTCTTGTTGTTCTACATTAACCATTTTCAACCTCTAGGCATATAGTGTATGTGGAAAAACTAGATTGAAGAAACCTCAATAAATAGCAGAAATAACAGCTCTACAAGCTCACTACTACTCGTCATGAATTTGTAGATTAGCTATTCGTCGTGTAGAATATAGGGCTTAAGTGGTTAACCTAGGCTGGTCCTCTCGTCTCCCACTTGGCTGACTGGACAATCCAATATACTGCAGTAGATAAAAACCCACGGCTGCCTGCATTGTCGTACTGTTAGAGGCTGGCTGGCTGCTTCCCTATAGTAGCTGTGTAACCTATAGCATGCAAACAGCCCTGGCAGCCAAAGTCAGAGGACAAAATCTAAACGTATTCATAAACCCCCCCCCCCCCCCCCCAGCTCAAATGGCAGATCCGTAGTCGTAAATCTCTGGCTCATCCTCTCTCTCTCTCTCTCTCTCTCTCTCTCTCTCTCTCTCTCACACACACCTGAAGCCATTGGCCTGTCATGCCTCTTGAGGGAGAAAGCGAAAGAGAAAACACAGAATGGGGCAGCAGCAAGGGAGGAAGAGCAGTGTGAAGATATACAGAAAGGTGAGGCAAGTACAAATGTTGAGCTCAGAGGAACCAGTCCCCTGTGAGCTTCGATGCTGCGCTACATAACCGCAAAGAAAGAAAGAAAGAAAAGGGGAAAAAGAACCTCAGGCCAACAAACAGAAGCAGTCAGTTCAGCATTGTTTTTTTGTATTATTTTGTTTTCTCTCTCTCTTTTGGCACTAAACAAAATTACTACACATTCGGAACTTCTGGGATAAACTGGGACACACTGAAACAGTGGCGAGAGGAGATGTCGTTGTGAGGCTGTCCAGTGGTTTTCAACCTTTAGGACCCCCAGTTTGATGTGCATTAACCCACAGACCCCCATTTGATGCGATCTGTCTCTTCCGGACCCCAATCAAAACGTGGTAATTTAACTCTGAATCTGGTCAATTCTTGTGAGTGTATAGATCGATAAGGTTCATTTGGTTCATAACAACCAGTAATTTAGTTGGAGACCCCCATGACCCCCCTCAAGGACCCCTGACGGTCCCTGGACCACATGTTGAGAACCTCTGTCTTAAGTCATGTGGTCTTGAGTGGACAGCTGACAATTTCCATCCACTGTAGACCATCCAAGTTCTTCTGACATGAGGTATTTATGCCAAAACGGAATGACCTTCGCAAATTTCTTAAAAATCCACAGTAGAAGACATTTGCGGTTCCACTGGCCGCTGAGACAGACAAGAGATTTCCCTGCTATCTCATCTGCCTCAAAACAAAGGGAAAAGTGGAGGACGGATATACAGCCACACGGTCACTTTTGAAGAGAAGTGAGTGAT
Source organism: Protomyctophum parallelum (assembly GCF_964188405.1). Lineage (NCBI taxonomy): Eukaryota > Metazoa > Chordata > Actinopteri > Myctophiformes > Myctophidae > Protomyctophum > Protomyctophum parallelum. The sequence goes on from NC_139718.1 coordinate 11,174,732, forward strand.
TTGCATAGAAAAGTTCATAAGCACGGGACATAAGGGTATGGCCATAAAAGAACGCAATAAAATTTTTAACTATGACAGAATATTAAAAGTGGCTGTAAATTGAAGGCAGGCTGCAGAATGACCCTTGTAGAGTGGCTCCTCGGTTCAGAACGGGCTAATCTCAGCGCCGTATGAGGGGCGCTCACTGTACACAGAGAATAAAGCATCCCCCGCCGACCCCTGACAGATATGGCTGTCTCTCACACTTTCATCCTGCCGGATAGTTAAGATTTAAGATAATGACACAACGACTTTCACGTTGATGTGTTTCCCCGTCGACATTGAATCTTTTTTAAAGGCAGCCTCCTCGTGCCTATCCGGGCCTGCTTGACAGCCACTGGCAGTGAAAGAGTTGAATGTCCCGTGCATACTCCCCCAACCCCCCACCAGCCCACCACCAACCCCCCTCTCCTCGTTGTCAGGAAGAAATTGTTCGTAACATCGGGCCCCCTCACACTTGTCTCAACTCATTTATTTCAGCCAAGGTCTGCGGATATAAATAAAAGGAAATGTTACTGGAGCATTTAAACTCGGTGCCAGCCTTGAGGCCAGTAATGTAACCACATATCATCAAAAGTGCTGAATCTCCCTTTGTCACCACACATGACATGCAATTCCTCCAAAACATATTCACGTTTGTTCCCCATTCATACAAATAAATAATCGCCAACCGCCTGGGCCCCGTTTAAAAAGTCTGACCTCTATGAATGGCTATGATCTTTTCTTTTTTTTCCTTTTTTTGTTCCTTAACATTATTTACTACTTGCAATCATTTTCCTTAAATTTGTTTTGAACGCTTAACACCTCCTTTTGTAATATGATGTTTCTTCAGTCCAGCTATATTCAGAAGCAGTACCATGAATGCAGTTCAACAGGTGGTCCATAGATGGAGCTCTTCTCATTAGAATATACATAACATTACATTAGGAGCCTGTCCTCGGGTAACTGCATGCCGTCCTTCATTTCTCTATCAGCAGCTGCAGCAGCAGCAGTGCTGTGAAGGGATCTAGGTCTCTTACCTTTACCTGTCCTTGATCTAAAGCCTGACTTACACCTCGGCATAAGGCGGTGTCACGTGTCGGAATAGCTGATCTACAAGCTCACAAACCCATCGCAATGCAACACGCTGTGAGCTTGTAGATTGGCTATTTGGCGGACATAACTGCCGTACGAACGAGTATATAAATAAAGCATTATATACTCTAAGGCTTAGAGTATATAATGCTAGAGTCTAAGCAGTGTTTTAAAATAAAAAATACACAACCTGGCACCTGTGCCTGGCAGAATGGTTGATCTCTAAAGCCTGACTACACCCCAGCGTACTGCAGCGCTGCATTAGCTAATCTGCAAACTCACAACCCATCGCCGTGCAACGCGCCGTGAGCTTGTAGATTGGCTATTTTCGACGCACAACACCGTTGTACAAAGGAGCATAAATAAAGCCAGTTTTTTTTTAAATGGCTAAATGGTTGAAATAGATGTTTTTCTTTTTTCTTTAATGTGGCACATTGACCATAGTAAAAGATGAGCTCCTCTGTTTTACTTAACAGACTGGACCCCTTGTGAGTGAGTGTCAAATCACAAACCACTGGGTCCCCGGAGCAGTGTGACTTAATTGAGCTATCCTGGGAAATCTAATTACAATAATGTACTGAGGATTGTGTAATATTCCCTCTGCTGCTGCCCCCACACACACCTATCCCTTTCTTCATACACTCAAACATGTGTTTGCGTGCGTGCAGGTGCGCAGTCTGCATGCGCGCACACACACACACACACACACACACACACACACACACACACACACACACACACACACACACACACACACACATACACACACACACACACACACACACACACACACACACACACACACACACACACAGAGATACAGACAAGACGGAGAGAGACATAAAAGCGCACATGCACAGTCACACGTGCATGTGCACACACACATTAGAGGGATGTGGATAGAGCAAAAAAAGGGGAAAACAACTATAAATTGTTTAATTGGAGATGTTTTAATCTTGATTCATGGGCCAGTAAAGCTTTAAACAGCAGTCAGTCAATCTGTATGGCTGAGAGTGTCGACCGCTGAGGACAAAACATTACACCATTATGCTAGAGGGACAAAAAACAACGGAATATCAATTTTACTATTCGTGTGAAGGTTAAATTGCATGAGGACATATTTTGATAAATGTATGTCTGGTAGTTGGAATTGGAAGATAATAATAATATAATACTAATAATAAAATCCTGATTAATTTACCATCTCAATACTGCACTGTGCAGCTGGTCTGCGATCATAACAATATAGCCGCAGAGCAGTTAGTGAGCGAATCACAGCAATTCAAACATGGCCGCATATGAGTACATGTTAGTGCTGCTGGGGCCAAGAGACGACACACACACACACACACACACACACACACACACACACAGTGACACACACACACACACACACACTCTCTCTGATGTGGTTATTGGGATTTCTAGAATAATCTATTCCTTCTCATTAGCCGAGCGAGTGACAGCCTTAATTCCACCGAAAAGTGTCCTAAAATACCTGCCGATATGTGAGCTTTAACTACACAAAACAACAGGAAGAGCCCTGTAAGCTGTGCGTTGCACATATTGATGCATGTCAGGCGCTTGAGGGGTATTCTTTGTCTGTCTCTGCCATTGTTTAGGTGCAGAGTGACAATGTAAAAGACACTCCATCCAATGTGATTGTGAACCTTTCTGCTATACAGGACTGACCCCTCACATCACAATGGAGATGATCAAACCTTGAAAGGACTGAACGAATACTGAACCACTGTCAACCTAGCATCCCTGTTTTAGGCATGTCCTTATGTGAAAATCCCCCCCCCCCCCCCCCCCCAAAAAAAAGAAAGAAATTAAATTCAAGCTAATTTCATTGTACGACAAAGTAATATTGTGCTAATACTAATTAGCACTATATTGTACTGTTGGGAGGACATACAGTACTGTATGTGCTACGTATGTAAAGAGAGATATTGCACCTTCTTTAGTAGTAGTAGTAATAGTAGGAATCAATAATAATAATAATAATAATGATCAAAATAATAAAAACCCAAATAAAGCAGTCTGGAAAACAAACCCAAGGTGAAGCGCTGCTCAATCGTATTATATGCGCGGTATATTGTGTGTGTGATAGCGTGCGTGCATGCGTGCATGCTCCAGCGCGTGCCCACATGCGTTTATGAGGTCTGCGTGTGATTGAGAGCAAGGTCAAAGGGACATGAGGGAGACGGGGAGTGTTGAACCAAGGGGGATGGGATGGGGTGGTGGGTGGGTGGGTGGGTGGTGGTGGAGTGGGGGTGCTGCTCTGCCCAAGGCCATACCCACGCAGACGGACACCATATTGAAATTAGCAAATGGACTGCATAGGAGTGTGTCGCTTGCTGCCCCATTTGCAGTGCCCCCCCAACCTCCTCCGAGTGATATACAGACACAGTCTGACGGAGGGGACATCACCATTTCAAGGGACATTGGGGTGGGGTGGCTAGCCTCCCCTCCCCTCCCCCTCCATCCTAAAATAAAATGGATCCACTCTGGGGGGGTTTATACTTTGACGTACTTGACGCGGCGTCGCACGCTGAAAAGAGACGATCTCCAAGTTCACGACGCAGCACGTCCGCGGCCGGTCACAAGCTTGTAGATCTGCTGTTTTTTTTTAGTTTTTCCACCATGTGACAGACACCGTGGTACGGCGGGACATAAATTAAGCGTTATTTATTTACAGCATGTTTTGCACTCATCCCATAACACAGTAAATTACCTGCATGGTCAAGGCTCCTTTCTCAGGCAAGGAGAGGAGAGCAGAGGAAAAGGACATAAAGCATGTGATCTATACCATATTTAATTCAGGAATCACATATGATCTGTCAATTTCCATATATCACGCTTTATGAGTCATATTTTAAATACAAAATCACGTTTATGAATATAAATGTGTGAATTACGAGCGGTCATATGTGTTATATGATGTACAATATGTCTATAGGCTCCAGACAGAGTGTCTTGCCAATATTTATGAGGTTTTCTGTATCTCGTAAGAGGATAAAAGGATGGGTGATTTCCTCTCTGGGGTTTTCGTTGGTTGATCACGCTTCTATCCCTCACATTGCATGCAGTCTTATCAAGCAGCCATGTTTGACGCCCTTTTGCCTTCTAAAATGCAAATGCACACGTATGTGCACGATCATGAACGCAGCGTGTGAGATAATCCATTTTAATTTTCTCTTCAAATCATTCAAATCAAATCATGTTTTTTTTTTTTTGCTTTCTCAGTTTCAGTTTGCTTCATATTATCAAAAGCAAATATAAACTCCTAGTATAGTACTTGAGTAAATGTACTTGGTTACTTAGTTTCCACCACTGGGTTCCATGCCTTAACCACTTAAACCCTGGCATCCTTATTGTGAATATAGCAAAAGCTTTCCCCACAATAACAGAAAACAGAAAATACACTAGCACAGAGCCCTGAGGGATTCCGCTCAACCAGGTATCATAATGTGTGTGAATTCTAAGGTCAGAGAAGTAGGCTTTATAGACGGGAGGCGTCTATAAAGCCTGCTACTAGGCGTGTGTGTGTGTGTGTGTGTGTGTGTGTGTGTGTGTGTGTGTGTGTGTGTGTGTGTGTGTGTGTGTGTGTGTGTGTGTGTGTGTGTGTGTGTGTGTGTGTGTGTGTGTGTGTGTGTGCGTGTGCGTGTGCGTGTGCGCACAGTGCACCAGTGTGTGTTTGGGCGTGTGCGTGTATGTGTGAGTGCAGTGCACACAGAGAATTCCGTCGGAGGGAACTCTCCCGGGATGGGACCTGGTCTCTCCCTGCTGCCTGAAACAGGCAGGGGCCCTCCTCCCTCCTCCATTACGGCAAACAAGTGCATTTGCTTTAAGGCCAGTGGAGATTTCTAACCTTTGGTTGACATGTCGAAAAGGTCAACATCTTCCATGGCTTCTTCACAGCAGAGTTGACTCTGACCATTTCCTCACCCTGGCCGGGGCTGTGCGAGGGAGACCGAACTCACTTCCACTGCCATCATCACATGATTCCAACAAACATGCATGCGTACATAGCAAAAGCATTGGTGTTGATGTAACTCTGAGAGGGTACAAAAGCTATGTACTATGAAAACCTGCATCTCCCGTCCGTCCGTTAGTTAGTCATCCACGCCTCCATATGGTCACGCCTCATGACATCACGTCTCCATTTTGGTCACGCCTTGTGACATCAAGCCTCCATATTGCCTCATGACATCTCGTGACATCATGGAGACCCTTAGATCTCCATGCATACAGTATATGGAGCCGGCCAGCAACTCTACATCTGACCTCAAACCCTTAGATCTCCATATATGGAGCTGACCTCGTCAAACACACTCAAGACATGCTGGCCAGTACAGAATTCATTCCATTATGTTGATGATCTGACCCCCCCATGCCAAAGCGCCAGCGCTCGCCCAGCAGTCTGCCGTCTGCCATCACCCACGCAAATGCGGGCGAGGTCGCTTCGCGCCCTGAGGGCATACTGGTATAGAAATGCACTAGTTATTTTTGGATAATGGATACAATAGGCTGATTTCCAATCAAGTTCAAGTTCTTGTTCTTATAACAGATCTTATCAAAATAAATGTTATCCTTGACTTTTATATCGTTTTATAGAAATAGTCTAGTTATGACTGGATACAATAGGCTGATCATCATCTGTTTTTGTGCAGTGCTTTGTGTGTATGTCTGTCCATGTCTGTTTGTATATCTGTGTGTATGTCGTCGTCGTCCCCCGTCCCCCCCACTGCGACGGATGTTGTTGACATCATGATGAAAAGCACAGCTCACTTCACACAAGTGTGATTTTTGTTTTTCATGTCTGCAGGCTCCCGTCCAGGACAGGCTTCGGACGCAGCTCCAGAAGATTGATTTGGCGTTAGGAACCTGGTGCGCCCGTATGCCCCTGCTGACGTCCACCCCAGGCAAGGTACGATACAATAGGCTGATCATTTTGCAAATTTCGGAAAAACCTATTCAGTCAGAATTTTAAAAGACATGATGTGACCCCGAACTTCAATCAACTTAAATCTAATCTACCGTTAATCTAATCTTAATAAAAAAAATAAAAAAAACCTGTACTGTGTAAAAGGCAAAATAATAAATGCTTGCATATCTGCTACTTTCGGCGAAAAAATGGTGTAAACATTTTAACCTATGATGTCATGCCCAAAATTGCTTCTTCTGTGGGTTTTATAAGTATTTAACCAATGAAAAGTATTAACAAGCGCTTGTGACCAAATAACTACATTGGATCCATTGGACCACAGATTCCTTTTTCCATTTCCTGAAAAGCAAAGCTATTGGACATAAAACGCTTCCACTCGACAGTGGCGATGTGTAAACGTTACCAGCTACCAATGGACACCATCCTTTGGAACACAAACCTTTCATCTATAACAATCACACTGGCGCTCTCAAATCGTCACATAATTCAACACATGTTTCACATCTGCGGTAATATCACTTCGCAATTGTGTTAAACGCCTGTGAAGTGAGCCCCGCCGCCCAGCTCTCCGTGAGGGTTTTTCTGCATTTGATGGACATATCCATGCTTATCACACTTCCTTATCTCCCTTCATTATTTCCAAACCAGTGGCTAAATTGGAAAAGCCCATAAGAACGTGTGAATACATGGCAGAGGCCATAAAACAGTGGGAGAGGAGCTCCCTTGCGCTCCACAGCGGCGTTTTTCTCCGGCAGAGGAAGATACATTCAGCAGATAGTTGGAAATATTTCGGCTCCCCCACAGCCTCATATCGGAGAGCAGCACAGATAAAGATACAGTTGAGCAAATAAATCTCAAATGAGGGAACAAAGCCCTTCACGTGCAGTTATCTAGTGTGTGTGTGTGTGTGTGTGTGTGTGTGTGTGTGTGTGTGTGTGTGTGTGTGTGTGTGTGTGTGTGTGTGTGTGTGTGTGCGCGCGCACACTACAGTAGTATGTGTTTGAATGTGTGTGCCCTGTAAGTATGCTACTGTATATATTGATAGGTTGATGGCAGTTAATAACTATAGCAAACACACACCGCTTGTGTATGTGCAGCATTTGATTTGATTTGGAAATTTAAAGAAACTACTTTTTTAGGTAACTTCACTGCAGTGTAATTGTCCGCAGTGCCGGTGAGAGCTGGCACGGTTCTACCCCAATCTGCGGTTCGGCGGTGCGCTTCTTCTCTCCGAGTCACTTGGGACCACTTTTCAGGGGGATTCTGTGGATCACTTAATTTCCTAAACTGCTGATGATCAGCTGAAATGATGGAGTAGCGTTCAGCTAGCTCGCCCACGGATGGCGAGAATGACCTATGCCGCACCTTGTCCCAGAAGCCCATATCAGCACACAACACGCCGTCCACTGATGTCACTTCTGAAATACAGGAGCTGATATGAGCCCTTCCCTTCCCTCCCCGCCGCTGTTGTGTCGTTGGTTTTGCGGGACGTCATCCATCTGTTATATTTCCCACTGTTACTTCTCCCAAGATGTTCCTCCGGATACCGCCTCTTCTCGTAGATCTCTCCCTTTCCTTAGTTTTAACAACCATTGTTTTCGTTAAGCGTGATTCTTGCATAATGATAAATGATCTGCAGGAAACTGTAACCATAGTAATTTGACAATGTGGGATAGCGGTCCCGTTGATGGCCATTAGGTCTCTTTAGGGCGGCGACTCATCCATGCATTAAGTGGTAAGGGGGGAGTAGGCATGTAACCTGATAAATGCACTTAAAAACAGCGACGAGATGGACAGGGAAAGGCGGCGAAATCTCAGATGGAGCACCGGGCCGGCTCTGTGTGCCTGTCTGCCAGCCAGGCAGTTTGACAGCCTATTGATCTGCCAAAGAGCGTCCTGTCCTGGCCTGGCCCGGCCCGGCCCGGGTCAGAGGTGTAGACTTCATGGTAGAGCCTGGTCGTATAGGTCTGATGCCGATCCGAGTTACTGATTACTGAAATGACTGATTACTAAATCAATTTTAATAGTAGCCTAATCAGTATTGTCAAAAACAATGTGTTGTGGTGCCACACGAGCTTGTAGATGACCTATTTTCAAAAAAATGTATGAAGACTATTTTGCCGCTAATGCCAAGTTGAAAGTGAAACTAATACTTTGGTTGGATTCTAATGGTTAATAGTACAACTTCTGGAATGGACACAACTGGATGGAGAGATACAGTAGTGTAAAACTGGTACATTGAGTAGATTCAACATGAGATGACATGCACCTGACAGCTGACACTTATAATTCTGTCATATACAGTACTGTAGGCTATACGTTGTCACGCACACTACACTGTAAAATCCTGAGTGGAACATCATCTCCATGTCCTCGCTGTCGGGCATAAAACATGTATTTCATCTTATGTTTTTTTACGTTTTCATAAATCAATGCCCTATTTCATACTTCTGTCGTAATGACAATGTCATGTCAAAGGTGAAAATAGCCGATCTACAAAGCTCACAACGTGTCACAATGAATATCGTTTTAATTTAGAATATTATACTGATAGTCTTCTTTTACAACGGACAATTGGTCAATCTTAGCGTTGCATTTGCATTCACACTCATAGTAGGCCTACTAACTGGCTAATTCTGCCTTTAAACTTGAGAAGATAGTCACTCGCGTGTTAATTATTCCATTTGTATAACTCTGAGAGTGTGCAACTGTAAAAATGGATCCTTATATTTCGATACTTTCAGAGTTGAATTAACACTGAAGATTTTACTAGGAATAGACTTTTAGAATTAGTTATTCCGGAAAACACTGAGGGCCCCCTGCCTGGACCCCACTTTGAGAACCACTGAAGATCATTTTTATGTTACATACTGTCTGGTATCGGATCGTTACTCGGTTAACCTGGTATGGGTACATCTCTACTTTAAATGGTCTTTGCTATAATACGGCACACAGCGGCCCTGTCTGAGTCCTCCTGTTGGTTTGAAATGGGTGTGATGTAACGTTTCTGTCTGGGATGTTGATAGCCTTAGGTTGTGAAAGTGCCGGCTGCCGTTATTGAATAGTAATAGGCTTGTCAGCCGGTACCTCCAATTTCACAAATGGAGCAATAAATACACATAACAAAATCATTGGGAACAATAAGAATTCCTCTAAAAGACCCAGTTAGTGTCTGAAAAACACAAGGAGCGGAGGGAGTGGTGGTGGTGGTGGTGGTCACACAGAGGGGACGAGGGGCCCGGTGGGGAGGGGGTTGGTGGTGGGTCACAAAGGAGAGAAAGGGGGGTAGAGAGAGATGCGGAGAAAGGGAGAGAGAGAGAGAGAGGAATGGAGAGATGTAGAGAGAGGGATAGAGATGGATAGAGAGAGGAATGGAGAGAGGTAGAGAGAGGGATAGAGAAAGAGTGGGATAGAGAGATGGCGAGAGAGAGAGAGAGGGGAATGGAAAGAGTGCATGGTGGCCCATGCTTCATTTCTGTGCCACAAGCTCTCCTGGGCATTTGCGTGCTCCGTTTTCAACCTAAGTGTAATATGAGCCCCTGGGTTGATACAAAGTGTATGCAGCAGCTCAGTTCAAACCCAATCACTCACCCTGACGCGTAATCCCCCCCCCCACCCACCCCAGCCGCCCGCCACCCCCACCATCATCAACGCTGCTTTGAGAATAATGAAACACACTTAAGCAACACACAGCAGTCATACAGCTGCGACCGTCGCTGCATTCTGATGAGACGGCGTGCGTCGTAACTCTCTAATGAAGGCTGTTTTGACTTGTCAGACGCTCTTGACTGGAGATGAATGATTGCCTTGTTACTATATCAATGAAGATGGTATTGATGGAAATATCTGCTGCCGCCGGATGATTTGCGTGCGTAAAGAGCAGGACATTGCTTTAGCAATCCAATCCAGCAGGCCATTACATATATAATATATGCAGCCGATATACACACTTGTATAGTATAGTTACACTGTATATAATGTATGTATTGTGAGCATACTTAAGGCCTTCAAACATCACACTGATTGTCTACTGTATATATGCCTCTATTTCCTTTCTCCCGCAACTTAGTCTCATGCAGGCCTTGTAAAAGCGTTGTTTCCACATAGAGGATTATTACGATTAATTGGTTAGCGAGACATTATTACAAAGAGGGGAAATTGCCTCGCTATAATTACGCAGAGAGGAATACTTAAACTCCCAGGAATCTCGGCTTCCTGAAATAATGGATCTAGAGCCCCTCACCCCGCTCCCCCCCCTCCTCCCCCCCAACCCATCCACCCATCCACATAAAGCCACCTCCATCAATGTTAGCGTGTCTGTCTGCCTGTTTCCTGTGACGGATCCATTTTCAACAGCTCTCTCCATCCCCCGGCCTGCAGTCAGAGGCCCAGAGCTGCATGGTGGCTGGGATGGACGTCTATAGGATATACAGTATGGGACCGGTTGACTTCCATGCCTTCCATCTCTGCAGTCTGCTCTGCTGTGCCCTTCACTCTGTCACACACAGTCCCACGCAATCTGTGTGTATCATTGTGTACACAGTTATTATTAGTGTTATTTTAGCTGTGTGTGTGTGTGTGTGTGTGTGTGTGTGTGTGTGTGTGTGTGTGTGTGTGTGTGTGTGTGTGTGTGTGTGTGTGTGTGTGTGTGTGTGTGTGTGTGTGTGTGTGTGTGTGTGTGTGTGTGTGTGTGTGTGTGTGTGTGTGTGTGTGTGATTATAGGGTTGTCCAAGTGTAAGGCAAAGCAGTTTGCAACATACTGTTCAATCTCCTCCATTATAGGCAGTCGGTCTATTTGGAGGAGAAGGTGCTTTTTGTACCCATGATTTACTTTCACTGTTGGTAATATGACAGACTGACGTGACCTGTGTGTGTGTGTGTGTGTGTGTGTGTGTGTGTGTGTGTGTGTGTGTGTGTGTGTGTGTGTGCGCTTGTTGTTGTTTCACTGGCCATTGGTTTCCGAAGAATCTGTAAATATATTGAGGTGGGAATATTGGGCTAAAGGTAACGTTGCCTCGTGTTTACTGTGCTTATTGTAAATCGCTCTGGATTAAGAGCATCTGCTAAATGACTGAATTGTAAATTGTTGCTGTACCAGCTGAACAATTAAGTAGTCAAATCCTCAATGTTCATTTGACTCTAAGAGCCTATGCCATCAGAGTTACAAATGGATAAATGTGTAGATTGAGTCAAATCCAGTTGTAAAACTAGACCTGCATGGGTCCATTTTTATGTCTGTGATAGAACGCAGGCAATGGCACATTTTATTCCATGTTGTCACCTTCAACATGTTTTACTTGCAGTGATGAAACATGATGGATAAAACAATGTTCTGTAACAAATCGTAAAGAAGAATCTTTTTAGGTGATATAATGAATGAATCACAGAGTTCTCGGGAGTATTTAATTCATTGTTCCTTTACCTTTGTTTGTAAATCAAAAACATAAAAGTTACACAGATATTGGTGATTCAACGATCAGAGATATCAATGTACACCATTGCCAAATGATATATTAATTCACACCATAAATACTCATATCACCGAAGCAGGAAATCACGTTCCTGCCCCAGTCTGCAATTTGTCATCGAGGGACCAATTCTGACACACTGATGGTCATAAAAAGACATACCCGCTTAGGAACCAACCAAAATGGGTTTTAGAGACACCCACTAATGGCCTAATCATGAGGTCAACTTCACGCATGCTCTTTACAAAACAGACACATGAACTGTGATGCGTCATTTATAGTCAATCGTACAATGGTGTCGCAGGCCGAAAATAGGCGATCTACAAGCCCACACTTCGCCGTGAGCTTACAAGCTTACACCGCACCGCAAGCTTGTAGATAGGCTCTTTTTGGAGTGCGGCACCATCGTACAACGAAGTGTAACTCAGGCTTGTGGAGCGAAAACAAGTAACTACAATTACAAATGTCTTGGCAAGAACACTTTGGGGGGACTGGGGGGTGCGGGGGGGGGGGGGGGGGACTGGAGTCTGTGATTAAAAACGATGATGTCTCAGGTACAGTCCTTGCCAGGAAGAGAATAAACTGTTGAGTTGGAGAAACATGTTGAGTTTGAGTTGAAGAAACGTGATGAGTTGGAGAAACAAGATGAGTTGGAGAAACATTGATAGTCGTGACGATAATGAGGTAGTAGTCAGCAGGACGCTGCATACTTTATTTTCAACTGTATTTTTTAGGCAACCTACTGTAGACGGTCCAGTACTGACGCTGATATATTTACATATTTATTCAGAAACAGATTGTTAACATAAGACATGTTCTTAACGAGTATGGTACACACAGTGACATTATTGCAAAGTAAAAATAGTAAAGGGAGATGAGTTGATTTCCGTTGTGATTTTTTTTACGGATGTCACCTTGAGCCACTAGAAATGGTGGCTGATGGTTCGTTTATATTTATTTTCTTCCTTTTTTGCAAAGATGTATACTGCATTTTATTCAAACAAAAACAAACATGGTTTGTCTGATATAGCCTACAAGATACAGTACATATGCGTTTTGATTAGAGGGTTTAGAGTATGTCCCAAATCTAAGTAAAAGCATGCACTTCGCATGGTTTCAGTCAGAATTGGTCCCTGTTGTATTCACAGTAAAACTCTTAGTGTCAATTTAACTCTGAGAGTTAAATTGACACTGCATTTTACAGTGCTGCAGTAAAAATAACTCAAGTTACATTGTTACCCTCTATAGTGGAGCCTGTTACATTAACTGCTAATTCATACTTCGCCGTACGACCATGCCGCTTACCGGAAAGAACATTTGACATTTAAAAAAGTACATTTGTTTTTCTACCCAAAAATGTCCCATGTCCCAAAAAATTCAGTTAAATGTCACGGCTGTACGGCAAGGTATAAACGGGGCATAAGTGGACAGTGGTGAGTTCATTTGGGATGATGAGGTGCTGTGGTGTGTAGTCATCCTCTCTTAAGTGGCCAATCAGGGCTGTAGTAAAAATCGGGGTCCCGGTCTTTTGGATTTTGCGTTGGCCAATGATTCTGCGAGTATATGGCAGCAACTGAACCCTTCTGCTATGTCAGGGATTCCTTTGATCACAGTATCATATTGTTGTGACAGCGCCACAGTTTATCACATCACATAAATTACTTCAGTAGTATGAGGATCCTGCTCCCAGCACATTCCGTCTCACACGGAGAGGAGCTGCGTGGCTCCGCTGGACTTAATTATACTACTTGTCCTATATCCAGCACCGCAAGAAGCCTACACACACACGGGGAGGAGAAGGGCGCACGCTCTCTCAACTCTCCCCCCAGAGATCACACCTTGTGCCGACCACGCCGCGGGACCGCAGTTAGCCTTTGGAGCATGCTGACACTTCTTTGCCTGCATAGCGGGTTCGCATGGCGCACACTCGGGGGGTCCTTAGCTGTCCTTACAGATGCCTGACTGCCCCCGCGGCCAATGGGGAGGGTGTCGTTGTGCGCCGGCTACTGTGTCGACATGAGGTCAAGCAGTGTTTCCATGTGTCTACTGGACTCCTAGAGTGGGAGGCCGCCTCAAGACAACAACCTCCCGCTGGGCTAAAAATAACCCCGGTGTGTGAACTGTGAAGTGCTGTCACTTCAACCCCGCACCTGCCACTTACCTCCGTTTGGATGAAGCTCTCTATAAATGGAGGCACGGCTATTAAAAGATGGCAGCCGTCTAAAATGGTGAGAGCAGATGCCGGGCACCTTGCTCCCCGTGTGTGGGATGACTCTGCCACAGGCTTAAAGGGACCCCGAAATAGAGTGTTTGAAATATGGGCCTCTGATTGTTTGAACATGGCATCTCTTGGACGTCTGCCACTCGGGCATAAATCCTTTGATACCAGCCGCTCCGAAACCCACTGATCATCTTTCACTGGAGCCCGAATCAGGTCACCCCGTTCGCTCACCGACTGGGAGCAATTTCCATGGGCTTAAACGGTGACCAAATTTGGGGCCGAGGGGGAGGTTTACACACACGTACACCACCAACAACAATAAGCACTATGAGATATGAGTGGTGGTGTGGTTGTGTGTCCTCCTGCCGCTAGGATGTGGACACACGCACACACACACGCACACGCACACACACACACACACACACACACACACACACATACATGGAGGAGGGCGTGGTCTTCTATCAACAGCCAGCAGCATTGACAAGCAGAGGACGGAAGTATAGGAGTTTAAGCACTGCTCGCTCACAGCTCCCTTTATTGCTGTGTTACTACAGAATAAGACATCTGACTACTGTACCTGCCTACTGTATATGCTAGTTTGGTTAAACATGGGACCAGTTAAGTTTAAATACGGCAATCCATAACTTTGGTTTGTGAATAAAACTGTTATTTTGACAGTGTGTTTGTTGTTGTATAGGGGGTCTATCTGCTCTTCTATTCAGAAATCTACATTCTGTGGTTGTGTCGGAGCACTCCTGGTTGACAAGTGGTATTGCACAAAGATCATAACAGCAGTATATCCTCCACCCAATCCTCTAGCCCAGTGGTTCTCAAACTCCTTTGGCTTCACTACGCCCTTTTCCAGATTTTTGGATCAACCTGTGTTTTTTTGGGGGGAAATTTACCCATTTTGGGACGGGAACCCCTTTTGGTGTTTTAAACATTATGTTATAATTTAGCTATTGAAAAATAGCAGATCTACAAGCTCATAGCGCGCCATCGAGTGGCGCGCTACGAGCTTGTAGGTCTGCTATTTTTTTTTTATCGTGAAAATATTTATTTCAGAAAACTGGAGGATTTAGAAGATTTTCGAGGTCAGGCCAAATTGGATTAATGCCCAACTTTGCCTTACTACAGTGTCATACAGAAGTAGCAGAAATAGAACATCTACAAGCTCAAAACGTGTTGCGTTCTCAGCTTGTACATATCTGCTATTTTTTGCTAACTTTTGAATTTGAATCCTGAAAAGTAGCTGTTTTGAAGTATCCACTCGATGCTATGAATGAACGATATCCAACCTCGTGGAGAATTTATTGAAGAATATAACATTACAAATAAGAAAAAGAGTGAAAGACTTGAAATTAGACCATCCTGAGCACATTTATTTTAAACTGTGTCCAGTTTTTCCACTTTCTCTCACGTAGTCCCTGTAGTACCCCTAGGGGTACACGCAGCCCCATTTGAGAACCACTGCTCTAGCCCAGCGGTATACATTAAGGGCACTCACACGGGGCAACCAGGTCGGGGTCCCAGCCAGGCATGAAAGTTACGGATTGCAGCATTAATTTATACTCCATCACATGCAGGTGTCGCTTAAGGAAAATTACCGATCTACAAGCTTGTAGTTCGACGAGCGTCACTGTCATGCGATGGAGTAGTACTGAGGCTTTTAGTCTTCCTGTCTGGAACAGATGACTGGCTCACTGCTCTGGAGAGGTATATTCAAGGACATTTAGATCAATAGGGTTCACATTTAGGTAACAGTTCTTGTTTTTTGTTTTTTTTTCCTTTCCTGGAGGAGAACAAAAATCTAAACAAACGAAACAAAATAAAAACGGCCACGAGACTTTTGAACTGTACACTCAAGGTCTTCTTCTTTCCATAATAAATATATACAGTACAATTTCCCTGGTCAAGTCCAGGCAACAAAAAAACAATCGCGCGGGACAAAGTGAGTGTGTTGTTTTTTTGCTCGTTGACACTTGTTATCTTCAGAACAAATATATACGGAATCCCACTTTGAGAACTCTCAGCAGAAAAGGTGCCCCGTTATTCTTGTGAATTAAGAGCCAGCAGCAACTATTCTTAATGAAGACACTGCGAGGGGCTGAGGCGTCCATCATTTACAGCATGACCACAGACCATTAAACATTAAACAAAAAAATTATTACTGTACATAGTATTTCTTATATATTTTAAATTAATCTGCATCATTTTTATATTTATACTAATAGCCAAGTTTTGCATTTCTTGTTTAATTTTTTTTTTGTTTGTTTAGTTTTATTAATTAACGTCCGGGGAGGTGGGCGGGCGGTGGGAGATGGACTCATAAGAGTGAGAGAGGCGAGTCTCTGAATGTCCAGCCTTTCGGGGCTGACCCCTCTCTGCCCCCCATTCCCCCACAGCCTCCAGTTCCAGTCACTCTCTGTGTCGCCGACGGTTTGCCGTGGGGTGGTGGTGGTGGTGGTGGGGGGTGGGGGGTGGGGGGGGGGGGGGGGGGGGCGAGTCAGTCGACCCACCGAGTGGACGCCCTCCTCCAATCAGACCTTGGCCTCCAGCATCTCCAGGAAGAGTTTGTGCATGGGCACCTTGCCCTGCACCTTGATGCTGTAGAAGTGCTGCACGGCCTTGGTGGCCGTCTGCCGCAGCAGGGGCAGGGTCATGAGCAGCTTGCCCGCCCGCCGCGGGTCCTCCTGGTGCTGGTTGCCCTCGTAGTCCTGCAAGGCCTCGTGGAGGGCGTCCTGGAGCTTCTGGACCGCCTCCATGTCCTCTATGTGCATAGAGTCTGCCGGGGGGGGGGGGGGGGAATACAACCGCGTTAAAAACTCATGCCCAATTTTATACTTTCAATTTCTTTGTACAATTAAATACAATAAAAGAAAAGCAAAAATAGCAGATGTACAAGCTCATGCCATTTTCACTTAAGAAAACATTTTGGACAATTTTGGACAATTTCACATGGAGAAAATAGGGATGGCAAGTTGAAAGTGATCTAAAATATCGTGACCTGCAAGCTTAAAAATTCACAGTCGGTCGGTTTCAAAAATGCGAAACGTAAATGTCACTCGGGGAGAAATGGGGCTCGAAGTTGCGGACGTGCGGTAATGTAGCGGGAATGAAATGGAACTTTTTTTTTTTCTTCTTTTTTTTTCTTTCTGAAACTAAATTAAATCTCATGACTCGAATGACCTTCAGTTGTCTGTGAAGTCAGCTAGGGGACACATTTCAGCATAACTCAGATCGTGACAAGATTTAAAGGATACAAATAATGTTATATTTTGAAAAATTTAAATTTAAATTAAAAAATAGATTTTAGGGCTGTTTTCCCAATTTGTTTTGTGACTAAGTAAATGAGGCTTAAGTGGTTAGAAGAATGGAACATCGAGAAGTAATATCTTACTGCTTTTGATTATTTATTTTTCTGTCTGGTGAACTGGGTGGTGGGATATTCATGTGGCCTTTGACCAATGAGACTGAAAATCAATGTTATCCTCCAGCAACAATAGAATGAATAGAAACCGCTCCCTGCTGAAGGAGTACACATTAAACACCCCAGTGTTCCGAAGGACAGCTCCCACATAGATTGTTTTTCTTTAAAAAAACAAACAAAGAGAAGACGAAAATCCTCCCATTAGAGAATTAGATGGCACAAATAAGCTTCACAACACTTCCTTCCTATTAATGTCCTCCTTATTTCCTCTGAGGATATCGGCAGAAACCTTGTATTTCCGTATTTCAACTTTTCATGATTTTTTTGTAAATGAATGCCCTACAAGCTTACAATGTGACACGTGAGCTTGGAGAACAGCTATTTTCACTATTCTCAAATATTTTTCAAGTAATAATTTAAAAAAAAAACTGTTACAAGGTTTCCACCCGGCATCAATGAAATGCTAAGCGTTGGCTTGTCGAGAAAACAAAATGCACAAACAACAAATATTTGACTATGATATTATGAAGCTTATCTAGCTACAAGACACATCAACAAATGGCGGGTGTATTTGTGTATTATGCATATTATTTGGTAAATATCGGAATTAATGTGTGCATTCAAAACTCCAATTCAAGCCACTGTCTTACTTTTGTATAATTGATTAATTAATTTAACTGTAGACACTTAATGCAATGAATGCTGATTATACACCTGAGATTATGCATCAATCTTTTTGCTCAAACACGTTTGTACTTTTCCACGATAAATTACAACTGTTCTCTGTCCCAGTTGATCTGAGAGAATTATCCTTCTCTCTTCCTGTGTCTGTCTGTCTGTCTGTCTGTCTGTCTGTCTGTCTGTCTGTCTGTCTGTCTCTCTCTCTCTGTACAGTAAAATCCAAAGTGTTAATTCACAAATAGTTGGTTCCATTGGTGTTGGTTCCATTTTGACACTCTCAGAGTTAAATGAACACTGAGGATTTTACCACATGATGATGACCGTTGCTGTATTGAATTGTTGTCTGTAACATTGTTCTGCTGTGCCACAGTTTCACACTGTTTCTACTGTACAGCAGTCACAACTCATTTTCTCAATTTCCCTTCTCTCTGTCTCTCCTCGCGTATATATACGGTGTATACGCTATCCGTCTCTCTCAGGGATAGTCTGGGGGGTCGTGGTTCTCTCACTGGTTAACCGGGTGTCTGGCACTCCAGAGGCGGCGTGTCATTGGCTGCCTGACTTCGTCTCACCTTGGCGCTTGCATATTTCACCACCACGGGACAATAAAAGGCAAAACAGATTTCAGACTTCGTCCCAAATTCATTGACTGGAACAACTGTATTCCCAAGACCTTGAGACATTTCTCACTCTGACGCTTTTCAAATCCACAGCGGTAAAATGAAGTAGGTCGTTTTGGAAAGTGAATTGTGTGTGTGTGTGTGTGTGTGTGTGTGTGTGTGTGTGTGTGTGTGTGTGTGTGTGTGTGTGTGTGTGTGTGTGTGTGTGTGTGTGTGCACGTGCGGATAGAATAAAACAAGGGGGGGTGGGGATCTGTGGTGGCCCTGTCGAGCATGTGATGTGACATAATTATCTCCTAGCTGGTTTCACACTGGAACAGAGTGACTGGTATGTAGAGCAATACAGTACAGTACTCGCACAACGGTTTGTTGTCACGCCAACACGAGGGTACGCAGTACACAGGGAAAAAAAACACATTTCTTGTTTGCGTCTTGATTAATGTGTATGACATAAGTAGGAGAATTTCAGGTCATATTACACGCGTGCGCACGCACGCTTTGATCGCTGAAACTGAGCTTGTCCGTAATTGAAGTCTGTGTGTGTGTGTGTGTGTCTGTGTCTGTGTGTATGCGTGCGTGCGTGTGCGTGGCAAGAGATGAAGACAGAGAGACAAATATAAAGGAAAGGCGTGCAGGGACAGCCCAGTCAGTGTGTTAAGGAAAGCAAAGAGAGAGAGGGAGAGAGATATAGGGAGCAATCAGCTTGTAGCCTTTGGAGGGGATGGGCTTAAAAAAACAACTTTGAAGAAACAATTTCCTTGCAATCCATCAGAGGGCCCGCGTCGATCCGATTGATAAACTGCTAATTACAAAATCAATCGCTATGAATTTTCACAGCTGTCAGACAGAGGGGCTCCCGGGAGAGTGATCTCACAGGGACCTTGTTCTAACGTTCCGGACCCCCCCCCCACCACCCCCACCTCCCCTCTTGATCCTCTCTCTCCCTCTCTCTCTCTATCCCCGAACCCCATCGCTCTCCTCCTGCCTGTATCGCACCCCCCCCCCCACCACCGACGCCGCCTCCCCCTCCAAAGCTCTGCCGTCTGAAAGCAAAGCCCCACCATCAGCATTTTCATTTTTCAGCCGGGGACAAAAAAAAAAGAAGCAAGAGAAAGCAGCTCGGTGACCCAGCCGTGCATTGATCAGAGAAGGGACAGGCCGTGCCTCCTCAAAAGCAGTCTGTCGATAGCCACGTGCCGTCTCCGCATTGGAACAAACGAGGCCTATCACTCCCTGATACCCATTCCATTCGACTTAACACATTTTATTGACAGCCCCCGTGCTCTTAATGAAATGCTAAATTTATCTCCCGTGGCTGCTGTGCCCCGAAGCTACCGTGAGAGAGGGAGAGGGGAGAGAGAAATACCACAACATGGAAGGCATTCAATTAAAAAAAGCTGACTTCCATCCATACGCTGCCCTTATCTTCTCTCCATCTCTGTGTCTCAGGCTCCCTATACCTAAAGGTTACTCTCAAAAACTCCTGAGAAAGCTAACAAAATGTCACTTTAGAAACTGTGCTAGCTGACGCTTTACACACGCGCAGTGTGTTGTATAGCACACGCAAGAGTGATGTAGAGTATGCAAATGAGGTAAAACAAACTACACTAAACTAAAATAACATGCTCATGTAGCATACACTCTGTTACACTACATTGTTTCATAAACTAAATTAATTTGCAGTCTAATCTTAAATTTATATACTTTGTGGATTTGTGCAATTTTTTCACCAAAAAACAAAGAAAGAAAGAAAAACTATTTGACCTGTAGAGCAAATGCCCTGGGAATTATTAGGCGTTTCAGCCCCTTGAAGTTTCCTGGCTATTGGCCTACTAAGTGTACACAATTCAGTAATGAGATTAATGTTTTTCAAAATGCAGCGTTTCAAAAAAATTCACAGATACAATATTATCTCAACATTTGGAAGCACTCTTAAGAATTTTAACACATTTAAAAATACTAATAAATTCTTAATGTGCATCTATACACTTTTCTATTTGGAGTGTTGCTTTATAACATGGTGGTCTCTCACGTTTTCTAATTTATCCCCTCTAAATTCACAAGACAAATTGGTAAATTGGTAAAATTGGTAAATTGCATAATATGATTGTTTGCCACCACAAAAATCACCTCACTCAAATGTCATGTGATTTGTTTTGCATCCCATAATAACACACCCTAAAACATGAGGTATAATTATACCGCTACAGAAAACCCCAGGAATACACTTTCACTGACAAAAATAAAATAAAAACTAGGCTAGGATGACAATGAAAATGTTGTCAACAAATATAAACTATAGGGTGGGATCTTAGTGGAGTTGAGATTGAGTATAGAACTAAAAGACAAGTCATTTCATGCTTTGTTGTTTGCAGGTGTCACTCTCAGAAATAGCTGCGACACGTTGTGAGATTGTAGATCGGTTATTTTCGGCACACAGCTAAGCATAAATCAGGCATTTCAATGTCATCACGGCCCGCCAAAATACATTGTAGTCGACTAAATCAACTGTAGATTGATTCAATCGACTAAAATCTTATAGTATTTACTCAACTAAAACTAAAACATTTCAGATGACTAAAATATGACTAAAACTAAATGGATTTTTTAATTCAAAAGACACTGACTAAAACTATAATCAAAATGTGTTGTCAAAATCAACACTGGCCCTACCTAGGGTAGGTACCCTCACAAAAACATGCAGTAATCTTGGTCTCTATACTGCCTCCCATGGCCAGCTGGGGCGCCTGATGGAGGGGAACGGAACTGGTTGGAATAACGTGTTCCTTTCACGCGCTACTTCCAACCAGGGAAACTCCCCCCTGTCAGGTGAAAAGAAGCAGATTGGACTCCTCATGCATAGAAGGAAGCATGAGCTCAGTCCGTTGCTCTCCCCAGGTTGGCAGAGGGAGTATAGCACCCAGGATTACATTAGATAATTGACACTGGGTGAAGAAATGGGGTTACAAAATCGTGGTCAGTCGCGCTAAAACCTGTCAGTCAGTCCGTCCGTCAATCACGCTTCATGACACGCTCCATATATGGCCGTCTCCATTATGAAGATCACGACACTGATTTCAAACCCTGGATCGCGACACTGAGTTCAAACCCTGGATAGCCATACATGGAGAAGATCATCATCTAGATCTGCATATATGGAGACGGCCAGCAACTCTACATCTGAACTCAAACCCTTAGATGTCCATATATGGAGCTGACCTGTTCGGACATTCCATATGTTGATCCGCCCCCACCTATCCTTCGATGTCTCCCTTTTGACTGATACCTGTCCATTCAAACTCTAGATGGGCCCATCCCAAAGTCATTAGCGCAGCCGCCAAAACTAGAGTTCTCAACAGCCTTTAGGGCAAGGTTGCCCTCAGGGCGTCTTACTGGTATATATATATATTGTTTTGAATGGACCTATACCTGAGTTGGAGAGTGCGATGGCCTTGAGCGTGACAAACTCCTCCTTCTCCACCTTGAGCTTCTTGTACTTGCGGACCAGCTGCAGGATGGACACGTAGAGGTCCAGCAGGCCGGTGAGGCGCGAGTGCTCCTCGTCCATCACGTAGTCCTCGGCGTAGACCAGCTCGTCCTCGTAGGGCAGCGAGCGGAACACGATGCTCAGGATGAGGATCTCCATCCAGGCGCTCTGCAGCAGGCTCATCTGGTCTCCCAGGGACAGCGTGGAGAAGCCTGCAACAACATGACGAGGCGCGGGACACAATGAGCAGTGGTGGGGAAAAAGGACTCGCATGTTGTCCTGAGCTCCATTCTTCTAAATCATGACTGTTTTCTGAAAAACCTGTCTTTCTATATATGAATTATATGTATTTGGCCTCCGACCCCCAACTCAAAATATGTAGTTCCAGGGAAGCCCCCCCCCCCCCCAAAAATCGTTCGCTCTGAAAGAATATATATTCCAAATTTGTGCCACATTTACAAAAATAGCAGATCTACAAGCTCGTAGAGCGGCACTCGGTGCCACGCTATGAGCTTTTAGATCTGCTTTTTTTCAATAGCTAAAGCGTAACATAATCAGGGCTGCACATAAGTGGTGCGCAGGTGCGCATGCGCGGTAAAAATTAAAAATGCGCTGTCAATCAAGCGCCGGGAAGCGCTTCTGCGTACCAACAGCTGGGGCCGCCCAGAATGATTATTATGGCCAGAATACTAGAAAATGTTGTGGCGAGAGCATTTCCCACCGACTGCCACTCAAAGTGGCTACTGGCCCAATCACAGCGCGTCCTTACTCATAAGGGGGAGGATCCATGCTTCTTTCTGAGTGCTAGGAGCCTGGGAGGAGGCGGAGGGCGGTTGACAGGAAAACCTTACACAAATAGTTTCGTCTTCTCTTCTCCGTTTCAGATAGCAAACTACTGTAGTCCCCGGTGTAAAAGGTCATGCTTTGGATGCTTTGCACTCTTCCCATTTGCCGCTGTGCTTGTGTTTGTTTTCCGGCTGCTGGAGCAGCATGGTTGCTCGTGTGCGATGCCGTCTCAAAACCCGAATCCGAGGCAGAAACCATATTAGCGTCTCTCACAGCCTAGGCACCGGCCACCGACTTTTTACGGGTACTAAGGTTTTAGTTCCGACATAGTGGAGTGGGAAGAGTTTAAAGCATTGCGGACTGGCACTGCTGCTGCCCAACATGAACACCGTGTCTCGACATACTGCCCCTTATTATCGTAAAGTCGGGTAGTGTACACTGTTTATTTTTTTCACCGAGGAGCCATGTGTGTCTGACTGTCTGACTACGTACGTCGCCTCATCTAAAAACAAAAGGGAACTAGGGAAGCCTGATGTATGATTCGCCGTACGATGTGTCGCATGTTAAAAAAATAGCTGATCTGCAAGCTCACAACGTGTCGCAACACGTTGTGAGCTAGTAGATTGGTTATTTAAATACAAAATAATACAAAATCTAAATATTGCTTTGATGCTCATATATTATCCTTAAGTTGTTAACTTGTTTTTATTATAATATGCATTCCATAGGGCTGGACCACACATGGACCTAGATTTTAGCAAATTTATATATTTTTAATAATGGGATGAATCTACAACAAGAGCCATTCTAGGGCTAAATCTAGAGTTGCAATACCCTCCATTGACTCCCCACTCATCCAATAAATATTGTTTTGCTATAAGTTATTCATCCCTCTTTTATCCATCCGGCGAGACGGGTCGCCGCATTTTAGGAGCACCAAGCAACTCCTCCAGGTGCTCTTCTGAGTACTAGACCAAAAAAGTTGTGTGCAGCCCTGAACATAATGCTTAAAACACCAAAAGGGGTTCTCGTCCTGAATGGGTTAAGGAAAAGTATCACTACTGCAACATGGAAATACTATATATGATGATTAGAATTTTGTTGTTAGTACACGAATCAGAGGTTGGAGATTATTGCCTTTGCAACACTGCTAGCTAGAAGAAGAGTATTACTATCTTGGAAGTCGCCAAATCCACCCTCTCACTCAATCTGGCTCAATGATGTGATGTACTTCTTAAGCTTAGAAAAAATAAAATTCTCTCTCAGAGGAACCGTCGAAGGCTTCACTAAGGCTTGGAGACCCAAATATAGCGGACTGTGGATTAACAGAATTAACAGACAGTGCCTCTCTTACAAGTGTACAATACTCTTGACTGTGACCCATGAACATTTTTCAAATGGCATTCATAAAGTCAGCATCCTGAAATGTTCATGTCCTCGCAAGTATATAGTAATTCAAACGTGTATGTACAGTATGTGTGATCATCATACATGATCAATGTTGTGAAATGATTTCAAGACTGAAATGGCATATGGACCAACATACAGTATCTATCATTTTCCACTATTCAGCTCATTAACCCCAACCCAGTGTTGATCAGCAAACCAGACATGGGTGGTTGAACCAGCGTACATGCCGCGGCACACGTTAGCGCGGAGCGTATTTTAAATGCGCCGTGGAAGGTCCTCCTTGAGGCCCGTGTCACAGCACTTGTGTGGGCGTTACTCTTTTAAGTGAGGACACTTGGACCGGTGCAAAGGTCTGGATGACACAACGCCGCGTGGTCACCCCTTGTTTCCTGTCACACGACGACTGGTGTGAGGCGGATTAGCGCCGTTTTGCACACCCTCGTTGGAGGGGTTGAGGACATGACATGCACTCGTCGCCGTGCAGGGGAAGGTGACACGCACGCACTAGTTAGCACACACACACACACACACACGAAGGACACCCAAACATGCATGGATACACAAACCTGTGCAATCATATACACATACAAACAGACTCTCTGACATACAAACTGAAGCATGCGCACACATACACACACACACACACACACACACAGAGAGACACACACACAGTGGGTTCACGTGGTTCAACCCCAGCCGGAGGACCTGCTGAAACCCTGCCCTCCATTCTAAAACAGCAGCTGAAATTGACTGGTTCGTATCAAACCACTCTCAGCCCCCTCCCCCCTCCAGGACACCTCTACATATGCTAAGAATAGAACGTTAAACCAAACAGACCACCGTATTCAGTCTGAAGATGGGCTGAGGGAAATTCAAACAAATTAAAATGGGGAAAGTGAAAAGCGAATGTGGTGAAAGGGAGAGGGAGAGAGAGAGAAAGTGGAGCAGATAGACAGATAGCCATCTCATCCCCTTTTTCTCTCGTACTACCCTTCAGCTGTCAATAAAATGCGTGAAGCCCCCCCCTCCACCGCCCCAACCCCCCCACCCCCCCGTACAGAGAGTTGAGGTGCTGCATGTGTGCCCGCGGGCGTCCCATTCTGACAGCATATTAGCCCCTTCAGCTCGGCCCCTGATTAAAATGATTGCTTTTACAAGTTTGCCGTGTGCCGCGCTCCCTGCCGCGCTGTGATTAAGAGGCGATAGATTACAGTATTGACCAGGGCGCTCGCCACGCCTCGCCATCCATGTTTACTCTTAAATATAAATGATCTCATTGAGGCCCAGTCACCGGCCTGATGTTAATCTCCCTCGTGCCTGACACCCGCAAACACACGCGCGCGCACACGCCTGCACACACACACATTATAGCGATAAAACTGACCGCGCTGGCTGAGAGAGAGGAGTGGCGAGGAACCGTGAGGGGAAAAAGAAAAAGACACAGGACCGAGAAAAAGAGAGAGAGATTGGCAGATCGAGAGAGAGAGAGAGAGAGGAGAGAGAAAAGGGGGTACCTTTGTGTTCAATTTCTCTTATCGTAGTGATGACCACGGGAGGGGAAGAGCTGGAGGATACATTAATTAACAGATTGCAATCAGAATGTGAGGGCCTTCACATTGTGAAGGGGAATCAATAGCCAGTAGAATGGAGTGCTCTGATCACACACAGAACGGCTGTGGTGCTGCCGGACCAGCCGGCCCCTGCAGTGCTTAAGAGGGTTCTGAAGGAACGTCCGGCCCAGATTCCACCCAAAACGACCCGGGCAAACTGCCCGAAGCACTCAAAAATATTTGACTGTTTCCACTGACTGGAGGCAATAAATAAGCCATATTTTGCGAGGGCCTGGACGCATCTTAAAATCTCCAGTCGTGTGATTTCCCTGTCTGCATACCTGGCCATTAATTTGGACAGAATGGACTGGCCAAAGGGGACGTTTTCATGCACGCATGGCCGCGGTGCACGGTGTTTACTATCTGGTTGGCATCACAATGGCAGACAAAGCTTTGCCGAGCCTTTTATTGCCAAGGAGGACCTGAGGCGGAACTAAAGCGCTGCTCCCAATGTGACAGCTCCTTGTGAATGCCTTGTTCAGGGCTTGTTGGCGCTCCCTTCCAGTTTGCTCCCATACAGCAGACAACCCTCAACCATGTGCGCGCACGCACACACACACACACGCACGCACATGCACGCAGCACACGCACGTGCACATGCACAGCACAGCAATTACCTTTCACGCTAAAAGTCAGTGAATTTAATCCGGTGTTGTGAGAAAGGAGAGGTGGCGTTTTCTCCCCCTTTGCTCCATCCCCTCTCTTCAGGGCCTAAATTATCGCTCCAAATGGGATCTCGTGTCGTTGCCTCGCCTTTTTCCACTCAATTTAATCGAGTAATGAAGTGACTTCCCGACTCCGCGGGTCAGGCGGCGCTCAGGCCGCGGCGCTCTGAAGGCGGCCCGGTTAAGTGCCATCGTAGCGGGTGATTTCCTCTAATGAAATATCAATATTTACATCTTCATTTCCAGCCTACTGCCTTTGGCGGGGTTTGACCAAACATGACACAATATTGACCAAATCACGGAGAGGCCTGTCCATGCGCTGGAAGAGGCCCTTTCCTCTTCCATGCCAACACTGGGAAGATCTGGGACTGAAAGGCTTGTTTGTAAGCGTGACTATAGAAAATGTTTACCTTTTGTTCACTTTTAGTTAAGCACCCTGCTCTGGAGAAAATCACACCTCCAAAAAATAGACCTACTAAAAAGCATTTTCATTTCCAACGCCGTTTCACAGATGCAATCTTCTCCTGTACTGTACATGCACATCGCTGAAATACGAGTCCGATCCGCACGAAACAACGTCAACAAATAAATATGCGACAGATAACCAACATTACACAGCCAGCACCACAGCCCGACCGCCACGTAACTGCTTCAAATAATTCATGGCTCGCAATTTGAAAACAAGACCCGTAAAGACCAACTTGGGAGCCAAAAAAATCCACATCCTCCCTGCCTTTATCTCCCTAAAAAGCCCTTGGCTGTAGGAAGAGAAGGGAGGGGGGGGGGACCAGACCCCACAGACGGCTCGTTCCAAAACCCCTCACACAGATTAATCAGCACACCATTTCATCTGCCAGAGCACAGGACGGGCCCCAAAATGAAATGTTGGAGATTTCTGTTGAGCTGGAGTTCATATTCTATTAATTTATTATTGTTTCCCTCTCCCGGAGGGCCATTAGTGCGGGTAATAAAAAGAGATGTAATTACGAGGCACGGTGGCCCCCTCCAGCTGCAGACCCAATCGTAACTCACCCTCAATCAGACAGAGCAGACAAGAGGGAGGGAGAGAGAGGGAGAGAGAGGGGGAGATGGAGGAGGAAGAGAGGAGGAGATATGGGCCAGAGGAGAGAGAGATAACGGAGAGAGAGACAGAGACAGAGAGAGAGAGAGAGAGAGAGAGGTTGGGAAAGGGGGGATTGCAGAAAGCACAGGGAGGGGGAAGGGGGTGGAGAGAGAGCAGTATGTAATTCGTACGTAAGACGAATAGCAAAAATAGCCGATCTATACAAAGTCACGACGTGTCCGTGAGCTTGTAGATTGGATATTTTTGTGATTTTTAAGAATAATGGTTATAATGACATGCCCAAAAAATAGGGATGCCAGGTTGAAAGTGGTAAAAAGGAGACAGAGAGAGATGGGGGGGTGGGGTTAAGAGTGAGAGTGAGTGAGTGAGAGGGGTGGGGGGGGGGGGGGGGGGGGGGTTGGGGGAGTAATTGTGGCTGGACAGGGGCTGATCTATCATGGCTTGCTATCAGAAGGACAAGCGAGCCCTGAAGACTCGTGCCCAGAGGCAATCTCACCCAGGCCAAGCCAAGTGCTCTCCAGGCTGCAGTTGAAGCAGAACTGCCCCTAACAGCACCCAGGAGGTTCAACTCATCCTTTTATTCCCCCCCTACCCCTACCCCCCCCCCCCCCCCCCCCCCTCCTCTTCAAACTCAGCTGAGCGATCACGTTCTCACCCATAAGCTTATTCTATATCAAAGTGCTTTCTATTTTAAAACGATACCCCGGCCTTAAAAAAAAGAGAGGACAGTGTTTGGGTGGGCGGGTTGTAGGGGGATACTGTAGCTTGGGGTGGGTTGCACCTGTGATTTGTACAGGATCCTGTGATTTGGGCGGTATGGTTCACAGGGTGAAATATGTAACCGATATATTTAACAATTCATGAAGGAAAATCTACAGCGGATCCATAATGTGTGTGCGTGTGTGTGTGTGTGTGTGTGTGTGAGAGAGAGAGAGAGAGAGAGAGAGAGAGACGTGCCCATAGATGCGTGTGTATGTGTGCAAGATTCTGTATAGTGTGTTGATGCGTGTGTCCCCAGTGATCATGTGTGTGTAACTTGCAGCTGCCGACCATGATTCTTCCTGAATTTACATGACAGCGTCAGGAGGACCCAATCAATAGCAGCTTGGTAATAAATTGCTGCGCTTGACATAAATAATTTGACCCAAACCCCAGCCACATGAACAGCACCAACAGAACCCCAGCCACACATACAGCATCAACAGAACCCCAGCCACATGTACAGCCTCAACAGAACCCCAGCCACATGAACAGCACCAACAGAACCCCAGCCACGTACAGCACCAACAGCTCGGCTTGCTGCGAGCCTTTCCCCGCCCGCACATGGATTTGATGACACAAAGGCCGTTACACGCGGGATGAAAACCATGTCAATACAAATGGAATTTGGTTCGTGAAACCGAGGCTGACGGTTGACAATTATTACTTGGTTTTTCAGCTTCGTTGCTCGCTATTAAAAGAGAAGCTAGCTATCTGCTTCTTTTGGACACGATAACCAGCCCATTATCCCATTGTAAGTGGCTGGGGAATGGGTGATTTGACCATCAGCCTGTGAACGTTATGGGGCTGAGTAACGTTGAATACAGTAATCCCCTTGTCTTAATCTGCACCCTTTGACCCCCTGACCCCTGCGCGTGAGTCTTTAGCTGTCCCCAGGGTCCCACACTGCCCTCCACTGACGTTATATATCTCTGTTTAGCCCCAAAGACCAGGCGGAATCAGGCTTTAATCATTGCCATAATTACACATAATTTATCTCCGCTGCCAACGAGCAACACAGCTTAATGAGGGAAGGCGCTCTGCTGATGATGTGGCTTAAAGGCACATCAACATTAGACGGTTTCCTACGGCGGGCTTTATGCAAAAATATCACACAAAGCACCGTACACATGCAATCATTTCAGACTATTTGATAAAGACGCAATCTAGGTAAATGAATGGTTTAATGGACATAAATGGGCCCATAGTATATACTGTACGACTCATCTACATGGTAAAATCCCCCATTGTTAATCAACTCTGAGAGAACAAAATGTAACCAAATGGACCCTTATAGGCCATTTTGGCATGTATAGGCCTACTACTACTGTATGTATGTTTGAACTAAACAAAGCCTTCCCCCACCCTGCTTAGCAGATGTCCCTTTCCTGACACCTTTCCCCACCCCTGCCTGTGTATCTGCCTGTATCTGCCACCAAAGACTTCAAAAGATACTAAAGATTCGTATATAAGAAATACTAACCAATGTCACATGATTGGAAAACCAGTCGGATTGAAAAAGGTGCGCTCGTTTTCACTGACGGAGGCTGAACGCAACTTGAGCCACAAGAGCGAGCTTAGGCTAGTGAGTCGCCATGCCGACTGCCGAACATTGCGAAGTCACCTTCAGCCGACTCGGCGACATCAGAGTTATGTCCCGACAGAATCGTAAATGATCGTCCCCTAGCTCTGGTCCATATCGTTAAGGACTTCTCCTTAACGCTATGTTACGCTTGACTTCCTGCGCACACATGAAATGCAGCACCGCCTGTCAACTGCTGATAAAACGAACGATTTCGCTACTCACCAATACAAAGACGGTTTTGTGGCGTCGAAAGTCTACTTTCACCGGTGGATGCAGTGATTTCAACTCTACAAAACCGTCTTTTTATTATTGAGTAGCGAAAGTGCTCTTTTTTTTTTGCAGCAGTCAACGGGCAGTGTCATTTTATTTTCAGTTTCATGCGTGCGCAGCAAGTTGAAAGTACCATAGCATTAAGGAGACGTTCTCCTAACGCTAAGGACCAGAGCTAATCGTTCCACTGGTACCTCTGAGACGTCATTTATTTTATTAACGAGGGGCCCTCCTCACCGCCGGAGGTGAACTCAAAAAAATCGAGCACTCCTTTTTCATTCTGCCTCGTTTTCCATTTTCCAATCATACTGTAACAGTACAGTAACATACAGTATAACATAACCTGCTTCTCAACTATTCTAAGATTAAGTCGGTTAGAGGTTCTAAATGTCGGTTTGGAGATATTTTCAGTTAATTGCCCAGCCCTACCACCCCCATCTCAATCTCCCCTCAGCTCCTCCTCAATGCATTCTCCGGCCCAGGTTTCGGGGTGTCGGCGGCATCCACCTGATTGCTCAATCTATCTTTATCTCCCGTGTTGAAGCCTACGTCAGAGGCTAAATTGAATATACTAAGAGCTGTCTGTTGGTGTCTATATTTAACCCATTCTGACCGGGCACCCATTTTGGTGTCAGCATCATGTTATGCTTTAGCTATTTAAAAATAGCAGATCTACAAGCTCATATACAAGCTTGTAGGTCTGCTATTTTTGAAAAAAATCGAAGAACGACTGACATTTTTAGAATCTGATCTCGGGTCAGAATGGGTTCATCAGACCAGTGTGTGTCCGGCGGAAACCTCGTATGAATCTGATCTCAGGTCAGAATGGGTTAATAAAGTGCACTGATGAGGTGCTGATTTATTGCCCGGCACTGTTCACACTCTATTACAAGGAGATTACGCAGCCTGAGTGGGATCAAGCTGGCAACACAGTAAGTAAGTAGATCTCGCAATTTAATGGCAGAGTGAAAACAGAAGCTTGAGGTGGGGAGGAGAAGGATAGGCGGATGGATGGAGGGATGGATGGATGGGGAGCGGAGGGGCGGCGTGAGGGGTAAGGGGTGGCGGCGGGGTGGGCTGACACAAACACGACAACATACATGAGACGTGATCTCTCTTTAACATCGCTGCCCCCATCCCCGCCTCCTCCTCCTCTAACAACGAGCGCCGTGCGGCTGTCTGTCAAACGCTGAGTGGGTGAACTGAAATGCAATAAAGCAGATGATGATGAACGCTCCCAAAAGACCCACGTATTAATGAATAGAACCATGCAAACAAGGAGAGCTCATTAGATTCACCTGGCCTAAATCGGATACGAAAAACAATTATTTGGCAGTTGGAATTAAACTGAGAGAGGGAATAAAAATCTCTTCATTGTATATTACAGTATGCAACTATGCACCACGTACTGTATTTGGAACAAAGCCCAAGAGAACAGCAGGTCTTCTACGACGCTCAGATCTTTTAAATCAAAGCTGGAGACTTTTCTGTTTGTCGCTCCCTATTTTTTTAGGTTATTTATTGATTCCTTGTGCTGCACTGTAGCTGTATTCTCATATGCTTGTTAGTTGTTATTTTCTATTCTCTAAACGTTGTAACAATTTTTTACTAGCAAGTACATACATGTCCTTTTAATAGCATGTACTGTACATGTCCTTTTAATAGCATGTACTGTACTGTACACGTCATTTTACAATGTGTTTCTTTGCACTTTGTCTTAAAGCTCTTAATATTTTGTGTAAAGCACACTCAAATGCCTTGTTGAAAGGTGCTATAGCTACAAATAAACTTGTCTTGCCCTATTAGTAGGCAATAAACAAGATAAGATGCATCAAATCCCCATTTTGTGTAAAGCACACTGAAATGCCTTGTTGAAAGGTGCTATACAAATAAACTTGTCTTGACCTATTAATAGGTAATAAACTCAAATCCCCGTTTTAAACCTCTCGTAATGTACTTGTACGACATTGTTTACATGTCCCAGGGTTCCAGCCGGCCCGTCGGCCTCAGAACCAGAATTCCTAGCTGGAAACGTCTTGGCCTGGGAAGCCGGAATGGAAGCCGAGGCAGCAGGTGACAAGCATCAGAGCGTCTCAGCGTCTATCGCAGTGAGTGCCTCGTGTACACCGCAGCATAGCAACGTCTACATGCACCGTGCACGTGACATTCACACGGTCCGAGACATTCACATGGCCTGTAGAGGAGGAGGGGGCATGGTGGGGCATCAAAGGAGTTTGGGGAGGGGCACTCGTGTCGGTACTAGGAACTAGGTTTTATCTGGTTTTCTCAGGACGAATCTAAAAGTGAGCAGACAGCGGATGTTTTGTACCAATACGTAGTCACAGTAAATGTCAGCATTTTAGTGTTACAATGAGCATATAGTGACATGGTTAAATGAGGATGTGTAAAATATAATGGAAAAATAAAATACTTAAATTAAACTAGTGTCAGAAAAACAAGAACACCCATGTACTCACAGGAGATATAAAAAAAACTATAGTAAACATTGTCAATGTTTACTATGGAAAAACAACAGACTTATTTATTTAGTAAAAGGCAACATGCTTAACATGTTTCGACCTCGGAAGGTCTTCATCAGGCTATGAAGACATCATCATCGGCCGGATCGTCTGTTGTTTTTTTTCATTTATCCCATTCTGACCTGAGATCAGATTCTAAAAATGTCTTCTACATCCTGACAGTTTTCTGAAAAAGATATGTTTCTATGTCAGTCGTTCTTAGATTTTTCTAAAATAGCAGACCTACAAGCTCGTATTTTTCAATAGCTAAAGCATAGCATAATGCCAACACCAAAAGGGGTTCCTGCCCAAAATGGGCATGGAGTTAAGTCGAACCGAGTCATATTTACAGTCTCAAAGGGCTTTCCACATTTAACAAAGGAATGAAAACAACCTACTGTAGTTCACAGTTGGGACTAAAATAGACTATACAGTACAATGAAGCAGGTATATCTCATAAATAGGAGATTCTTCTTCTTTTTGTTTTACCAGCCAGCATAATGGCCCAAACAGCCAATGATAATAATATGAAAAAGAATAAATAATCAAAGCCGATAGCGGTCTGGATGATAATCGGTCGAGCCCTAATTGGACTCCCCCCCCCCCCCCCCGCTACAGAGGAAGGTGAGGAGATAAACAGGTTCCCATGCAGTATATGGAGAGAGACGCTGTCAGTGTACTTAGTTTGTCCCTAAACGTCATGGACAGAAATGAAATGTAGCTTTAGGGGGGTCGGAATGTGACCGGAGGGGTAGACAGCGGTCTGTTATGTGTGTCAAAGGTTGTTAGCACCTTAGGAACAACAAGCCATCTGTCATCGTCCTCCAACGCTGCCTCGTAATGACCCCAGCCCCCCCCCCCCCCCCCCCCGGGCAACAACCCGTGTTACACTCTGCTCCGACGGTGCTATTTGGAGCAGTGACAGTATAACCAGTGGCCAACAGCTCCACAGTGATTATCAATTAATCAACGGCAGTATTCAGAATGAAAGGCAGAGAGGGCTGCGGAGCAGTATAACGGTGAACTGGTGGAAGAATGCTTTTGTCTGCTTTTTAACCAATTAAAACCCCTTAGTTCACTTCCTTTTATTCCCCTCCCCACCTTAATGCCTTTGCTGAAAATCGCAATTTTGTTAACGCACTGTATTTTGACTCATAATAGGCAAACCTATTATGAGATATGACATGCCGCTTTATAAAAAAGAAAAGAAAAGATCTGTAATACAACTATGACTTGCATACTGTAGATGAAGCCAGATTTATACTTTGTTGGGCACTGTGAATACTGGGTGGTACAGTATCTGTGAGGGAAATACTTCAATGGCAGTATAAGCCTAAATACTGGGTGGTACAGTATCTGTGAGGGAAATACTTCAATGGCAGTATAAGCCTAAATACTGGGTGGTACAGTATCTGTGAGGGAAATACTTCAATGGCAGTATAAGCCTAATTTAGGCACGACTTTGTTGCACACTGGTGTCATGCGCTGAAAATGGACGATTGACAAGCTCACAGCGCGTTGCATCGCAACGTGTCGCGAGCTAGTAGATCAGCTATATTCACAGTGCACTGTAAACTGACACATATTCCCATTCCACTGAGCAGAATTCACAACAGATCAATCTAATAACGACACAGGTTTGCCGTTCTCCAATTGGCCTACAATTAAAACTCGATAGGGTTACTTCTACGGAGAATTACACCGCTTTCAAACCACTTTTTCAGATGTTGGCAGAGAAAAGGGCCAATTAAAAATCAATCCGAAGAATGTAAGTGTCGATTTCCCTGACATCTAAATTGTTAAATTTGGACCTTGGTCATTGGCCCCATCTGTCAATGCCCCTAATCAATGTGGTCTACTTCATAATGAACTGTTAATCTTTTTAATTCCATTGCCAACGGCCGCAAAAATCTATCAGAATGCAATCAGCACTTTTCTACGCCCACCCCCCCCTCCTCTCCTTCCATTCTTCTCCCACGGCGGATGGGAGGGAGAAATATAGTAAAGGGCTGAGCATGGTAGACTGCCCTGGGGTGCCGTTGGTGCATGGAGGGTTAGTGCACCAAGTCTCTCTCAGCCAGTGAACCGTCTCTGATCAGGTTCAGCCATGTACAACTCAATTATGCAGCCATTTCATGGCCAGAGGAGAGCCTCTGTCCTAATACTCTACTCTATCCATGAAGGGATAACAGACCAGCCTTTCAGCTCAACTGAAACGCAACAATTAGAATCAAATCATCGTTTTACGTAGCTACTACTAGAGCATGGGGAAAGTTAAATGGATTAATATAATAATACAATGACGATTTTTTTTTGGGTGGAGGGATTGCGTGAACAGTAAAGTTAAGTAAAATCAACAAGGGGTTTGTGTGTGTGTGTGTGTGTGTGTGTGTGTGTGTGTGTGTGTGTGTGTGTGTGTGTGTGTGTGTGTGTGTGTGTGTGTGTGTGTGTGTGTGTGTGTGAGCGAGTGCGTGTCTGAGGTGTGGCAGATCAGAATAATCTACTTATATGGTCCATTGTCTGGTGGTCAGACACCATAACTGCAGGTGTGACAGAATGAATGGTTCTAATTCTATTCATGACAAAGCTGCATAATTAAAAGATTACTTCAAATAATCTCACCCTCGTATCACTGTCTTAGAACATGCATTTATTATTTATTATCTATTTCTAGACCATGATCAAAAGCACTGTGATTTTAGCTGCAGTTTCAATTCATTGTCTTGTAGCCGAACACCAGTAGTACTACCTCAGTCAAAGTATACTCCTGATCAAATATTAATCCACTAAGTGACAGTTGCTCAGTCAAATTTGAACTTGAGTTAAAGTATAGGCATATACTTGCAAAGTAAAATACTACTTATTTTTCATATCAATGCATTTGCTGTATATAGAGCATCGCAGCCCCACCCCCTTTCATGATGACGAGCGGCCCGGAAGATAATTTTCTAATTCATTTTTCCCATAGACGTTTCAAAAAGCATTTACTTAAAGACCTGTATACGCCTCAGACAAAGCCAACTCGGATGGTGACAAATCATGACAATAAACACATTTTTTGGGGGCTGAAGAAATAATTAGAAAGAAGATAAACAACAAAAAAGTTGTTTTACCATGCCATTTGTTTCTTCTTTCTAATTATTTGTTCGGCCCAAACAATTGTGTTTATTGTCATGATTTGTTAGCAGAGGCTTTAAAGGTATTTAAATAAATACTTTCTGAAACGTGTATGGGAAAAATGAATGGGCCACTCGTCAGGGGCGCACTGCGACGCTCTATTGAAATGTAGCCATTTTCGCCAAGATTTCTACGATTTTCCAGACATGATAATAAAAAAGGCTATGTTATTTTCTTTACTATATTTGAAATCTGGCGTAAGTGATTCATTCATAATGTGCTTTCTCCTCTTCCTACAAATGTAGTGGAGTCAAAAGTACAATAGTTGTCTTTAAAATGCAGTGGAGTGAAAGTCTTGAGTGTCCAAAAAGAAACTAATACTTCGCTATCGCCCACCACTGGACACCAGGAAGTATCTGTCAGTTTATTGACCATACGGTGTCGTACAGTATGACTGTCAAATGACCACTGATGGACATATGACAGTCCGTAGTTCCTGTAATGCGGAGAACAGGATGTATCTATGGCATGTAAAGTACAGCTTTTCATTTAGATCCAACACTCATCACGGATAGATTCAGAGTGAGTGTGGCAAATCCGATTTGCGTAGATCTTGGTACACTGTCTGGACAAATTCACTACACAATAAGTGTCATCGCGATAATCTGATTAATCTAAAGGTGCTTAGAAGCTATGCCATCCACAAAATCCCTTGATAAAGAAGTTATAAATATAAAGAAGTTAACACTATTAAACGGGCTAAATGATACTAAATACTAAATGATGTAAAGTTACACCAGGAATGGCTAAATGATGTATGTGTAATGTTACACCGGGAATGGAAGCTGAATGTATTCAAGGCCCCAGTTAAAAAGGAAACGGCTAATATATGTATACTATGGTCTTGAGCAATAATATACACAGCAGGATAAACCTAGAAATCATAATAATCCTATTCGCTAAAAAAGTATGGCTTCTGTTAGCGACCACAACTCTTGTCCTCAGGTGACCTGAGTCATGTGTCTTTGTTGTGTCATGGTGGTGGTGGTGGCTGTGCGTGCGAGGAGGTGGTACGTTTTGGGTAATGCCATGTTATTGGGTCAGTGGTGATCCAGCCCTGCCTATAAGCCTCCTTGGGTTAAACTGGCAGGCTGCTGACCGTGCAAGTGTCTGCCGGAAGACACACAGACGGCCAGGTCCGAGGAAGGCACAGGCAGACTATAGAGAGACAGGGTTTTGGGGCTGGTGTCCATGACTAATCTACTTACTACCAGATCTGGACCTGATTAATGCCCCCACCCCACGCCCCCACGCCTTCTGAGTGAAAACTCTTAATACCTTTTTCTGTGGGTTCGGCGTGTGCTGTGCGGTGCACGGCGCCTGCAGTCAGCTCAAGTCCACTATACCACTTTGTGGGGAATAAGGGCCGCCTTAAATCTCTGACTTGGGATTTCGGTTCATCTTCTGAATAAAATGAGATATGACGGTGGTTCTCAAACACTGTCATGGACAAGGACCGCCAAAATTGATATGTTTTAAGCTGCTGACCCCCCCAACCCCCGTTTGAAAAGGTTTGGTGCCAATAGGGACCCCCACAAGAGAAGATATGTCAGTCAGATTAGATAAAGTAGATAATTCTACTGCTGTCTCTACTGTAGGTGGGTACAGGGAAACCTATGATCTGCATTGGACACTGCATTATCTCATTGGATTACACTACATTGTCCCATTTAATTATTTTGTGCATGTCATATGGAAGATACTGGCTAATTTCGCTACACTTAAACTGTTCCTCATTTTGCTTGGGAGCCCCTGGAAACCGCATCACGTGCTCATACACTACACTCAGATATTCTCAACCTTTTCAAAATATGGTAATCATGTTTGAACTGGGACCCCCCCACACACACTGACAAGCACTTGGAATTGTGGGAGTTGAGCTTGAGGCATTTCATTTAGTCTGACTCGGTTCCACAGATAAATATTGTGAAAATAGCCAATATCCAAGCTCTCAAAGCCTTGCATTGAGAGGCATTATGAGTTTGTAGATCAGCTATTTTCTTGACAATTAGGCCAATGTTTGACCAGTTTTTATAGTATAGTTTGTTGATTACTTTTGACGCAGTAATGGTCTATTTTCTTTCTTTCTTTAGGTATTAAAAGAGTCTTTAACGTCCTTAAATTGTCACTTCACTGTCACCTGGGGACCCCCCCAAAGAATCATGTGGGGTCCCAACCCACAGGTTGAGAACCCCTGCACTACAGGACAAAGTGTAAATTGTCCATTATGCTGATGAGAACAGGGCGTTGTGGAGGCGAGCCTGGGACACATTCATTTAGCGCGTTTCCTCTCCATGTCTTCACCTATCTAACGTTATAGAGTTATGGGGGGGTGCGGGGGCGGGGGCTGCGGGGGTCAAACTCAAGATCAGGGAGAATCTGCTTTGGTTGCAAAAAGCGAGCCGCTAAACAATGTGTTCTCTGTCAAAATCAGAGGAAAACCCTTGAAGGAAGCAAAATCTGTGCTGACGTGTGGCTCTGTATCCTTAATTCAACAGCCCCTTATAACCTAACACCTCGTCTATCAGAATGTCTATGGGGCGGAGAAGAAACATGATTATGCCCATCAATAATTCAATGGAAGCACGCGCAAGAGTGTGTGTGTGTGTGTGTGTGTGTGTGTGTGTGTGTGTGTGTGTGTGTGTGTGTGTGTGTGTGTGTGTGTGTGTGTGTGTGTGTGTGTGTGTGTGTGTGTGTGTGTGTGTGTGTGTGTGTGTGTGTGTGTGTGTGCACACGTGCATGTGCGTGCATGCTTTGAGGTGCGGTGTCTTCTTTGATTGGGCGGGACCTCCGCTCTTCTCTAAATCTCCCTTGTGATTACTATATACGTTGGCACAACCCCTGCTATCCCCTCCTCATTCAATGATTACTATATACGTTGGCACAACCCCTGCTACCCCCTCCCCATTCAATGATTACTATATACGTTGGCACAGCCCCTGCTACCCCCTCCCCATTCAATGATTACTATATACGTTGGCACAGCCCCTGCTATCCCCTCCCCATTCAACACGGGGATTTTAGACGTGCACTATTGATTCGTGTCTTCCAAAGATGCCTCACCCCCAACCCCCCCCTTCTCGATTCTCTCACACACATGCCCAGTCTATACAGTCTGTGGTCTGCCGACGTTAATCATCTGTATGTGCGTCTGGATGCATGCATGTTTTTGCGTGAATTATATGATATGAGAGAGAGAGAGAAGTTGTTTTGATGTATTATTTTTAGGGAAGGTAGGAAAGGATAGAAGAGGGAGGAAGGGAGGTATAAAGAGAGGAGAGGAGAGTGTACCTGGGATATGCTTGGCCCAGGTAGGAAAGGATAGAAGAGGGAAGAAGGGAGGTGAAGAGAGGAGAGGAGAGGAGAGTGTACCTGGGATATGCTTGGCCCAGCCGATGATGACTACCAGTTCCCGGTCGGCCAGGTCACACAGCGTGGTCAGGGCTTTGATGTCGCTCTCCGGCATGGTGGGGTCGGGCATGGCGTAGATCTTCTCTGGCTCCGCCACCAATAAATGAGACACTATCTTTGTGACTGTGGAGGGAGAATGGGTGGACAGGGGGGAGAGGGGGGGGGGGGAGTTAAATATGGGCTCGTGGGTCATCATATCTGTGTTGAGAAGCGGTTCGTTGGTGCAGTGGTTCTCAAAATGTGGCCCCCAGGGAGGGTTCCAAATGGAACCTTGCAGCTCTGTAATTGTGAGTGTGTGCAAATGGAACCCTTGAAATTAAAAGGTCCACAGCGGGGACATTCAGAGTTTGATGAGGGCCCAGGTAGGGCCGGGCCTTAATTTTCGGGTCTGTTGAGAACTCTTCGCCGGCTGCCCGTCTAAAGTTAGACATTTTAATGGACAGGTATAATTCAAAAGGGAGACATCGAAGAGGAAAGATGGATGGGGAAGGATCAACATATGGAATGTCAGAACAGGTTCTGACATATCCATATATGGAGATCTAAGGGTTTGAGGTCAGATGTAGAGATGCTGGCCAATATTGATGACATCAGGGATGTACAATTACAATTTACAATTTAGGCATTTAGCAGACGCTCTTAATCCAGAGCGACTTACATTTAAGCAAGAACAAAAGCATGGGAATACATCACATAAAAGCATTTATCATGAAACATGCGTAAGCTAAGAAAGTAACAGTGGAATATCTATATAATGAAACTATACATACACTATACATATAAACTATACATATTTACTACTATGCTATACATATGTACTATGGCGTGCTATGACTATATACAATACAATTATAGTGCTGTCTACCTAACATGCTATAAGTCTGTGTCAAATGCTATCTAAGTCAACAGAAATGCTATCTATGGGGTTAGGGTAAGTGCTATGGGCCATGATGGAGTCTGAAAAGGTGGGTTTTCAGGCTACGTTTTCAGGCCACTCCATATATGGGCTTAACTGCGACAGCAGGTCGCATTTACTATGACATCAGTGTCTCCACATCTCCATCCCTGATAATGTCACATGATGTCACGAGACTTGGACACCATATATGGTGCCCAACACACACTGATGGTGCCCCACACACTGATGGGAAATGCACAATTCCGATAACTGCGACCTTTTTTTTGTTTGGGGAAAGCATCTGTGTCATTTTAGATTTTACCATTGGCTATTCAAAAATAGCAGATGTTGTACATCTGCTATTTTGGAACATGAAAAATCTTGAAAGTGTGAGAACTACTGATTAAGAAGGCATTTGTAGAATGGGCCTCAGCCGGTCTTAATGGGGTTTAAATGACATGGTCAAAATAGGGACGCCAGGCTGAAAGATGGTTAAATTAGCATGAGTGGACTGAAAACACTTCGCCGCAGTGTGTGCACGAGGGGGGGAAAAGGCAGAAAAATAAAAAGGTGCACG
The DNA here is from genome assembly GCF_964188405.1 of Protomyctophum parallelum. Lineage (NCBI taxonomy): Eukaryota > Metazoa > Chordata > Actinopteri > Myctophiformes > Myctophidae > Protomyctophum > Protomyctophum parallelum. The sequence goes on from NC_139718.1 coordinate 11,215,457, forward strand.
TGAGGATGTGAGGCACCGGTGTCCCTGAACACTGCCACGCCGTTTAATATCGGTCATCTGCTCGGAGACTTATCACAATTCAGCTCTGACCGGAACAATACCTGGCCTATATTTCTCATTATGGTACTCTCAGCTGTCGAGAGAGAGAGAGAGAGAGAGAGAGAGAGAGAGGGAGAGAGGGAGAGAGGTTGGGGGGGGGTGAATGTGAGACTGGCCTAGAACAGTTTTACCTGCTGAATGGAAAACCGAAAATACTGTACATTTTCAGGTGGGGGTCCACGACCAAAATACATTTGAAATACCATTTCCATAGTTTATGGAGAACTCGTGAAGTATGTTTTCATGGCACGACACAGTTCGTTTTAATAGTTCTTGTAGTCGAAAAGAGCAGACAGACAGACAGACAGACAGACAGACAGACAGCGGTGGGAGACAATAGGGAGGAGGGGCTGTACTCACGAGGCTTTTTGGTGGGAGGGGGGAGCGTCAGGCCCAGGTAGGGGGCGTTCTCTGCGTCCAACCTCCGCTTGTACTTCTGTCGTCCCCCTCGCACGCGGTCCAGACGCACACCTGGGAGAACGATAAAGACTTTGTTTGTGCCGGTTCTCAAACTTTGTGGAACATTTTGGTTCCGTTTGTACACCCTTTGAGTTACAGAGTGGTAACGGGCCATTTGGTTCCTCCAGACAATCAATCATTTCACTGGATGTGGTTCTCAAAGTGGGATCTGGGGACCCCCCAGGGGTCCTTGAGTGATTAACCCATTCTGACCTGAGATCAGATTCATACGAGGTTTCCGCCGGACACACACTGGTCTGATGAACCCATTCTGACCTGAGATCAGATTCTAAAAATGTCAGTCGCTCTTCGATTTTTCAAAAATAGCAGACCTACAAGCTCGTATCGCGCCACTCGGTGGCGCGATATGAGCTTGTAGATCTGCTATTTTTAAATAGCTAAAGCATAACATGATGCTGACACCAAAATGGGTGCCCGGTCAGAATGGGTTAAGTGGTTAAGAGAAACAACAATGAGACATTTCATGGTCTAAATTGTGGAAAGGAAAGCAATAATCACAGATTAACAAAGGAACCAAACAACACTCAATCTGAGAATCCCATCAGCAAATAACGGGAAAAACAGCGACCCCTGTTTTTAGTCTGTCTTGAGAGACAGTGACTAGGCCTTTGTTGTTCGTATTACAGTGCAGTATTATTTCAAATCAATATCACGATTATTGCAAACTTTTGCTTCGATTATAGGATTAATTTATTTTCTATTTTATAGGCCTAGTGAAAATAGCAGATCTATATTGTACAATAGTCTATTTAAAAATGTGCACGCCGCTTTTTTGTATAATAAAAGGATTAAGCTAAGTCATATAGTCGCTTCAAAAATCTACCTGAATTTGTTCTTGTTGATTTGTTGTTATACAGTAATAAGCAACCCTGTTTCTCTATTTGTAGATTAACCAATCGGTTATAGATTCAAAATTTCGTTTTTGATATATTTCCGGTGAATTGCCTAGCCCTGTTACAGTGTTACAGGCTTGAGAGTGGAATCCACAACGATTAACTATGCATACTGCGGGCCATATTGTATATACAAAGATATGCAAAAGGAAGTTTCATGTCTCTGAAACATAAACAGGGTGTATTACTATATTATACTGTACACTGTACACAGTGCTGCTGTTCGACAGCTGTCGGCTCTGTCTGGACACGTCAGAAATGAAAGGGATGTGAACGGTACAGTTGCACGCACAGACGGATCGTATGTAAATCCAGCAATGTGAGTGACCACCGTGCTTTCTTGCCTGCATGTGGCGAGTGTTGTAAAGTGACAGGGTAATGTCGTGTGTGTGTGTGTGTGTGTGTGTGTGTGTGTGTGTGTGTGTGTGTGTGTGTGTGTGTGTGTGTGTGTGTGTGTGTGTGTGTGTGTGTGTGTGTGTGCGCTTTCCCATATGTGGTCCATGCCTGCCTGGTCTACTGTGACACAGCTGAGCCCAGAGCAGGTCTAAACATATGAATATTTAATGTAGGGTCAATGATCTCACAGACTGGCCCTCTAATTATTTAGCTTTTGGGGTGAGGTAGACTGCATGCTAATTTCCTGCCAGCTACCTGGGTCCATCCGTGTGTGTGTGTGTGTGTGTGTGTGTGTGCGTGTGTTGTAAAATTTGAAAAAGAGACATGGCGAGGACAAAGAGAAAGGCTTTCCTTTGGTAAAGAAAAAATATATATAATTATTTTTCACAGTCAGGCTAGGAAACGACTAACCCTAACGCCAAGAGTTGGGTGTTAGGGTTGGGTGTGGCATTCAGAAGTTAGGTTTGGGGTTAGGGACATAGAATATACCTTGGTTGCGCGCCAGTGTACAAGCTTACAAGCTACAAGCTTGTGATCTGCTATTTTTGGCTTTATGGTTAGCGCATTCATAAAATCGCCATCCTAAGATGTTGACGTCCTGGCAAATATAGTAATACAAACATGTGTGTGCGCGCACGCGCGCGCGTGTGTGTAAAGTACTGTAACTTAACCAGGCTACAAGTGAGGACGTGCTCCCATAGCCGGCGTAGAACACCTCCACCGTCTTACGACAGATAGATAGCAAGGTGTATAGCTTTCCCATAAAAGACCCTTATTTCACCCCTCTCTCACGGAAGTCGCAGCAACGCCTTATCACCCCCAGCCACACCTTGGGGGCCAGGTCCCACACTGATACTGTAAATGTCAAGCTGGCCTCATCATAACATAAGTTATTTATTATCTCATTATTTGATAAGAATGTTTCCATTTGGATTGTCTTTTCTATTCTATTAATTTTCAACACAGTTAAAATATTTCATCTGTGCTGTTGCATTTATTTGATACCACTTGGCCCCGGTATTTGTTTATTTAATGTGATCGTATGCAAACATTTATATCCCGCGTCCGCCCCCCCGTATTTGGACCTCCGTGATGTGAGTGCTGCCGAACGCAGGCCTGATATCTTAATCCCGTCGACAGGGACGATGCCTTTCGATTCGCCTCGTATGCATAATGTAACCTGGCAAACAAATATACACTAAAGGGTAATGGAGAAAGCCCTCAATGAGATGACGGTGGCGGGGGAAGGGGTTAATTTGTCCAATCCGCCCGCGTCCTCTGAGCGGACAACACCCGCAAGCCGGAGCACTTTCTTGATGATTTCATCACTTTATAACAGGGAGGACGGTGTCAAACCTAGGCATTGTGTGGCCACTGCAAATGAGCCTAATACAATTTGCCCATCAGCCTAGAGCCCTCGGAAGAGGATGAGTTTGGATATGTCCCATCATGCACGGTGATTGGAGGTCGGCAGGGTTGAGGAGCGGAAGGGGAAGGAGATGATGTAATATAAAAACACTGGCCTTCATTTCACAAAGAGGAATTCAACTGTGGATTTATGCAAAAGCTCCTCTTCATTTCCACCACTTATCTTACACTGTCTCTTAGACCGTATACAGTAGAATGAAGAGATTTCTATTTCTACTTATATAAATTATTTAATTCCCCCAGAAACGCAAATCTGATTAGGATTGTCTGTCAATTTCCTGACGCTGACAACCCACTAACCTAATTAACCACAATTCCCAACAGAGTCTGATCATCCCCGGCGAGCACTGGGGGGATCGTCTGTTGGCACGTACGTTTCAGTGACGAAGAAAAGAAAAACCCTCACTATTTAACATATATTGTAACATGTTGAAGCACAAAATGAATCATTATTAATACAGTATAACCGAGGATGTTGTCTATAGGGAAGGGGTCATGAGAATAGTCTTTGAACATCTTCCATTTGTTGCCCTGGTTTAAGTGCTTAAGAACTTTCCGACTCAGCTGTGATGGTACTGTAACTGTAGGCATGGAAACTTCCTCTCGCTGTTAATCGTGCATTCTACGGTTTCCTCCGTCTCTCCTGGAGAGCTCAGCTGCTGCCAGGTGGACACGCTTTGGCTCGCTAAGACGTCCAGGATCCTGTCTCCTCTCTCTCTCTCTCTCTCTCTCTCTCTCTCTCTCTCTCTCTCTCTCACTGCTGGTTAAGTCATGTGGCTGTGTCAGCTCGCACAAAGCCAGCGTGAGGATTTCCAAGGTACATGGGTGCCTGTTTTAATTAGAGCAGTCCCGGCCATAATTAACAGATGCTGACAGGAATTAATGCTTGGCACTATCCTGTCTCATTTGACTGTCCAACTGGGCCGGACGGAGAGACGGGAGACGAGGAGGATGTGTGTGAGACGAAGAGCGGGCGAGACGGTTTCCACTCGCTGACACCGTCAAAGGGTCTGGCCTTTTGCACTTCTTTAACAGCCCTGACCAATCGGTGTTACTCTATCTAGCGTAAACATTCGATGCGTTATTAGCGTGTGAAGAAGGCCCGAGCGCCACCCTGCATCCAAAGACAATCTGGTGGTGTCATGGCGTCTACGACATCAGCCCGTGCAGCGAGGGTGGCAGCGGGCGAGCTCGGGTGTCATCTCTTCAAAGCGCGGTGCTTGCGGGAGAGGGCTTCGGGCCAACACTGGCATTTGTGCACGGATTAGCACGGGCCTCGGGGTGGGGGCCGGGGCCAGCTGACCCAGGGCTCTTCTTTCTCTCCAAAAACAATAATAATCCCCCTCCAAGCACACTCCTACAAAAGGGCCTGTCTTCACTCACTTTGTGTGGCCCGGGCCGGGGCAGAGCCCCTCATGTTGAGCCCCTCACCTGTTCCGTGTGTCTCTCCCTGGGGGAAAGTGTCAGGATGTCGGGGATGGTTGGCAATGCCAAGGGGGGCTTAGGCAGACCCTATTTTAGCTGGGAAAATCAGAAGGCCACATGGCAAAGGCATGGTTGAACCCTGCCTTTCAAGGCAGCCGGCCCCCACTAAACTGCCGTCAGCACTATTTCAAAGGGCCCCTGTTGCCAGCTTTGCATGCTTGTAAGCATGTTGCAGCATTTTTAATCACGAGTGGCGATGAGCGAGAGCAGTGGAAAAATGGTCACACGTTTGGCCCCCCCACACCCGTCTCTGCTGACCCCAGGGGTCCACCGTCCTGACACTCTCCTTGTGAGAGCCCCGTCTTAGCTCTCGAGGAGTTGATCCCGTAGTTGAACTGGTCGACGCGCTGTTTAAATGCCATACTGTTTGCTATGTGTGTCAGCCCCACAATGCGGTCATAAACACACAGGCAGGCAGCTCTTGCCTTTGGCTCATTTATTTCCAAGCATGGCATCAGTATCTGCGATTTCAAAATGAAACAATAAATCAGTATAAACACAAACAATTAACGAATATTCTCTGACAGGCATTTCTCCACACAGCATTTGACAGTGGTAGCATACCTGCGGTCGAAACCATTTGCCCCTTCCGGGTCAATCCTCCCTCTCACCATACCCGTGAACTTGACACTCAAGTACCCAACAGCGCCACCCCAAGGTTACATGAATGTGCTTGACCTTGGTACACATTTGGCCCTTACACACCGGCCCCTAATTGTTAAGGCGGGTATAACAATTCAAACAGTAAACAAAACAAAAGAAAAAACAAGGGCCAAACATGTTAGGTTTCATGAACTAAACACAATTTTGTCACTGGCCTTTCAATAGTGCTGCTTTTAGTCTGCAGTTTCACAGAGCGCACCAGACCGTGTTTGTCTGGAAAGACCTCGAGAACCTTGCCAAGTGGCCAGGACCCACGGGGGGCTGCAGGGTCCATGATGACCACAATATCTCCAGCTGCCAAACTCCTTTTCTTCTGATTCCACTTTTGCCTCTCTTGGAGCAAGGGCAAGTATTCCCGTACCCATCTTTTCCAGAAAAGATCTGAGAGATACTGTACTTGCCTCCATCGTCTTCTCACGTACTGGTCATTTGAGTCGAACACTCCAGGTGGTAAGGCTGGTTTACCCTTCAAGAGAAGAAGATGGTTTGGTGTAAGTGGCTCCAGGTCGTTGGGGTCATCTGATAGTTTGGTTATTGGACGGTCATTCAAAATGGACTCCACTTCACAGAGCACTGTATGAAGTCCATCATCGTCCAACCTCTGCTGATGTAGGACAGAACTGAGAACCCTTCTCACCAGACGGATCATCCGTTCCCAGACACCACCATGATGTGATCCTGCTGGTGGATTAAAGCTCCAACGAATGCCAGCCTGTGACAGAATTCCATGAATCTTGTCCTGATTCCAAGCTGCCAGAGCCTCCTTCAGTTCTCTTTCTGTCCCAACAAAATTGGTACCATTATCGGACCGTAGATGCGCCACTTGTCCTCTCCTGCTGATAAAACGCCTTATAGCATTAATGCATGCGTCGGTGTCCAATGAAACGGCGACCTCCAGGTGGATGGCCCTGCTTGCCATACAAGTAAATATGACTCCGTACCTCTTACAGGTTGATCTTCCTTTCTTCACTTCCACTGGACCAAAGTAATCTACCCCTGTGTTGGTGAAAGGTGGTAGGTCAGGAAGGATTCTGTCTGCTGGAAGATCCGCCATCTTTTGCTCCACTGCTCTGCCGTTATAACGTTTGCAAAAACTGCACTCAGTAATGATCTTCCTGACAGCCGCATGGGCCTTGGTGATCCAAAATCTCTTCCTCACTTTGGACAGTGTGTGCGTCCTTCCACCATGTCCCAAATTCTGGTGTACATGCTTGAGAATGAGTGTAGAAACGTGCTGGTCCTTTGAGAGAATGAGTGGATGTTTAGCTTCCTCTGGCATTGCTCCTCTGCTCAATCGTCCTCCAACTCTCAAGAGCCCATCTTCAAGGACTGGATCCAGCCTATATATGGGACTCTGTCGACTCACTTCTTCCTTCCCGGATGTTAAAGCAGCAATCTCTTCACTGAATCTCTGCAGCTGACAGTAGTGAATGATGGCAACCTCCGCCCCCTGCAGGTCATCCAGCGTCAAAGTACCACTGCAGGATGTTGACGTGGGCCTTTGACCTTCAGCCTGCTTTCTTAGACGGCCCCTCTCCAACAACCTGGCCTTCAACCTGAGGAACCAGGCAACGGCTTTCTGCAGCCTCTTCCAGTCTGAGAAGTAGGTCATAAGTTGGCATGTAGGACTAGACATGTCACCTATATTTATGGCATTTACTGTTGCCTCCTTTCTGACTTCCTGGTCACTTGAGTCCACTGAGACGTCCAGCACAGTTTTGGGCCAATCCTCCTCTGGCTTCCAAAGAAATGCAGGACCTTCAAGCCACCTGCTGCAATTCAGGAAGTCTGAGACCCTCACTCCTCTTGACGCATCGTCAGCTGGATTGTCTTTGGAACCGACGTGTCTCCACTGTGAGGGTTCAGATGTTTCTCTGATGGTTGAGATCCTATTGGCCACAAATGTGTGGAAACGCCTGTCTTCATTGCTCAGATACTTCAACACTGAAGTGCTGTCAGTCCAAAATACTGACTCCTCCAACTGGAACTTCAGCTCCGCCTTTAACAGCACGTCCACTTTGACAGCAAGGACGGCAGCGGTTAACTCCAGCCGAGGAATAGTTACAGCCTTCAGTGGTGTTACTCTGGATTTGCCAAGCAGAAAGGTGACCTGGATGTGGTTTTCCTCATTTGACATCCGCATGTATGATACGGTTCCATATCCATCTTCACTAGCATCAGCAAAATGATGTAGTTGGGCCTGTCTAACCTTTCCAAAGGCCACTGGTTTGATGCACCTACTTGCCTGAAAGGCAGCCAGCTGCTCCAGCTCTTCCAACCATCCTTTCCACTGGTGTAGGATGTCCTGTGGTAGGTTGTCATCCCACCCGCATCCTCTTCTACATAGTTCCTGCTGCATTATTTTTGCACGCAAAGTGACTGGTGCCAGGAACCCTAGCGGATCGTATACTGAGCTGGCGATGGACAGCATACCACGCCTGGTAAGAGACTGTTGTTTCAACTCCAACTTGAATCTGAAAGAGTCCGTCTCCACACACCATAGTAGGCCCAGAGCCCTTTCCATAGGAAGTTTGTCTCTGTCCAAATCCAACTCCTTTAGATCCTTGGCCCTTTGCTCTGCTACGATGGACTGCAAAACACCACGGCTGTTACTGATCCACTTCTCCAGAATGAAGCCCCCTTTGCGACACAGTGCAATAAGCTCGGTTATCGTCTGGATAGCTTCTTCTTCAGTGGCCGAGCTCTTCAGACAGTCGTCCACATAAAAATTGTGCTTAACAGATTGTGTGACTTCATCCGAGAACTCAGACTGGTTATCTTCAGCAGTTTTCCTCAAGGCGTAGCTCGCACAACTAGGAGATGATGCAGCACCGAACAGGTGCACAGTCATCCTGTATTCCACAAGGTCCTTAGTGACGTCTCCATCTGGCCACCAGAGAAAGCGCAGAAAATCCCTGTCCTCCTCTGCAACCTTCACCTGGTGGAACATGGCTTGAATGTCACCCATGAACGCCACTGGTTCCTCTCTGAAGCGAGTTAGAACTCCAAGCAGTAAGCTGGTAAGGTTCGGACCCTGCAGAAGTTCACTGTTCAGAGATGCTCCTTGAAACGTGGCTGCACAGTCAAACACCACACGGAGGTTTCCTTTCCTGGGATGGTGGACACCATGGTGCGGTATGTACCACACTTTCCCCTTCTGACCCTGCAATTGTGGCTGTACTGGCTCTGCATAGTTGTTTGTTATGAGCTTATTCATGTATGCTGAATACTCCTGTTGCAAGCTGTTGTTATTGAGGAACCTTTTCTTCAAACCCTGGATCCTTTGCCTAGCCACTGCAAAGTTGTTGGGCAGACAGACTTCCTTGTTCTTAAAGGGCAGCTTCAGACAGTACCTCCCCTCATGAAGTACCGCTGAACTCTCCGCAATTTCCAGAAACTGTAGGTCTTCTCTGGACATTTCATTCTCCTTCCCCGCAACTTCGTTGAAGTCGTGATTGTACTGATTGGCCAGCATTTCTTCCAATCTGGACACAGAGATTCTGTTCACCGTAACGGAGGGAAACTCTTCTTCCTCTACGCCATTCCTTCCTTTCAGTGGACCGTTAACGACCCATCCTAGCACCGTCCTACTCGCATACGGGCCATTCCCGTGGCTGTTGATAATCTCCCAAGGCTCCAATATATTGGGAGCATTAGTCCCAATCAACAGGTCCACATTAGAATTGATGTGTGGGATATGAACGTTGGACAAATAAGGCCATTCAGCCAGTTCTTGAGGTGTCACCAAGCTCTCAGCAGTAACTGGCATTTCACTCTGTGTAAAAACCTCTGGCAGAACATGAAAGTCATTGCTGTCCAAACCGGCCACCTCCAACCCAGTTAGGGAATATGCTGGAACCACTGCCTTTTGCCCCATGGTGCTCAACAAGAACTTGGTTCTTCTGCCTGTGATATTCAGCTTCTGCATTAGATGTTCAGAGCAGAAGGTGGCTGAGCTGCCAGGATCTAAGAAGGCATATGTTCGGATTACATGGTTTCCTTTAACTGCTTTCACACATACAGGGAGAATAGATAAGACACACCGGTCCTTACCGGCCCCTGTATGTCCACATGTTTGTGAAGTCCGCTGTTCATTGGATGGTTCCTGTTCTGAAGCTGGTGGTTGCCTTTTGATGTGCAGTACAGTGGGGTGAGTTTGACCACAGACTTTGCAGGTCAAGCGCCTTTCACAAAAACGGCTGACATGGCCGACGCATAAACAAGCAAAGCAAACGCCCCTCTCTCTCAGGACCTGTATTTTCTCCTTGTGCGTCTTCTCCTTAAACTGTTTGCACTCCTCCAGTGAGTGACTGCGAGTACAGCAAAGGCAGGCCACCGAATCTGATGTTACCGACGTCAGCTCCTTATCTCTGTCAGAAGTTATTGTTGTGGCGACAATATTTTCCTTCACCCTGTTTGATGGATATGATGAAAACTTGGTGGGAGCCTTTGTGCCAACCACACCGGATATGGGATCCTGAATGTTCCCAAACAGGGGGTCAGAAAGGATACTGACACGCCGCTCCATAAATACCACAAGGTCCCAAAAGTGGGCTCTTCCATCGGTGTTCCTCATGATGTCATGAGCCACTGTCCTCCATTGCTCCCTCATCCTGAATGGCAGCTTTGCAATTATGGCTCGCATATGGACAGGCATGTCCATTTCCTGCACGTACTGAAGCTCCTCCATGACGTTACAACAGCCACGCAGGAATAAAGCGTAGGCCTGGAGTGCATTAACATCCTCCGATTTAATTGTTGGCCACTCCAAGGCCTTTTGCATATAAGCATTTGCTACTTTATACTGGTTTCCAAAATGTTCACTTAGAAGAGCCTTTGCCACGGTGTAGCCATGCTCAGGAGCCATGTGTTGGCAGCTACGCACCAATTCCTGTGGTTGTCCTCTTGTGAACTGCTCCAAGTAGTACAAAGCATCTGCCTCTGTCACCTTTTCTTCCACTCCCTGCTCAAAGGCTCTAATGAATGCCCTGTATTGAAGAGGGTCACCTTGAAATGTTGGAATGTCTCTTGGTGGTAGAGATCTTAACTGCTGCTGTTGCACCAAGGCAGAGGTTATTTCATTCTGTTTTTCCATAATGGTTAGTAGGGTTGCAGGTTGATTGGTTTGAACATGATTCATTTGATTTGCTGATTGACCTTTCACATGCTGTGGTGTTCCCATTTTACTTCCCTGTTGTTTCTTGTGGTTGTGATGAGGTATATGGTTAGCAGCAGCAGTGTTCCATTGGCCACATTCCTTTGGCCTTGCGTCTGATTGGTTAATTGATGGCATTGAAAATTGCATTGGTTTATTTGATTGCATTGGTTTATTTGGTTGCATGGATGTTCCAGGTTGAAATTGTTTTGCTTGTGGATTCATTACATGGACATTTTCTCTTTTCCCTATAGCTTTCTCCAAATAGGAATTCATGGCATTTGATTTTGAACCCTTTGAGGATGCATGGGAGGAACCTTTACTTTCTGAGTGCAAAACTGTCATCCTTGCATAGTTTGCAGCCAATTCTGCGTCCACAGCCAGCTGCTCTCTTTTCCTTCTCAGCTTTTGTTCCTCCTCCTCCAGGGCATGTTGCTCCTTAAGTAACGCAGCGCGGGTAACAAGTGCAGCTCTATCAGCAGCTGCAATCAGCTTTGCAGAGGCTGTACTTGAACGGCCACTTTTTGCACTCCCCTTTGAATGTCCACTGACAATATTGGACACACTATCATCAGGACCAATACCATCATCAATCAAATGACAAACCCCTTCATTTGTTGTACCATAAATTTCATTTGCATAAATTTCATTTGTACCATTTTCATTGTGCATACCATTACCATCATCATCATCATCATCATCATCAACCTCATTGTTTGAAACCCACATACCTGCTTCTGAAATGCACTCATTGTTGGATAACATTTTGGCTTTAAACCATATTTCATGCTTATCCTTTTCCTCAGGTGGCATAAACCCCAACAGATTGATATGCATGAACTTTGCCTCATTACACACTTGCATCAGTTCTGTGAGAGCATTTTGTACATTTGTGACTTCGTTTTTGACCATGAAACCTTGAATAGCATCTCTTAATTTGGCTGCTATATTCAGCTTAGCCTTTCTGCCCATTTGATACTTTTCACATTTTAATGCAAGTGCTTTTGCAGTTGGTTTCACCACCCGTTTTCCAATATCACTTTGTGCCTGTGGCGCAATACTTCTCGTGACATCACCACTAACGGCGGAGCGCGCAGCCGTATCCACGGCAACGCACGACGCCACACTGCCCTTCCTCATGATAAATAGTCAGTGTGAGTCAATTCAGTCGAGAGATAGTTCGCAGCTCGCACAACAAAGTCAGTGCAAAATCAGCCCGCAACGATAAAAGTCAATGTCAATTATGTTCAGCAACCATGGATTTATGCTATCCTCCCCCAAGTTATAATAATGTGCGCGCACAAACTAAATGGCCATATACCGTGTAGCTACACATACCTCCCGTCCTTGCTGTCCGATACTGCTCAGTGCTCCAGCCTCACAGCCAAACGTCGGATCATCCCCGCAGCCCCTCTTTACCACCATGAACGGCTGCATACGGTTCGTGTTCCCCCGGCGGCCGGCGTAGCAGTGAACAGTAGAAACTTAAAAACTCTGACAGCCACTGCAGCTCGATCCACTCGTTGGCTCGTTCGTCCTCTCGCGTCGCCTCTGCCCGTCGTGAACGCAGCCAAGCCCCCGCAGCACAAACGATTTGAATCGAAGGTCCAACTGGTGCTGTGGTTTCGACTAATGTGAGAGCCCCGTCTTAGCTCTCGAGGAGTTGATCCCGTAGTTGAACTGGTCGACGCGCTGTTTAAATGCCATACTGTTTGCTATGTGTGTCAGCCCCACAATGCGGTCATAAACACACAGGCAGGCAGCTCTTGCCTTTGGCTCATTTATTTCCAAGCATGGCATCAGTATCTGCGATTTCAAAATGAAACAATAAATCAGTATAAACACAAACAATTAACGAATATTCTCTGACAGGCATTTCTCCACACAGCATTTGACAGTGGTAGCATACCTGCGGTCGAAACCATTTGCCCCTTCCGGGTCAATCCTCCCTCTCACCATACCCGTGAACTTGACACTCAAGTACCCAACAGCGCCACCCCAAGGTTACATGAATGTGCTTGACCTTGGTACACATTTGGCCCTTACACTCCTCATGTGCTCCATTTACACGTTGGGTTCAATGTCCCTGATGAGGTAACATCCTCCTACTCACACTGCACGAGTAATTAAAACAAACCATCATCACACTATGTACAGTAGTGGGCTACTTGTGAAACGAAGACAAGATAGCCAATCGACAAGCTCACAGCGGTGGGGAAAGTACTCACTTTTTTTTACTTGAGTAAAAGTATCAATACTACAATTTGAAATGCTCTGTTACAAGTAAGGTCTGGAATTCAAAATAAAAGTACAATATTTGGACCTGAGATGTAGTGGAAGTACAAGTATTGGAAATTGGAAATAATCAAATAATGTTAATACCTCAAAATTGTACTTAAGTACAGTACTTCCACCACTGCAAGCTCACATAGTTACATAGTCCCGTAGATTGGCTATTTTCAGCTAAAATATTAGGTGTAGATGGAAAAGGTACAGCCTAGGGTTTACTATACATTACGGTAAGTTGTTAGAGGACAATAGCAGCAATATGGCATGGTTAGCCCATTGCTTTTACTGTAGGCTACATTGGAAGTATACTGTACCATGGTATGGTGATTTTCTCTTCTGTGAGGCCATTCATTTTAGTACGGTATGCAAATCATCAATTTGTGGAGAACAGAAAATTGAGATGGGTAATCCAACACATTGGACTTTATGGCGTGTTTTAACTTACTGTAGTAGTGTGGCGCTTTTTAACTTGGTGTTGCGTTTTTAATGCATTTTAAAGAGCAGATTTATTTGAAAAGTTGAGCTGAACGTAGTGCCTGGACAAAAGATTGATTAATATGAATGAAATTCAAACGTCATGACTTATCTGCAGTGCTCAAGCTCAATGATATTTAGCCAACATTGACTCAATTATTCATGTACAGTAAGTTTTTTTTTTACTATGGAGAAAATGTTGACAAACACAAAGTATAACAATACATCTGTTGGTCGTCTTGGTCGATGTTTATGTACAATTATATGCCCGAAGCTGTGAATATACCATAACATTTATTGACGCCAGTATGTTCCTTTAACCCATTAAGACCTGAGGCCAATTCTATGAATGTCTTCTAAATCCTAACAGTTTTCTGATAAACTTATGTTGCTATATGGTGCTCAAACGTACTGTATTCATGTCAAGGACCCACACAATTAAATGTATTTGGCCGCGGACCCCCATCTGAAAATGTTCCAGGGACCCCCAGAAGCAGAGATTTATATTCAATGATTTGCACGAGTTTTCACGGTTTTCCCAAAATAGCAGGTGCATGCAAAGCACCTGACGAAGCCTACGCGGCGAAACACGGCGTGCAATAAAACATGTATACGTATACAGTGCCTTCGGAAAGTATTCACACCCCTTCACTTTTACCACATTTTGTTTTGTTACAGCCTCATTTCAAAATGGATTAAATTTGTTTTTTTCCTCATCAATCTACACACAATACCCCATAATGATGAAGTGAAAAATGTTTTTTCAAATATTTTGTTAATTTAATAAAAATAAGAAACTGGAAAAACACATGTACATAAGTATTCACACTCTTGATTTAGTACTAAGTTGAGGCACCTTTGGCAGCAATTACAGCCTTAATACTTTTTGGGAATGATCCTACAAGCTTGGCACACTTGAATTTGGGGTATTTTCCCCCTTCTTCTCTGCAGATCCTCTCAAGCTCTGTCAGGTTAGACGGGGAGCATCGCTGCACAGGTATTTTCAGGTCCTTCCAGAGATGCTCAATGGGGTTCAAGTCTGGGCTCTGGCTGGGCCACTCAAGGACTTTCACAGAGTTGTCCTAAAACCAATCCTTCGTTATCTTAGCCGTGTGCTTGGGGTCATTGTCCTGTTGGAAGGTGAATCGTTGACCAAGTCGGAGGTCCTGAGTGCTCTGGAGCAGGTTTTAATCCAGGATGTCTGTACACTGCTCCATTCATCTTTCCCTCTATCCTGACAAGTCTCCCAGTTTCTGCCGTTGAAAAACATCCCCACAGCATGATGCTGCCACCACCATGTTTCACTGTAGGGATGGTATTTGCCAGGTGATGAGCGGTGCCTGGTTTCCTCCAGACGTAACGCTTGGCATTCAGGCCAAAAAGCTCTATTTTTGTTTAATCAGACCAAAGAATCTTGTTAATAATGGTCTGAGAGTCGTTTAGGTGCCTTTTGGCAAACTCGTGCTGTGATGCCCGGCTGTCATGTGCCTTTTATTGAGGAGAGGCTTCGGTCTGGAGGAAACCAGGCACCGCTCATCACCTGGCAAATACTGTACCATCCCTACGGTGAAGCATGGTGGTGGCAGCATCATGCTGTGGGGATGTTTTTCAACGGCAGGAACTGGAAGACTTGTCAGGATAGAGGGAAAGATGAATGGAGCAATGTACAGACATCCTGGATTAAAACCTGCTCCAGAACACTCAGGACCTCTGACTTGGTCAACGATTCACCTTCCAACAGGACAACGACCCCAAGCACACAGATAAGATAACGAAGGATTGGTTTTAGGACAACTCTGTGAAAGTCCTTGAGTGGCCCAGCCAGAGCCCAGACTTGAACCCCATTGAGCATCTCTGGAAGGACCTGAAAATAGCTGTGCAGTGATGCTCCCCGTCTAACCTGACAGAGCTTGAGAGGATCTGCAGAGAAGAAGGGGGAAAATACCCCAAATTCAAGTGTGCCAAGCTTGTAGGATCATTCCCAAAAAGTATTAAGGCTGTAATTGCTGCCAAAGGTGCCTCAACTTAGTACTAAGTCAAGAGTGTGAATACTTTTTCAGTTTCTTATATTTTATAAATTAACAAAATATTTGAAAAAACATTTTTCACTTCATCATTATGGGGTATTGTGTGTAGATTGATGAGGAAAAAAACAAATTTAATCCATTTTGAAATGAGGCTGTAACAAAACAAAATGTGGTAAAAGTGAAGGGGTGTGAATACTTTCCGAAGGCACTGTATATATATATATATATATATATATATGTATGTATTTTACTGGGGAAGTTCTCTTTGGCCGTGTGTGTGTGTGTGTGTGTGTGTGTGTGTGTGTGTGTGTGTGTGTGTGTGTGTGTGTGTGTGTGTGGCTAAAATCTAAACTGATACAGACGCTCTCCCGGTTATGTAAATGGCGTGCGTCGGTCGAAAGCTTCGACAAGACTTTTCAATCCCCTTCAATAACATGGATAGGATTCTGGTCCGTCTACACTGCAGTGTATAATATGACATTCCAAACCCAGGTCATTCCCTAGACTTTATGAGTAGAGCTCCCCTCTGCTACAGTCTGTGTTTGTCCCTGGGTTACTTTATGGCCCAGTGCTGCTGCAGAAGCACGCAGCCATTTATATGTCAAGCATTTCACTGACTGCACATGTGAGCGAGCGAGCGCATGGTGCGGTTTGCGCCGTATGTACAATATGCGACTGTGAGGTGTGCTATTGTGGGCTTGTGGTTGTACTTTGCACACCGGCCTGCTAATAACAATGACATGCTGGGAGGTGTGTGTGTGTGTGTGTGTATGTGGGGGGGGGGGGGTGTATAGTGTATCAGCCCCTAGCCGGCCTCTGTTCCTTTGTTAGGCACATGTTCGTGTCTGTTGCAATGATCTCACCTGTCAACCAAGGGAATAGGGCAGGTTACACGTTACCGTCCCTGCTCTGTGCTCTGCGCTTCTCTCCTCTGTGCCTGATTTATGCCTCATTGCGCGCCGGCAGTCGAGTGCCGGAAATAGCTGATCTACAAGCTCGCAGCCCGCCAGAACACGTATACGGCGTGTGCTTGTTGATCTGCTATTTTTCCCGCCGAGCAAAGCATAGATTAAGCGTTAAGGCTGTACGCCCACACACAGTGGATGATATTGTGAAGCCTGTGGAAAAATAAAGCTTGATTTATGTACCCGGTGGTGTCGCATGCTGACAAGAACAGATCTTGGAGCTAACAACGTTGGCCGTTAAATTAGGCTTTAACGCTATTTGACGGCCGCTCTGTGGTTAGTAAAAAAAAAAAAAAATGAACCACAGGTTATCTTTGGCCTGGCGGTGCTATACGTCTATTCGTGTGTGTGTGTGTGTGTGTGTGTGTGTGTGTGTGTGTGTGTGTGTGTGTGTGTGTGTGTGTGTGTCGTGTGTGTGTGTGTGTGTGTGTGTGTGTGTGTGTGTGTGTGTGTGGTTGTGAGAGAAAGAGAGAGAGAGAGAGAGAGAAGAGAACAGAGAGGGCGAAAAGAGCATCTGCCACTAAGCGATGTCAATGTAATCTCTCAATAGTATCTGCTCTTCCCTCTCGCTCTAAGCTCTGATCCCTTTCCATTGATCAGAGGAAAAACCTGTTGCCCCTGACATTTGATTCTTCTATTGATCACTTCCTCCTTTATACAGTGAGAGGAAAGTACAGCCAGTCGACACAGGGTCTTACTGCAGATCCCCCGTAAGCGGCATGCTGATCTTGGAAGGTGATTTCTTTTCCCCTTACACAGTTTTTTTCCCCCAACCACATTTGGTGACATGAACAACGCCCGTAATTAGTGTTACCGTAATTGCTTTTGTAGTTAGCGAATTAGCTTTGAATTGCTTCCATAAATGTCAGTGAGTCTATGATCAAATACATTTTTATTGCAGACTAGAGTTTTTCTGCAACTGATGCTGTCTACTCATAAGGCGTAATTCAGCGCAATGTTTCCGCAGTGAATTACCCGTAGCCGATCTACGAGCCGCTGAACTTGTAGATCAGCTGTTTTCGGCAGACGTGGTGGTATGACCAAGTGCAGATTTGGCTTAAAGCGGTTTTGTTTCACCGGGAAACTTTTGGTCTGAACCAGGCTCAGTCATTCCACAATGTGATTCTTTTGGTGGACATTGAAGCCGACCAGAGCCTGACAGTAGGAGAGGTGGAGGCGGGGTACAGTACTGTCCCTCATTGGAGCTGTAAAGTTATAATTAGGTGATTTTATTTTCCATACTATGACCTTTCTGCACTAATGACAGTAAGTAAGCGGCTCCAGGCACGTGAGCGCTGGCGGTCTCTAGACCCCGCGTTTCTGAGCGCGGCGTTGAGCCGACGGGCCTCACGGAGCTTACCACAACCACGGACTGAGTGTCACTTCTTTCCATCTCGTCATGGTAACATCTTAAAGGTGGCATGCTTCTGAGGCAAGGTAATGCAGAAGTGCACTTTAAAATGTGTCCAACCATGTAAACCCTGTATACTTCATGGACCAGACTATACTGGGCTTGAACCAATTCTCTTTAGCGGAAATTGACAATCTAGACGAGCTAAGAATGTGTTTTGCAAAGCAGCGCATTGTTGAAAAATCAGTTTGTTATAAGTTAAAATCAGCATAAATTAGGCATTAATCAGGATTTTATAAAAATTGTATGGTATGGTATCCCCCCTTTGTGTACTGTACTGATTTTTTGATTGTACTACAAATCAGTGATTTGAGAGGAAGCAATGAAGAGCGCCTTCGCTGACAATCAAGCGGGTGGTAGTGTAGTGTATAGTGTGTAGTGTGTAGTGTATAGTCTGTAGTGTAGTGAAGACTGCAGCTATGCAAAAGAGGAGGGTCATTCTCATTCAGTGGATGTGCTGAATACACAGAAGTGTGCATTATAACGTCAGGCTTAGAATAAGTCTGCATATATTTGAGCTTTAACGCTCCTTCATCTTTTTTTAACCTCCTTGACTCCTTGACTGGTCATTCATTTATGACCATGACTACATATTTTTTGTAGTCTCTTATTCCCCAGGATGATATATTGGCATAAATTTTTCATCAGATAGTAATGCGATTACTCTGTCTTTCTGGGCCGTGTGTCTTTATCTGGCCAGGGGATTCTGTTACTGTGTTGAGATCCATACGGGCCTCGTCTGTGGCTTCACTCAGAGACTAGAAATATATCTATAGATTCCACTCTCTCCCATGAATAACGGGGGAAATGTGAGTCTGTCCTGCACTTTAGCTCGACAGAGAATTCTAATTTCTTAGTGGAGAAAAAAGGCAGAAGGGTTGCCGGATTTCAGCTACTATATAATCAAAAAAATGCCCTGATAAATGACTTGCGTATGAAAACTGTGTCTGAAATGTTAAAGTTAAATTGTGGGGTGTTCCTGCTATAGCCTCCAGTACATCCGAACATATTCCCTTTTATTCATAGACTATCGAATGTATCGTGTACAGCAAGGGAACGATAATCATACTTAAAAAAAAAAAAAAATGTAAGTGCCACTTGACCCACACTTGCCCAACACTCCAGGAAAGAAATAAGAAAAAAAAAAGAAAAGGGAAGGGAAGAAAATAACAATAACGTACATTATTGCCTCACGGAGGCTCTGAGGCACTCCCAGTGGAGCCTTGAATAAATATAACACCGCCTCTTCACCCCCCAAACCCACACATCCTTCATTATTCATCTGTCTGGCTTTTTTGGAGCAACCAACAAGTGAGAGAGAGGGAGAGAGGGAGAGAGAGAGAGAGAGTGTGTGTGTGAGAGAGAGAGAGGCAGGGGAGAACACACACACACACTGATGCATTAGGGGCCTCCCCCGAAAGAGCTGCCCAGGGGTCTCAGGGGGGCCCAGTGGGGGCGGGGCGGGCCAGGGCTGGTTGGAGAGAAACCCAGTCGAAGAAATCCATCGGCAGCATGTTTAATTGTCACTGAATTCCCCGCTGGAGTGACTTTAAAAAACCATCCACAGGAAGAGAGCTGAGATGTTCGGAAAACATTTAGTGGATCAATACGCCGCGGAGAGCTGAGACCGTGCCGAGCGTGTGTTCAGGGACCCTGCCCGAGCCCTTCCAGTCGGAATACTGTTACATTTCTATTACTCAGACGGCGGGATCGACCTATTCAGCATATTTCTGTCCCCAGCTCAACTGCACATTATTTACTGCTGTGTTGGTAGGGGGGAGGACAGGGGGTACTGGGATCGGTTGCCGGCCCCCTCGTGCATGCATCTCTCTCACGCTCGGCTGCCGAGAGCCACATACTGATGTGGTGCTCATCGGACGTACAGTACTGTAGGACAGTCTGGGACATTGCAGAGATGGCTATCCTCATGGTGCAGTATTCCCTAAGCGTATGGATGGTGCAGTATCCTGGGGTAAACTCCCCCGGTCACGTCAAGTGATATTATCCTTAAAAAATGTAGTATGTGTAATAAAAACACATGCCTGGACAGTGTGAATTTAACCCTGAGTGTGTACACATGGAACCAAATGGAGCCGTATGGGTGCATTTGGTTCAATTTGTTCAGTCTCTGCATTACAAATGGATAAATTACCACTAAGGATTTTACTGTGTACTTTACCTGTGGACAAACAACAATAACAACAACAACACTGTAGTTGATGGTCTTACCTTCCTTCAGCATCCCCACTTTGAGACATTTCATGAAGCGACATGCTTGACAGGACTTGCGTCTCCGTTTTGTGATCTCGCACTCGTTTGTGGCAGGACAGCTGTATTCTATGTTGCCTGAGAGGGAGAAACAGAACACACTCGTGTTGACCTACAGTATACTTGCAAAAGGACAACATCAACAATGTACTGTATTACTGGCAAAAAAATATAAAGGGTCTCTTTGTCCACATTTGGGAATAATTGAAAATGAGAACAATTAAAGATATGCCCAATATCTCAGTATATGGGGACATTTCACCTATTCCCAAAACATAACGTGGACCTTGGGGTGCTGCCACTGATGTAATAAACATCAGTGTGTACTCTCCGCTGTGTTCAGCGGGCTATAATAAATCATGTTTTGCCAGCCGGCCACGGGCACCTGTTAATCATATCCTACGGAGCCCATTTTCAGCGGTGCTCGGCTAGGCCGAGGTGTCCTCCAGCGACAAGGTAACTTCCAGTGCTTGCGGTTGGCCGAGGTATATAAGGTGGAATGGAGGGGTTGCTATACGGTGGTCCTCCAGGACCCTTCGCTAGACGCCACCATGGCCCCCGCGCCAAATTGGCCTCATTAATTCCGCACGTGTCCCCTCCGGGCCCCGGGCGGCGGGCCGTGTCCCCCGCGCTCCGAGGGGCCAGCCACCGCCTCAATAGCAGGCTAGAGAACCGGACACGCAGCCCCCGGCCACTTTACATAATACTACCGGCAGACCCAAGCCTGTTGTTACCACTGTAGCCATTGTTGACTATTTACATAGTGTACACAGGCGAGCGGCCTTATGCATTATTCAACGGAACCACTTCAGCGTCTGATTCCAGGACGCCGCGATGAAAGAGAGTTTCATTGCTGCACAATAAAAGGTTGGTTCTACTCCTGCTCTAGCATTAGCAAACAGAAAGGGCAGGGTATGGGAGTCAATCCCTCCCGCTTTTGTCCAGATTCCCTACATTTTACTGTATTCGAGCGTTTTCAATAAAGGGGTTTCAGTGTAATGGTCTCCGTAGCATGCGGTTATGGTAGGCATTTCAATCATTCTATTTTGTATGGCTTCTAAGATTTTTGTTGACATTGGTATTTCCCTTCCCAAACGTTAGCCATTAAGCTTGTTTTTATTTCCTTGTCAATGCAGAACTTTCATACAAATGGACTTTCATAGAAGCAACGGCGGGTAATGTAACATTTTCATTAAATCATCTGAATTACGTGCAAACAGAAGGATTTCCTTTGCTGCCATAAAATATAGCCAATGACATACAGCGCTGTATATGAATGCGTGAATCAGTGCTGCCATTTGTAGTCGGAGCACATTACCCCTAAAATGCACACATTTCTCATGTTGTACAGTACAGTAAAAATGTCACTGTGCACAGTCTGCACACACACCCCGACAGGTCCATTTTGTTCTATCCGAGTTAAATGAACACCGATATACAGTATAATACTGTAGCTGCTAGACATGCATCCCTAAGCATGGACATTGGGATTCCATGGCCTTCCTCCACGCTGACCCCCGCACCATGCTTTTGTTACAGACATACAAAGGGCTGTCTAATATTCTGGCAGCGTTCCGCCAAGCAACCCCTCCAACCCCCGTCGACAACTTATGCAATTATGTTAACATTATTGGACAGATCAAGTGGAGGGTCCCAAGATGTTATAAATAATTAGAAATTCCTCCTTATATCTGGGTTAGAAATCATTATGCTAATTATTCCCCTCGTTTCTTCGGGACTGGGGCGTAAATAAAGCTGTGGATAAAGCCTGCGTTTTCTATGAAAGTGTGCGCGAGGAAATATCACATCTACAAGCTCACAACGGGTCGCGGCGCAACGCATTGTGAGCTTGTAGATTGGCTGTTTCCTGTTGTTGCGTCACGTTGTGCACGACGAAGTATAAATGGCGCTGGAAAACAAAGTGATGATGAGCCCTGGCGGTCTCTCTTCCTGGTTCCCTCTGTTGTCATAGCAGGAAAAGACCATAATAATCCTCTCCGTTTGCCATCTGTTGTGGGAGGAGGCAATCAGTGCCAGTGTGTGTTGGAATCAATTCATCTAACTGAAGGTGTTTCTCCACCGACCCCCCCCCCCCCCCACACACACACACACACTGCCTTTATTGTACGTCGGCTCGTTATTGATTCAGCAATTTTTAGACGTACACGCAAACGAGTGAATTTGATTGTCATTCAAAGGAAGCGAATCGGGGGGGCCAGTTTTATCCTATTGTCACCGTTGTCTCCCGAGATTCATCTCATATTATCGTGGAAAAAGCCGATAGATTGTTGGCAGGTGTGTGTGCTGTGCTGCCAGTTTCCCTGCCAGACCAACAGTGCTGCGTTGACCCCCGGATGTCCCTCGGGACGCTCCTGTTTACAGGGGTGTTTTCTCTCACTCTCTCTCCCTCTACCTCCCTCTCTCTCGCCTAGAACATGTGCACACCATACACACCTGGTGGGCCGCTTAACAACTTAAACCCTATACTTAGTTTACCGGAGTCCCACAGGGCTCTACACTAGGTCCCCCCCCCCCCCCCCTTCCCTCTACACCACTGTTTCTCAAACAGTGGGTCGGGACACATTTGTGGGTCAATTTGTATGTATAAAGTAAAAATCCCATTATATATTTTTTCATTTTTGTCATACATTTCTTTCCTAAAAAAACGAAGAAATTCCATTAATGGAAAAAATTGTGAAATAGCCTATCTACAAACGCATTGTGCGCTCGTAGATCTGCTATTTTCACTAGTTTGGGTCCCGGGGCAAATGTCTAATCTTTTGGGTCTCGTCCCGAAAAGTTTGGGAACCACTTCTAGTCTACACCAATTCTCTTCGACAAAAATAGTCTTAACTACTACTACTACTCACGAGAGCTTGAAGATGGACTGTTTCACAGAATGATCGTCCTCAGAATATGGGGGCACTAGAGCTCATGAAGTTTAACGGCGTTAGCGCTCTGAAAATGCACGCTCGAGATAATCAAAGACACAAATATTGGCGTTAAGTGCCGCTCACTGTCCACCTGCCCTTCCAAGCCCTCCGTGTGTCAGATCTTGTGTCAGTGCTCAGGAGGGGCTTCGCATAGCTCAACACAACTCAGTGGGCGGGGGAGGGGGTGGGGGGGGGGGATTATCAGCTTTTTCCATCTCCGGCGTGTTCACCATATATTTCAAAGCCGTTAATGTGCGCAAGATATTAGTAACGAAGCATGCTCGCGGAATGCCATGAAACAGGCGGCGTTTCTCAAAAAAAATTGGATTCGTGCCCGCAAGGTGAGGTTAACACGACTATTTATTAATGTGCGCTCAGTCAAGCGTTTGAAGGGTAACCCCTGAACCAGAGCGCCATGCCGGGGTTTATCTGCCGTTACAGGGGTTATGGTATGGTTACGAATAACATCACGGAACGAAAGGAGAAGAAAAAGATTTCCCTCTTTCATCTCTTGATATGTATCTGTCTCAATTTATTTTATGGCTTTTCAGGACCCATGCCAGGGCACAGAGGGGACAGTCAGGTCCTGTAAGTAAATTACAGTAAAATGGCAGGTATTTCTCATCAAAATCTAAACTGACTTTTACAGGCTTACTGTCAAGGTCTATTACTTCATATAAAAAAAGAGGGCCACCGAGTTCAGTTGGTTTTCAAGCAATTTTACACTTGGGTTCAAAATGGGAAGAGAATATGGTTCAATAAGAGATTTATGTTTTTGATTGGTGGGGAACGTGTGGTCCAGGGATGTGGGCACGATTAGGGGGCTATGAGAACAGAAGTATTTGTGCGATGGATGGCGATCTAGGTTGACGTTAATTTGGGCCAGGTCTTGACTAATGTAACTATCTCTATGTAGGGGTTCAAGGGGCCTTTCGCTGGATGAATAGGTGACATAAGATGGATTTGCCATCCGCTTTTTGTTGAAAAGGTAGGGGCATCAGGTCCCCTCGACAAACCAAAGGAAGTAATGAAGATATACCTCGGTCATACAGAAAAAAACTGATATAGTACTGTTAAATATAGTACTGTACAGAAAATCGAGTTTAAAATATATTCTGAACCACTTTAACCCTGGCCTTCCTATTTTCGCCATGTCAGTATACAGTATGTAACGTTTTTCAAAAATAGCTCATCTACAAGCTCTAAAATACAATTTTGAACATTTGTTTAGCTTAATTAGTTAAGGAGATTCTGGTTTGTCAGACAATGCAATGTACAGACAGGGGATTACGTGTGCCACACAATGTATGAGTCATAGCACTTAGGTCTGTGTTTAAATGCCATGTGCAATAATTGGTGGTGCTACAGTACCAGCATTTACCAGTAAAATGTTATTACTATTACAGTTGTTTTGGCAATTGACCAATACTACTGTACATATGCGATGAAATATAATTGGGAGTATAGCGTAATCGTAAGAAACCTTGTATCTCCATCTTTTTTCATACTGTAAATTTATGCTCTATTTTATAGTTAATCATAATGACACGAAAGCCATACAAGTTTTTGGACCGTTTTCACCTATAATGATACTTTATTGTAAAAAATGGAATAGAGATGCCAGGTTGAGAGTGGATTTTTATGAACATTGAACCAATTAAAAGTACCGACAAGAGTTTGTACCCAAATATTAACTACATTTCCTCCGTTGGAACGCAGGTTGTTTTTTCCATTTCCTGAAAAGCAACGGTTTTACGTTTCCGGCCAACAGCGACGATGGAAAAATGTTAAACAAGAAAATGTTGAGCAAAAATATTGAATTTACTTCCTAGAAGTTGTCCCAGTGTAAATAAGAGGGCTATACATCCATCAATAAGCATAGTGAGGGCGCACACTGCAGAATCTTCAAAGGGTCCGTTTGTGCACCCTCAGTGTTAAATTAACAATTGGAGCTGTAGCACGTCTCCTTATGCGCAGCCAGCTACGTATGTGTGTCTGTCCGTATGTCAATCAAAGTCAAAGCCGTACGATTAGTCACACACGTTACCGCATAGTGAAATTTGTTCTCCGCATTTGACCCATCTCTTGGAGCGGTGAGCCTGCTCGGGAATCATTAGTTGATTTGACAATGGAGGCAATGTATGTCTGTGTACGGATTCTATTTATTTATGTATTTATTTGCGTTGAACCCAGAGGTTTAACATTCTATTAAGAACTCAACAACTGTGCTTGACTCTAATGCCACCGCTCACTTCACGTTGGTTTGACTTTTACAGTGCATACAGTCCATAGTCACCGTTAACGCAACATGCTGCTTGCCCTATATATCTCAAAACAATGTGATAAAGGGCTGTAAAAAGACAGCTCCTTTGTTTTGTTCTCATTAGGAGGAGGCCGTCTCACACTCCACCCTTGACTGCCTCGTTATTCCTCTAATTAATCAGTTCTCATCAACGGCACCCTCTCATTCGTTCAAGGGCTCCACCGCCACGAGCCTGGCTGCTATTTACTGCCGCCGGTCTCCTCCTGCAGTCAGGCCGCGTGTGTTTCTTTTATCATTTCGGAAGGCTTTCACCTCCCCTCCTCCTACCCCCCCCAAAAAGAAGTCCCAGCCCCATGTCCTCCTGTCTCCTCTGTCTGATTATTATGCCATTAAGCCTCTCTCCTCCACTCCTCTGAAAGAGCAGCCGGGTCCCTCTCCAATCTAAAAGAAGTCCTGTTTTTTTTTTTTTTTTTCTCCTCCTTTCCCTGAAATTACCCGGCGACGCGTGCCTGAGTTTCTAATTGGCGTGCCCGTCCCCGGAGACCGGCCCCCTCCCTTCCTCCTAATGAAAAGCCTCGGCCTTAATTACACTTTCCAAACGCTGATTGTTATTGACAAAACTCCTGTGGCTCGGACAAACGACGGCAGATTAGCTCCATTACAGGCAGGCCTCCAAGAGGAGAAAGAGAGGGATTTCAAATCGACAATGCAAAGTGAGGGGTGGAAAGAAAAAGGGAAAAGCACTTTCAGTTTTTTTTTTTTCTCTCTTTTCTGTTTTCTTTCATGTACCTCCCTATTAATTGTTTGGGCCATTGCTCCACTTAAGACGTCTCCCCCCGCCAACCCCCCCCCCACACCCCCCCCCCCCCCCCTCTCTCTCTCCCTCCTTTCTGTTCCATTGTGTTGCCGTCAGTGTGTTTTTAAACGAGAGGACAAAAGCCCCAGTTATGTTACTTGAGAGAAATTATTCATCTTTTGTCAATAGACACGATTGCTGATGGCAGCACGGGTAAACAGGAGGATTTGGCTTAATGCTTTTGTTTGCCTGCAAACAGTACATAGACTGTCTAAACCTGATAGGGCTGCAAGGTCCAAAATCAACACCTCGAATGGCGGCAGCCCTGCACTGCACATAATGCACCATTTCAGGGTTATGCACACACTGAAATCCTCTGTGTTCATTTGACTCTGGGAGTGTACAGATGCAGCCAAATGGACCCGGACAGGTCCATTTGGCTGCATCCTACACTCCCATGAGTCTCTAGTTGCAATTAGACATAGGCCTACAAATCTCTTAAGTTACAAATGAACAATGAGGATCGTTGCTGCGCAGGAGTGTGCTTTTACCAAAATGTAGTGCTTGACATTGTTACATTTTGCAAGAGCTGACTGACACACATTGGGATAATGTTGCCATTAAAACCGGGAAAGCATCGGTGTCATTTTAGATTATTGCGTTGGCTATTCAAAAATAGCAGATATACAAGCTCATAGCGTGTCCACTTTCTGCCGCGATGCGAGCGTGCATGTACATGTGCTATTTTTGACTATTTGAAAAAGAAAATCTTAATGGATTCAAAAGAATGCAAAACGTATAGGCCTATGCATTTTTATTTATTTATTATTATTATCTTTATTTTAAATTGTCTACATTCATGTAGGCATCCTGACAGCTCTCTTCCAGGTCCATGCACTGCGTTGTCTTGCGGTGCTAAGTAGACGAGGCTCAGACCCCGGGCAGGGCAGCTCTGCATGGCGTGTGTGCGACATGTGCGACTGTGCGTGTGCAGTGAGGTTTTTTTCTCCCCTGGCTCAATAATATCTCTGTCTCCCTGATTAATGTGGGACGGAGCACGGTGCGTCGCAGTGGGGGGGCCTTTCATTGCCTCTCTAATGGGGAGCCGTGATGCATCACGCCATGCAGATACGGAAGCACACCCCGCTCCCCAGGCACACACACACACACATATACTGTATGTGCACGCACGCACGCGCGCACACACACACACACACACACACACACACTGTATGTACACCCTCGCACGCACACACGCACGCACACACACAGACACATACACACACACAAACACACAACACTAGCCCCAATATTTTCTTAATTGTAAGCCTATGGTATTGGTAACTCTAAAAGATTTGAATCATAAAAATAACCATCTCTCTTGTGAGGACCAGGTTTATCAAATTAATTTGGTCCTCAAGAGTAGCAAAATACAAACACACACACGTACGCACGCATGCACGCACGCACACACACCCACACACACACACACACACACACACACACACACTCATGTCACGCACACGCACACACACACACACACACACACACACACACACACACACACACACACACACACACACTCTCATGTCACGCACACGCAGTACAAGACAGGAATAATAAAGCACACATTCAGAGCCCCCTAAGGCATGTGGGCAAACAGCCCTCACACACTCTACCAAATCTGACTCCTGATGATGATGTCACGGCCCTTGTATCTACACCCCCCCCCCCTCCCCAGTCTGACCCTGGCTGATGATATCATATTTTCATCAGCGAACGTGTCGAAATATGCCTATTGTACTGTATACAGTAGTACAGAAGCTATGGAAAATATTTCCTACTTTACCATGATTCATTGCGTGTGATTTATTTTGCGTAAGGTGCGCTGTGCACCGCGTGTTGTCTGATTGTCTGCACAGTAAAGTCCTCTGTGTTAATTTAATGTGAAAAACGGAACACTTACGGGTCCATTTTTATTCAGTTTTTGCACTCTCCGAGTGAAATGAACACTCTGGGTTTTACTACATGTGTTCTGTGTGTGTGTCTGGTTCTCTAGTATTTTGGAGAGGGAATTTGTGTTAGGGGGACAAGACCAAAATGGGTCTCCTTTATAACATTCTTTGTCTCGGGAGGTACAAACAAAAGCCTGGTACAGTACGAAGTGGCTCTTATAGCATCGTGAATCACTCGCACCAAGGAGGGTGACGGAGTGTGTTTGCACGAGAGACGCTTCGCCTCGAGTGTTTTTGTGTCTGGCGGTGTGGTAACGGTAAGGGGGGGGGGGGGGGTGGTTTGGTGGCTGTGGGGTGGATGGATTCCCGCGTACCGAGTGTGTTGACGGGTGTTTGCGGGAGGTAAGGGGGGGGGGGGGGGGGGGGGGTGAGAGTGGAGGGGGGAAAATACCTTGTATTGTCCTCTTAAAAAAGGCTTTGCAGGCCTCACACGAAGCCACGCCATAGTGATACCCCGAGGCTATATCTCCACAGACCAGGCACAGCCTCTTGGGGATGGAGTTCAACATGTATTCGCACTTAATGGGCGAATCCTCCATGATGCTGCCCGAGCAGTCGTCGTAGCGCTTGCGGCACGCGGCCACGCCGAGTCCGCCGCCGGGCGTGAACATGGGCGGCGAGTCCAGGCCGTTGGAGTGGCTGTTCATGGCGCTCACATAGCCGCCGCTGGCGTCCGAGTTGCCGCTGGGGCTGTGGTGGCTGACCGTGTCGATGACCGAGGAGGGGCTGGACGGCTCCGTCTTGATGTACGACCCGCAGCTGGAGGGCAGGTGCCGGTCATCAGCGGCCATTCTATTCAGCAGCCTGGTGGTGTACAGGGAGGAGGGGGTGGGGGGGGGGGGTGAAAGAGAGAGAGGGGATGATTAGCATTAGCAACCAATTTAAAACCTGAGGCTGATTCTGGCTGAAGTGAAAATTGCCGATGTATAAAGCTCACTGCACATCGTGATGCAACACGCTGTGAGCTTGGAAATTGGCTATTTTCACAATTTTAGCTAGAGATGCATGGTGATGAGATTCAATTTATTGTCAATGTACAGTACAAGTACAGCATCGTGTTGAAGTTATGACGATCTTCAAGAGGCAGACTGGCTACTCTGCGAGTACAAAGCCATTGACAGTCACGTTATTATTGCATCATCGACATCTGTGAAAATATTCAGGATTATTTTGAGATACCGATATGGCATTTTTATGGCCAACATTTTATATCATGCATCTCTAATTTTAGTTTTTAAAATTCTTGAAACGAGCTTGTTTTGGCTAAACAAAACTACATTGGAATGCAGGTCATGTTTTCAATATCTGTCAATTCCTTGACATATTTTTTATCAAGGAATCTTTTTTTTATCATATTTCGTTTATAACTAAAAGAAGGCATTTTCTTTTCTTTTTGGAAAATGCATGGTTCTGTTCAGTTATTTCTATCAGTGTGTAAAAACAACTAAAACCTCATAACCTGTACCACAGTAGTCCTTTCTCACAGTTAAGGTCCTTAAAAAAATCGGAAAGATGACATCCTCATACTGTCATGTGTTTCCTTCACTTGTCTCCTCTCCTCCTCCCCTCACACCGTACCGGATGTCTCCTAGACCTGCATGTGTCCTAACCCTCTCTCTGAACCACTGAACCAACCAGAAGGATCCTTAGCACCTCATTAGCCACACCACGCAGCACGCACGCACACACGCACACACGCACGCATGCATGCAAGTCTACGTGCACTCACACACACAGACAGACGCGTGCAAACGCACTCGCGCTCACACACACACACACACACACACACACACACACACACGTGCGTGCAAGTCTACGTGCACTCACACACACAGACAGACGCGTGCAAACGCACTCGCGCTCACACACACACACACACACACACACACACACACACACACACACACACGATATATATATATAGAGAGAGAGAGAGAAAGAGAGAGAGAGAGAGAGAGAGAGAAATTGAGATACCTGTAGGTAGGTAGGTAGGTATAGGTAGGTAGGTAGTTAGGTAGGTACGTAGATAGATATCTATAGACAAATCTACGGAGGGGTGCCCTGGTTGCAGCCATAGCTGAGGTGTCACATTAAGCTTGACACCTCAGCAGCATTGACCTACAGGCCAAGGCTCTGTGGATACGTCTATAGGTTAGGTAGAGAGACAGACAGACGTTGATAGGAGAGAGAGAGAGCTAGAGAGAGAGAGAGAGAGAGAGAGAGAGAGAGAGAGAGAGAGAGAGCTAGAGAGAGAGAGAGAGCATACTGTACAGTGTACACACACACTCGCAAATCATTTCAATACAGAAGCATCTCCATATAAGAATGGATAGTGGACCTTGGCTTGTCTCCTTGAGTCAGCAGTCAGGCACAAGGAAACATGACGGCGGGATATTGACTTTTTCACCGTCTGCCTAATAACTGTATTTCGGAGCACATATAATCTGATGTTGTGCCGTGTGCAGAGTAAAGTGGTGCAGCTTTTGGGGACAGAAAATGCACTCCTTCAACCCCCGGCACCCCCCCCCCCCTCCCCAGCCCCTACCTCTTTGCAAATACAAATGTATTTCTGCCGCGCTCCATCACCTCTAACTTGAAAATGCATCGGAGAAGAGCTCCTTTCTGCCTCCCAACCCGCTGCCCCATTTCTGCTCAGCAAACAGAGTGAATTGAAGAGGTGGAGTGATGGAAGAGATGGATAACTCAATGTATTGGGGACGCTGTGTAGACACAGTGACTTGTCAGGGTCAAGGCGAGGTCACACACACACGTACGCACACACACATACACACGCTGCTGATTTAGGTACCGCTCTGGGGGTGAAAGGTCACCGGCACCGCCTACATTAACAAAATTGAGCCTTGCATGGCTTATGCAAATTCAGACACAGGGGCTCCTATGTGAGTGGCAGCTAGACAGGCCAAGTTCTGCCTTAGCATATTAGTGCCATTAGCATATTGCCAACTAATGGTAATGTTTACATACTTGACATGTCAGTTTACCGTCAGCACGGGGAGACATGCAGGGACGTGTTCCCTAGCAGCTTCTCCGTCTTGGCCAGTGGACAGATGTCTGTCTTAGAGTGCCAGAGAGGAGACGAGAGAGAGCGAGAGGCCTCCTCCGTATCCCCTATCGGCCCAGGCCGGACCGCCGGTCCCTCCCTCCGAACTGATTTAATTGTAAGGGTGGGTGACGGTGGGGTTCAGGCCCAGGGGTCAGCGGGTCAGCCTTATTTCTTCACCCGGGCTTCCTGGGGCCGCGGAGATGGGGGTCAGCGTGTCAAATTAAATCTCATTCCCGGGTTTCCCCCTCCCCACCGTCATGTATATTCATTGGAGCTCCAGGTGCCCAACACCTCTGGAAATTCACAAAAAGGTTAACTGCTAAAATAAATAATAAAAAATGCCCCCTGTTAAAACCGGTGACCTTGTGGAATAAGCCCTTTGGCTGAGCACTTCTGGAATTCTCGTTTCGATATAAAGCCTACACAATATAAAACCTATATATAAAAACTTATACAAGTACCATTTTGCTGGAGACCATGGCACTCAATTTTCTGTATTTCTCCCAGTTACTATGAAGACGTTTAAACAAGCACGCTGAAAGAAATATTTGCCGTTTGTAAAAAAAATAAAACGAGCCGTTTTTGTGTGAATTGTTTTTAGATAAAGAATTGTCCAATTGCGCTCTCCTCCTCCCTTGTGCTAAATGTCCTTGTGAAGCCAAACGTGGTGTCACGTCATGCCTCTCAGAAATAGAACTTTCCCCTCTTGATAATGAATGCAGATTGCATCCACATAAATTAATGCACGGCTCTGCGTTCATCTGCTTTATGTTCTCTGTTTCAGATGGATATGTGCACCTGTACGATAGGGCACCTGCACTCGGCTTATTAAAGGCTATATATTAAAACGCAGGGGCGCGAGATGGCTCCATTTAGCTTTTATTTCACAAATTCAGAGTAAGCTTAACCCCAGTTCAAAGGTCGTCTCAAGGGTGACACTTAGCATAATTGCATAAGTGTCTTAACTGTTTCCCCTCCAGCTCTCTCTGGTCATTTATAATAAATGTGCGGGCTAGAATCCCCTTAACTCATTCTGCTATGACACGTTATACTACTGCTCTGCTTATGTTTTTAACAAGCTTGCATATATTGATTAATGATACTGAAGGAATACTAACCACTTGAACCCGGCGTATTAATCAAATAGTCTAGAAATATTTCTATAAATATTCGTATTCTCAAATGGGACGGGTCCAAATTGAATCTATAAATACAATTGTGTGGGGAAAATGAATTATGAACATTAAATAGTTTGACAGCGGCAGTAGTACCGATAAATAATTCAATATGTGGAGCAGGTGCTAATTAGCGCGTGTGCTACACAGACAGACCGAACAAGAGAAGGAAAAAGGTCTGCTGAACTGACAGAGACTTGATGCTATAAAATCTATAGTTCTCCCTTCCTCGAGGTAAGAGCTTTTCAAATTCTGCTGCCTGGCTGCCCAAAGGAGCAGTGCTCGTCAAAGATACAGTATCTCCCCCTCTTCCCTTTCTCTCTCCGTGTTCCTCCTCCTTCTGTTCCCTTTGTACCGATCAAAATTCATGCTGAGTGGTGGGTTATGGGCCCGCAAAAGCACACTGCGCATTTTGGTTTTAATCTGATTCCGCCTGGCCCTGCTAACGGCGTTCCCAGATCCCTAATATCATTCTACCGCTGCCGCCGTGACCAGGATTAGCTGGCCCAATGATCTGGGAGGCCGGTTCACATTCTCTGCTTCTCTATTTCCGAGCAGGGGGGAACCGAGGAGCGCTCGTAACGCACGTCTCAGCACTTCCCTCTCCTCCTCCTCCTCCTCCTCCTCCTCCTGCAAGCGGAATTCGGAAACACTGCCCGCCGCTGCGTGTCCCTCGGACGCGGAAACCAGAGGATCTAATTGAGCCAATTTGTAGGGCGTTTCTGCCGAGAGCTTCTGCTCACTTCAGTGGGATACTAATGTCTCCCACTGTTCTGAATGGTATAACAATCCTCCGTATCGCCGTACCGCGGCCCCCGTTTCCTTGGCTCTCCCCCGCAGACAGCACCACCACTCAAACCTACTGCATGGGTAGAAGCTCTCCCCCAGACAGCACCACCACGCAGACCTACTGCATGGGTAGAAGCTCTCCCCCAGACAGAACCACCACTCAAACCTACTGCATGGGTAGAAGCTCTCCCCCAGACAGCACCACCACGCAGACCTACTGCATGGGTAGAAGCTCTCCCCCAGACAGCACCACCACGCAGACCTACTGCATGGGTAGAAGCTCTCCCCCAGACAGCACCACCACGCAGACCTACTGCATGGGTAGAAGCTCTCCCCCAGACAGAACCACCACTCAAACCTACTGCATGGGTAGAAGCTCGCCCCCAAAAGCAAGAGCAAATTCCCGGTGTCCTTTTCACTCGCGACGCCGCCCGATGCCTAAAACACGCAGTTCTATAACATTCGCTAAACCTCATCCCAAAAGTGTCAGCCCCGTGCTACATGATCAGACTGGGTGAGTGGAGGGGGGGAAACGGTGGGTGGATGGGGGTAGAGGGGGGGAGGGCTTACATCCACAGCAGGGTGACGGTGATATCAGATGCCCCACTAGGGGCAGATCTGTCTGGAGGGCCCCAGGCGATGTGGCCTGATAAGCCACTGGCCCCAGAGTCAGCGCTAGGGTAGGACGAACTCAATTAGCTCCTGACAGACCTTTCCTGAGCCCAACTCAGCCTCCACCGCCACAGCCGGAGCCCACTGGCAGCTGCCACGCTGACCCCTTCTCCAGGGGCTACTGACACCTCTTATACCGATCCGACACACATGCAGTCACACACTCATTTGGGGGAGAGAGAAAGAGGAGGAAAAACTACATGCCAGCAACCCCTCAACCACAGAAATACATTCGGTATACCACCAAGCGCACGTGTGTGCGTGTGCGTGTGTGTGCGTGTGTGTGTGTGCGCGCGTGTTCTCACATGGGAACATGTAAATGAAAATGGTATGGTGGGGGTGGGTGTAGTGGGGGGGGGGGGGGGGGGGGGCTCTTGTGGAGAGAGTAAATGGAGACTCCAAAACACAGTGAGCTGAAATATGGAGGACGCCTCTCTGTATAACTGGTTCCAGGTTAATGACTACCTAGGGAATACGGGGGCAAACGACCCTTGGGGCAATATGTATATGCTGTGTGTGTGTGTGTGTGTGTGTGTGTGTGTGTGTGTGTGTGTGTGTGTGTGTGTGTGTGTGTGTGTGTGTGTGTGTGCGTGCGCATTAGTGCGATGTGCGGATGTGCATGAGTCGTTGCGTTTGTGTTCAAGGCGGAATATGACCGCTGGAAGTAGGTACAATACGAGACGACGTGAGTGGCTGGCTGTAGTTTGGTTGGAGGCTGGCCCGGCTCTCCACTGGGACCCGTTGTAATCTATGTCTGGGAGAAGCCCCTAATTTTGGAGAGTTTTCTCATTCATTAGTCGTACTCCGTCTGAGAGGATGGGGGGGGGGGGAACCGAAGGGGAGAAGAGGGGAGGGGGAGGGAGGGGGCGCGTGGGGAGGGGTCTTTATTAACAGACGTGCCAGACGCTCAGGAGAGGCTGACAGAGATTTATGATGTGCAGATCTACGGAAGCAAACAAAAGCCAAGGAAGAGAGGAGACAGACAAACAGAAGAAAAGACGACGAGAGACCAGAGAGAGAGAGAGATGCAGAGAAGAGAATTGTGTGTGTGTGTGTGTGTGTGTGTGTGTGTGTGTGTGTGTGTGTGTGTGTGTGTGTGTGTGTGTGTGTGTGTGTGTGTGTGTGTGTGTGTGTGTGTGTGTGTGTGTGTGTGTGTGTGTGTGCGTGCGTGCGTGCGTGCGTGCGTGTGCGTGTGCGTGTGCGTGCGCGCGTGCGTGCGTGCGTGTGTGTGCGCATTTAATGTGTGTGATAGAGGGAGAGAGACGTAGGCTACTGTAGTGAGAGTTGTTTATCGTGCTAATGCCCGAGAGAGCTACACTCTGTTCCGCACCGGGTGTCTCGCACCCCGAAAATAGCCGATCTACAAGCTCATAGCGCATCGCGGCAAAGACCCGCCGCGTGCTTGTAGATCCGCTGTTTCCGGTACTAGACACCGGGCACGCAGCTAAGTATAAATCAGCCGTTTATATGGAGAGTGAGGGCCTGAGATCAATAGTCCGTAGGCCAGGAGCTGGTGCCGGGTTACAACTGTAGAGGGAGGGGGAGGGGGTATGGTCCATGCTGCTCAGCGGCCCGGGCAATTAAGTTTTTCAGTCTCCAGCAGAGGGATTATATTTAGCCGCTGCTCCACCAGCGATGTCACTGTAGTCTTTATAAAGCCATGAGCTCACTCCACTACGACAACATGAGCCCCCCGCGCCGCGCTCCAGCGGCACCACAAGATAGTGCTGGGCCAAGAGACGCAGATCACATCTATCGATCCTCCCACCCTCCTCCCTCCCTCCCTCCTCTTCCTTCCTGTTTCCAGGAGAGATGCTTCGTCGCTGCTGGCAGGAAAGACAGCGGCTATAGGCCTCTCGTGATACAGCAGGCGCTTTGCTGTTTGTCTGACGTAAACTGTCTGAGCCGCGCCGGGGCAGATCCTGTTCGTAAACGAGGGGGGCAGCGGGGAGGGAGGGTCGTTGGGTTGGGGTGTGTGGGGGGGGCGGTGAGGGAAAACAACGGCTGACAGGACAGGGTTATCCTTGTCCGGTGATGCTAGCGCTTTTTGAGAGCGCTGCTGCTTCTCAAAGTGTGGTTCAGGGACCCTCCCTCCCAGGTGTCCTTGAGGGGGTTCCAGGGGGGTCCCCTGTAGCAAAATGAGGAACAGTTGAAGCACTATACTTTGTTTTTGAGCGGTGCTAAACGCTCCGACATGTGACTTGTCTATTAGTGGGTAGCAGCACGGTTACTGTGGTTACCGGCGTGTGAGATCATGAGGGTCATCATCATCATACTGTACATCATCATCATCATACTGTACATCATCATCGTGACAAAAGGCACTGCTCACTTCACATGGCTTTGGCCTTTTGACTATTTTCCACTCACTTCACATGGCAGTGATTTTTTTTGACTGTTTTCGAGAAGTAAACAAAATTGACAAATCTTATACGTATGTGTGTGTGGGGGGCATGGAAAAATTGTTTCAAATGGGGGTGCACGGCCACATACTATATCAATTTCAACATGAACATTTTGGAGAAGCACGGTTTTAAAGAACTGTTTGGCCACTGTGGCAAGTGAAGTGTTAACCGTGGTCTCCTGTGTATACAATACCCAGCAGGGGAGCTCCCTGCAGAATTGCCCAGCTCATCATACTGTACAGGTACAGTACAGTACAGTGTGCATATTGTAGCCTATACTATATATAGTCTCTGTCGGGTGGAAACCTCATATGTCCAAAACTGTTCATCAGCATTCTAAAATGGACAGATCTACAAGCTCAAGGTGTGTACACTGACTACCTGTATATCGTTGCTGTCGGGCAGAAACCTCCTATCTCCATTATTGTAACTTTTTGTGTTTTTCTTTTTTCATAAATTACTGCCCTGCTTGATCATACTGCAGCGTCACACTAATGCATCAAAAGTAGCGTTTTGAGCTTGCAGATCTGCTACTTTTTATGCTTTTGAATTTTAATCCTGAAAAGTAACAGCTTTGGACATATTGAGGTTTCCACCCGACAGAGACGATAGTGTAAAAAAGAAGCTCAGTGTTTATTCTGGTCTGGAAGCTCAGTGTGAATTGATCTAATTCTGTTTAACTTTTTCAGCAAAGGGAAAAAAAAGTAATTTCATTTACTTCAATTACGTGACATAATGTAGTCGTAATATCAATTTAACAATAATTCACAATAGATACACAGTATCCGTTGAATTAACGTGAAATAAAATATTATTATAAGTGACGCCATCAAGCGATACTTTACACAAATTCATGGAGTAGTAGTAGTTAAATATATACCTACTGAACTGTACCACCTCATAAACAAATTATATGAGCTGTTCATTTTGAGATTAAATTTTATTTGAAGGCTACAATACAGCGAAAAACTGGTCTGGTGTAAAGTCTTTACTTCCTAAAGCACACAATAAGTGCCCTGTCTTTACATAGCACTACATAAAAAACAAGGCCAGATTACATGATGGCATACCGTCGCTATCGTCGTATGTAAAAAAGAAACGAAAAAAAAAAAAACATGAAGACCTGAGGCATTCTACAAATGCTGTCTGAATCAGTAATTCTCACACAATTTTTCTATTGTTTATTTTCGAATAGCCAATGCTAAAATGATCCAGATGCGTTCCCGGTTTTAATGGGTTAACTATGTATAAAAACACAAACACACATGACCCCTTTCAACTTGTCATCCCTAGTCTGGGCATGACATTGAAAATTGTAAAAGGTCTTTCAACTAAAACAATTATCAAATGGCCTCATATTTTCGCTACTTTTGTGCATATTACAATATGGCTTTAAGTGGTTAAAGGATGAACAATAGCATTAATTTATGAAAAAACAATAAATTATCACATAGTGATATTTGTCAGGTGAAAGAAGCGCTGTCTCTGTTGTGTCCCATATTAGTATGATTATTGTTTTAGTAACATGTATGTTTGTGTGTCACAACCTCGCACCTCGCAGCCGCTGTCTGCGTGCGCTGTCTCCGTTGTGTCGTCCCCCCCCCCCCCCCCATATTAGTATGATTATTATTGTAGTAACGTGTATGTTTGTGTGTCCGTGTCACAACATCACGCATCACGGCCGTTGCTTGCGTTCGTTTCCGATGTTCTGTGCGTGGTTCAATGACTGTGTTTTGTTGAGGCTTTGCATTGACTGCTCTGTGCTGTTTCAGCCGCGTTTGGTTTGAAGTTCTATCGAGTGACGTGCGAACATTGCACGTTGCCCCTGCATTTCCCATTGGCTAGAGGCAGCATTGCCGTTGCTTGTCGTCCCATTGGCTAGAAGCAGCCAATCACGTCAGCACGTGAGTATGACTAGCTGATGACGATGTCGTCTACATTTCATGAGTAAACACTAGTCAGGTTTCACCTGACAAAAACTAAAAAGACGAAATATGCAGATACAAACAAGGTTTCTGCCTCATAATGACGATACTGTGTGCATGACTGATAAACAAATTGATGAAAACTGAACTACGAGTATACTGTATTACTGGTTGCAATATAGAGAGACCCAGAAATACATGGTTCTATCAGCAGAGAATAGACCGGTCAGTTTAATAAGGGAATGGTCAAAAACTAGTAAACAAAGCACGTATAAGGTATTCCCGATTGCATTTCATGCATTTGTGTGTGTGTGTGTGTGTGTGTGTGTGTGTGTGTGTGTGTGTGTGTGTGTGTGTACACTGTACAGAGAGAAATATTATTATAAAGGGTTAAGGCTATTTAACACAGTCCAATGTAAATCAGGGGTTTAGACACAGTGACTGTGCGTATACAGGAGGATGCAGAGACAAGGAGCCATGCATGAAATTACTTCATTAATCTTCCTCTGATAGGCTGTCCCTGTTTAGGGGGAACTCTACCTGCTTAAAACAAAGAGGCCATCCTGCCTCAACTATAAATTACCCTCTTCATCAGAGGAACGGCCAAATATACTGTATATAAACATGCGTACGTGTGTGTGTACGTGGGTACGCGCGCGCACACAAACAGTCACAC
Organism: Protomyctophum parallelum; assembly: GCF_964188405.1. Lineage (NCBI taxonomy): Eukaryota > Metazoa > Chordata > Actinopteri > Myctophiformes > Myctophidae > Protomyctophum > Protomyctophum parallelum. The sequence continues at coordinate 11,254,203 of NC_139718.1, forward strand.
ACACACACACACACACACACACACACACACACAGTACAGTAGGCAAAATTAACAGACAAGAATTTTCAGGTTTTTAGAGCACAATCAAAATGTGTAAATGTTTGTACAGTCTTTCTCGCTCGCACGCACACACACACACACACACACACACACACACACACACACACACACAATAACATAACATTCTCATCGTGTTTGAAATATAGCTTGGTTACATTATATCAGATTGACGTAAGCCTCGTATACTATACAAGCTCACAATGGGTCACATTGCACCGTGTTGTGATGTGAGGCTTGTATTTGTGCTATTACTGAACATAAGGAATTATATTATTTTTAATTCAGTCTTAACACATATGTATATGTATATGTATATGTATATGTGTAATATATAGACAAGTTGTCCATTACAGGGACGCCAGGGTTAATGTGGTTAAATGATCATCCTCTGAACACTGACCACAACAAGGCTGTTGCCGTTCTATAGAGCCAAAGCAGACCTCTATCCACATGCAGCCTCTGGCTTTTTACAGGCTCATGGGCGCCAGCTGCCCCTCATCCCCCATAAATAGTGCTCATAATAAAAAATAAAAAAAATGGCGAGTAGTCCCAACTGATTTATACGGCCGCATCCAACACCACGCCATTCACGAATAATTAAGCTTCTGGGATATTTCCTGAATTAATGCTGTCTTCCTTCAGGGGGGCAATCTAAACATACATCCTATGACTGGTGCTGTGCGTGCGCCTGTGTCACCGCGGCCCAGGGAGGGACTCTCCGAGTGGCAGGTTCAACAACTAGCCACTCAACTGAGCCATTCGATTTCACTTAGCCCTCCAGGGCTGCTGGAGCACTCGTAAGGTATTTTATGTGAAAATGTTTAGTGACCAACAGGCAAAAGCGCACGCACGCACAGAGACACACACACACAGACACACACACACGCACACGCACACACAGACGCACAGTCATGGAGGCATGTAGGCAGGCGGGCAAGTACATACACATACCAGATATAGTACACACATGCCCAAGTCTACTACACATATGCACGCATGCACTCAAATTGACCAATTACGCAGTTTGAAAAAACATAGGATCACGATAATAAAATACTGACTGACAAATAAACACACTAAATATTTTATCCTTAGCGAAAAGAGAAAGAACTAGAATTAAAACGTCTATAAAGTTAATCAAGCAGCCAAATATTGTTTTGTATTTCCTGTATTTTGCAAAATGGAGAGCTCTCATTTCTGAGGTTCATTGTTTGTCATAATTTTCTTACAGTTATGACTACACGAAGATATAGCTTTCATAAGATTAATAGCTTTCATGCTCCCCCTTCAAAGCAACAGCAGTTCAGTGCATATAGACACGGGGCAAATGGGGGGAAAAACACATACATCAATAGACAGTGGTCACCGCCGTGAGCCCCAAGCCTGGCAGTCTGCAGTCTGCACCCGGCCATGTTAATGGCTGCTTATTGGTGGCAACCCACTCCCTCGGGCAAGTCAGGGACGAGCGACAGTACAGTAGTCTATAGTACTCCCTTTGGAAGACTTGCTCACAGTGCTGTTGGTGGGGGTGGCGCACACACACGCACACGCGCGCGCACACACACACACACGCACAACACCTCTTCATTCCAGTGGAGTTTTCCCAGAGTGCATTGTGTCTGTGTTAAAGTAGCGGCCCTACACAGTGGTACGTCTGCTCGGAGAGGCTTTCTAAAGTGTGATGAGGCCAACAGCTCTTAGTCTAAAAGCCGTTATGGCTGCGAGGCGAGGCGAGGCGTGCGGGCCAGCGTGTTATACGTCGGTACACTGTAGGACCCGGGTGAGGCTGTCAGGAGGAATCAGAGCTGCTATTGTGACGGACGGTTTCAATATTGATTTCATAAATAAACAGAGCTAACCATCGATCCTAATGTTATTTTGCATTTCAATTACTGCTCCCAAACATAACCTTCAAACGGCCGGCCGCTCAATACCAATAGCATTGGCTGATAAACGCCCGCGCAGCCCGCCCGCCGCCCGCCGTACATCACGTTTCTCACCAAGTGTGAATTAAGCGGACTTTGCATTTTCTTCCTCCGTTGCATTTAGCACTCAAGTGAGTGAACTGAAAAGCTAAAGAATTATCATAAAAGAGTAAATGCAGCAGGATACAAAAAAAGTATGGCAACTATGCAAACAAACATATTATAGGAGAAGATAGACATGCAAGGTCCTCAATATTATTTGTATTCATACTAACAAGACTTAAAATGAGTGACTGACTGGCATCTTTTCAAAAGGATTTGATCGAGTGTGTTCCTGGCTGTTCTCTTGACTCGATAATTTCTCTGCAACTCCTCAGGTGCCTCCGTGTGTTTATGTGTGCATGCTGGTGTGCGTGTGTGCGTGTGTGTGTGTGCACTGTGCGCACGTGTGTGCATGCGTTAAAATGAAGAGGGACCCTTTCAGTGTTGGAACAGCGGGATGAAGTGCTGACGCACCATGTCAGTGATAGCACTCCGCTGCCACAAGGGCACGAGCGCCCACGTAGGCTAGCATTATCCTTCTAGACTAATGGACCTGGTTATTTTTAAACTGATTCTCACACTGCGGTGGTGGAGGTGTCCAAGGTTACTGTGGCCAAAAAAGAAAAAAAAAACAGAAGGGATGCGACGCGTGTGGTGACGGCGGCTGGTGGTTTCAGCGTGACAGGATACGGTGGAGCGGCCAGAGAAGCAGGGCGGCTAGCTAAAGCGTTGGCCGTGGGAAAGGCCAAACCCTGCATGGGTGCCCATGAGTCAGCGTGTCAAAAATAACAGTGAAAACTTCACTGTTATTTTTGACGACTAAGGACTAAGAATAGGACTAACTGTGGAGCAATCTGGTAACCCAACGGTAGCTGATAAAAATAAAACAATGAGTGAATCACAGACTGTCCACCTGCGGTGTGTATCTTTACACAGGTTAAACATGCACAGTGCACATATACAGTATAGTACACAAGACAAGACATCCCATGCAGCTAAGACACGTACATAAAAGAAGAAAGGTCGACTCGCGTGCAGTGGTGGGAAGTAACTCAGTACATTTACTCAAGTACAGTACTTTAGTAAGATTTTGGGTACTTTTACTTTAGTTGAGTATTTCAGTTTTACAGTATACTACTACATTACATTTCACAGGCAAGTCGTTTGTCCACTGCAGTATTTAACGGCTTTAGTTACAAGTTACTTTGCACATTTACATTTGTGCTTCGTCTATTCAAAAGTAGATGATCTATGAGCTCACAACCCGCCGTGACGCGATGTGTTCTAAGCGTGTAGCAATGTTTTATATATAAATAAAATACTGTGAAATGGGGGAAAAATGTCAAATTTTGAATACAGACCTGTTACATTGTGGTATTGCTACTTTACTTAATTCTTGTAACATAGTATTCCTGCATTGTGGTACATATTGCGTAACGTTTACTTTACTTAATATCTGAGTACTTCTTCCACCACTGATGGCAGCCCATGCAGCTAAGACAGGTATATCAAAGGTCGACTTGCTTGTATGGATATTGCCTCTGCTGTCGATGCCGTTTGGCAGGTTAACTTTAAATCGTAACGCCGTGCCCCGAGTAATTATCCGAATCTGAATAAAGATGCCTGTAAACAGCCAGTGATCCTATAGGGCCACGGCATTATGGGGGGGGGGGGGGGGGTGGTCGAGGGCTTTGAAGTGGCTGCTCTTAAAACGCTGGCACAAGCCGCTAATGACTACAAACAGACAGAGAGCTGTAGAATAGTGAACAGCCAGGCAGTGTCAATATACACTCTGCATCCTCATTTGCCCCAGAGAGGGACAGCATCCATTCAAACCCCCACACAAACCCCCCCGCCTCCCCTCCCCTCCCCAGCTCAGCCCCAGCTGTGTGACATATTTACAGTGAAAGAAATGATACTCATATTCAAGCGCTTACCAGAAATGAGAGGGCTCCAGTGTGGCCAGTGGACTGAGTAATCGCCCTAATGAATTGGACAACGAGGCCCTGTTGGTACAAGGGGAGATGCATTTAGAATTGGGTGACAAATTGAATTTAAAAACATTAGGTCCCTTTAAAAAAAAAAAAGGCACCCGACACCTCCTAAACGCAGAGGAGAGAGAAGGAGGAGTGTGGGAGACGAAGGGGGGCCGGCCGTTCAACAACGGACGGGGTCTGCCGGTCAGCGGTGCCGCGGCTGTGCACGCTGCAGCTGCGGAGGGAGGCCAGCAGCCTCCTGGCTCTTAGCAGGGTGGCTGGTCTCAGCCAGGAGCCTCTTCTGGTAATGTATTCTGAAACCAAATTACCGTAAGCTGATCCCATCTGGATAGTGTCTGTGCACGGCTGCTTCGGTTACCCACCACTGCCTCTAGTCCGCGATAGCATCTCCATGAAGACAGCAAAAATCTGATTAACCCAATAACACTGAAACACTTGGTCAAAGAGCAAGGAGCTTTTAACTTAAGATACACTAATGTAATTCCCTCGCCTTGTTTTCTGAAACCTAATAAGAGCCCCCCGGAGGAGACGGGGACGAGACAGAATGTTGAAGATGAGCATTTGCTGAATCTAATGCAGCGAGCTGGGAATTAAGTAAAATAAAAACTGTATCAAATCTAATTCGTCATTCTAGTGTGATAACTTCTCTCTTTTAAAAAAAAAGAGAAGAAAAGGGGGAGAAAAGAACATTAAAAAGCTCTTATTTCAAGAAGGGAAACTGGATATTTTTAATGTGGCAGTTAGTGAAAGAAAGCAGTGATGGTGTTGATGGAACATTTAAAACCAAGAGAGGAGTCACGTCTATTCGCTGCCACTCAGGCTGTGTGTGTTTGCTAGCGAGCACAGATGAACTCAAACTGACATTCCACAGCATTGGCTGATTTCTAAGTGGCGCGCAAACAGCCGCAGCAATACAAGATCAACAATAAGCCAGTCACTCTCCAATAAACTCCATCTCCCACCCCAAGACATGAGAGATTGATGCCTGATTTATACTTCATTGTGCACAGTGTCTCGAACACACAATAGCAGATCTACATGAAGCTCACGACTCGTCGCTTCATGTGCTGTAAGCTTGTAGATCGATTATTTTCGGTAGGCGACACTGGCGTACAAACAACCAAGTATAAATCCCTTCAGACTGAAACAAGTCAAGCAAAAGTAAATAACCGATCAAACGTAACAGTAAAAAAGAAAAGTTTTGATACTCATAAACAAGTTAATGATACGTACAGCAAAAGCTAAAACACAAGGGATTAGTATTTGGTAAAATGTTCTACGTAGATACCGTATACCGTACACCTCTCCATTCTGAGGTCAAAACTCGGCCAGTGTTTCAATCCGGCTGTGGTGGGCAGTGCCCCCAGGTCACTCTATAGTGTCTATACACTACAGTGTCTGCACAACATCGCTGTGCTAATTACAGCCAGGACGTACAGTACGTCCCTCTAATCCTCTCAGCCAAGCATCACAGCTACACTCCAGCCCATGGAGAGAGAGGGGCTGCAAATACCGCTGTACAATTAGCACAGGACCTATACTGTACTGCTGAACAAAATATATCAACTAGTCATGCCAATGCTGACTAGATCACACAAATGCTAAGTAGGTAGGTAGGCTCAAAGTAGCAACAGAAAGATATCAATTTCTATGGAATGTGCAGATTTTTTTTCCTCTAAATTGTTTTAACAAAATTACTTTGTAAATAAATAATTTCAGAAAACATTTAAGTCACTGGATTTTAAATGTAATTTACCCTACATGTTACTGGCCAGCCTTGCAAAAGAAAAATGCTATTTCCCCACAACTTATTTTGAAATGTATTAACGATAATTTTATGAATACAATATGTGGAAAGGCACAATGTGTCACATCCTTAATTCATCTCTGTTGTTTTCTGCCATTATGTATAATATCAAAAAAGATATTCATTCAATCCTTAACAATATTATATTCTGTCTTATACAGTATGTGCTGCTATTAGAGAAAATCTCTCTCTATGTATATTCTTGTTTTCAAAAGTGATTGTATAAATTGCTATGCCAGATTTGAAATAAGACAAAAAATATAACAAAGTAACAGAAAATAGTAATAGTAATTAAATCAAATCAAGCCCATCCATGTGAACTAAATCACCATTAAAGGAAAACAAGAGAATAACATCGGAATTGTATTAATTCTCAGTTGCAGTGAGTAGCCTATAACACACTACCAAATCAGCAAGAAATGTTCTTCATTATTTTGAGGGTAAATAATTGGATTTACGGGTAGAAAGGTTGAAAGTTTGTCAAGACAACACATTTTGACAAACATTACATTAACATAAATATGGGATGGAATGAGTTGAGCATCAAAATATAACAGAAATAAAAGTAATTTTACTACATGTACAGGCACAGTTAAAAAAAAAAAAATTAAGTGAAATTCAAGTCGCAGGAGCTCATATACCGTATGTGACTATAGATAAATAATTGCTGCTTCTATAATTTTGTCAGAAGGTGTATCAGAACGACTGCAGAACTCCTATAATCCAGTTTAGCGACAAAACAAAGGAGATTATAACATGTATATGGCTAAGGAGTTAATGCGTTCTCTAGATTGGCTTTCCCCTTAGTATGCAAGGGTTAATGCCCAAACTTGACAGTTCCTGAAAACAAATGGATGAGGCAATACAATATGCACCAACAGACTTCTGCTCTCGCCCCCTCACATTCCATTAGAACCTATCAAGGATTAATGTGCTTGCATTGCATTGAAATACAATACAATACAATACTAAAAAATCCATGTTGGTCATGTACCATTTACAAATACATATTGTATATACATGGCTATGTTACAACAAACAACGTTTTCAGAACACACTATTTTTGTGCAACGAGACGTGATAAGAACGTATAATTTACATTAACAACAATCTCAAAAATATTCTGAATTTCTGTGATCATTTAGGATTGTCTAAATGCAAGGACAATTATCACCCGTTTAAGTGCTTCTTCCACTCGACATTTAACATAATGTACGTTAATTCAACACCGATTGAAATTATTTTATTCTCACTATAATGCCTGCTGTTGAAATCACTTACACAATTAATGTCTTAACCATGACGTGTGTAAATAAACAACTCAAAGGTAAACTTAGCCTATATAATTTGAGTGTCTCCTACTAAAACAAAACACCACATTTGGCTACCTATGAAAAGTGAGGCGAGGGTTGATTTACCAGGTTACAGTGAGGTAAGTAAACCAGCACCCAGGAGGAGCTAGGGAGACAGCAGCTTGCTTTGCCGCTGGCCGGGGTGGATGGAGCCCTCCAGCTCACTGAGGTGACAGGGTCCTTTCATTTGGCTTTCTCTCCGTATGGATTTCACAATGTGTAATTCATCCACTCCAATTCAATTTACTTTAAGCTCATCTTCTTTTAAAAAATAATGTTATTCTCTCAAGTCTCCCAGGGTGGGCCGGTCCGCGTAACAAAGCCGTCACCAAACAGCCTCCTAACCCGCCAGGACAGGTTTCCCAAATTCTTTAGGAAAAACACACACTTTCCAGCCGGGCACGCTTAATTGATCGGCCATGCTCTGAATGAGATGTGTCGGCTCTGCCACACATGACAGGCTCTCAGGACAAATCTTCTCTTTACGGAACACAGGCGCACGCGCACGCACACACACACACACACACACACACACACACACACACAGTTGCACCTGCCCTGTTGCTTTACACCGTCAAGACAATTAAGTCCTGTAGCATTCGGAGTAAAAGCCCCTTAGAATGGTCAAGAGAAGGTCCGCAAATTAATATCTAAGAGCGTGAGAGTCCAAATGGAGACGGCAGCAAGCAAAAGCGCAGCACATCATCACTAAAGTGGTTAAAAGGGAGGAAAAAAAGTTTTGAGCCAGGTTTGTCAGCTCTGATGGGACGAGGAAAACAAGACAAGTGTGAGGTGCTACGGGGAGGACTGACAAAGGCTAAAAACAAGACAAGTTGAAAAAGAGAAAATAAAAACAAGTGAAGGGAAAAAAAGAATAAACCACATCACAAAATACGAGTTAAAAGGAAATCAGTAACAGAAAGGAAGAAAAGAGAGAGGTACACCTACTGGCTGTGATAGCTGAGAGGGTCTGGAAGACAAAGTTCTGAAATGTCCATCAGTCCAGTTTTAGCATTCCAGGAATGAGAGGAAGAAGGATAGAGAGGAAAGAACAGACCCGCGTCTTCCCCCCAAATGATAGCACAGCACCCTCAGAGATAACGCTGCAGAGAGAGCCCCCTCCTCCACCTCCACTCCCCCCCGGCCTGCACAGGTATGTCGGACTCTGCTGGTGCGAGGGGGGGGCGTGTGTGTGCGCAAGCATGTGTGTCTGCGTGAGAGCGCGTGCGAGAGAGAGAGTGCGTGTTGTAGGAGAGAAAGAGACAGAATGTGTGTCTGTAAGTGAATGTGTGTATGAAAGAGAGAGAGGGTGGGGGAGAGAGAGAGATAGTGAGAGAGAGAGAGAGAGAGAGAGAGAGATGGAGAGAAAGAGAGAGAGAGAGGGGGGGAGTGAAGCGCAGGCAGGCAGGCAGGCAACGGTGGATGAGCGCTAAGATGGAGAGAGCGTGAGAGAGCGAACGAGAGGAATGACTCTTTCCATGGCCAGGATAGGGCTCTTTAAGACTCAAGGGCTTGATGAATATGGAACAGCTGCTGTTGGCTGGCTCTGAGGGGCAGGACTTAAAGAGACAGAGGGGTTGGCAGAGCACAGGGGAGGAGGGATCCAAACGCTCGCTCACTCACTCGCTCCCTCGCTCAATTGTACACTCCGCTACATGCAAATACAATGCGCACGAACACACACACAGCCACACACAGACAAAACAACCTATCACATCAACCACTGACGTGCATCCTACGAATATGTGCGCACAAAGTTTTGAAGCTAACAACGCGAGAAATTATGAAAGTGATACAAATTCAGGGTGCTGAGAAATGTAAATGTGACAATGTGACAAGAAAATAGGTACAGTACAGTTAAAGTAAAAATATATCTACTAAAAATAAGTCTACTTACTATCATGTAAATAACTTAACTCAAAATAAAGAATACTTGAATGAATTTCTGTACTAATCTGCAAATAACACTGTAGATGCAGATTTCTTTTGGGTTTTTTTTTGCAGTAGGCTATATATATATATCCTTGATCTTTCTTGTTTACATTAAACATAATGACACAACATTACTTTCTAATTTAGTGTAAATATATTGTTCATAGCACATTACACGGCACACATCCAATGACCATAGAAGTTTACCAAGTAGTTGCCATCTCAAAATCCGACTGTCAAAAAGCACTATTAACGGTGCATATTAAAACTGCCAAACGTCATGTGCTATAAACACAACACAGTCAAAAGCATGGCGTCCGCACACACAACAAGCACCAAACAATATGTCAAGTAGTCGTTGCATCTGTACTGTAGCACTTCACTTTCAAAAAAGCAATAGCTTTTAAAACCTCAGAGGACAGTAAATGTATTTATTGAGCTGTGTCGCTAGCTCCATTTGCAGGTGTTACATGTGAGGGAGCCATTGTGAAACCTTTCACCACCTGTGAGAGATGATCTCAAGCCATAACTCAAATTCTGGAAGCCCATCAGCTTCTAAAGCGGCGGAAAATCCTGCCCTGTCTTCTCTAAACCCAGAGCTTTAAAACCGTCTGTGTTTCGCTGTTGATCAGGCCCAGGAAGAATGCCGAGAATGCAGATACCATTTCACAGTCAGTGAGGGTCCCCATGTTACTGTATCCCCATATTATAAGAGCACAGCTTACCATGGCATCTTATTGGAGAAATGAGCAGTCCAACACAATGGCTGACACTTGGCCCGAGTAAAACAGAGAGGGGAGAATCACATCTTCTCCAACAAAACCAGTGCATGCAACAAGCTGCCTTGCCAACAGTCCTCAGCCACTTGAGTCCAAGTAAAAAAAATCAAGATTGAGTGATGAGAGAGAGAGAGAGAGAGGTGTTTGCCAGCCAGTGTTCTTTACTACTGCACTGGTGCTCAAATCAGGGTCTGGGGACCCCCAAGAGGCCTTGGGGGGGATTCCAGGGGGTCCCCAGCAAAATGAGGAAAAGTGTAAATCTGAGCCCTGTTTAAATTTTTTGGCTATACACTACTAGCTCACAACATGTCATGATGCGATGCATCGTGAGCTTGTAGATCTATAGAAATGTTTTGAAAAATCTTGACAGATCTCTTATGGGGTGCCTGTTTAAAATATGTTTAAATGGAGACCTGTGCCCAAGTACAACAATTTAATGGTCTTTGTAGTAAAACATGTTTGATATCCACTGCTCTACTGAACAGAACCAGTATGTTAGTGGTGAAACAGGAACACCACTGTCTGCTACAGAGGAGTCCAGTTCCATTCATCGGCTCACGTTTCTATGATCGATGCAAAAACATCACGCAATGCCTATTGATCATATTGACGTTCGGCAGCAGCCCCCTCACAGCAGTACAGATCAGAAAAGCAGCTGGTCTCTTTTGATGGCAAAAACAAATGACTTCATTCACTGAAGTCCAATGGAGATGGATGCAAAATCAAATTCCCATCAGTTTACGTCGATAAGGGGAATAAAATTATCATCAAAGACCTTCAAGTAAAGGAAAACCACAACTGCCACTGAATGCTGGAATAAAATCCCCAAAACCTATATGGCGCTAACAAGAATACGTGATTTTGAACTCTCAAAATCACATCAAATCTCTTGAATTCACAACGTCACATCTCATTTGTCTTTACAAACAGTACGAAAACAAACGCATGATTTTCAAACATGAGCTAGCTAGTGACAGGTGATTCAGCATGATTTAACTCTGACAGTGTTCTTTACTCAGAGAACCACCGTCCCATTGTAAGGAGGGTGCACTGCTATCCTACTATCTAGCCTCTGCTTGTTATTCGTGTCGATAACTAAATCCCATTGATGCCAATCATGTTTCTACATATATTCTCTGCTTTCTCTCCCTCCCGGGGGGCTTTAAGATGACATTGTACAGACTTTGTCATGCACCCTGAGCTATGAAACGGGTGCCACTATTATCATCACCTTTTATCAGCTCTGTTATGAAAAACTCACTGCTCGTGACAGGTGATTTGACAGGCAGAAATCTGATACAAATAAAGAATAGCCCTGCACCGGGCAAACACTCGATCACCCATGGCAGAACGAAGTTAGTGCAGTATTGCAACTGAGAGCAGTACAGTATTGATTGATACACATATGATATTTCTTACTTTCGTACGTATGTTGTACTGCTATAGTGTTTAGGGATATAAAGACAATTTCAATTTCTCTCATAACAGGTCAGCATTTCAACACAAACATTACACAACATACTTATGCTTGTGTCGTAGAAATAATGCTGTGTGTGTGTGTGTGTGTGTGTGTGTGTGTGTGTGTGTGTGTGTGTGTGTGTGTGTGTGTGTGTGTGTGTGTGTGTGTGTGTGTGTGTGTGTGTGTGTGTGTGTGTGTGTGAACGCATGGCTAGATGTAAGATAGATGACTTTATAATCAAAATATAAAATATTATATCAAAAGATAATAGGTTACTACTATATAGTGCCTTTAAAATATGCCCAAAAATATACATTTATTTAACGCAAATTGTTTTTCTTTGCCAGTATCAGACAACAACATCCCAAGTATTCTGGAAGTTAAGTGAAGTATATATATAGGCTACAGACAGTGGAAGGATGTTAAAGACCTAACCAGATTCCACACATCCACACAGCTTTTATGAAGCAGCAGCAGGTGAGACAAACATTTAGTCTAAACTTAGTAGAGGCCTGATAAAGATCTATATACACTGATTATCAGCACGAGACAAACATTCTGTGACTGGTCAGCATTAAAATATCTTATCTTGGGACTATACTGGAGTATCCTCATACAACACTGTTACATTCTGTTTTATTATAGCCTCATCATTATATTATTATTATCAACAACAGTATTATTAGGCCTACAGCCATATGGGGCTTTGTATGCAAGGCACTGAAGGCAGTTCTGACGTTTTACATTTCACTTCTTAAGTAGGCAGCAGCCAAGAATCTTTAATAATGGCACTTTTTTTGCACAGCAGCACTATGTCTATAAATAATAGAAAATGTAAATGTAAGGGCTACATATATTGCCAAAAGTTATTGTAACTTTGCTGAGCATATGCTTAGACAGCTGGGCCCCAGACATAGAGATGTTTAATTTCCTTTTGCATGACATGCAATTATACATGCCCCAAATCAATAGCCTAATTAGGTCATCACCAATTATGATAAATTGAGAAATAAATATATCCTTGTATAGCCTATAGGGCTAAACAAATAGCTTGAGGTGATCAATATAGTTGCAATTTAAATGCTTCAAAACGAACTTGCATAGGCGAACAACCCCCCCCCCTCAAAATGTAAATAAATGCAAATTTTCAGTCTGCAAAACACATGGGGGGAAAGCAAGGCCTATAAACGAGTCAACGGAAGAGAAAGTAAATGTGAGCTGAATAGGGTACCTCGCTGCGACAGGTCATATCAATTCCCCCAGGTGCTGCTGCGTAGAAGTGGAGTCTTCAGGTTGTAGTGGCAGGCAGCAGTCAGTGGGATTCTGAAGGTGCCGTTTACTGACATACGACAGCGCTGCTATCAACTCCTCCTCCGGCGGCGTGGCGTCCTCAAACCATCCCCTGCGGCTTGCTCCACCGTTCGGGACAGACCTACTGTAGGTATCTATATAATATGCAGCTGTTTGAAGCCATTACTGACCTTTAAACGCAGCAGTTGCTGCCGAGGAAAAAAAGTAACGGGGATCACTTCGGATAAACCGCTCTCTTTCCCCATATCCCCATCCATATCCCTCGATCGTTATCAACCGGGTTTAAGTGCAAATCTTCACTCGCCCCACCAAAAAAAACACAGCAGCGGCTGTTGCATCATGAATACTACGGCCGTTCTCTGGAAAAGGTCGATTGAATTCCACTGTTAATGAATAAATAACAAGACAATAGTATAGTCGCGTCTGTTGCACACAGATCGCAGTCGCGGGGCTGGATCGAATAGCCTGGAAGGGAAAAAAATCTAACAGATTTTCGGGAAGTTTGACAAGTTGCAATGCAATGGATGAATTACTTTGCACAGCCCCACGCGTCACGCCTGAAGCACTCTACAACTCCAGTCACTGCCACAGCTAGAAATTGAAAGATTACATATGTCCCATATCAATCAAATAAGATGAGATATGTAAAAAATATATTAATCGAAAATAGAAATATGCCCTTGTTTCATATCAAGTTTTAAATTCAAACTGATCAGACACATTTTGTTTATTTTCTTCCCTAAATCCTTTATCCTTATCTGTGAAATAGAACAGAGAGACAGCTGACAGAAGTAGCCAACTCTAAGATGTCCACTAGAGGGAGGGCTATCTCACATCCAGGCCACTGAAGATATTCAACAGAGGTAGTCTACATTTTATTTATTTATTTATTTTCTTAGGCTAATAAGTGAGTGAAGGACAGCCACAACAATGACAACTGTGCACACAATGGAGATTGTAGACTACAATTAGAGAAAGAAATAATAATGAAACAAAAACAAAAAACTACCCATTAAAAAATATGTAATTATTGTTCTTAATAGATTAATTCATGCTGAAAGATAGAAAATGGGTTCCAGGCTATTTGGTGTAATCATTTCACAGAGGAAATTAATTGACATTAAAAAGATTGATATTGTCGCCACAAAAGTATCATTGATTCTTTTTTAATGCAATTAGCTCAGCTGTGTGCGAGAACGGGGGCAGGCCTGCACATTGAACTGCACAGGGAGCATTGAGGATCACTTCATTTGTGAGCAATATAAAGAGCAGATTATCCCATCAAAGAGAAAATCTATAAATGTAATGGCACCATGCTTCAGCACTACGGCATGACAAAGGTAGTAGCTGTTCAGTTCCCTCTGTGAGGTGTATTAAGCACCACTATACTTCAACACAATTCACAGCCAGAGGATTACCATTAAGGTGCATTACAAAGGAACTCTGTTTAAAAATCCACAATTTTTTGATTGATTGATTGATTGATTGATTGAATGAATGAATGAATACTTTATTAGCCGTTTGAAACAAATAAAAAAAGCACAGGAAAGTACAGTTTGATACAAGGCCTGCTTGGATTTTATACCCAAGAAAGCCTACGCTTTCCATTGGGGTCCTTTTTACTCAATTCATCAACTTGTACATAAATGCTATTTATATTAGAAACCGGAAGAAGATGTATCAAATTAATGTGACACCCACAAGACGCTGACTCACTGGTGCTTCTCACTTCTCAGTTTCAGGTTTTCATATCCAAAGACATATTTTCTTGTCAAAGAAACAGAGCCAAACCACAGAATATACTCCTTGCCCCATATAGGCCTACCAGAGAACCGTCCTGTGCATGTTGAGTCACTGTCAGTGGAGCACTATTCAGTGCGTGAAAAGTGGGACACACTCTTGTTTGTGATTGTTGTGGACCATAATGACTAAAAAGTAACTGAGCTGTCTCTGGGTAGACTGCAGCCAGCCACGCTGCAGTGAATGCTGTTTTAGATTCTCTCAACAGGGCCATCTTCATTAGTGGGTCTGTAACTGTAACCTCTGTGTTGATCTCTATACCAACACGGCTTTGATGTTTGTACTGGAGGAGATTATTGGTGACACAAAATACGACCAAAAAGGCTTAACTCTCTAATATTCTTTAGTGTGAATATTTTTCACAGTTTGTGAATTCATCATCTAAGATCCACCATCTCGCCAAAGGTGTATCATCAATATAACATCATAGTATTCTCTGGCTTTCTAGTTCATTTGTTTTTTTCCGTTCACCTTGTTGCCATCAGAACACAATTGGTACCACTGATTGCAATTGGAAATATGAAATCCTCTGTCGAGTCAGACACCCCAAAACCCAACCCTAAACCTAAACTCACCGGAAGCCACGGGTTAGTTTTAACCTGCCATGCATGTCAGGAGCCACGTGTGAATGTTAACCTGGCTACGGGTTAGTTTTAACCTGCCATGGGTTAGTTTTAACCTGCCATGCATGTCAGGAGCCACGTTTGAATGTTAACCTGGCCACGGGTTAGTTGTAACCAGCCACGCATGGGGAGCGACTGTGTTGTCGGACTAATGTCTGTCGGACTGTTAGTATGTCTAACCAACGTATTGTATCTTTCTTGGTCATTTGTGTCAGACTAGATTTTCCACCATTTCAAGTTTTCTTCTAAACCCACTTTTTGCAACTACTCAAGATGTTGCAGTCAGATTTAGCACATTCCGTTCCATTTGGTTATGATTTTTGGCCTGGGTATAGGCAACTTGGCCTAGCCATGGCGTAGTAGTTCATGTTATGCCGTGCGTAATATGCAGTCATGTGCATTGTATACAGTATGCCTTCCTTGCACTCATGATTCCAGGAGTTTAGACAAAAGCCTGCTTCTGCCGGTGGCGGCTGCCGTTTTTGTTCCATGTGTCTCCATAACGAAATCACAATGTCACTAATCCACTGAAAAGTAATTCTGAGGGGAGGGAGAGACAGAGGAGAGAGGTGGGGGTGGGTGTGGGGGGGGGGGGGACATCTTCAGGGAACAACTGGTGATATAATGTACCTGGATCTGAGGAGTCGGGCATCAATCTCAACTCCTGATCCAAAATGTTGCATAATTCAAAACCAAACATTTTTCTTTGCCAAACCAAATCAGAGAGGCTGGGCCCACCTGCTGTCAGGCTCACCCCGCCCCACCCCACCTCCAAATTTCATTTAGGAGACATCTCTCTCCCCCTGCACCCCCCCACCGCCTCTCTGCTCTCCACATCACTATCTCCCCTTTCTCTGAATTCAGTACACCGTAGCCCCGTAGATTTACTTGCTTAACAAATATGGACAGGGGGCCTAAGTGGTTTTTGAAATCTTCGAATGGACTTTGGAGTGCCTGCACTGTTCTGGGTGGCAACAGTCTCTCTCTCTCTCTCTCTCTCTATCTCTCCCTCTCCCTCTCTCTCCTCCTCTCTCTCTCTCTCTCTCTCTCTCTCTCTCTCTCTCTCTCTCTCTCTCTCTCTCCCTCTCTCTCTCTCTCTCTCTCTCTCTCTCTCTCTCTCTCTCTCTCTCTCTCTAGCTCTATCTCTCCCTCTCCCTCTCTCTCCTCCTCTCTCTCTCTCTCTCCTTCTCTTGTCTTTTCTCTGTCTATCTCACTCTCCCTTTCTCTCCCTCTCTCTCTTTCTCTCTCTATATGAACGTGTTTGTGTGCAGCATGCTTATGTTTGTGTCTGTGTCTGTTTGTACGTACACACACACACACACACACACACACACACACACACACACACACACACACACACTCACACACGTACACGCACACACACACACACACACACGCACGCACGCACACGCACACACACACACACACACACACACACACACACACACACACACACACACACACACACACACTCACACACGTACACGCACACACACACACACACACGCACGCACACAAACATACGCACACACACACACACACACACACACACACACACACTCACACACGTACACGCACACACACACACACACACACTCACACACGTACACGCACGCACGCACACACACACACACACACACACACACACACTCACACACGTACACGCACACACACACACACACACACACACACACTCACACACGTACACGCACGCACGCACACACACACACACACACACACACACACACACACACACACACACACACAGTCACACACACACGTGTGCCTTCCCTGAGCTCTCCCAGACTCCCTTGCTGGGGGACGGCAGCCGGTGCTGGTTGGCGAGGCAGTCTGGAAATGAGATAAGGATGTCTGATTCATGGGATCTGACAGGAAATCTATACTCTGCAATGTTTATAATCCAGCCATTACTACACAGCCAAATGAAAGAACAATAATCCAATCATTTGCTCCATATTTACCTGAGGCAGATTCTCGGCTTTAAGAGGTGAAGTGGCTCGGCCGGGAGGCAAGCTGGGCTGTAAAATGGCTGATGGAGGGGGATGGACGGACGGACGGACAGGAGGACGTTGGGGCGGGCGAGGTGGGACGGACTGTCCTCTGGGAAGATGTGTCTCTACGGGAAAAGGTCTGCCATCTACCTGTTAGTGTTGTCCTAGGGTCAGAGGTCACTCATCATTACTCACCATTAAGACCACATTGATTTATATGTGTAGCTCTTTAACCCATTAAGACCTCCAGGCCCATTCTACAAAATGCCTTCTGGAACTACATTTTTCAAACACTCGACACAGATGTTTCAAAAATAGCTGATCTAAAAGCTCGCAGCCTGTATACATCTGCTATTTTTTAATAGCCAACCCTAAAATCTGAAAAGACTTTCCCGGGTTTAAACTAAATGGAGTCACCAGCATTATGAATCACAAGGATCTGGGGGAAAGCTATACAAGTCCACTGCATCACATTTAAACAAATATATATCTATCTATAAATGCATGACGTCTCTGTACGTCTGTCTGTCTCTACGTCTGTATGTCTGTACGTGTGTACGGTTGTAATGCACGTAACTGGAGAACCGTTCGCCCCACCGACTTAAAATCCGACACACGCGTTCCACACCCCCACAGGGAGCGCAGTGCGCAGTGCCCGGTGTCGAGTCGGTCGTAGCCACGGTTGGAGATGGGTGGTCGTGTCCCCACTGGTTGACAATGTTAACAAAGTTATTTGAAGTGGACGGCGCACGAGACTGGACAGAAACAATGTATTAACTTTAAAACAAACAAGCAAATCTAAGAAATTGCATGAATAATACAATAAAAATTATGAAAACGTAGTGGAAAATAGTCGATCTACAAGCATGCAACGTGGCAAGAAGTGTGCTTGTAGATTTCACTAGTTTGGCTTCCGGGCAAACGTCTAATGACGTCAAACTCTTTCTTTTGGGTCTCAACCTGACAAGTTTGGGAACCACTGGTCTAGACATTATAGTACGGTATGTGTAGATTGTAATTGTAATTGTAATTGTAATTACATCTCTCTGTCAGGAGAGACACACAACTTACAAAGTGCAGCTTTAATACTCCTAAATAACAGAAGTCTTGCATTCCATGCTCAAATTATCCTACATCATCTTTTCTTTTTTTTATAATTCTTTTGGCTTTTATTTATATTGGAGGGTGCAGAGAGACAGGAAGCTGGAGGTAGACAGGGTGACGCGACACAGGTCTCCAGACGGAATTGAACCCGGGACGGACGCCGCAATCATGTGGTCGACTATTTGGTCAACTACTGGAGTCCCCCCCACCCCCCCACCCCCCCCCCCCCCCCCCACACACACACACACACACACACACACACACACACACACCCTAGTACATCATCTACAATGGAGAATGCCACATGGGTGGAACTTCTCCCTGTAAACATAAGAGAGAATTCTCAGGCGGACGGTTACTTATCATAGAGTCTTTCATAGACAGTAAGAGCCGCTCCTCATTGTGTACAAGGGGGGAGGTTTATCTTATTTGGGAAAGTGAAGGGGGCCTGCCCTTATCTGTCAATAAACAGTAATTAGATTTTGTGGCCGATAGCGTCGATTGGTTTCTAATCTAGCTGTCGCCCTAGACGTGTGTAATTAAAATCCTGATTGATAAAGGGGCAGAAAGCCCGCCCACGCCACCACTTACCAGACCCTACCCCCGACCCCTTCAGAACACAAACAGGGAGAGATATGAATGAAGGCCTGGGGAGAAAACTGCACTTCTTATTGATCAGTGCTATCTGCCTTCCTATCAATGCCCTTTTCCCACAATAGAAGCACCAGGAGAAAGGTTCCAATACGTAGAACTCCATGCCTAAATATACCTTTTTAATCCTCAATGATAAAAACCTACAGCCAAAACCAGCCTTCATATTTTGACTTTTTAACATTAATTAATAATTAATTAGGATGGGGGAAAATACAACCTGCCTGTTTGTGAGCATTTTGTTCTGTGTGTGTGTGTGTGTGTGTGTGTGTGTGTGTGTGTGTGTGTGTGTGTGTGTGTGTGCGCGTTAATGTCGGTCTGTTTGACTGTGGGTATGTGGATCATGTGAATGCTTGTGTGTGTGTGTGTGTGTGTGTGTGTGTGTGTGTGTGTGTGTGTGTGCCTGAAATTGAGGAGTTTAAACATGCAAGCTTCCCATTAATGAGAGGATGGTTACTGTGAATGTAATGCAACCAAGGACAGATGCCCCTGAGGCCATGAAACAGCAATGCATTCTTTCTTCTTTTCCACTGATGAGTCTGTGAAAACACACACACGCACAGACACACGCACATGCACGCACGCACACACACATGCTCGCGCATCCGGCATTAGACAAATAAGTGTGGTACCTTGGTCTGTGTGGAATCCCACAGAGGCCAGGCGGGCAGAGAGACAACAGAAACACCGCCTCGAGACTTCCTAGTCGTCAGGCGCCATGCAGACACCCACCAGCCAGGGAAGAAAGATTACCCTGCCGGCCTCGTTCAACAGAGTAATGGAGGCAGGAGGGGGGAGGACAAAATATAGTATAAAGGACAAAATAGTGAGAGGAGAGAAAAGGATAAAGATGAACACATGAAACAACGAGGCATGCAGCTTAAGCGAGCCTGCGTACTGCGTTCTGTACGCTGTTCCTCCAGCAGGGAAATAACCCGGCACCCAAGACCCAACCCTCGCAATTAAATACCCACCTATAGCACCCAGCCCTCCGAATGGGATGGAAAGACCTATACCTAGCACCCAGCCCTCTGACTGAGAGGGAAATACCTACCCAGCACCCAGCCCTCTGACTGTGAGGAAAATACCTACCCAGCACCCAACCCTCCAAATGGGATGGAAAGACCTATACCTAGCACCCAGCCCTCTGACTGTGAGGGAAATACCTACCCAGCACCCAGCCCTCTGACTGAGAGGGAAATACCTACCCAGCACCCAGCCCTCTGACTGAGAGGGAAATACCTACCCAGCACCCAGCCCTCTGACTGAGAGGGAAATACCTACCCAGCACCCAGCCCTCTGACTGAGAGGGAAATACCTACCCAGCACCCAGCCCTCTGGCTGAGAGGGAAATACCTACCTAGCACCCAGCCCTCTGACTGTGAGGGAAATACCTACCCAGCACCCAACCCTCTGACTGTGATGGAAATACCTACCCAGCACCCAGCCCTCTGACTTTGAGGGAAATACCTACCTAGCACCCAGCCCTCTGACTGAGAGGGAAATACCTACCCAGCACCCAGCCCTCTGACTGTGAGGGAAATACCTACCCAGCACCCAACCCTCTGACTGTGATGGAAATACCTACCCAGCACCCAGCCCTCTGACTTTGAGGGAAATACCTACCTAGCACCCAGCCCTCTGACTGAGAGGGAAATACCTACCCAGCACCCAACCCTCTGACTGTGATGGAAATACCTACCCAGCACCCAAGGCTCTGAAATGAGACGGAAATGATCACCGGAAGAGCAGGGCTGAAGGAGAGTGAACGGGCTGACATTCGGTCGCTATATACATGTGGGTGGTGCCCCCAGAGGCAAATTCAAAGGATTTTTTTTTTTTAATTTATTGCTCACTATGCAGAAACGTGTTTTTGAGCTTGTAGTTTGGCATTATTTCCGCGCACGACTGCGTCGTACGACGGCATATTATGTCACAGGGAGATCCGTCGTGCTGAGAGGAGCTGGAGGTTCCACTGTGCGTCTGCATGGATGTTCTAGCTCAGTAACCTGGGAGGGAGAGAGACCCTCCGTATAGGCCTGTGTGTGTGACCTTTCCTGTCTGACACTGGTCACCTGCTGTCACGTGTGCGGGCTGACCCACCAAGCAGTGAATGATGGCCCCCCTCCTCTGTGACACATACACAGCGGCAGAAGCAGCATGCATGCACATACACACGCTCACATTATTATACACATACACCCATTGTGCGGTGGATAAACCACTTCTCACTCAACAGCCCACCAATCTGAGCTGCTTGAACAGGAACATAATAAATCACAAATTAAAAGTGCGTGTGTGTGTGTGCGTGTGCGTGCGTGTGTGTGTGCGTGCGTGTTTTAAGGAGGTGGAGTTGGAGAACGCACTGGTCCAGTACTTTAATTTGATTCTTAATGGAAGGCAAAAATTTCGAAGGAAAACTTCTATTGAGCACAAAATGACTTTCCTTAGTTTTCAATTTCCGCGAGCGTGAGAGCGATTGAGATTGATACATCCTGGCAGTGCCGGGCCATGCATGCTATACCTCATTTAGCTGATTTGTGTAATTTCCCTACTAAACAAAGTGATTTATACCTGGTCATTTAAAGAAATGAAAAATTATGCCATATAATCTTTTTTTGTGTGTGTACTTTATACAATGTTTTCGGTGTTAATGTGTGATGTGCATTTTCCCGCAACTCTGCGAAGGTAAGGTTAAAGCTGCACTATGTAACTTTCCTCTCCTGTTTCCTTTTCCATTTTTACCATTGAGTAGAGCCTGCCTGCTTGCTCAGGGGATAAGTTGAATATTGACCATCATCAGGTCAAGACCTAACAGGTCATGATGTAACATGTCGATTTGCTCAGACACATATGACGTAAATTCTCCATTAATTGTCAATTAGGAATTTGACAAAGCTAGGGCCTTACCCGTACTAATACTGTATATGAACAGGACATTATGTACAGTGTGGGCAATGCAATATAATAGATCACATTGATTGGGAGATAATTGTTAACGGATGATCTTGGGAAGTTGGGTTGAACTTGGGCACAAAATGAATGTTATTATATAAGATAGATAGATAGATAGATAGATAGATAGATAGATAGATAGATAGATCTGTCATTAACTATCATTTTATTTTTAACGACGGCACGGGATGGCGGTCATTGCACTCTCACAGTAATGTAACTTTGGGAGTGTAGCCAAATGGACCCCGCGCATTCCAACACAGTGCATGTGTTGGCGATAACGCACGTAACGTTGTGGCTGCTAATTCCCCCGTCCCGGTCGGTCAGTCAGTCAGTCAGTCAGTCAGTCAGTCAGTCAGTCAGTCAGTCAGTCAGTCTGTCTGTCAGTCAACTCAGTCCTTATCGGGTCATTCTTTGGTGTCACATCATGTCAGTTTGTTTGTGATGTCTGTTCTGTTCACCTAAAACACCCAACCATGGGTTTTGAACACTACTACGGGCTGTATTTTGCGTGTCTTAAGTACCAGGTCTTATTACTTAACTTAAGACCTGGAGGCGTGATCAATGCCATTTGGCTATTCTGAGTGGCCAAAGAGCATTGACCACGCCTCCAGGTCTTAAGTTAAGTAATAAGACCTGGAACTTAAGACACGCAAAATACAGCCTAGAGTCTCTGTCTTGCTTTTGGGTCCTCACCACTCCAGTATGTACTGTACCAGTTTCTGAAACCATTACTCCACTGCCAACTGTATTGTTTAAGGTCATAACCTTGTCCTGACCTGGTCACACTGCAGCCCACCCCATAACTATCCCCTTTTTACTCTCTACTGTAGTTCAAACATCAACAAAAAAACATTGCCATGTTATTTTCTAAAGTGAAGCAAAAGGAAGATCTAAAAATGTAACCTATTCCAACGCACCATGTTGTCTTACATGAAGGCACTTTAAGTAAGGTGGCGGTACCCTTGAAACTTAGGGAAGAAGAAAGCGTGTCATCGTCTGGTGTGAATGAAAGTGATTTTAGATGAGATTCTTCTTAAGGATGTCTTGCCCTCCTGTTAATAGGCCGCCCTCCCCCTGCTGTGCTGCTGCGCTAAGCGGACCCCGTGACCAGGGTGCCGCATGTCACCGTTGTGAGACCCCCACAGGGATGGAGGACGAGGGGTCGTTTTCCCCGGCTGCCTGGTGCCCATGCTCTGCCCTCCCTGTTCCCTCCACAGGCCCGGTACCATGAGGCGGACGGGCATCTCCGGGGCTCCGGAGGAACATGACTCCAATTAAGCGTCGGAAAAACCTGGTCCACGCTCCGCTGCCTCCGACCAGCAGGAAGACACACGGCCGCCCGCCCAGAGACGTGAACCCAGCAGTCAACACCACCCTGGAGGAGGTCTGCGGAGGTCCGGATTATGACGGAGAAACAATTTCCAGGAGGTAGGACACCTCGAGGACTCAAAGACGCGTACAGTAACAGGTAAAATATAGCTCACAGTTATGTCACAAAAACGTTCTATTCTAATAATACAGTAGTGGAAGGGGACTCTGCAAAGAGGAGTCGGGGAGATGAGGATAAGTTCATCTGATTGTGTCAGCTTGTTCTGAGAGTCTTGGAGATGAAACGCATCAGAGTGAACCACTTAGACCGCATATATTTAATTGACCCCAGGGGTCTATACCAGGCCCTCTCCCCGTTTTCGCTCTACACTAGACATGTTTGCCGAACTTGTGACGCATTCACGGTGCATTTTCGCTGCATGCCCGACCCAGAATAGGGACGCCGGGGTTCATGTGGTTAAACACAAAGGCCTCCCCCCCCGTGATTAAAAATGTATGTTGTCACATGCAGCCTTTGGTGTGGAACTCCCCTGGAAAGCGATCTGGTTAATATTCAGGCCCATGTCTGGCTAATGTCTTAAAGTGATAAATAGGAGGTGGGGGGGTGGTTGGGTTTGATTGTTCTTCACAGGCAGTCTGGGAGCAGCAGCACAGGGGGATTTAAGGTGGAGGAATCCTCTCAAAGCTCCTCATTCATTCACTCTCTCAGACGGCCCATCATTAATTGGGTCTGTCGACGTGGTCTTCTCAGTACCCAGGGCCACTGGCAGTTACTGCTGCCGATGAGCTTTTTAAGACGGTTCAAAAGAGTCCTTGCCTCATGAAAGGCATTCAAATGACATGAAATTGCATTCATGTCAAGCCTTACAGGCATATACATACAGTATAGCGGCACAATGTCTTGTTTCGTGCTCTGCATAATATCTGCGCGACTATATAATCTTCCTCCTGGGAGCGAATCGCAACATAAAGGGTGGGGTTTTAAAACGGTTAATACCTCTATGTTCGAGATGCTGTAAACATACATTCTGCAAATGCAGAACTGGAATGTATATGCCGGGCGAAGACGGTTCACGTCATTGTGTTGTGTAGATAGAAATCTTTCCTAATAGAATTTAGTGGTGTAATGCACCCAAGAGTAACTTTTACTATTATGGAAGATTATGAATATTTCCAGAACAGCCACATTTCAATCCACACAGCAAAGGACGTAATAATAATCCCACAGAAAACGATAGAAAAGAACCACAGGGAGTCATGGTAGTATTGTTACTGCAAATAAAGAGTGAATAAACTATTGGAACTGGTCGGGCTGATCTCAACTACGGCACAGATATATTTGCATGTGTAAACATGTGTGTACAGAAATCAATGCTGATCTACCTGTCATATATAGCTACATCATTCCATAAGTAAATGTAGGCCTTACCTAGTCAGATCCTATATGTGTTCATTTATTCATTTGTAAGTCAGACGGTTTGTTACATTAGTAAACTCTCTGGGTTAAATGGACACTCAGTATTTGACAGGGTAGTGATTAACATGCATGCAGCAGAATGTAAACGGTTCAGTTCATCTTCTGCATATGTAGCAGTCCTACTGTACCTTGTGGCACACTTTCCACCCTGACAGTCATCTCCGAGCACAGTCGTGAGTAGCGCTATGCAGGACAAGGTGAGTCCAGCCTTCAAAACTTCTGTGATTCCTACTGATGTGGAGCTGGAAGGTGATAGCAGAGGGTGGCCAGATTTGGTTCATGGTGTCAACCGTGTGATACTTTAGTATTTATAACCATTACGGCGGGTATATATGTCATAAGGACAAGCGGAGCTCTTTTTTCAGGGTGGCCGTTGGCCTACTTCACTTCCACCCATCCTTGTCCGACTTCTCTCCTCACGACCAGGACTGATAAACCCTTTATTGTTCAGGGGGGGGGGGGTACTTTATCCTCTCCTCCCTATATATGAGCAGTGTGGAGTGCACCGCTGTAGCCCTGGAGTGTCGGTGTTGTCGGGAGTGTGTGTGTGAGGCCATGTGTGTCTTAATGCGCCGCGGAGCTGCTGGAGGAAGCTTTGACGTCGTTCGGGCCCTCCCACCACTATGGTGCCGGTGCAGGCTGAGAGCTGCAGTTTCTGTTTGTTTCCACCGGGGCCCTCGCACGGAGCCTAATGATGATGAGGGCCACCATGGATGGTTCTCCCTGCACTCTGCACAGCCACTCTCTCACTCTCACTGTTTAGCTCTCACTCTCTAGCTACTGCATGTCTCTGTATACACATGTGTTACGCTCATAACTCCCTTCTCTGTGTGTGTGTTTCCATTTCCAACTATCTATCATTTGCCATCAAGCGCTCGAGTCTCTGCCTCTGACCATTACTCTGTCTCTCTCCCTCCCTCTCTGTGTCTTGTGGCAGTAGCTGTGTAATGGCTGTATGTGGGAGAAGGCTACCCACAGCGGGAGAGATCCTAATTAACAGGCTATTCATTTGCGTTGGAGCGCGAGGGCTCCTAGCTTTCCCGAGCACTTGTTTTATGGTGGCGCTAGGGAGCCCTGTCCGGGGATTTGGAGAAGGGGATAATTGCCTTTGCCGCAGGCTGCAGTAATCTGGTCGGGCTAATTCATTATTTTAATAAGTTAGCTTCTCCTCGGGGGTGCACTGGCTGCGGCGCGCCTCAAACCCTGGTGGTGCACCTCGTTATTGTTGCCGCTCTTTTACGCCGCCGCCCGCACGGGGTTAATAACTGTTATTAGCCTCTCTCCTCGGCCTGCAATTTCTCGTTTAACTGGGGCGATTCAAACGAAACCTTTGCGAGCGACTAATAATCAAGCTCTCTGGAACCAGGGGTAATCCCTGTGAAGGGGTCCGTATATAGTGGAGTGGGGTAATGAATGCAATCGGCCCGGGCGCCTGTGACTCTGCTCCTTTCCATTACCAGAGCCCTGATGTTTGTTTTTGTTGTCGACGCCTGTTGTTGTTTTTACTCAATGCGTCCAAAATCATTTGAATAAAATGTGCCTGGAGCGAAGGGAAATGGATCAGATTTATACATACAAACAAGATGATCATTAGGTTTGCGTAACTAATGACTTCATTTAGACCGTAATCTTCCATCTCTCTAATTGGCTATGCAGTTAGTGTGGTGTACGTGAGAGAGAGAGAGAGAGAGAGAGAGAGAGAGAGAGAGAGAGCATATGTATGTGTGTTTGTGTGTGTGTGTGTGTGTGTGTGTGTGTGTGTGTGTGTGTGTGTGTGTGTGTGTGTGTATATGTGTGTGTGTGTGTGTGTGTGTGTGTGTGTGTGTGTGTGTGTGTGTGTGTGTGTGTGTGTGTGTGTGTGTGTGTGTGTGTGTGTGTGTGTGCGTGCGCACGCTGCATAGTCTGCGTACAGGCAGGCAGGCTTAATGACTCCAATTCAGTCTGACATTTTGCGCATTGGCTGATTA
This sequence comes from Protomyctophum parallelum, assembly GCF_964188405.1. Lineage (NCBI taxonomy): Eukaryota > Metazoa > Chordata > Actinopteri > Myctophiformes > Myctophidae > Protomyctophum > Protomyctophum parallelum. The sequence continues at coordinate 11,280,788 of NC_139718.1, forward strand.
AAAACCATGTCATTTCAACGGGAGGGGAATGAAGACAGGACTTTGTGAATAAAGAATATTGGAAAAATCCAATATTGGAGATGGTGACGGCTAGATGTACGATGGGACTGGCAGTTAAAATCCAATTATGAATACGGTACAAAGTGGTTAAATGGTTTTTGAATGCACCTCTTTGGATACATTAGATACCCTAATTCACTTTTGAGGGAAAGCGAATCAAAATACAATGTAGAAATGGCAATCCTATTATTGTTCTCCAGAAAGTCCTGTTTTGCATCTTGAACAGTGTCCCTTGCAGACAGTATAATAACACTGTTCCAAGTTCCAATATGTCCCTGTGGTTGGAACTTGGAACAGTGTTCCTTGCAGCCTGAAGATCCAGAATGAATTCAGTGGTGAAGCTCCACACATTAATGCTCCTGATGTGTTATAGTGACACATATAACCCATGCAGTCGATTAACTGTTGTTTTGATGACTAAACCAGTAACACTGTGTCCCCTTAACTTGAGCAAACTGCTGCTGCAGGCAATCTCTCGAACAGTTTTATACGGTTGAGATGTTTTATATGATTTATTATTATTTATTTTAATTTCAAGGCACCCGGCCCCCAATCTACACTATGAAATCCTCCAGATTATATTTGAACTCTAAAACATTTGGTGGGTGGTGAGTCGGGACCCCCTGGAACCCCCCCAAAGACCCCTGAGGGTCCGCGGGATGCCACGTTGAGAACCAGTGGTGCAGTGCAGGCTGCATGTGTGGGTCATACCCATGTCCTGTACGCTGGCTTGTCTTAGCTGTCATCGTGCTGCTATGCTGCCAGCCATTGTGAAATCAGCTCCTGGATATTAAAGAAGGCCTATCTCTTCATCTGGACTTAAGAGCAGTGGAGTGACACATATGGCCATAGTGGGGTGGGGGGTGGGGTGGGGGTTGATTATTAGAGCGCTGCCTTATCCCTTATGAATGCTCGTATACTCAGGATATCATTCATGAACCAATAACTGTGGATGGAAAACGGTGAACTGAGCTGACCTCGGTCATATGACTATTAATGTGCTTTCACAACCACCTGACGACCAAACAACATCTTAAAACCACCTGCTGTCTTGCACAATGTTTATCCAAGACTGTGAGAGCCTGACGATGTGTCTGCATATGCATACTATTAGAATAGTATCAGCATCGTAAAAACATACCACCGGCTCTCTCACACACACACACACACACACACACACACACACACACACACACACACACACACACACACACACACACACACACACACACACACACACACACACATCACACAGGAGCGCGTTGGTTGTGCTCCATAAAGTATGCACATGATAGTAAATGACCTGGTTCACTATTAACTAACTATTATCCACTTAATGTCCTTCCTGGCTGCAGCCACATGTGGAGCCGGGGCCGAGAGCAGGCCTCTGGGGCTGCCCGGGGCTGCTTCGGGGCCATGGTGGTTCAAAGCCTGCTTTGCCATCTGCTATAGCAAAGCGGCGGCAAAGCCCCCTTTACACAGGCCGGCTATGGCCCTCCCTCCCTCACCTACTGTAGGTGTTTACCTCGGCTTCATGCATATGGATACAGAGACTCTGGTTCTCTGGTATGTGTGAGTTGACTTCATAAACACACTGAATGGTGCTGCTGTTTCTTAAATCAGAGGGAGATTCCCTTACGGATGTGACCTTTTTTGGTCATCATGTGTCTGTCTGACTGGGGTGACCTGGAAGTGCAAAACACGACATTTCACAAAGCAGAAGATCTGAAAACATTAATTAGCAAGACAGTTACAAAACTAAACAAAACTAATCAAAAAATCGTTTCACAACAGAAAATAGGGGCCAAGGCCAGAGCCCGGGCAGAGACGTTTTTGGGACGTTTCTGGACAACCGTGGGTCCGACCGACTCATTACACACAGACATACAGACAGACAGAGACTTGGTGCATTTATGCCCATATATGGAGTTATTTTTAAGGCATGCCCAAATATGGAGTATATGCAGCCAGCTTGTGGACTTCTGTGTCAGGCATGCCCAAATATGGAGTGTGTGAGGTCAGAACACGCCAGCTCCATATATGGATGCTGGGCAGGGGCCCGATCCAGAGCCCTGGCAGAGGCCTTTTTGGGGCGGTCCTGGACAACCGTGGGTCCGACACTGTGCACTGCACCCCCTGCTGTGGTGTGAAACGTGTGTGTGTTGAATTTGAAGTTGGTGGGGCTAACGGTTCTCGAGTTACGTGGATTACACACAGACAGATTTATTTGACTGCATAGTATAGTATACGTTTTTTATTAAGAAATCCTGTGTGTCCTAGCTCCACCCAGGCGCTCCACCGCGCGCAACTGCGCATTGCTGCCCACCTTTAAAGCAGCTCAACTTAGCATGACTGGCTTCTAATGAGCGCTCCCCCCTCTCATCAGGCACTCCTGAGTCCCTCCCTCTCGTATTCATCAATTCTCATTAGGGAAAATCATCACGCGGAATACAAACTTTTAGCCAATATTCATCACTGTCAGCCCTCATCCACAGCAAAGCAATGACAGACGCAGCGGCCGGGAGTGCCTGAGTAGCACTGACTTAGCTCTTTTATTCCCCAATCTCACCCTCTCTGCTTGCAGAGCCAGAGCAACTCTCCACAGTGCACACTCGCTGACAGCAATTACTTTATGCAAAAAGAGTGGAGGAGTTCACTGAGTGGCGTGAGCGAGAATAAGCTTTCCACTGAACACCCGGCTGTTGACAGGCTATATGGCATGCCGATGGGGTCATCTATACGCGCCTCCCATGGGCACCGCAGGCCGAGGAGGCGGAAGGAAGGTGGATGGCTATGGAGCAACTCTCAAGCACTTTGACTGTATGTATGGGATCACTCACTATTATATAGTGTAACAATGACCACAGTCTTCATACAAAAACAAAACCAGGTGTCATATTTTAAGCAATAATACACAAGACTCAAGAGGATCTGATGTACTATGAGATTACTGGCACCAGTTTGTTTCTGGTTGTAGCCGTAGATCAGTGCCAATGTGTTATACTGTACTTCCGTTTCAAACCGGGAAAGCATCTGTGTCATTTTTGTTTAAAAGTAGCTAGTTAATACAGCATCACAATAATTTTAACCACATTAAATATATTTTATACTTTGGCTATTCAAAAATGGTGATCCAGTAACAGTAGGCGAGGAACCGATTCAGGAAGTCGACTCCATTCACCTACCTCCCAGTATTTTAGATAAGGACGGCACAGACAGCGATGTTACAGTTCTCTGAAGTAGGGGTTCACAACGTTAACGTTGAAAATAATTTGGGGACCCTCCAAAATAATTTGGAGACCCCCCGAGGGGGTCGCGACCCACGGGTTGAGAACCCCTGATCTAAAGGAATAGCCATGACAACCAAAGAGATGGCAAAAAAATACACAAAGTTTCATTAACAGCTGTCTGAAGCGCATTTTCAGGATCAGGTGGCCAAAAACAGAGGAACTCTGGAGGAAAGGGAGTCAGGAGCCAGTGGAGAAACAATCCTGAGGAGAAAGTGGGGATGGATTGGTCACACCCTGAGGAAACCGGCAGCTAGTAGCCTACTACACACCAGGCCCTGAGGAAACCGGCAGCTAGTAGCCTACTACACACCCTGAGGAAACCGGCAGCTAGTAGCCTACTACACACCAGGCCCTGAGGAAACCGGCAGCTAGTAGCCTACTACACACCCTGAGGAAACCGGCAGCTAGTAGCCTACTACACACCCTGAGGAAACCGGCAGCTAGTAGCCTACTACACACCCTGAGGAAACCGGCAGCTAGTAGCCTACTACACACCCTGAGGAAACCGGCAGCTAGTAGCCTACTACACACCAGGCCCTGAGGAAACCGGCAGCTAGTAGCCTACTACACACCCTGAGGAAACCGGCAGCTAGTAGCCTACTACACACCCTGAGGAAACCGGCAGCTAGTAGCCTACTACACACCAGGCCCTGAGGAAACCGGCAGCTAGTAGCCTACTACACACCAGGCCCTGAGGAAGCCGGCAGCTAGTAGCCTACTACACACCCTGAGGAAACCGGCAGCTAGTAGCCTACTACACACCCTGAGGAAACCGGCAGCTAGTAGCCTACTACACACCCTGAGGAAACCGGCAGCTAGTAGCCTACTACACACCCTGAGGAAACCGGCAGCTAGTAGCCTACTACACACCCTGAGGAAACTGGCAGCTAGTAGCCTACTACACACCCTGAGGAAACTGGCAGCTAGTAGCCTACTACACACCCTGAGGAAACTGGCAGCTAGTAGCCTACTACACACCCTGAGGAAACTGGCAGCTAGTAGCCTACTACACACCCTGAGGAAACCGGCAGCTAGTAGCCTACTACACACCCTGAGGAAACCGGCAGCTTGTAGCCTACTACACACCCTGAGGAAACTGGCAGCTAGTAGCCTACTACACACCCTGAGGAAACCGGCAGCTAGTAGCCTACTACACACCCTGAGGAAACTGGCAGCTAGTAGCCTACTACACACCCTGAGGAAACCGGCAGCTAGTAGCCTACTACACACCCTGAGGAAACTGGCAGCTAGTAGCCTACTACACACCAGGCCCTGACTTGGAACCCAAAGGGGAAGCGGAAGAGAGGGCGGCCTGGAGGTGAGACACTGAGGCGGAGCTGAAGAGACAGGGAACCAGCTGGGGGAGGCAGAAAGGACAGCCCAAAGCCGTGTTGGATGGAGAAGAGTCATAGATGGCCTATACTCCACTAGGAGCGATGGGCCTAAATAAAAGTAAGTATTCACAAATTGTGGAAAGTTGTGCTAATCTTTAACTCAAATATTTGCTTCTGGAGCTCAGCAACATTATGTTTTTCAGAAAAATGTTAAGGCTCACACGCATACTCAAGTTTTTAGGTGAATATACGTACCTACTCACTTGGGAAAACTACAACATGACATCACTGAGTCACGGTGATAAGCGTATCACCGCTCACCCCAACACATCTCTCTGTTTTCACTATCCACTGCGGTGTTTGTGGTGGTTAGGTTATCATGTAAAATATGAAGTATGCGTCCCGCTTTAGGATTCAAAAGATGGGTTAACATTAACTAGGCAACATATTTGTAGACCCGCTGGTTAATTAATCTATTGTGTATTTTTGTACGTTTGGGTCCCGGGGAGACACCAAAAGTATCTTCTGGGTCTTGAGCTGAAAGGCTTGTGCATCACCGCTTTAAAACCGTCCACACAGTACCTGCACACACCCCCACCCCTGTTTCCTTAGCAGGAGATTATCTACGTCACAGACAGAATGCTTTCGCCAGCAGTGTGTTCCCCCTTCTATAAAAATAGCGTGTGCTTGCATGTCATTCTCATAAAGGCAGCAGGATCAATACATTCATTCCCATTTCAGCCACTCTGCCCCCACTGCCCACCCACGCAGCCCCCCAGAATAGGACAGCTTGCAAAAGCCCAGCCGCCATGTCAGCTAATCACAGCCCTATTGCTTCAGTCATCCATGCCTCATCGTTGGCCCGCCTACAGCAAACCACGCGGGCTGCCTGCCCAGCACAGCCAGAGATTTACCCAGAGGTCAATGGGGCTGGCCGGCCCCCTCTCTCTCAGCCCCATGCAGCCCTCCACCACCTCCTGCCAGGTAGGATCATAGGGGAGGCGAGCGGAGATTTCTGAGATTTGTGATCTCGTTTCCTCCGCGGAGCAAATGAGATCACACCGCCACACAATGGGGGGTGCCGCCTTTTGGAGGACCTTCAGTTCAAGCTACGAGATAATAGTCGAAGACCATTTGCATCAACCGGGGAGACATTACAATAAATCAGAAGCCGTGATAAATTATCTTAATGCTTAACACTAACACGTGTTAATCAACCGACTCTCAATTATTGCCTGTTGGCTCCAGCTGCAGAGAAACGGAAGGCCTCTGTATGGTGTTATGTAAAGTAAGTGTACATTAGTGGATGTTATTGTTATCAGTGGCAACTGATTGATATACAATTCTCCAAATACTGAATCATGTTAGACATAATCTTAAAGAGAAAAAAGGTAAATTCTAGTGTCAACAAAAACAACATTGGGTGTACGTATTTGGCTATAGCAAAGACATCACATGCATAACTAAACCAATCACTCTTGAATGCCCTGGAAGGCATACATTTTTTAACTGCATCAATATAGACATTTTTGTATGCACCCATTGTGTTATGTGTGTGTAGTGGATTCTAGATGTTGTTCACGCACACACACACACACACACACACGCACACGCACACACATGCACACACACACACAAACAAACAAACACATGCACAGCAGATTGGAAGGGAGAGCCTTGGAGGGGTAACATACGATGGCCAGAGGCAGCGTCTCTGTGGTCATGACATCAGTCACATCCCTGAGGTCTGCTGCATGCATGGTGACAATATAAACAAACAGGGTTCCCACCCCGCGGGGGGGTGGTGGTGGGAGAGGGGACACTTTCCTACTGAGAAACCATTAAAACCCGGTTTGTCTGGCCTGGGCCGTGGCTCAGTGGTCCAGGCACCTTGGCTGGCGGTCCAGTCTGGCAGTGTGCCGCGGGTTCGGCTCCCGATCCCGAAGACCTTTGCTGCATGTCTTCCCCCCATCTCTCTCCCAATGTCCCTCCATGAAAAATATAGAATAAAAGGCAAAAGCCACAAAAAGAAACCCATTAAAACCCGGTTTGTCTTTGTTTTAAAGCATGATTTGTCTTTGTTTTAAAGGTGTATCATTCCCGATGACGTTTATTTTTTTTCACATCCACCTCCGTCTCAGCGAGACACATTTTCCCTGTGGATACGACGCTGGACGCACAGAGGTGAGAAATACAGCAGTGTGTGTTGACTTCCTGCCAGCTCTTGCGGAGGCCGTGGCACGCTTCCTGCTGAGGCGTGCGGGAGAGGATAAATCCCAGGACGCTGTGCGCTGGCTGGAGCCTCACAAGGGACTCTCTCTCCATGGGGATGTCATAACACAGCCCGTGGCTATGGCCTGTAAATCTGGCACACACGGCGCACACGCACGCACGCACGCACGCACGCACGCACGCGCACACACACACACACACACACACACACACACACAAACACACACACAGAGATAGAGAGAGACAGGGTGACACAAAAGGATAAAACAGTCCAAAACGTGTGCATGGGCACACATACACACACATACACATACACACACACACACACACACACCCACACACCATATCCCTCTTTGTGCATGCAGGGCACACACACATACAGTAAATGCAGACAAAAGGCATGCACATATAGTATTGCACACACACGCACGCACACACACGCACGCACGCACACACACACACACACACACACACACACACACACACACACACACACACACACACACACACACACACACACACACACACACACACAGAGACTTCTACCTGGCCCCGGCTCCTTTATCTCGCAGTGATATAGAAGCACCTGAACTTTTTCTGCGGGTTGATTGATGGACGGCGGCAGTGTGTCCCTGAGGGGCTGGTGATTAAACAGGAAGTAGGTAGAGAGAGAGCAGGAGAGAGGAGACGGGGAGCTGACGGGCTGCATGGCTGAAACACACACACACACACACACACACGCGCACACGCACACGCACACACACACACACGCACGCACACACACAGACACACACACACACACACACTCAGTGATCTGCTGCTCCAGAGAACAGGAGAGTGGGCCAGAGACATAGATTATCAATAGAGTCAATATGGCGTTGTGTTACATGCGGCCTCTGACCTCAGCAGGGTTTCCAGCTCTGATAGCGTTAGGTTCTGATATCCTTATGTCAGGAACTGGCGGGGTGGGGGGTGGGGGGGTGGAGTGGGGGAGGGGGGGACCGCTGTAATTCATCTGTATTCAACGCCGGTTGGATGTTTTGATTTTTATCCGTTCTCTTCTTATCTGGGTTTTTTTTGGGGGGGGGGGGCGGATCAAATAATGTTCTGATTAAGAGGCTTGAGATTCATTAACTCGACGTCCGGTGAACCGTGTCGCATAATGTGTTTATTGGAAGCTGTGGAATGTCTGTTAGAAGAAAAGAGAAAGAAATTAACTGTTTAATTGAGCAAAAAAGAAAAAAAAAAACTAAACAAGACTGCGGTTAATACTGTTCATTTTAATGTTGTTGTTTTTACTATGTAATCTATATCATCAGTTGTCATATTTATATAAAGTTCTCACATTAGTATGCAAATTATTCTATAAAAAAGTCTTGCAGGCATTTTATCAAAGCATTATCTCCTCATTCCTAATTAGGATTCCAGTCACTCCAGTCAAAGAAAAGCCGCAACATCTATATCACCAATGGCTTCTATATACAGTAATGTCTCAGAACCGCTACTTAAATTCATCTCAAGCATTCGGCATTTAATTTTTAGCCTGAGCTGCCCACAGGGACTTTAACCCTTTCTGCTGTCTCATTTTAATCGGATGCTTTTTTGTTAAATGTTTAACTTAAATTGGGAGCCTCATAAATATTCCAAATCACTCGCTCTGTGTTTGATGAGGAAATGAGCCTCGTACCCGCTGTGATTCCCCAGGCTATATGGGGAGGGAGGGGGGGTGGAGAAAAGAAAAAAAATAAATCCTACAACTTAAACTCTTAGAACTAGACCCGAGCACCACTCTGACAGCCCACATTAGCAGGCGGCAAATTGTTTTAACAATGTGAGGGCCGCGTTTGTGTGGAGATAATAATGATGATTTCTCCTTTCTGTGGCGCTACTGTACGTGCTCCAGAGGTAATCACAAAGGTCTCCACTGTCATCCCTGGCCCGAGAGAGCTCCTTTTATATGGTCCAATGGGAGGACAGCTTGTGCTGAATATGATTCTAAATCAATCAAACGTATAGAAACAGTGCATGCACTGTACGACGATCTCGTGTCGTAGCGTGTAACGATTTCTGTCCGATCAAATTAGAAATGCCGGATGTTATATTATAGCAGTATGCACACGATCATACACAGAGTCTAAATGTACTTCTTTTGAGCGTTAATTGGAAACGGAGTTCCTCAGAGGTGCATGCAGGAGCGCTGTGTAGTTATAGCTAATATCATGGCTACCTGGCAAGGGTCACGCGGGTCTGTCATGTGAGTTAGTCAGGTGGGCCGGGACCTCGCCGTTTCAAAGTAACCTCTCTCTACTCCCTCTGTCTCTCTCTCTCCCCCTCTCTCTCTCTCTCCGTTGGCTCTGTGGTCATTAATCTTCCACACACAGGTGCTGAGGACCCTGACCCTCTGCTCCACTTCCACTATTAGCGCCATGACAACTCCACGGTAAGGTTCATATCCCCAACAGTGTCTCCATCGCTCTTCTCCTATAGACCTGACTTCAACTGGTCCAGAAACTACCATCTCTAGACCCAGACTCTGCTCCAACAACAGACTGCTAACGTGATGACAGACAAAAACAATCATCAAGTTAAAGTTCTATGTAGTGACTATCTTGGAGCAAACTACATTAATTAGCCACTCGGCAGGGCATGGGGAAATAGTTTTTTAATGCGTTCAATAACAGAATGTCCAAAACATAACTGCAGTTGGGTGACGTTCCCATTTATTAAGAGTAGAAAGATCACAGCATAGTTTTGTTAATGCAAATAAAAGTCAACTGTGAAATCCATAATTATGATTTCTCCCTACTGTGTGCCCATACCATGCAATCAATCAACTGGCTGGTTGCACCTTTTTCTCTTTATCTTATACCTAAAGGGGCCCTGTCTCCCATGGTTAACCCGCCCACACCTGGCCAAAGGCACACAGACAGAATGGCTGCGTCACTCCCATGTATTCCGATGATTGATTCCAGTAATCATTGCTATAGAGCGTTTGTTCAGTAAAAGCCCATTTCTCCAGCTCTGTAATATTAGAAATACATTTTAAAGTCAGAATGCCATGCAGTCAAAATAGACAACCACACATACTAATTTAATCAGCTTCAATTGTTATAGTGTTCCAGTTCCACTCTTGTCTAATTGTTTTGGGAGAGATAGGGAGATCCCGGTTACTTACACGCTGTAGCAATTATTAATATCTGAATGAAGAGCTATTAAACTGAATTTAACATTCACAGCAGGGTAGCCTGGTGTTTTGAGACTGGGTAATCTAACGACTGGAAGGCAGTTGTTTTAAATCCCAACACACTAATGTGTCCTTTCAGAAAATACAACAAACTACAGTGTGTACATGCAGTCATAGCATATTCTTCTGGATAAAAACATCATGACTTATGTAAATTTGTTAATCCATTAAGACCAGGAATCTGTGCCATTTTAGATTTGAACTATGGTAGGCTATATACTGTATATCGTATTGGTTGGCTATTACAAATAGCAGATATACAATGAGCTTGTAGATCTGCTATTTGTGACAAATCTTTGAATAAGAATAAGAAGTCCATGCAACAAAATATTTCGAGATGGGGTGTCCGCGGCCAAAATGTTGGGGGTCCTTGACATGAAAAGGTTTGAGCACCACTGACATTGTCGCAACATACGTTTTTCAGAACATTGTTAGGATTTAGAAGACATTTGTAGAATCGGCCTCAGGTCTCTCCCTCAAGCCTCCCGCAACACACACACACACACACACACACACACACACACCAGACGTCGTGTTTCACACACTGCAGTGACTCTCCTGTATGTTTGTCCTTTTAAACTCACAAACTTAATTTGAACCGCGGTGATGTCTCCAGACACATCCCGGCCCAAGTTGTGAATCTGTGCCATGTTTCGAGGTCCTGACCCCTAGCCGCCACCACAGAGGAAGCCCTCATTCAACATCTGGACTGTGCAACAGACACACACACACACACACACACACACACACACACGCACGCACGCACGCTCGCGCGCGCTACACGGTAAAGTTCTCTGTGTTAATTGTTCCTCTCAGTCAAATGAACTCTCTCTCTCTCTCTGTCTGTGTCTCGCTGTGTTTAACATACGCAGCGTCTCGCTGCGTCCCCTCACAGGCCACCATACGTGCAGCTGCAGGCCCAAGGCGAAGTAAAAACACAAATGTCACTCAGGATGGGTGGAAAGGTTAGTGGTGAAGCCAGGAGCTGGATAATGTTAATTTGTTCCCCGGGGAGTAGAAGGCAACGGAATGACACAAACGGCGTCTCCCAACTTCTCAATCAGTCCACGCCGTGATCTAATGTATCTAATGCACGCCGTGATCTAATGTACGAAACAAAGCGTTGGTGCAAAGACACTTCATCATCGGACAGTTATACGGCTAGAGCGAGCTGCGTGCGACGTGCGTTACCTACGGACATGGTTAATGCATTTATTAATGTGTCCGACCCACAAGGGGTATATGCAGTATAAGTGTGAAAACATTGCTATAGGGGGTCTATATTAATAATATGTGCTATGCATTATTGTAATTGATCATTTATGCCGAAGGTTCATTTAGAAAGTATCAGCACACAGAGTATCAAATATTCATGTACAGTTTATTTCACGTGTATATTGCATATAGTGCCCGTGAGGATTTGTCATTCCCCTCCATTTCTTTTGTTAATAATTCCACAACTCATTGGTTATTTTTTCCTCTTTGAAATTAGGGTTACATAAAGTGCAGTCAGATATTATTGCATTTTTTCATTATTTCTATCCTATTTTGTATGTTGTTTCAAATTATATAACAGCAGCAGTTATGTAAATGTGTTCATAGTAGGCATTTATCGTGTACATATACACCAGTAATTTGTCAAAATGAACAACAGGCCATCTAATTTATTATCCATAGGTGTCCTATTGGGAGCTGTGTGTGAGTGTGTGCGTGCGTGTGTGTGCTCGTGCATGTGTGCGCATGTACCCCTGGTGGTCCGGTCCTCCAGACTGTGTGTCTGACTTTCACCGCGTCTCTCCTCCCCATCCCACCGAGGTCACCTCCTCACTGGTATCGCAAACACAGCAGTCACATTGTGCTTCAATGCAGACAGATTGCTTATAATAACCGTTGGGGACCTTTCATTTTTCCTTGTCAGCGGTTTGCGGGATAATTTTGGCACACTTTAAGGATTCAACTCCCCTAATAAGAGGATAAAAATAAACAAGCCCAGTTGTTGGGAGCACTATATCGGGATGGCTTAATCCTGTTTACAAGTCTGAACGCACTCCGGCCGATAAAATCAAACTCAGGCAACGTGGTTATAGGTGGCAATTTTCACTATTTCTAAAACAAGAAATGACTGAGTGCAAGGCTTTCAGAGTGCCAGGGTTTACTAAATGGATAAAACGTCATTTTCAAAATGTCATTACTAAAGACCTACAGGGCAAAAATGCACAGTCAATTCAAGTATTAGGCACCGTACAAGTACATTTATTTTTAGGCCATTGACCATGTTGATGGCTAATTCCATTACAAGTCTATTTTCATTTGCTATATCTGTTTAAAAACATGTTTCAAATTCTGCAGATGTGTGGCATATCGATTCCGCTAGTGAAATGAAGTGCTCCACAGTATGTTGAAAACAGGCCGAGATATGACAGTCTTATGTAGTTTAAGAGCGCTGCTATTTTATCATGAAGAGGAAAAACAAAAATGTGGAACTGCACGAAACAGGATGACTGGGAGCCAGTTACACAATCACTGGCCAAGAACTATGTTAATTAATTGAGTCAATTGTTGTTCAAAACTTTTTATGGAATATGAATAAGGCTTGATTATGAAGAGGGAAAGGAAGGAAAACTAGAATTAATCAAGGCTGTTTGAAGGACACAGGTTGAGAAGAAAAGTTATGTTCTGCCTTGACTGAGATGGACATTTTAAAACAACAGGAGATCAATACACACACACGCACGCACGCACGCGCACGCACGCACGCACACACACACACACACACACACACACACACACACACACACACACACACACACACGCACACACACACACACACACACACACACACACACACACAGGGCTATCTCTGACGATAACATCTAACCATTACTGTCTTCAAACCACAACACGTTTAATTCTACTCGCTGATTAAAGCCTCGCATTGCTTTGTGAATCTCACTAACTCAGTCTGGTCTAACAGAGATCTCTCTTTGCGTAACAGTCGTCGTCGTCGTTCATCCCTGATATTTTGTGGAAATTGCCTCTCTGTAAAATCTGAACAATTCCATCAACACAAAACCCAGGCCTGAGTGTTAACAACACAATATATCCCATGATGCAACCAACCAAACAACTGCAATAAAAACCAGGGTTCATTCTGGGGCAGGCGGGAGACTACAATATAAATAAATAAATATAATGAAAATGTGTGACATTCATCCTGGAGCAGTGTTTACCTCCTATTTCCTGCTAGTGCCTTTATGTATCCACTATTTCTAATTTACCACCGTCCAGGAAAACTGACACAAGAAGCCATAAATTCCCTTCTAATTCCAAATAATTCAGATTACATGGACGAGTAGTTTTCAATCAGAAAGATAATCTGGATGATAGATGGTGGGATAATTGGCTGTCTCTGCCACGTAAATATTGTGTCGTTCTATTAATCTTGCAGAATGAGGTGTCAAGCTGTCAGTCATTCGTCAAACTGAATTAGGAAATATAACGAATAAATAAATGCATGCGGGCAGCAGTGTGTGTGTGTGTGTGTGTGTGTGTGTGTGTGTGTGTGTGTGTGTGTGTGTGTGTGTGTGTGTGTGTGTGTGTGTGTGTGTGAGAGTGTGTGTGTGTGTGTGTGTGTGTGTGACACACACAGGGAAAGGGGTTGGGGCCAATAGAGAGAGAGAGAGAGAGAGAGAGAGAGACGAGCTGCAGTGGCCCTGAGTGAAAGTGCACAGTAAAATCCTTAGTGTAAATTTAACTCTAGGAGTGTACACGTTTGTACTGAGATAAGGATTTGATTTGTGTGAATAATGGGAGACAGCGATGTGTTCGCCTGCTGTGATTTGGTGTGTGCATGTGTGTGTGTGTGTGTGTGTGCGTGCGCGTACGCGTACGCATGCGCGTGGGTGTGTGTGTGTGTGTGTGTGTGTGTGTGTGTGTGTGTCTCACACACACACACACACACACACACACACACACACACACACACACACAGAAAGCAAGAGTGGGAGGGATGGGACGTAATGTAGAATGTAGCAATATGGAGAAGGTAAATACAGAGGACAGTGCTATTCTAGTTCCATCTCTCCCTCAGCATTCAGGATGAAATCTCACGCAACACTGCACACATCTTAACATGTTTCTGTGGAGCCATATAAATGTTACCTAACACTGGATCTGACCACGGGCACTTTTATCAACAAAGGAACCCTCAGAATTGCATTGTATTTTCTGTCCCAGGATCCATAATCATATCTTCTGTCACGTCTCGTCGCAGCAGCCCCACTAACTGAATGTTTCATCCTAACTGAAGGTGAACAACACACAGTGTTTCTCACCGCACAGACGAACTCCTACGTCTGGTGAGACGTAGGATGACCCTATGGGGGGGGGGGGGGGGTGCCCTGGGTGCGGCGGTCGCTGGGGTGAAGGGGTGTGGTCAGCAATGGTTTGCTGCACCTAGCCGGCAGGACACTGCTTTCCCTATTGGCCGGGTGTGGCCAATACTATTGCTGGTGCTGGTGCTGTGCCCGGAGCGCCCCTCCGTGGTTTCGTCTATAGCTGGAAGCCTGGAGGAGAAGGGCAGTGACTTGGCCAATCACTGCTTTGAAACACTCTTAAGAAGGTTGGAGACCACCTGATCCTGATGACCACTCTTCCAGGCCAAGAAATGGATATAATCGCATCTTTGATGTGTTTACAAACACATTGACCATGGGCTATAGCCCGTATCGTACGGCATACTATAGCACGCAGTTTTTCATCATTTGAGGATTTGAAAAAAATAAATATTTTTTTTTAATCCTCGTTTTTCATAATTTTTGACAATGCCCATATCCTACGGCATATTATAGCACGCAGTTTTTCATCATTTTTGAGGATATATATAAAAAGAAAATGTATTTCTTACCAGGGGCTATAGCCCATATCGTACAGCATACTACACGCCATTTTTCATCATTTTTGAGGATTTGAAAATAAATTAAAAATCGTTCCATCGTCTCGGAACGATTTTTATTTTATTTTTATCCTCGTTTTTCATCATTTTTGACCATGGGCTATAGCCCATATCGTACGGCATACTATTGTTTTTCATCATTTTTGAAAATGGGCTATAGCCCATACCGTAGGGCATAGTATAGCACGCCGTTTTTCATCATTTTTGAGGATTTGAAAAAAATGGGAAAAAAAAAACATGGGTTATAGCCTATCGTTTTTTGAATTTTAGAAAAAATAAATTATCCTCGTTTTTCATCATTTTTGACCATGGGCTATAGCCCATACCGCACGGCATACTATAGCACGCCGTTCTTCATCATTTTTGAGGATTTGAAAAAAATTCAAAAATTCAAAAAACGATGGGTTATAGCCCATCGTTTTTTGAATTTTTGAATTTCTTTTTTATCCTTGTTTTTCATCATTTTTGACCATCCCACTGAGCAATAGCCGGCTATTAGACGTGTGTCTAAAAATGGGATAAAAAAACGTCTAAAAATAGACTATAGATAATAGATAAAAAAATGGAAAAAAAAATAACGATGGGTTATAGCCCATCGTTTTATTTATTTTATTTTATTTTTTCAAATCCTCAAAAATGATGAAAAACGGCGTGCTATAGTATGCCGTACTGTATTGGCTATAGCCCATGGTCAAAAATGGGATAAAAAACGTCAAAAAATAGACGTCTAAAACACGTCTATTTTTAGACGTGTTTTAGACGTCTATTTTTAGACGTTTTTATCCCATTTTTAGACGCTCGTCTAATAGCCCATACCGTACGGCATACTATAGCACGCCGTTTTCATCATTTTTGAGGATTGGAAAAAAATGGGGAAAAAAATAACGATGGGTTATAGCCCATCGTTTTTTTTTTCTTTCTTTTTTTTTTCAAATCCTCAAAAATGATGAAAAACGGCGTGCTATAGTATGCCGTACGGTATGGGCTATAGCCCATGGTCAAAAATGGGATAAAAAACGTCTAAAAATAGACGTCAAAAACACGTCTATTTTTAGACGTCTATTTTTAGACGTTTTTATCCCATTTTTAGACGCTCGTCTAATAGCCCATACCGTACGGCATACTATAGCACGCCGTTTTTCATCATTTTTGAGGATTTGAAAAAAATGAAAAAAAAATAACGATGGGTTATAGCCCATCGTTTTATTTTATTTTTTATTTTTTTTCAAATCCTCAAAAATGATGAAAAACGGCGTGCTATAGTATGCCGTACGGTATGGGCTATAGCCCATGGTCAAAAATGGGATTAAAAACGTCTAAAACACGTCTATTTTTAGACGTGTTTTAGACGTCTATTTTTTGACGTTTTTATCCCATTTTTAGACGCTCGTCTAATAGCCCATACCGTACGGCATACTATAGCACGCCGTTTTTCATCATTTTTGAGGATTTGAAAAAAATGGAAAAAAAATAACGATGGGTTATAGCCCATCTTTTAATTTTTTTATTTTAATTTTTTCAAATCCTCAAAAATGATGAAAAACGGCGTGCTATAGTATGCCGTACGGTATGGGCTATAGCCCATGGTCAAAAATGGGATAAAAAACGTCTACAAATAGACGTCTAAAACACGTCTATTTTTAGACGTGTTTTAGACGTCTATTTTTAGACATTTTTATCCCATTTTTAGACGCTCGTCTAATAGCCCATACCGTACGGCATACTATAGCACGCCGTTTTCATCATTTTTGAGGAATTGAAAAAAATGAAGAAAGAAATAACGATGGGTTATAGCCCATCGTTTTTTTTTTCTTTCTTTTTTTTTTCAAATCCTCAAAAATGATGAAAAACGGCGTGCTATAGTATGCCGTACGGTATGGGCTATAGCCCATGGTCAAAAATGGGATAAAAAACGTCTAAAAATAGACGTCTAAAAAACGTCTAAAAATAGACGTCTAAAAAACATCTAAAAATAACTAAATATATCTAAAACACGTCTATTTTTAGACGTGTTTTAGACGTCTATTTGTAGACATTTTTATCCCATTTTTAGACGCTCGTCTAATAGCCCATACCGTACAGCATACTATAGCACGCCGTTTTTCATCATTTTTGAGGATTTGAAAAAAATGAAAAAAACAAAAAAAACGATGGGTTATAGCCCATCGTTTTATTCATTTTATTTTATTTTATTTTTTCAAATCCTCAAAAATGATGAAAAACGGCGTGCTATAGTATGACGTACGGTATGGGCTATAGCCAGGGGGGCAGTCAGCCAGATATTTCGTGAAGCCTCATTTGAAATCGGTAGTTCATATAATGGCCTGTTGTGGCGCTGGACCGGACCCAAAAAGCCCCATAGCTCCATAGAGGCCCATGTATTTTGGCCCAACTTCACCTAGACTGTATTACCTTAATAAACATGGTCATGAATACTTTCTTCTTCCAGTCACTAGTTTAAAGTCTCATTTCTAATGTCATAATATTCTTTTTGGAAAATTATGGTCCCATTAATTAAAAAAATGACCATAAAGAAAAAAAAACATCGCGTATGTTCTGAGGGGCGTGGCTACCATTACAGTCTATGATCGGGATTCCCCTCCCACTCGAGTCAAAATAAAAACCAACGGAGAAGAAGGGGGGAAGTCCCGCCTCGTTGTCTGGGCAGCCAATGACCAGCTGGTATACAAAACGGAGCCAGCCAATGGCCAGCTGGTACCAAAGATGGCGACTTACATCAGGAATTAGCATATTATTACAGGCTTCATTTTACGTTCATGTTAGACCCGGGGAACGCTTTGTCCATATTTTTTACAGTCTATGGCTATAGCCCATGGTCAAAAATGGGATAAAAAACATTAAAAAAAGACGTCTAAAACACGTCTATTTTTAGACGTTTTTATCCAATTTTTAGACGCTCGTCTAATAGCCCATACCGTACGGCATACTATAGCATGCCGTTTTTCATCATTTTTGAGGATTTGAAAAAAATTCAAAAATTCAAAAAACATGGGTTATAGCCCATCGTTTTTTGATTTTTTTTTTAACCTAGTTTTTCATCATTTTTGAACATGGACTATAGCCCCTACCGTACGGCATACTATAGCACGCCGTTTTTCATCATTTTTGAGGATTTGAAAAAAATAAATAAAATAAATAACGATGGGTTATAGCCCATCGTTTTTTTTTTCTTTCTTCTTTTATTTCAAATCCTCAAAAATGATGAAAAACGGCGTGCTATAGTATGCCGTACGGTATGGGCTATAGCCCATGGTCAAAAATGGGATAAAAAACGTCTAAAAATAGACGTCTAAAAAACGTCTAAAAATAGACGTCTAAAAAACGTCTAAAACACGTCTATTTTTAGACGTGTTTTAGACGTCTATTTTTTGACGTTTTTATCCCATTTTTAGACGCTCGTCTAATAGCCCATACCGTACGGCATACTATAGCACGCCGTTTTTCATCATTTTTGAGGATTTGAAAAAAAATAAATAACGATGGGTTATAGCCCATCGTTTTTTTTTCTTTCTTCTTTTTTTTCAAATCCTCAAAAATGATGAAAAACGGCGTGCTATAGTATGCCGTACGGTATGGGCTATAGCCCATGGTCAAAAATGGGATAAAAAACGTCTAAAAATAGACGTCTAAAAAACGTCTAAAAATAGACGTCTAAAACACGTCTATTTTTAGACGTGTTTTAGACGTCTATTTGTAGACGTTTTTATCCCATTTTTAGACGCTCGTCTAATAGCCCATACCGTACAGCATACTATAGCACGCCGTTTTTCATCATTTTTGAGGATTTGAAAAAAATGAAAAAAAAAAAACGATGGGTTATAGCCCATCGTTTTATTTATTTTATTTAATTTTTTCAAATCCTCAAAAATGATGAAAAACGGCGTGCTATAGTATGCCGTACGGTATGGGCTATAGCCCATGGTCAAAATGGGATAAAAAAACGTCTAAAAATAGACGTCTAAAACACGTCTATTTTTAGACGTGTTTTAGACGTCTATTTTTAGACGTTTTTATCCCATTTTTAGACGCTCGTCTAATAGCCCATACCGTACGGCATACTATAGCACGCAGTTTTTCATCATTTTTGAGGATTTGAAAAAAATAAAAATAACGATGGGTTATAGCCCATCGTTTTTTTTTTTTTTTTTTTTTTTTCAAATCCTCAAAAATGATGAAAAACGGCGTGCTATAGTATGCCGTACGGTATGGGCTATAGCCCATGGTCAAAAATGGGATAAAAAACGTCTAAAACACGTCTATTTTTAGACGTGTTTTAGACGTCTATTTTTAGACGTTTTTATCCCATCTTTAGACGCTCGTCTAATAGCCCATACCGTACGGCATACTATAGCACGCCGTTTTTCATCATTTTTGAGGATTTGAAAAAAATGAAAAAAAAAAACATCTTTTTTTTTTTTTTTTTTTTTTTTTTTCAAATCTTTAAAAATGATGAAAAACGGCGTGCTATAGTATGCCGTACGGTATGGGCTATAGCCCATGGTCAAAAATTGGATAAAAAACGTCTAAAAATAGACGTCTAAAAAACGTCTAAAAATAGACGTCTAAAACATGTCTATTTTTAGACGTGTTTTAGACGTCTATTTGTAGACGTTTTTATCCCATTTTTAGACGCTCGTCTAATAGCCCATACCGTACGGCATACTATAGCACGCCGTTTTTCATCATTTTTGAGGATTTGAAAAAAATTAAATAAAAATAACGATGGGTTATAGCCCATCGTTTTTTTTTTCTTTCTTTTTTTTTCCAAATCCTCAAAAATGATGAAAAACGGCGTGCTATAGTATGCCGTACGGTATGGGCTATAGCCCATGGTCAAAAATGGGATAAAAAACGTCTAAAAATAGACGTCTAAAAAAACGTCAAAAAATAGACGTCTAAAAAACGTCAAAAAATAGACGTCTATAAAACGTCTAAAAATAGACGTCTAAAACACGTCTATTTTTAGACGTGTTTTAGACGTCTATTTGTAGACATTTTTATCCCATTTTTAGACGCTCGTCTAATAGCCCATACCGTACAGCATACTATAGCACGCCGTTTTTCATCATTTTTGAGGATTTGAAAAAAATGAAAAAAGAAAAAACGATGGGTTATAGCCCATCGTTTTATTTATTTTATTTTATTTTTTTAAATCCTCAAAAATGATGAAAAACGGCGTGCTATAGTATGACGTACGGTATGGGCTATAGCCCATGGTCAAAAATGGGATAAAAAACGTCAAAAAAAAGACGTCTAAAACACGTCTATTTTTAGACGTGTTTTAGACGTCTATTTTTAGACGTTTTTATCCCATTTTTAGACTCTCGTCTAATAGCCCATACCGTACGGCATACTATAGCACGCCGTTTTTCATCATTTTTGAGGATTTGAAAAAAATAAAATAAAAATAACGATGGGTTATAGCCCATCGTTTTTTTTTTCTTTCTTTTTTTTTCCAAATCCTCAAAAATGATGAAAAACGGCGTGCTATAGTATGCCGTACGGTATGGGCTATAGCCCATGGTCAAAAATGGGATAAAAAACGTCTAAAAATAGACGTCTAAAAAACGTCAAAAAATAGACGTCTAAAAAACGTCTAAAAATAGACGTCTAAAACACGTCTATTTTTAGACGTGTTTTAGACGTCTATTTGTAGACATTTTTATCCCATTTTTAGACGCTCGTCTAATAGCCCATACCGTACAGCATACTATAGCACGCCGTTTTTCATCATTTTTGAGGATTTGAAAAAAATGAAAAAAAAAAAAACGATGGGTTATAGCCCATCGTTTTATTTATTTTATTTTATTTGTTTAAATCCTCAAAAATGATGAAAAACGGCGTGCTATAGTATGACGTACGGTATGGGCTATAGCCCATGGTCAAAAATGGGATAAAAAACGTCAAAAAAAAGACGTCTAAAACACGTCTATTTTTAGACGTGTTTTAGACGTCTATTTTTAGACGTTTTTATCCCATTTTTAGACGCTCGTCTAATAGCCCATACCGTACGGCATACTATAGCACGCCGTTTTTCATCATTTTTGAGGATTTGAAAAAAAATAAAAAAAAATAACGATGGGTTATAGCCCATCGTTTTTTTTTCTTTCTTTTTTTTTCAAATCCTCAAAAATGATGAAAAACGGCGTGCTATAGTATGCCGTACGGTATGGGCTATAGCCCATGGTCAAAAATGGGATAAAAAACGTCTAAAAATAGACGTCTAAAAAACGTCTAAAAATAGACGTCTAAAACACGTCTATTTTTAGACGTGTTTTAGACGACTATTTGTAGACGTTTTTATCCCATTTTTAGACGCTCGTCTAATAGCCCATACCGTACGGCATACTATAGCACGCCGTTTTCATCATTTTTGAGGATTTGAAAAAAATGAAGAAAAAAAATAACGATGGGTTATAGCCCATCGTTTTTTTTAATTTTTTTAATTTTTTTCAAATCCTCAAAAATGATGAAAAGCGGCGTGCTATAGTATGCCGTACAGTATGGGCTATAGCCCCTGGTCAAAAATGGGATAAAAAAACGTCTAAAAAAAGACGTCTAAAACACGTCTATTTTTAGACGTGTTTTAGACGTCTATTTTTAGACGTTTTTATCCCATTTTTAGACGCTCGTCTAATAGCCCATACCGTACGGCATACTATAGCACGCCGTTTTTCATAATTTTTGAGGATTTGAAAAAAAATAAAAAAAAATAACGATGGGTTATAGCCCATCGTTTTTTTTTTCTTTCTTTTTTTTTTCAAATCCTCAAAAATGATGAAAAACGGCGTGCTATGGTATGCCGTACGGTATGGGCTATAGCCCATGGTCAAAAATGGGATAAAAAACGTCTAAAAATAGAAGTCTAAAAAACGTCTATTTTTAGACGTGTTTTAGACGTCTATTTTTAGACGTTTTTATCCCATTTTTAGACGCTCGTCTAATAGCCCATACCGTACGGCATACTATAGCACGCCGTTTTTCATCATTTTTGAGGATTTGAAAAAATAAATAAAATAAATAACGATGGGTTATAGCCCATCGTTTTTTTTTTCTTTCTTCTTTTATTTCAAATCCTCAAAAATGATGAAAAACGGCGTGCTATAGTATGCCGTACGGTATGGGCTATAGCCCATGGTCAAAAATGGGATAAAAAACGTCTAAAAATAGACGTCTAAAAAACGTCAAAAAATAGACGTCTAAAAAACGTCTAAAAAACGTCTAAAACACGTCTATTTTTAGACGTGTTTTAGACGTCTATTTTTTGACGTTTTTATCCCATTTTTAGACGCTCGTCTAATAGCCCATACCGTACGGCATACTATAGCACGCCGTTTTTCATCATTTTTGAGGATTTGAAAAAAAAAAATAACGATGGGTTATAGCCCATCGTTTTTTTTTCTTTCTTCTTTTTTTTCAAATCCTCAAAAATGATGAAAAACGGCGTGCTATAGTATGCCGTACGGTATGGGCTATAGCCCATGGTCAAAAATGGGATAAAAAACGTCTAAAAATAGACGTCTAAAAAACGTCTAAAAATAGACGTCTAAAACACGTCTATTTTTAGACGTGTTTTAGACGTCTATTTGTAGACGTTTTTATCCCATTTTTAGACGCTCGTCTAATAGCCCATACCGTACAGCATACTATAGCACGCCGTTTTTCATCATTTTTGAGGATTTGAAAAAAATGAAAAAAAAAAAACGATGGGTTATAGCCCATCGTTTTATTTATTTTATTAAAAATTTTCAAATCCTCAAAAATGATGAAAAACGGCGTGCTATAGTATGCCGTACGGTATGGGCTATAGCCCATGGTCAAAATGGGATAAAAAACGTCTAAAACACGTCTATTTTTAGACGTGTTTTAGACGTCTATTTTTAGACGTTTTTATCCCATCTTTAGACGCTCGTCTAATAGCCCATACCGTACGGCATACTATAGCACGCCGTTTTTCATCATTTTTGAGGATTTGAAAAAAATGAAAAAAAAAAAACATCTTTTTTTTTTCTTTTTTTTTTTTTTCCAAATCCTCAAAAATGATGAAAAACGGCGTGCTATAGTATGCCGTACGGTATGGGCTATAGCCCATGGTCAAAAATTGGATAAAAAACGTCTAAAAATAGACGTCTAAAAAACGTCTAAAAATAGACGTCTAAAACACGTCTATTTTTAGACGTGTTTTAGACGTCTATTTGTAGACGTTTTTATCCCATTTTTAGACGCTCGTCTAATAGCCCATACCGTACAGCATACTATAGCACGCCGTTTTTCATCATTTTTGAGGATTTGAAAAAAAAGAAAAAAAAAAAACGATGGGTTATAGCCCATCGTTTTATTTATTTTATTTAATTTTTTCAAATCCTCAAAAATGATGAAAAACGGCGTGCTATAGTATGCCGTACGGTATGGGCTATAGCCCATGGTCAAAATGGGATAAAAAACGTCTAAAAATAGACGTCTAAAACACGTCTATTTTTAGATGTGTTTTAGACGTCTATTTTTAGACGTTTTTTAGCTCGTCTAATAGCCCATAACGTACGGCATACTATAGCACGCAGTTTTTCATCATTTTTGAGGATTTGAAAGAAATTAAAATAACGATGGGTTATAGCCCATCGTTTTTTTTTTTTTTTTTTTTTTTTTCAAATCCTCAAAAATGATGAAAAACGGCGTGCTATAGTATGCCGTACGGTATGGGCTATAGCCCATGGTCAAAAATGGGATAAAAAACTTCTAAAACACGTCTATTTTTAGACGTGTTTTAGACGTCTATTTTTAGACGTTTTTATCCCATTTTTAGACGCTCGTCTAATAGCCCATACCGTACGGCATACTATAGCACGCAGTTTTTCATCATTTTTGAGGATTTGAAAAAAAAACTAAAAAAAAAACATCTTTTTTTTTTTTTTTTTTTTTTTTTCAAATCCTCAAAAATGATGAAAAACGGCGTGCTATAGTATGCCGTACAGTATGGGCTATAGCCCCTGGTCAAAAATGGGATAAAAAACGTCAAAAAATAGACGTCTAAAAATAGACGTCTAAAACACGTCTATTTTTAGACGTGTTTTAGACGTTTTTATCCCATTTTTAGACGCTCGTCTAATAGCTCATACCGTACGGCATACTATAGCACGCAGTTTTTCATCATTTTTGAGGATTTGAAAAAAATGAAAAAAAAAAAAACAATGGGTTATAGCCCATCTTATTTCTTTTTTTTTTTTTTTTTTTTTTCAAATCCTCAAAAATGATTAAAAACGGCGTGCTATAGTATGCCGTACAGTATGGGCTATAGCCCCTGGTCAAAAATGGGATAAAAAACGTCTAAAAATAGACGTCTAAAAAACGTCTAAAAATAGACGTCTAAAAAACGTCTAAAAATAGACGTCTAAAACACGTCTATTTTTAGACGTGTTTTAGACGTTTTTATCCCATTTTTAGACGCTCGTCTAATAGCCCATACCGTACGGCATACTATAGCACGCAGTTTTTCATCATTTTTGAGGATTTGAAAAAAATGAAAAAAAGAAAACGATGGGTTATATCTTTTTTTTTTTTTTTTTTTCAAATCCTCAAAAATGATGAAAAACGGCGTGCTACAGTATGCCGTACGATATGGGCTATAGCCCATGGTTACAAATGGGATAAAAAACATCTAAAAATAGACGTCTAAAACACGTCTATTTTTAGACGTGTTTTAGACGTCTATTTTTAGACGTTTTTATCCCATTTTTAGATGCTCGTCTAATTACGTTTTTACGTTTTTACGTTTTACGTTTTACGTTTTACGTTTTACGTTTTTACGTTTTACGTTTTTACGTTTTACGTTTTACGTTTTTCAGTTTTACTTTTTTACGTTTTCACGTTTTTACGTTTTACGTTTTTACGTTTTTACGTTTTACGTTTTTACGTTTTTACGTTTTAACGCTTTACGTTTGACGTTTTTACGTTTTACGTTTTTACGTTTTTACATTTTACGTTTTTACATTTTTACATTTTTACGTTTTTACGTTTTTACGTTTTTACGTTTTTACGTTTTTACGTTTTACGGACCGGTGTCCGTGTGTGTTGGTTCCCTCAGTGGGACGTCCTGGTTACCGGTGTCCATGTGTGTTGGTTCCCACAGACGGCACCAGTTTGCTGCTGGCTGGGAGCTCCTGGTGTCTTTGGCAGTTGTCCTGCGAGTCTCATTCTCCTGGCTGCTCACCTTGAATAACGAAAGAACCTGTAAATGACAACACAAAAACTAAGGCACTGGTGTCGTGCTTCTGGTTTACCGGAACGGGGTGCAACTCCCTGCAGTGCCCTGCTCAATGTGTTGTATTTACATGGTTCATTGGTCCATGGTCTCAGAGGTCATCGCTATAGTCTTCATCATTGTTGAGGATTTAAAAAAAAGGTGAAAATCGAGGAAAAGCGAAAGGCTATAGTCCATGGTCACAGTCTGCATACTGGTCAAGGTCATTTATACTGGTCAAGGTCATTTATACTGGTGAAGGTCATTTATACTGGTGAAGGTCATTCATACTGGTCAAGGTCATTTATACTTGTCAAGGTCATTAGTCCATGGTCTCGTACGGCATACTATAGCACGCCGTTTTTCATCATTTTTGAGGATTTGAAAAAAAAATCAAAATTTCAAAAAACATGGGTTATAGCCCATAGTTTTTTGATTTTTTTATTATTTTTTATCCTCGTTTTTCATCATTTTTGAGTATGGGCTATAGCCCAAATCGTACGGCATACTATAGCACGCCGTTTTTCATCATTTTTGAGGATTTGAAAAAAATTCAAAATTTCAAAAAACATGGGTTTTAGCCCATCGTTTTTTGAAATTTTGAAAAAAGAAAATAACCTCGTTTTTCATCGTTTTTGAACATGGGCTATAGCCCCTACCGTACGGCAAACTATAGCACGCCGTTTCTCATCATTTTTGAGGATTTGAAAAAAAATCAAAATTAAAAAAAACATGGGTTATAGCCCATCCTTTTTTGAAATTTTGGGAAAAAAAAATAACCTCGTTTTTCATCGTTTTTGAACATGGGCTATAGCCCCTACCGTACGGCAAACTATAGCACGCCGTTTTTCATCATTTTTGAGGATTTGAAAAAAATTCAAAATTTCAAAAACATGGGTTATAGCGCATCGTTTTTTGAAATTTTGAAAAAGAAATTAACCTTGTTTTTCATCATTTTTGAACATGGGCTATAGCCCCTACCGTACGGCAAACTATAGCACGCCGTTTTTCATCATTTTTGAGGATTTGAAAAAAATTCAAAATTTCAAAAAACATGGGTTTTAGCCCATCGTTTTTTGAAATTTTGAAAAAAGAAATTAACCTCGTTTTTCATCGTTTTTGAACATGGGCTATAGCCCCTACCGTACGGCAAACTATAGCACGCCGTTTCTCATCATTTTTGAGGATTTGAAAAAAAATTAAAATTTCAAAAAACATGGGTTATAGCCCATCGTTTTTTGAAATTTTGATTTTTTTTTTAACCTCGTTTTTCATCATTTTTGAACATGGGCTATAGCCCCTACCGTACGGCATACTATAGCACGCCGTTTCTCATCATTTTTGAGGCTTTGAAAAAAAATCAAAATTTCAAAAAACATGGGTTTTAGCCCATCGTTTTTTGAAATTTTGAAAAAAGAAATTAACCTCGTTTTTCATCGTTTTTGAACATGGGCTATAGCCCCTACCGTACGGCAAACTATAGCACGCCGTTTCTCATCATTTTTGAGGATTTGAAAAAAAATTAAAATTTCAAAAAACATGGGTTATAGCCCATCGTTTTTTGAAATTTTGATTTTTTTTTTAACCTCGTTTTTCATCATTTTTGAACATGGGCTATAGCCCCTACCGTACGGCATACTATAGCACGCCGTTTCTCATCATTTTTGAGGCTTTGAAAAAAAATCAAAATTTCAAAAAACATGGGTTTTAGCCCATCGTTTTTTGAAATTTTGAAAAAAGAAATTAACCTCGTTTTTCATCGTTTTTGAACATGGGCTATAGCCCCTACCGTACGGCAAACTATAGCACGCCGTTTCTCATCATTTTTGAGGATTTGAAAAAAAATTAAAATTTCAAAAAACATGGGTTATAGCCCATCGTTTTTTGAAATTTAGATTTTTTTTTTAACCTCGTTTTTCATCATTTTTGAACATGGGCTATAGCCCCTACCGTACGGCAAACTATAGCACGCCGTTTTTCATCATTTTTGAGGATTTGAAAAAAAATCAAATTTTCAAAAAACATGGGTTATAGCGCATCGTTTTTTGAAATTTTGAAAAATAAATTAACCTTGTTTTCCATCATTTTTGAACATGGGCTATAGCCCCTACCGTACGGCAAACTATAGCACGCCGTTTTTCATCATTTTTGAGGATTTGAAAAAAAATCAAAATTTCAAAAAACATGGGTTATAGCCCATCCTTTTTTGAAATTTTGGGAAAAAAAAATAACCTCGTTTTTCATCGTTTTTGAACATGGGCTATAGCCCCTACCGTACGGCAAACTATAGCACGCCGTTTTTCATCATTTTTGAGGATTTGAAAAAAATTCAAAATTTCAAAAAACATGGGTTATAGCGCATCGTTTTTTGAAATTTTGAAAAAGAAATTAACCTTGTTTTTCATCATTTTTGAACATGGGCTATAGCCCCTACCGTACGGCAAACTATAGCACGCCGTTTTTCATCATTTTTGAGGATTTGAAAAAAAATCAAAATTTCAAAAAACATGGGTTATAGCGCATCGTTTTTTGAAATTTTGAAAAAGAAATTAACCTTGTTTTTCATCATTTTTGAACATGGGCTATAGCCCCTACCGTACGGCAAACTATAGCACGCCGTTTTTCATCATTTTTGAGGATTTGAAAAAAATTCAAAATTTCAAAAAACATGGGTTTTAGCCCATCGTTTTTTGAAATTTTGAAAAAAGAAATTAACCTCGTTTTTCATCGTTTTTGAACATGGGCTATAGCCCCTACCGTACGGCAAACTATAGCACGCCGTTTCTCATCATTTTTGAGGATTTGAAAAAAAATTAAAATTTCAAAAAACATGGGTTATAGCCCATCGTTTTTTGAAATTTTGATTTTTTTTTAACCTCGTTTTTCATCATTTTTGAAAATGGGCTATAGCCCCTACCGTACGGCATACTATAGCACGCCGTTTCTCATCATTTTTGAGGCTTTGAAAAAAAATCAAAATTTCAAAAAACATGGGTTTTAGCCCATCGTTTTTTGAAATTTTGAAAAAAGAAATTAACCTTGTTTTCCATCATTTTTGAACATGGGCTATAGCCCCTACCGTACGGCAAACTATAGCACGCCGTTTTTCATCATTTTTGAGGATTTGAAAAAAAATCAAAATTTCAAAAAACATGGGTTATAGCCCATCCTTTTTTGAAATTTTGGGAAAAAAAAATAACCTCGTTTTTCATCGTTTTTGAACATGGGCTATAGCCCCTACCGTACGGCAAACTATAGCACGCCGTTTTTCATCATTTTTGAGGATTTGAAAAAAATTCAAAATTTCAAAAAACATGGGTTATAGCGCATCGTTTTTTGAAATTTGAAAAAGAAATTAACCTTGTTTTTCATCATTTTTGAACATGGGCTATAGCCCCTACCGTACGGCAAACTATAGCACGCCGTTTTTCATCATTTTTGAGGATTTGAAAAAAAATCAAAATTTCAAAAAACATGGGTTATAGCGCATCGTTTTTTGAAATTTTGAAAAAGAAATTAACCTTGTTTTTCATCATTTTTGAACATGGGCTATAGCCCCTACCGTACGGCAAACTATAGCACGCCGTTTTTCATCATTTTTGAGGATTTGAAAAAAAATCAAATTTTCAAAAAACATGGGTTATAGCGCATCGTTTTTTGAAATTTTGAAAAATAAATTAACCTTGTTTTCCATCATTTTTGAACATGGGCTATAGCCCCTACCGTACGGCAAACTATAGCACGCCGTTTTTCATCATTTTTGAGGATTTGAAAAAAAATCAAAATTTCAAAAAACATGGGTTATAGCCCATCCTTTTTTGAAATTTTGGGAAAAAAAAATAACCTCGTTTTTCATCGTTTTTGAACATGGGCTATAGCCCCTACCGTACGGCAAACTATAGCACGCCGTTTTTCATCATTTTTGAGGATTTGAAAAAAATTCAAAATTTCAAAAAACATGGGTTATAGCGCATCGTTTTTTGAAATTTTGAAAAAGAAATTAACCTTGTTTTTCATCATTTTTGAACATGGGCTATAGCCCCTACCGTACGGCAAACTATAGCACGCCGTTTTTCATCATTTTTGAGGATTTGAAAAAAAATCAAAATTTCAAAAAACATGGGTTATAGCGCATCGTTTTTTGAAATTTTGAAAAAGAAATTAACCTTGTTTTTCATCATTTTTGAACATGGGCTATAGCCCCTACCGTACGGCAAACTATAGCACGCCGTTTTTCATCATTTTTGAGGATTTGAAAAAAATTCAAAATTTCAAAAAACATGGGTTTTAGCCCATCGTTTTTTGAAATTTTGAAAAAAGAAATTAACCTCGTTTTTCATCGTTTTTGAACATGGGCTATAGCCCCTACCGTACGGCAAACTATAGCACGCCGTTTCTCATCATTTTTGAGGATTTGAAAAAAAATTAAAATTTCAAAAAACATGGGTTATAGCCCATCGTTTTTTGAAATTTTGATTTTTTTTTAACCTCGTTTTTCATCATTTTTGAAAATGGGCTATAGCCCCTACCGTACGGCATACTATAGCACGCCGTTTCTCATCATTTTTGAGGCTTTGAAAAAAAATCAAAATTTCAAAAAACATGGGTTTTAGCCCATCGTTTTTTGAAATTTTGAAAAAAGAAATTAACCTTGTTTTCCATCATTTTTGAACATGGGCTATAGCCCCTACCGTACGGCAAACTATAGCACGCCGTTTTTCATCATTTTTGAGGATTTGAAAAAAAATCAAAATTTCAAAAAACATGGGTTATAGCCCATCCTTTTTTGAAATTTTGGGAAAAAAAAATAACCTCGTTTTTCATCGTTTTTGAACATGGGCTATAGCCCCTACCGTACGGCAAACTATAGCACGCCGTTTTTCATCATTTTTGAGGATTTGAAAAAAATTCAAAATTTCAAAAAACATGGGTTATAGCGCATCGTTTTTTGAAATTTTGAAAAAGAAATTAACCTTGTTTTTCATCATTTTTGAACATGGGCTATAGCCCCTACCGTACGGCAAACTATAGCACGCCGTTTTTCATCATTTTTGAGGATTTGAAAAAAAATCAAAATTTCAAAAAACATGGGTTATAGCGCATCGTTTTTTGAAATTTTGAAAAAGAAATTAACCTTGTTTTTCATCATTTTTGAACATGGGCTATAGCCCCTACCGTACGGCAAACTATAGCACGCCGTTTTTCATCATTTTTGAGGATTTGAAAAAAATTCAAAATTTCAAAAAACATGGGTTTTAGCCCATCGTTTTTTGAAATTTTGAAAAAAGAAATTAACCTCGTTTTTCATCGTTTTTGAACATGGGCTATAGCCCCTACCGTACGGCAAACTATAGCACGCCGTTTCTCATCATTTTTGAGGATTTGAAAAAAAATTTAAATTTCAAAAAACATGGGTTATAGCCCATCGTTTTTTGAAATTTTGATTTTTTTTTAACCTCGTTTTTCATCATTTTTGAAAATGGGCTATAGCCCCTACCGTACGGCATACTATAGCACGCCGTTTCTCATCATTTTTGAGGCTTTGAAAAAAAATCAAAATTTCAAAAAACATGGGTTTTAGCCCATCGTTTTTTGAAATTTTGAAAAAAGAAATTAACCTCGTTTTTCATCGTTTTTGAACATGGGCTATAGCCCCTACCGTACGGCAAACTATAGCACGCCGTTTCTCATCATTTTTGAGGATTTGAAAAAAAATTAAAATTTCAAAAAACATGGGTTATAGCCCATCGTTTTTTGAAATTTTGATTTTTTTTTTAACCTCGTTTTTCATCATTTTTGAACATGGGCTATAGCCCCTACCGTACGGCATACTATAGCACGCCGTTTCTCATCATTTTTGAGGCTTTGAAAAAAAATCAAAATTTCAAAAAACATGGGTTTTAGCCCATCGTTTTTTGAAATTTTGAAAAAAGAAATTAACCTCGTTTTTCATCGTTTTTGAACATGGGCTATAGCCCCTACCGTACGGCAAACTATAGCACGCCGTTTCTCATCATTTTTGAGGATTTGAAAAAAAATTAAAATTTCAA
This sequence comes from Protomyctophum parallelum, assembly GCF_964188405.1. Lineage (NCBI taxonomy): Eukaryota > Metazoa > Chordata > Actinopteri > Myctophiformes > Myctophidae > Protomyctophum > Protomyctophum parallelum. The sequence continues at coordinate 11,312,210 of NC_139718.1, forward strand.
AAAACATGGGTTATAGCCCATCGTTTTTTGAAATTTTGATTTTTTTTTTAACCTCGTTTTTCATCATTTTTGAACATGGGCTATAGCCCCTACCGTACGGCATACTATAGCACGCCGTTTCTCATCATTTTTGAGGCTTTGAAAAAAAATCAAAATTTCAAAAAACATGGGTTTTAGCCCATCGTTTTTTGAAATTTTGAAAAAAGAAATTAACCTCGTTTTTCATCGTTTTTGAACATGGGCTATAGCCCCTACCGTACGGCAAACTATAGCACGCCGTTTCTCATCATTTTTGAGGATTTGAAAAAAAATTAAAATTTAAAAAAACATGGGTTATAGCCCATCGTTTTTTGAAATTTAGATTTTTTTTTTAACCTCGTTTTTCATCATTTTTGAACATGGGCTATAGCCCCTACCGTACGGCAAACTATAGCACGCCGTTTTTCATCATTTTTGAGGATTTGAAAAAAAATCAAAATTTCAAAAAACATGGGTTATAGCGCATCGTTTTTTGAAATTTTGAAAAATAAATTAACCTTGTTTTCCATCATTTTTGAACATGGGCTATAGCCCCTACCGTACGGCAAACTATAGCACGCCGTTTTTCATCATTTTTGAGGATTTGAAAAAAAATCAAAATTTCAAAAAACATGGGTTATAGCCCATCCTTTTTTGAAATTTTGGGAAAAAAAAATAACCTCGTTTTTCATCGTTTTTGAACATGGGCTATAGCCCCTACCGTACGGCAAACTATAGCACGCCGTTTTTCATCATTTTTGAGGATTTGAAAAAAATTCAAAATTTCAAAAAACATGGGTTATAGCGCATCGTTTTTTGAAATTTTGAAAAAGAAATTAACCTTGTTTTTCATCATTTTTGAACATGGGCTATAGCCCCTACCGTACGGCAAACTATAGCACGCCGTTTTTCATCATTTTTGAGGATTTGAAAAAAAATCAAAATTTCAAAAAACATGGGTTATAGCGCATCGTTTTTTGAAATTTTGAAAAAGAAATTAACCTTGTTTTTCATCATTTTTGAACATGGGCTATAGCCCCTACCGTACGGCAAACTATAGCACGCCGTTTTTCATCATTTTTGAGGATTTGAAAAAAATTCAAAATTTCAAAAAACATGGGTTTTAGCCCATCGTTTTTTGAAATTTTGAAAAAAGAAATTAACCTCGTTTTTCATCGTTTTTGAACATGGGCTATAGCCCCTACCGTACGGCAAACTATAGCACGCCGTTTCTCATCATTTTTGAGGATTTGAAAAAAAATTAAAATTTCAAAAAACATGGGTTATAGCCCATCGTTTTTTGAAATTTTGATTTTTTTTTAACCTCGTTTTTCATCATTTTTGAAAATGGGCTATAGCCCCTACCGTACGGCATACTATAGCACGCCGTTTCTCATCATTTTTGAGGCTTTGAAAAAAAATCAAAATTTCAAAAAACATGGGTTTTAGCCCATCGTTTTTTGAAATTTTGAAAAAAGAAATTAACCTCGTTTTTCATCGTTTTTGAACATGGGCTATAGCCCCTACCGTACGGCAAACTATAGCACGCCGTTTCTCATCATTTTTGAGGATTTGAAAAAAAATTAAAATTTCAAAAAACATGGGTTATAGCCCATCGTTTTTTGAAATTTTGATTTTTTTTTTAACCTCGTTTTTCATCATTTTTGAACATGGGCTATAGCCCCTACCGTACGGCATACTATAGCACGCCGTTTCTCATCATTTTTGAGGCTTTGAAAAAAAATCAAAATTTCAAAAAACATGGGTTTTAGCCCATCGTTTTTTGAAATTTTGATTTTTTTTTTAACCTCGTTTTTCATCATTTTTTAACATGGGCTATAGCCCCTACCGTACGGCAAACTATAGCACGCCGTTTTTCATCATTTTTGAGGATTTGAAAAAAATTCAAAATTTCAAAAAACATGGGTTATAGCGCATCGTTTTTTGAAATTTTGAAAAAGAAATTAACCTTGTTTTTCATCATTTTTGAACATGGGCTATAGCCCCTACCGTACGGCAAACTATAGCACGCCGTTTTTCATCATTTTTGAGGATTTGAAAAAAAATCAAAATTTCAAAAAACATGGGTTATAGCGCATCGTTTTTTTAAATTTTGAAAAAGAAATTAACCTTGTTTTTCATCATTTTTGAACATGGGCTATAGCCCCTACCGTACGGCAAACTATAGCACGCCGTTTTTCATCATTTTTGAGGATTTGAAAAAATTTCAAAATTTAAAAAAACATGGGTTTTAGCCCATCGTTTTTTGAAATTTTGAAAAAAGAAATTAACCTCGTTTTTCATCGTTTTTGAACATGGGCTATAGCCCCTACCGTACGGCAAACTATAGCACGCCGTTTCTCATCATTTTTGAGGATTTGAAAAAAAAATTAAAATTTCAAAAAACATGGGTTATAGCCCATCGTTTTTTTAAATTTTGATTTTTTTTTAACCTCGTTTTTCATCATTTTTGAAAATGGGCTATAGCCCCTACCGTACGGCATACTATAGCACGCCGTTTCTCATCATTTTTGAGGCTTTGAAAAAAAATCAAAATTTCAAAAAACATGGGTTTTAGCCCATCGTTTTTTGAAATTTTGAAAAAAGAAATTAACCTCGTTTTTCATCGTTTTTGAACATGGGCTATAGCCCCTACCGTACGGCAAACTATAGCACGCCGTTTCTCATCATTTTTGAGGATTTGAAAAAAAATTAAAATTTCAAAAAACATGGGTTATAGCCCATCGTTTTTTGAAATTTTGATTTTTTTTTTAACCTCGTTTTTCATCATTTTTGAACATGGGCTATAGCCCCTACCGTACGGCATACTATAGCACGCCGTTTCTCATCATTTTTGAGGCTTTGAAAAAAAATCAAAATTTCAAAAAACATGGGTTATAGCGCATCGTTTTTTGAAATTTTGAAAAATAAATTAACCTTGTTTTCCATCATTTTTGAACATGGGCTATAGCCCCTACCGTACGGCAAACTATAGCACGCCGTTTTTCATCATTTTTGAGGATTTGAAAAAAAATCAAAATTTCAAAAAACATGGGTTATAGCCCATCCTTTTTTGAAATTTTGGGGAAAAAAAATAACCTCGTTTTTCATCGTTTTTGAACATGGGCTATAGCCCCTACCGTACGGCAAACTATAGCACGCCGTTTTTCATCATTTTTGAGGATTTGAAAAAAATTCAAAATTTCAAAAAACATGGGTTATAGCGCATCGTTTTTTGAAATTTTGAAAAAGAAATTAACCTTGTTTTTCATCATTTTTGAACATGGGCTATAGCCCCTACCGTACGGCAAACTATAGCACGCCGTTTTTCATCATTTTTGAGGATTTGAAAAAAATTCAAAATTTCAAAAAACATGGGTTTTAGCCCATCGTTTTTTGAAATTTTGAAAAAAGAAATTAACCTCGTTTTTCATCGTTTTTGAACATGGGCTATAGCCCCTACCGTACGGCATACTATAGCACGCCGTTTCTCATCATTTTTGAGGCTTTGAAAAAAAATTAAAATTTCAAAAAACATGGGTTTTAGCCCATCGTTTTTTGAAATTTTGAAAAAAGAAATTAACCTCGTTTTTCATCGTTTTTGAACATGGGCTATAGCCCCTACCGTACGGCAAACTATAGCACGCCGTTTCTCATCATTTTTGAGGATTTGAAAAAAAATTAAAATTTCAAAAAACATGGGTTATAGCCCATCGTTTTTTGAAATTTTGATTTTTTTTTTAACCTCGTTTTTCATCATTTTTGAACATGGGCTATAGCCCCTACCGTACGGCAAACTATAGCACGCCGTTTTTCATCATTTTTGAGGATTTGAAAAAAAATCAAAATTTCAAAAAACATGGGTTATAGCGCATCGTTTTTTGAAATTTTGAAAAATAAATTAACCTTGTTTTCCATCATTTTTGAACATGGGCTATAGCCCCTACCGTACGGCAAACTATAGCACGCCGTTTTTCATCATTTTTGAGGATTTGAAAAAAAATCAAAATTTCAAAAAACATGGGTTATAGCCCATCCTTTTTTGAAATTTTGGGGAAAAAAAATAACCTCGTTTTTCATCGTTTTTGAACATGGGCTATAGCCCCTACCGTACGGCAAACTATAGCACGCCGTTTTTCATCATTTTTGAGGATTTGAAAAAAATTCAAAATTTCAAAAAACATGGGTTATAGCGCATCGTTTTTTGAAATTTTGAAAAAGAAATTAACCTTGTTTTTCATCATTTTTGAACATGGGCTATAGCCCCTACCGTACGGCAAACTATAGCACGCCGTTTTTCATCATTTTTGAGGATTTGAAAAAAATTCAAAATTTCAAAAAACATGGGTTTTAGCCCATCGTTTTTTGAAATTTTGAAAAAAGAAATTAACCTCGTTTTTCATCGTTTTTGAACATGGGCTATAGCCCCTACCGTACGGCAAACTATAGCACGCCGTTTCTCATCATTTTTGAGGATTTGAAAAAAAAATAAAATTTCAAAAAACATGGGTTATAGCCCATCGTTTTTTGAAATTTTGATTTTTTTTTTAACCTCGTTTTTCATCATTTTTGAACATGGGCTATAGCCCCTACCGTACGGCATACTATAGCACGCCGTTTCTCATCATTTTTGAGGCTTTGAAAAAAAATCAAAATTTCAAAAAACATGGGTTATAGCCCATCGTTTTTTTATTTATTTTTTTATTTATTTTCCTCGTTTTTCATCATTTTTGAACATGGGCTATAGCCCCTACCGTACGGCATACTATAGCAAGCCGTTTTTCTACATTTTTGAGGATTTGAAAAAAATTCAAAATTTCAAAAAACATGGGTTATAGCCCATCCTTTTTTGAAATTTTGAAAAAAAAAATAACCTCGTTTTTCATCGTTTTTGAACATGGGCTATAGCCCCTACCGTACGGCAAACTATAGCATGCCGTTTTTCATCATTTTTGAGGATTTGAAAAAAATTAAACATTTAAAAAAACATGGGTTATAGCCCATCGTTTTTCGAAATTTAGATTTTATTTTTAACCTCGTTTTTCATCATTTTTGAACATGGGCTATAACCCCTACCATACGGCATACTATAGCACGCCGTTTTTCATCATTTTTGAGGATTTGAAAAAAATTCAAAATAAAAAAAAACATGGGTTATAGCCCATCGTTTTTTGAAATTTTGGAAAAAAGAATTAACCTCGTTTTTCATCATTTTTGAACATGGGCTATAGCCCCTACCGTACGGCATACTATAGCACGCCGTTTCTCATCATTTTTGAGGCTTTGAAAAAAAATCAAAATTTCAAAAAACATGGGTTATAGCCCATCGTTTTTTGAAATTTTGGTATTTTTTTTACCTAGTTTTTCATCATTTTTGAACATGGGCTATAGCCCCTACCGTACGGCATACTATAGCAAGCCGTTTTTCATCATATTTGAGGATTTGAAAAAAATTCAAAATTTCAAAAAACATGGGTTATAGCCCATCCTTTTTTGAAAATTTGGAAAAAAAAAATAACCTCGTTTTTTATCGTTTTTGAACATGGGCTATAGCCCCTACCGTACGGCAAACTATAGCACGCCGTTTTTCATAATTTTTGAGGATTTGAAAAAAATTAAAGATTTCAAAAAACATGGGTTATAGCCCATCGTTTTTTGAAATTTTGGAAAAAAGAATTAACCTCGTTTTTCATCATTTTTGAACATGGGCTATAGCCCCTACCGTACGGCATACTATAGCACGCCGTTTTTCATCATTTTTGAGGATTTGAAAAAAATTCAAAATTTCAAAAAACATGGGTTATACGGTACGGTAGGGGCTATAGCCCATGTTCAAAAATGATGAAAAACAAGGTTAAAAAAAAATCAAAAATTCAAAAAACGATGGGCTATAACCCATGTTTTTTGAAGTTTTGAAAAATGTTCAAATCCTCAAAAATGATGAAAAACGGCGTGCTATAGTATGCCGTACGGTAGGGGCTATAGCCCATGTTCAAAAATGATGAAAAACGAGGTTAAAAAGAAATTCAAAAATTCAAAAAACGATGGGCTATAACCCATGTTTTTTGAATTTTTAATTTGTTTTCAAATCCTCAAAAATGATGAAAAACGGCGTGCTATAGTATGCCGTACGGTAGGGGCTATAGCCCATGTTCAAAAATGATGAAAAACGAGGTTAAAAAAAATTAAAAAATTAAAAAAACGATGGGCTATAACCCATGTTTTTTGAAATTTTGATTTTTTTTCAAATCCTCAAAAATGATGAAAAACGGCGTGCTATAGTATGCCGTACGGTAGGAGCTATAGCCCATGTTCAAAAATGATGAAAAACGAGGTTAAAAAAAATTCACAAATTCAAAAAACGATGGGCTATAACCCATGTTTTTTTTTATTTTGAATTTTTTTCGAATCCTCAAAAATGATGAAAAACGGCGTGCTATAGTATGCCGTACGGTAGGGGCTATAGCCCATGTTCAAAAATGATGAAAAAGGAGGTTAAATTATTTTTTTCAAATTTTCAAAAAACGATGGGCTATAACCCATGTTTTTTTTAATTTTGAATTTTTTTCAAATCCTCAAAAATGATGAAAAACGGCGTGCTATAGTATGCCGTATGGTAGGTGTTATAGCCCATGTTAAAAAATGATGAAAAACGAGGTTAAAAATAAAATCTAAATTTCGAAAAACGATGGGCTATAACCCATGTTTTTTGAAATTTTTATTTTTTTTCAAATCCTCAAAAATGATGAAAAACGGCGTGCTATAGTTTGCCGTATGGTAGGGGCTATAGCCCATGTTCAAAAATGATGAAAAACAAGGTAATTTCTTTTTTTCAAAATTTCAAAAAACCATGCGCTATAACCCATGTTTTTTGAAATTTTAAAAAATTTTCAAATCCTCAAAAATGATGAAAAACGGCGTGCTATAGTTTGCCGTACGGTAGGGGCTATAGCCCATGTTCAAAAACGATGAAAAACTAGGTCATTTTTTTTTCTCCAAAATTTCAAAAAACGATGGGCTATAACCCATGTTTTTGAATTTTTTAATTTTTTTCAAATCCTCAAAAATGATGAAAAACGGCGTGCTATAGTTTGCCGTACAGTAGGGGCTATAGCCCATGTTCAAAAATGATGAAAAACGAGGTAAAAAAAAATCTAAAATTCAAAAAACGATGGGCTATAACCCATGTTTTTTTTAATTTTGAATTTTTTTCAAATCCTCAAAAATGATGAAAAACGGCGTGCTATAGTATGCCGTATGGTAGGTGTTATAGCCCATGTTAAAAAATGATGAAAAACGAGGTTAAAAATAAAATCAAAATTTCAAAAAACGATGGGCTATAACCCATGTTTTTGAATTTTTGAATTTTTTTCAAATCCTCAAAAATGATGAAAAACGGCGTGCTATAGTTTGCCGTACAGTAGGGGCTATAGCCCATGTTCAAAAATGATGAAAAACGAGGTAAAAAAAAATCTAAAATTCAAAAAACGATGGGCTATAACCCATGTTTTTTGAAATTTTGAATTTTTTTCAAATCCTCAAAAATGATGAAAAACGGCGTGCTATAGTATGCCGTACGGTAGGGGCTATAGCCCATGTTCAAAAATGATGAAAAGGAGGTTAAATTCTTTTTTCAAAATTTCAAAAAACCATGCGCTATAACCCATGTTTTTTGAAATTTTGAATTTTTTTCAAATCCTCAAAAATGATGAAAAACGGCGTGCTATAGTTTGCCGTACGGTAGGGGCTATAGCCCATGTTCAAAAACGATGAAAAACTAGGTTATTTTTTTTTCTCCAAAATTTCAAAAAACGATGGGCTATAACCCATGTTTTTGAATTTTTGAATTTTTTTCAAATCCTCAAAAATGATGAAAAACGGCGTGCTATAGTATGCCGTACGGTAGGAGCTATAGCCCATGTTCAAAAATGATGAAAAACGAGGTTAAAATTTTTTCAAAAATTCAAAAAACGATGGGCTATAACCCATGTTTTTTGAAATTTTGATTTTTTTTCAAATCCTCAAAAATGATGAAAAACGGCGTGCTATAGTATGCCGTACGGTAGGAGCTATAGCCCATGTTCAAAAATGATGAAAAACGAGGTTAAAAAAAATTCACAAATTCAAAAAACGATGGGCTATAACCCATGTTTTTTGAAATTTTGATTTTTTTTCAAATCCTCAAAAATGATGAAAAACGGCGTGCTATAGTATGCCGTACGGTAGGGGCTATAGCCCATGTTCAAAAATGATGAAAAAGGAGGTTAAATTATTTTTTTCAAATTTTCAAAAAACGATGGGCTATAACCCATGTTTTTTTTTATTTTCAATTTTTTTCAAATCCTCAAAAATGATGAAAAACGGCGTGCTATAGTATGCCGTATGGTAGGTGTTATAGCCCATGTTAAAAAATGATGAAAAACGAGGTTAAAAATAAAATCAAAATTTCGAAAAACGATGGGCTATAACCCATGTTTTTTGAATTTTTTATTTTTTTTCAAATCCTCAAAAATGATGAAAAACGGCGTGCTATAGTTTGCCGTACGGTAGGGGCTATAGCCCATGTTCAAAAATGATGAAAAACAAGGTAATTTTTTTTTTCAAAATTTCAAAAAACCATGCGCTATAACCCATGTTTTTTGAAATTTTGAAATTTTTTCAAATCCTCAAAAATGATGAAAAACGGCGTGCTATAGTTTGCCGTACGGTAGGGGCTATAGCCCATGTTCAAAAACGATGAAAAACTAGGTCATTTTTTTTTCTCCAAAATTTCAAAAAACGATGGGCTATAACCCATGTTTTTGAATTTTTTAATTTTTTTCAAATCCTCAAAAATGATGAAAAACGGCGTGCTATAGTATGCCGTACGGTAGGAGCTATAGCCCATGTTCAAAAATGATGAAAAACGAGGTTAAAAAAAATTCACAAATTCAAAAAACGATGGGCTATAACCCATGTTTTTTTTTTTTTTGAATTTTTTTCGAATCCTCAAAAATGATGAAAAACGGCGTGCTATAGTATGCCGTACGGTAGGGGCTATAGCCCATGTTCAAAAATGATGAAAAAGGAGGTTAAATTATTTTTTTCAAATTTTCAAAAAACGATGGGCTATAACCCATGTTTTTTTTTATTTTGAATTTTTTTCAAATCCTCAAAAATGATGAAAAACGGCGTGCTATAGTATGCCGTATGGTAGGTGTTATAGCCCATGTTAAAAAATGATGAAAAACGAGGTTAAAAATAAAATCAAAATTTCGAAAAACGATGGGCTATAACCCATGTTTTTTGAATTTTTTATTTTTTTTCAAATCCTCAAAAATGATGAAAAACGGCGTGCTATAGTTTGCCGTACGGTAGGGGCTATAGCCCATGTTCAAAAATGATGAAAAACAAGGTAATTTTTTTTTTCAAAATTTCAAAAAACCATGCGCTATAACCCATGTTTTTTGAAATTTTGAATTTTTTTCAAATCCTCAAAAATGATGAAAAACGGCGTGCTATAGTTTGCCGTACGGTAGGGGCTATAGCCCATGTTCAAAAACGATGAAAAACTAGGTTATTTTTTTTTCTCCAAAATTTCAAAAAACGATGGGCTATAACCCATGTTTTTGAATTTTTGAATTTTTTTCAAATCCTCAAAAATGATGAAAAACGGCGTGCTATAGTATGCCGTACGGTAGGAGCTATAGCCCATGTTCAAAAATGATGAAAAACGAGGTTAAAAAAAATTCACAAATTCAAAAAACGATGGGCTATAACCCATGTTTTTTTTTTTTTTGAATTTTTTTCGAATCCTCAAAAATGATGAAAAACGGCGTGCTATAGTATGCCGTACGGTAGGGGCTATAGCCCATGTTCAAAAATGATGAAAAACGAGGTTAAAAAAAATTCACAAATTCAAAAAACGATGGGCTATAACCCATGTTTTTTTTTTTTTTGAATTTTTTTCGAATCCTCAAAAATGATGAAAAACGGCGTGCTATAGTATGCCGTATGGTAGGTGTTATAGCCCATGTTAAAAAATGATGAAAAACGAGGTTAAAAATAAAATCAAAATTTCGAAAAACGATGGGCTATAACCCATGTTTTTTGAATTTTTTATTTTTTTTCAAATCCTCAAAAATGATGAAAAACGGCGTGCTATAGTTTGCCGTACGGTAGGGGCTATAGTCCATGTTAAAAAATGATGAAAAACAAGGTAATTTCTTTTTTCAAAATTTCAAAAAACCATGCGCTATAACCCATGTTTTTTGAAATTTTGAAATTTTTTCAAATCCTCAAAAATGATGAAAAACGGCGTGCTATAGTTTGCCGTACGGTAGGGGCTATAGCCCATGTTCAAAAACGATGAAAAACTAGGTCATTTTTTTTTCTCCAAAATTTCAAAAAACGATGGGCTATAACCCATGTTTTTGAATTTTTTAATTTTTTTCAAATCCTCAAAAATGATGAAAAACGGCGTGCTATAGTTTGCCGTACGGTAGGGGCTATAGCCCATGTTCAAAAATGATGAAAAACGAGGTAAAGAAAAATCAAAAATTCAAAAAACGATGGGCTATAACCCATGTTTTTTGAAATTTTGAATTTTTTTCAAATCCTCAAAAATGATGAAAAACGGCGTGCTATAGTATGCCGTACGGTAGGGGCTATAGCCCATGTTCAAAAATGATGAAAAAGGAAGTTAATTTTTTTTTTCAAAATTTCAAAAAACGATGGGCTATAACCCATGTTTCTTTTTATTTTGAATTTTTTTCAAATCCTCAAAAATGTGGAAAAACGGCGTGCTATAGTATGCCGTATGGTAGGTGTTATAGCCCATGTTCAAAAATGATGAAAAACGAGGTTACAAATAAAATCAAAATTTCGAAAAACGATGGGCTATAACCCATGTTTTTTGAAATTTTTTATTTTTTTCAAATCCTCAAAAATGATGAAAAACTGCGTGCTATAGTTTGCCGTACGGTAGGGGCTATAGCCCATGTTCAAAAACGATGAAAAACGAGGTTTTTTTTTTTTTTTTAATTTCAAAAAAGGATGGGCTATAACCCATGTTTTTTGAAATTTTGAATTTTTTTCAAATCCTCAAAAATGATGAAAAACGGCTTGCTATAGTATGCCGTACGGTAGGGGCTATAGCCCATGTTCAAAAATGATGAAAAACGAGGTTAAATTGTTTTTTTCAAAATTTCAAAAAACGATGGGCTATAACCCATGTTTTTTTGAAATTTTGAATTTTTTTCAAATCCTCAAAAATGATGAAAAACGGCTTGCTATAGTATGCCGTACGGTAGGGGCTATAGCCCATGTTCAAAAATGATGAAAAACGAGGTAAAAAAAAATCAAAAATTCAAAAAACGATGGGCTATAACCCATGTTTTTTGAAATTTTGAATTTTTTTCAAATCCTCAAAAATGATGAAAAACGGCGTGCTATAGTATGCCGTACGGTAGGGGCTATAGCCCATGTTCAAAAATGATGAAAAACGAGGTTAAATTGTTTTTTTCAAAATTTCAAAAAACGATGGGCTATAACCCATGTTTTTTGAAATTTTTAATTTTTTTAAAATCCTCAAAAATGATGAAAAACGGCCTGCTATAGTTTGCCGTACGGTAGGGGCTATAGCCCATGTTCAAAAATGATGAAAAACAAGGTAATTTTTTTTTTCAAAATTTCAAAAAACGATGGGCTATAACCCATGTTTTTGAAATTTTTAATTTTTTTCAAATCCTCAAAAATGATGAAAAACGGCGTGCTATAGTTTGCCGTACGGTAGGGGCTATAGCCCATGTTCAAAAACGATGAAAAACTAGGTTATTTTTTTTTCTCCAAAATTAAAAAAAACGATGGGCTATAACCCATGTTTTTTATTTTTTTATTTTTTTTCAAATCCTCAAAAATGATGAAAAACGGCGTGCTATAGTTTGTCGTACGGTAGGGGCTATAGCCCATGTTCAAAAACGATGAAAAACAAGGTTTTTTTTTTTTTTCAAAATTTCAAAAAAGGATGGGCTATAACCCATGTTTTTTGAAATTTTGAATTTTTTTCAAATCCTCAAAAATGATGAAAAACGGCTTGCTATAGTATGCCGTACGGTAGGGGCTATAGCCCATGTTCAAAAATGATGAAAAACGAGGTTAAAAAAAAATCAAAAATTCAAAAAACGATGGGCTATAACCCATGTTTTTTTAAATTTTGAATTTTTTTCAAATCCTCAAAAATGATGAAAAACGGCGTGCTATAGTATGCCGTACGGTAGGGGCTATAGCCCATGTTCAAAAATGATGAAAAACGAGGTTAAAAAAAATCAAAAATTCAAAAAACGATGGGCTATAACCCATGTTTTTTTTAATTTTGAATTTTTTTCAAATCCTCAAAAATGATGAAAAACGGCGTGCTATAGTATGCCGTACGGTAGGGGCTATAGCCCATGTTCAAAAATGATGAAAAACGAGGTTAATTTTTTTTTTCAAAATTTAAAAAAACGATGGGCTATAACGCATGTTTTTTGAATTTTTGAATTTTTTTCAAATCCTCAAAAATGATGAAAAACGGCGTGCTATAGTATGCCGTACGGTAGGGGCTATAGCCCATGTTCAAAAACGATGAAAACGAGTTTTTTTTTTTTTTTCAAAATTTCAAAAAAGGATGGGCTATAACCCATGTTTTTTGAAATGTTGAATTTTTTTCAAATCCTCAAAAATGATGAAAAACGGCGTGCTATAGTATGCCGTACGGTAGGGGCTATAGCCCATGTTCAAAAATGATGAAAAACGAGGTTTATTTTTTTTTCAAAAATTCAAAAAACTATGGGCTATAACCCATGTTTTTTGAAGTTTTGATTTTCTTTTTCAAATCCTCAAAAATGATGAAAAACGGCGTGCTATAGTATGCCGTACGAGACCATGGACTAAGGACCTTGACAAGTATAAATGACCTTGACCAGTATGAATGACCTTCACCAGTATAAATGACCTTCACCAGTATAAATGACCTTGACCAGTATAAATGACCTTGACCAGTATGCAGACTGTGACCATGGACTATAGCCTTTCGCTTTTCCTCGATTTTCACCTTTTTTAAAATCCTCAACAATGATGAAGACTATAGCGATGACCTCTGAGACCATGGACCAATGAACCATGTAAATACAACACATTGAGCAGGGCACTGCAGGGAGTTGCACCCCGTTCCGGTAAACCAGAAGCACGACACCAGTGCCTTAGTTTTTGTGTTGTCATTTACAGGTTATTTCGTTATTCAAGGTGAGCAGCCAGGAGAATGAGACTCGCAGGACAACTGCCAAAGACACCAGGAGTAAAACGTAAAAACGTAAAAACGTAAAACGTAAAAACGTAAAACGTAAAAATGTAAAAACGTAAAACGTAAAACGTAAAAAACGTAAAACGTAAAAACGTAAAAAACGTAAAAACGTTAAAACGTTAAAACGTAAAACGTAAAACGTAAAACGTAAAACGTAAAACGTAAAAAACTAAAAAACGTAAAACGTAAAACGTAAAAATGTAAAAATGTAAAAACGTAAAAACGTAAAAACGTAAAACTGAAAAACGTAAAAACGTAAAACGTAAAACGTAAAAACGTAAAACGTAAAACGTAAAAACGTAAAAACGTAAAAACTTAAAAACGTAAAAACGTAAAACGTAAAACGTAAAAACTGAAAAACGTAAAACGTAAAAACGTAAAAAACGTAAAAAACATAAAACATAAAAACATAAAAACGTAAAAACGTAAAAACGTAAAACGTAAAAACGTAAAACGTAAAAAACATAAAACATAAAAACGTAAAAACGTAAAAACATAAAAACGTAAAAACTTAAAACGTAAAACGTAAAAACGTAAAAACGTAAAACGTAAAAACGTAAAACTGAAAAACGTAAAAACGTAAAACGTAAAAACGTAAAACGTAAAAACGTAAAAACGTAAAAAAGTAAAACATAAAAAACGTAAAACGTAAAAACGTAAAACGTTAAAACATAAAACATAAAACATAAAACGTAAAACGTAAAAACGTAAAAGACGTCTATTGTTAGACGTTTTTTATCCCATTTGTAACCATGGGCTATAGCCCATATCGTACGGCATACTGTAGCACGCCGTTTTTCATCATTTTTGAGGATTTGAAAAGAATGAAAAATTTAAAAAACGATGGGCTATAACCCATCGTTTTTTTTTTTTTTTTTTTCTTTTTTCAAATCCTCAAAAATTATGAAAAACGGCGTGCTATAGTATGCCGTACGGTATGGTCTATAGCCCATGGTCAAAAATGGGATAAAAAACGTCTAAAAATAGACATGTTTTAGACGTCTATTTTTTGATGTTTTTCATCTTTTTTGAGGATTTGAAAAGAATGAAAAAAAAAAAAAAACGATGGGTTTGATTATTATAATTATTATTTTTAATCCTCGTTTTTCATCATTTGTGACCATCCCACTGAGCAATAGCCCGCTATTAGACGTGCGTCTAAAAATGGGATAAAAAAAGACATCTAAAACACGTTTTAGACGTCTATTTTTTGACGTTTTTTATCCCATTTTTAGACGCTCGTCTAATAGCCCATATCGTACGGCATACTGTAGCACGCCGTTTTTCTACATTTTTGAGGATTTGAAAAGAATGAAAAAAAAAAAAAAAACGATGGGTTATAGCCCACCGTTTTTTGATTTTTTTTATCCTCGTTTTTCAACATTTTTGACCATGGGCTATAGCCCATACCGCACGGCATACTATAGCACGCCGTTCTTCATCATTTTTTGAGGATTTGAAAAAAAATTCAAAAATTCAAAAAGCGATGGGTTATAGCCCATCGTTTTTTGAATTTTTGAAAGAAAAATTATCCTCGTTTTTCATCATTTTTGACCATCTGACCACTGAGCAATAGACGTTATTAGACGTGTCTAAAAATGGGATAAAAAACGTCTAAGAATAGACGTCTAAAAAACGTCTAAAAATAGACGTCTAAAACATGTCTATGTTTTAGACGTTTTTTATCCCATTTTTAGACGCTCGTCTAATAGCCCATATCCTACGGCATACTGTAGCACGCCGTTTTTCATCATTTTTGAGGATTTGAAAAGAACAACAAACGATGGGTTATAGCCCATCGTTTTTTGAATTTTGAATTTATTTTTATCATCGTTTTTCAACATTTTTGACCATGGCCTATAGCCCATACCGTATGGCATACTATTACTTACTTACTTACGCCTATAGCCCAACTTTGGGCATAGGCCACGAACAAGAGCTCTCCAGACATCACGGTCCTGGGCCATCTTCTCCAGCTGTCCCCATGTGTGGCCAGATCTCTTCACATCTGCATCCAGGTCACGGCGCCAGGTGTTTCGTGGTCTGCCTCTCTTCCTTTTCCCTTGTGGGTTCCAGAACAGGGCATATCGTGTGATGCTAGATGCAGGCTTTCGAAGAGTGTGGCCGATCCATCGCCAGCGCCTTTGGATGATTTCTTCCTCCACCGGGTGTTGATTTGTTCGCTGCCACAGTTCCCGGTTACTGATTTTGTTTGGCCAGCGTATTCGGAGGATTCTTCTGAGGCAGGTGTTTATGAACGTCTGGATTCTTGTGATGGTGTTTTGAGTTGTTCTCCAGGTTTCTGCTCCATACAGCAGGACCGGCTTCACCATAGAATTAAAGATCCTGATCTTTGTGTTCATGGGAAGATCTGAGGCTCCCCAGACATTCTTCAGCTGATGGAAAGCTGCTCTTGCCTTGCCAATCCTGACTTTTACGTCGGCATCTGTTCCGCCCTGTTTGTCGACAACACTGCCTAGATAGGTGAAGCTCTCCACCTCCTCTAGTGCTTCACCTTCCAGTTTGATGGGGGTAACGGGGGTAACACTGACTGTATTTATTTTGAGGACCTTGCTCTTTCCTCTGTGGATGGTGAGGCCAAGGCGTGTTGAGTTTGATGAAACTATGTTGGTTTTCTCTTGCATCTGATGGTGAGTGTGGGAAAGAAGGGCCAGGTCATCAGCAAAATCAAGGTCATCTAACTGTGACCAAGGTGTCCACTGGATGCCATTTATTTTCTGTGCTGTGGATGTCTTCATGACCCAGTCAATGGCCAACAGGAACAGAAAAGGGGACAATAAACAGCCTTGCCTCACTCCTGTCTTCACTTGGAAGGCATGGGTGAGTTGCTGCCCGTGTATCACCCTGCAGTTCAGCCCTTCGTAGGAGTTCCTGATGATGCTGGTGATCTTCTCCGGTACCCCATAGTGTCTCAGCAGTCTCCAGATGGTCTGTCTATCCACACTGTCAAACGCCTTCTCGTAGTCAATAAAATTGACGTAGAGCGGCGAGTTCCACTCCAAGGATTGTTCCAGAATGATCCGCAATGTTGCAATCTGGTCCGTGCAGCATCTATTCTTACGGAAACCCGCTTGATGGTCTCGGAGGTGTGGGTCTACAGCCTCTTTCATCCTGTTTAGGAGCACTCTGTTGAAGGTCTTCCCTGGTATAGACAGCAGTGTTATTCCCCTGTAGTTGGAACATGAAGCTAGATCGCCTTTTTTCGGGAGCTTGATGAGGTAACCCTCCTTCCACTCTGCTGGTACTTCTTCCTTCTCCCAAATGTCCCGAAATAGAGGGTAGAGCATTTCGACGCTGGTCTCAACATCAGCTTTCAGTGCTTCTGCTGGAATGTTGTCTGGCCCTGCAGCCTTCCCATTCCGCAGTTGCTTTATGGCCTTGTGGATCTCTTCCTTGGAAGGGACATCACAGTCAATCGGCAGGTCACTTTCCGCTGGCTGTATATCCACTGGATTAAGTGGAGCTGGTCTGTTCAACAGCTCCTCGAAATACTCCGCCCATCTACGTTTCTGCCCTTCTGCATCTGAAATTTTATTCCCTTCCTTGTCCTTCACTGGCCTCTCAGGTTTGCTGAACTTTCCTGAAAGCTTTTTGATGGTGTCATACAGAGTCTTCATGTTGCCATGGTGTGCCGCCTCCTCTGCCTCTGCAGCCAGTGACTCTATATAGCCCTTCTTGTCTGCTCTTGGCATACTATAGCACGCCGTTTTTCTACATTTTTGAGGATTTGAAAAAAATCAAAAAAATCAAAAAACGATAGGCTATAACCCATATTTTTTTTTATTTATTTTTTTCAAATCCTCAAAAATGATGAAAAACGGCGTGCTATAGTATGCCGTACGGTATGGGCTATTAGACGAGTGTCTAAAAATGGGTTAAAAACGTCTAAGAATAGACGTCTAAAACACGTCTATTTTTAAACGTGTTTTAGACGTCTATTTTTAGACGTTTTTTATCCCATCGTTTTTTGATTTTTTGATTTTTTTTTATCCTCGTTTTTCAACATTTTTGTTGGCATACTATAGCACGCCGTTCTTCATCATTTTTGAGGATTTGAAAAAAATTCAATTTTTTTGAAAAAAGAAATTATCCTCGTTTTTCATCATTTTTGACCATCCCACTGAGCAATAGCCGGCTATTAGACGTGTCTAAAAATGGGATAAAAAACGTCTAAGAATAGACGTCTAAAAAAAGTCTAAAAATAGACGTCTAAAACACGTCTATTTTTAGACGTGTTTTAGACATCTATTTTTTGACGTTTTTTATCCCATTTTTAGACGCCCGTCTAATAGCCCATATCGTACGGCATACTGTAGCACGCCGTTTTTCATCATTTTTGAGGATTTGAAAAGAATGAAAAAAAATAAAAAAAACGATGGGTTATAGCCCATCGTTTTATGAATTTTTGAATTTCTTTTTTATCCTCGTTTTTCATTTTGACCATCCCACTGAGCAATAGCCGGCTATAAGACGTGCGTCTAAAAATGGGATTAAAAACGTCTCAAAATAGACGTCTAAAACACGTCTATTTTTAGACGTGTTTAGACGTCTATTTTTTGACGTTTTTTATCCCATTTTTAGACGCCCGTCTAATAGCCCATATCGTACGGCATACTGTAGCACGCCGTTTTTCATCATTTTTGAGGATTTGAAAAGAATGAAAAACAAAAAACGATGGGTTATAGCCCATCGTTTTTTGAATTTTGAAAATTTTCTTATCCTCGTTTTTCATCATTTTTGACTATGGGCTATAGACCAGAGCCGAAGAGTTTGATCAATCCTCATGGGCCCCCCCCCCCCCCCCGCAGCCCCGCCTCCCCGCACCCCCCCCCCCCCCCCCCCCGCCGCAGCGCGGAAAAAAATAAGTTGTTTTCGCTGGTACTTTTAAAGCAGCTTCTATAGGCCAATGTCCAAGCCAAGGTGAGGACTTTCAGGACTATATTATTATTATTATGAGAGAGAGAGAGAGGGAGAGAGAGAGAGAGAGAGGGAAATATAGAGTGATACGGAGGGAGAGAGCGAGAGAGAGATCATAGGCGGCGGGTGCGTTTTACCTTTGGGTAGGCTACAGAATTGCGTTGGGGGGGACTGTCGCGGCCGAGCGAAGCGAGGCCGCCGCCGCGGATTTATTTATTTGTTTATTTCCCAAATGGTCTAAAAATGAGTTCTTTAGCATACTTTTACCAATGAATTAGCCTATACACAGACAGCGACTGATCAGCCTATTTTGGACGATATGGGTCTTTTCTCGAGTCAGTGTGTAGTCTCACTAGTCTGTGGTTAGGTCTCTTTGGTGAATTCTTGATCAGTGTTATTGGGCGCGTTCGGAAATAGCGCACTGAGCCCACTGTGCAATGCAAACTAATAGGCGAGTGTGCTCCGGTGTGGTATTTCCGAACGCGCCCTTTATGTCACGCGGCTCACGCCTCAAGAACAACTACAAAAGAAACCCGATTAGCACTTTTTAACACCTCTTGGACGGCCGGTGTCTCTCAAGACAGACTGTTGCCTGAGGAACAACAGGGGAGGCGCTGTTTTCCCGAATATTTGACGATGGGATTCTCAGATTGCCGGCGGAGAGGTCCAAAATGTTCGGAATTCCCAGAAAATATGTAATGTAAATGTAAAATGTCCACGAAAATCTTCATGGGGGCCGAAAGGGGCCCTAGGATTCTTCATGGGGGCCATGGCCCCGTGGCCCCCACAGACTCTACGTCGCTGCTATAGACCATACCGTAGGGCATACTATAGCACGCCGTTTTTCATCATTTTTGAGAATTCTTTTTTTAAAAGAAAGAAAACGATGGGTTATAATAAATAGCCCATCGTTTTTTTATTTTTTTTATTTATTTTTTAATCCTCGTTTTTCATCATTTGTGACCATCCCACTGAGCAATAGCCGGCTATTAGACGTGCGTCTAAAAATGGGATAAAAAACGTCTAAAAATAGACGTCTAAAACACGTCTAAAAATAGACGTGTTTTAGACGTCTATTTTTAGACGTTTTATATCCCATTTTTAGACGCTCGTCTAATAGCCCATATCGTACGGCATACTGTAGCACGCCGTTTTTCATCATTTTTGAGGATTTGAAAAGAACGAAAAAAAAAAAAACGATGGGCAAACGTTTTTTGAAAATTTGAATTTATTTTTTATCCTCGTTTTTCAACATTTTTGACCATTGGCTATAGCCCATACCGTATGGCATACCATAGCACGCAGTTTTTCATCATTTTTGAGGATTTAAAAAAAATTAAAATAATAAAAAACGATGGGTTTATAGCCCATCGTTTTTTGATTTTTTGAAAAAATAATTAACCTCGTTTTTCATCATTTTTGAACATGGGCTATAGCCCATCGTTTTTTGATTTTTAGAAAAAAAATTATCCTCGTTTTTCAACATTTTTGACCATGGGCTATAGCCCATACCGCACGGCATACTATAGCAGGCCATTTTTCATCATTTTAGGATTTGAAAAGAATGAAAAAAAAGAAGAAAAAAACGATGGGTTATAGCCCATCGTTTTTTTAATTTATTTTTTATCCTCGTTTTTCAACATTTTTGAACATGGGCTATAGCCCATCGTTTTTAGATTTTTACAAAAAAAATTATCTTCGTTTTTCAACATTTTTGACCATGGGCTATAGCCCATACCGCACGGCATACTATAGCACGCCGTTTTTCATCATTTTTGAGGATTTAATTATTTTTTTTTAATTTAAAAAACGATGGGTTATAGCCCATCGTTTTTTGAATTTTTTTTAATCCTCGCTTTTCATCATTTTTGACCATCCCACTGAGCAATAGCCGGCTATTAGACGCGTCTAAAAATGGGATAAAAAACGTCTAAGAATAGACGTCTAAAAACGTCTAAAAATAGACGTCTAAAACACGTCTATTTTCAGACATGTTTTAGACGTCTATTTTTAGACGTTTCTTATCCCATTGTTAGACGCTCGTCTAATAGCCCATATCGTACGGTATACTGTAGCACGCCGTTTTTCATAATTTTTGAGGATTTGAAAAGAATGAAAAAAAAAAAAACTATGGGTTATAGCCCATAGTTTTTTGAATATGATTTTCTTTTTTTGTCCTCGTTTTTCATAATTTTTGACAATTGGCTATAGCCCATACCGTAGGACATACTATAGCAGGCCGTTTTTCATCATTTTTGAGGATTTGAAAAAAAAGAAGAAAAATGCCATACAAAACACAACACCTAAAATCGGAAAGTTATTGTGACCTATTGAGCACAAACAGACCATCATGATTTGCTTGCTGGACCTATAATTAATTTATTTGCATTACATTTCCACTGGCCCATATAAATAAAAAGCAAGATGGCTGCGGTCAACTTGCGTCAAGTCATGCCATTGGCCAGTTAAAGAAGCCGGGATCTTCCCCAGCTTCCGTCATTGCTCAGTTAATGAAGCCTGGAGCGCCGTGAATGGTGGATTAATGAAGCCCCCTCCTGTGATTCGTCAGTTAATGAAGCTCGAAGCCCTGTGAATGGTCAGTTAATGAAGCTCCTTACAGTCTTGCAAGTGTCACATCCAGAATTTATTTTTACATTCACTGTTACTTGTTAAACCAATAAACTCAAACATTTTCCCCATTGAGATCAGCCTGGGAGTCCTGGTACGTTACTCACCTTAGTAATAATATTGAAGATGCTGCACAGGTTATCCAGCAATAGGTGGGTGCTTTACTCCTCAGAGTCCTCAGAGATAATCACTTTGCTTTCACCAAGCATCGATGCAGTGAAAACTACAAACACATGCTAACAACGCAATAGTAAATAGTCTCAAAAGTAGCGCAGCAGAGTTTCAGCACAGGGAGAATTCACCACAGCACAGAGAAGCACATGCACATGAAAGGTTTGTGGATTTATATGACGTGTGTGGGGGTAAAACATTATTTGTAGATTAGTTAACATTAATATTTTTTTGTTTAAGTGTGCCTTTGAAACTGGATGTGAAACAAAAATACAAAACACAAATTTGAAACACAAATACAAAACACAGGAGAGACTTGAACCCTGATTGTTCTGTTTATAATTCCCAGGTTTATCTCCTGAGTCACACTGGCATGGGTAATGAAGTTGAGAAGGCCTTACATAAACCACCTTTCAGAATTTAAATGGACAGTTAAATTGTTCTGTGGCAGGTTAGAACTCTCAACTTGGGCTGTACAAACCCTGGATTTTACTTGTGAGCCACACAGGCATGAATAATGCAGTTGAGAACATATTACATAACCCACCTTTCCGAATTTAAGATGGTCAGTGAAAATGTTCTTCAGAAGACTTGAACACTAATTATGTTGTTTATAAATTGAAGGTTTATCTCCTGAGCCACACTGGCATGGGTAACATAGACGAGAACGTCTTCCTTCACCTATACCTTTCAGAATTTAGATGGACTGAAAATGTTCTTCAGGGGGTTCAAACAATGCACCTTCAGTTTACAAATCCAGGGTTTATCTTCTGAGCCACAGTGGCACACAAGTTACATTGGGAGAAAGTATTACTTAATCCACCATTCCGAATTTAGTGAAAATATTCTTCAGGAGACTTGAAACCTAAATATTCCATTTATAAACCCCAGGTTTATCTCCTGAGCCACAATGGCATAGATGATACAGTTGAAAACGTATTAAGAACTTAGATGAACAGTGAAAATGTTGTTCAGGAGATTTGAACCCTATACCTTTGGTTTATAAACCCCAGGTTCATGTCAATGCATTGTGAATCATGTTGGACAGATTGAAACACATGGTTTCAAACAACCTAAATCTCATGTCATAATGAACGCTGATCATCAGAGGGTGTATCTGTAGATTCAGTCATACTGTCACCCAGCACACTATCTCTTCTAACATCTGCCCTCTGGTAGGAGATACCAATCTATCCGGTCCAGAACTAGCAGACTGACCCACAGGCTGTCAGGCTTCTGAATGAACATCCTGCCCCCGACCCCACTCTAATTGCAAGTGGCCTAGATGCACTCCCCCAATTCTAAAAGTAGCACTACCCCTGCATGACAGTGTTGCCTGCCCAAAAATGTCACACTAACAGAAAATCGGTTATTTTTGGCAGTCATACTACGGCGTATACATTCGGCTCAACTCATGTTTGGAGACAAAATGAAACATGTCACCAGTGAAGCACATGTCTAAAATATCAATTAACTCCCATGCAAAAGGCCATATTTTTTATTAATCATTGTAAAGGTAATAAATACCTCATCTACTCTGTTAACCTGTGCGAGAGGAAGGCAAAAGAATCAACCAGTGACATCCTCTTAATCTAATTTATAAAGATCATAATTAACGACCTGCAGGCTGTGGGAGACCCCATTTCAGATGGCAGACAGAAAGGGCCCAGCCATAAGAATAAAAATGAAGTTTTTTCATTGAATTCTGAATTAGATCTCAGATATTCAGCAATTTAAAAGAAAAGGGCAACTTTAATGGAGTTCCTCCCCGCTTTTTAATATCTCGTAATTCTCTTTAAAGGGGTCCACCTGGCATGACGCGCCCACCGCTAATTGTGGTGATTAATTAGTGGAACCGTCAGGTGTTTGCATAGGCAAACAATGAGCCAGGGTCTCCTAAATCATCTGTGCCCTTCGACATGGTTAAGCCTGATGTAATACAGGCCGGTGTTGCATGGCAAAAAATAGCAGATCTACAAGCTCACGCTCAAGCTTGTAGATCTGCTATTTACCAGCATGCAACACCGCATGTATATACAGCTTGTGAACCCTCTAGCGGCAGCGGTCCTGACGCCTGACAGATTAGATCTTCTCAGAGATGGGCCGTCCATTTATCTGCCTGATAAACTCAGAGCCGCTCTCCATTTTCAATCATCAGAAAGGAAATGAGATCAACAATCTAATGACGGCAACATATGTGTGTGTGTGTGTGTGTGTGACACACACACACACACACACACACACCAATACTGTTGAACTATAACATATCGCAGCCTCATTCGCTGAAAAATAAAACAAATGCCCGCAATGATATTTGATTGAAATATTATTTATGATTTATCAGAAAGCCAGGGCTCCCCTTTCCCCCCCAACGATTTCATGCAGGAATCCCATTCTCTCGATCTTCATCGTCCCTGCTCGGTGGTGTCCCTGTTAAATCACACAGCGCTGCATGCATGCGGTTGGTTTTCCCTGCAAGGCGCCAGGCCTGTCACTTCACAGCTCCCATACCTTCAGGCCTGAATTTACAGTGCAGGGCTCGCGTGCCCCGCTGCACTCCCCGGTGGGTCGACCCCTCCCCTGCTGTCCCTGACACGCATAGTAAGCATCCTGGATCTCGTATAGCTGACATCTTCACTAAACTATGCTAACAAGGCCGTAGTGATTTGTATATGCACGGCCCCAGTGGCACGTGCTTCCAGGACTGGGGGGAGGGTGAGGGGGAGGGGGGGGGGGGGGGGCTGGGGGGTGCAGAAAGAGAGCACACAGCCCCCAGGAAGAGTTAAGCAGAAAGGGGGGTGGGGTGGGATCAGGGGTGGAATGCACTGTGGGGCTGGTAATCAAAGCGCAGCCGCACACGCTAGGGTTCAAACACTCAGGTGCGTGCACAAACATACAAACAACCCACCCACCCACCGGGGTGTGGGTGGCACGGTGGGTGTGTGGGCCGGGGGGGGGGGGGGAATGCCGGGGTCCACTGGGCTGTGCACTGGAACATTCCAGCTCCGTGATCCCTCCCCAGCAGTGGGATTTATAGACCTCGCTCTGAACGCTTGGTGCAGGTGCCGAGAGCACAAGCAACTGCTCTGCTCCACCGGTGCAATATATTACCCGGCAACAAACATCAGCCAGGGTGTCAGCGCAAACAACACTCTTATTATTTAAGACCGTCTCTTTTAAAGGTGATGAGATGGAATGGCTCGCATGGTGAAATCAAGTCGACTCCGGGCCCGGGGACGGCGCTCCGTTGTTTACGAGAACCGCAGGGCCGGAATGAATTGACTTCATTAGTTTTATTCCGCATCATATGGATCAAGATTAACTAGGGAGTGAGTGATTTATATGCTATTATAAAATGCCATTATCATTTGTCTGTAGATATATTGTACACACTGCATTTCCTTTTTAAATACACATAATATATTTAAACAAAATGTTATTATCAGTTGATCAGTGTAGCTCCCCTGTCTTTGTGCATGTCTCTGACTCGGCTCTATTAAAAGTTGTGGCAGCCAGTTGGGGGTACAGAGAGAGAGACAGGCCTGTCCGACACTTCTCCAGCTTGTGATTGAGGGTCCTGTGCACTCGTTTACTGCCCGACAGGTGGGGCCTCGATGAGAGCAGAATCCCCCGCCATGACCCAGCCCGCTGCTAATTTGAGAGGCTCACAGTTAAAAATTATATTACACTTCATTAAAACACACTCCTTTTTTATCTGCCCAGGGATGACATTCAGCGGGGGCCTGGTTAATAAGATCACATCTGGGGAAAGATTTTCAGCTTTGAGGTGGGCACTTTTTTGCATTAGTGGGAATGCTCCAGTCAAAGCCGAAAGGGTAATTTTTTTAAATCAGACAATTTGCATGTGTTAGTCATCACCACACCAATGTTCTGTTTTACCTCCAATGTTCTGATTGTAGGATAGTCAACGAGTCACTCTCCAGGTGATATTCTAAAAGCTTTTGTATTGGGGATGGGAAGGTTATCTTATATACACACTTGGAGGGAAAACTGCAGTCCTGCAGTACTGGTCACTGAACATGGCAACAGTAAGCTATATTACTTCCAATTTCAAAATTTCCTCTATTGGAATAGATGATATAGCAACCATTTAATAGTCACTCACTAATGATGAACCATTTAGACCTGGAGGCTGATTCTACAAATGTCTTCTGAAGTTTTATGAAGGTTTTTCATGTCAAGGACCCCCAAAACTATGTATTTGGCCACAGATGCCTCATCTAAACATTTTGTTCCAGGGACCCCCAAGATTTGAGTAAAGAATGTTTGCTTAAATATATATATCTCTGCTGTCGGGAAGAAACCACCTAACTCCAAAATCTCCATTTTTCAGGAAATGAAGATAACCTTATTGTGGGGCCTTCCTATGTCCAGCTTTGAGGGTTATTGTAAACACAAACCGTTTCCTATGACTATTTTTGAGTGTTTGTGCACATTAGGCCAGTGTAAACACAAACATTGATGACAAAAGTGAGGACGCAAATTGTGATTGGCCGGAATGAGATGATGTATGAAGATAAGAGCGCCCCTCACTTCACACGGGTGTGATTTTATTTTTAAACAATGCAATACTGAGAGAGGGGAGAGGTGTTGGAGTTAGTTGCTTTAGCAGACAGTCCGGGGGAGTGTGTGGGGGGGAGGGGTGGAGTTAAGAGGTTTTTTCCGAAGCACTATTGAATACTTTTCAGCACACAGACGTAACCGGTTTCAATAGCACTGATTTATGGAAAAATATTTATTAGAAAAAATCTAAAACCTCTGAAATATATTCAAATATTTGCACACATTTTCATTTCCCCCCCCAATAATAGCAGATCTACAATCTCAAAGTGCAGCGCTATGAGCTTGTAGATCTGCTATTTTTGAATATCCAAAGCATAATATAAGACACAGATGCTTTCCCGGTTTTGATCATTGCTAAAAATGCATGTGCGAAACAGCAAGAGAGAAGCCAGGGACGTAGCAATTGGAGAGAGCCACGTCAACAATATGTTCAACAGATGACACTCACATGAACTCTAAAAGTATGTAGGATACACCCCTCACTGTCTAGCTTGTTACCAGACCTTTCTAATCTCTCATCTACCATCTCTCTAATAAATGACTCCTTTATTTATAATTTTATAAGATCAGTTGCAATGGTCTAAGTCTAACAACAAAATCCCAACATGAAAATAGTAGCCTAATTAATTTTCTCTGCAGAAAACAAAAGGGATTCTTGGTGCAAAACAGGCACATGATTCTACTGCCAGCGAAAGTCCAGACTCGTGGGTAGACTGAGAAACACAATTCTACAAGCAGCAGTGTCTCTGTCTCTCTGTAAGCACAGAAATTATACAGTATACATCTGCTCTGTTGTCTACTCTGTCGCATCGCTTGTTTTGTGATCTTGTAGATCGCCTATTTTCAAATGACCGAGCTGAAATGCGTAATGTATGTTTTGTAATAATAATAATCTAAATCTAAATCTACAAAGTAACTACTACCAGGAGAAGCAACGCATCCACCTCGTTGACGGCAGACTGCTGGGCGAGAGCTGGCGCTTTGGCATGGGGGGTCAGATCAATATGGAATGAATTCTGTACTGGCCATATAAGGAGCATGTCTTGAGTGTACAGGGTTTGATGAGGTCAGATCAACATATGGAATGTCAGAACAGGTCAGCTCCATATATGGAGATCTAAGGGTGGTAGCGGGGACATTCTCTTGAGTGTACAGGGTTTGATGAGGGCCGGGCCTTAATTCTCGGCCTGTTGAGAACTCTAGTTTTCGCCGGCTGCCGGGCGTGGCTGCACCAATAACTTTGGGGCAGGCCCGTCTAGAGTTTGAATGGACAGGTATCAGTCAAAAGGGAGACATCGAAGAGGAAGGTTGGATGGGGAAGGATCAACATGGAATGTAAGAAAAGGTTTTGACATACAGTATATACCTATAGAGATCTAAGGGTTTGAGGTCAGATGGAGAGTTGCTGGCCAATATTGATGGTATCGGGGATCTCCATATATGGGCTTAATTGCGACGGCAGGTATCTCATCAGGGATCTCCACGAGACCTGGGCCCCATATATGGGGTCTTTCACCTGTATGGGGATTTTGAGTGACTGACTGACGGACAAAAAATTATGATTTCATAGTAAATGCGTCCTGCAGTCACAATTAACCGAAGTTTTCAATTGTAGTGGAGTAAAGGTATAATGTTTGCCTCTGAGATGTAGAAGTAGAAGTACTGAAAATTGGAAATACTGCAGTAAAGTAAAAAAATATTTTACTTAAGTACAGTACTTAAGTTGAGTACTGCTCTGTCTTCTAGCCTCTCCCTTATACCGTCTCTCTCTTCTACTGTCTTCTACTCGCTGGCCCCTTTTCCACCGGGGTTGAACCAGTTTGGGGTTTCTTCCCTGTCTAATATTGAAGTAAATCAGAGTGTTTCCACTTAAAATGAATTGATTCAGAACCCTAAAGTTGGTTCGGAACTGGAACCAAAAAATGGCAGCCGGTTCCGCGAAAGCGGCAATGTTCCAACTTAATCTATGAACGGAACCAGTTCTAGAACCAATGTTCCTTTTGGTTGAAAAGGGGCCTCTGTGTTCTACTCTCACCCTCTCTCTCTCTGTCTGTGTGTCTGTCCGTCTCATACACAGGCAGTGAACGTGAATGAGCGAGCCCCCTGATCTCCCGCTGGAGGGCTGCTGTCAGCGTGGCCTGGAGTGGGCCGTGTGGAGCCGCTGTCGGAGGGTGTCGTGTTTCCACGGTACACACTGTGGGCCCTCTGTCCTGCCCCGTGGCCCGATCTCAATAGGTCCTTTGATGAGCCAACCCGAAGCCTTTCATCGTGCACCTTACCCCAGAGCACGAGATGGGGGGGAGGGGTCACACAGCACAACACCTGGCAGGTACGCACACCCCACGTGCCCGTGCTAAAACAAAAGGTACTCTGTCAAGACGTTTATTGGAAATTAATTTCCTCTTCCCGGTCGTTTTTGCATTCATAAAAACTCGGGACAGACGAGGTAGGAGGACGGATAGGCACGAGACACTGCTCATATATCGACAGTGACAGGAAGTAAGAGGGTTTACATCAGGGCATTTAAGGCAATGCATGTGACTCACTCGCCCAGGGCAAACTTCTCACATACTTAGAAGCAAGCATCCACAAGCAATTGTGATAGTCTGCCTGTTGTTTTTATGAAACAGCAAATAATACATTTTTAGTGACAGTGAGAGTTTGGTTGCTGTAGGCCAATTTAACGAGCTAAACCTGATTTCTCTCTCTTAAAAAAAGCCAGCCACAGCTTAAGAAGATGGCAATTGTCATCTAGACTCCCAACACAGCTGGGAGTCTTACTCTTAAGTTAAGGTTAATGGTTCACAAAACATGTGCAGCACTCAAGGAACCACGTTAAGAAATTAAAATGTTTCAATCCAACAACTTTATTACTGTGCTTCACAATGATGCTACATGAGGGAGTTAGCAAGATAACAGATACACTAACGTGTTGAGACTACGCAAGCAGAGACAGTGTAAGGAAATAAAAATTATTGACGCAACATGAATAGAATAAAGGCATCGTTGTGAATACATTTAGATTTAGAGTTCTTTACAAATGGTTGGAAAGCAAATTATTTAGTTAGTTACAGTACTAGTTATTTTATTTGTTGATTTGTTTAACTATACTTTCAACCTCTCTATTTCTCTATTTGCAGATGTCATTATTGGCCAATATTGGCCATATAAGAAATTAGTATTTTTCTTTACAAATAGCAAAACTACCCGATCTACGTAGATTGGCTCTTTCATCTTATGATGAAGTCAAAAATAATAATCAAGTGGCTAAATCGTGTTTTTGACTACGTAAAAACAACCAAGGCTTTGCCGAGGCTGTCCGTGTCCCGCCTGTGATCGTTGGGTGTCCCCTAGGTGGGCCCCGGACCCCAGCTTGGCAACAACATGATTGACCTGCTCCATCTGTCAAGAAGACTCAGGCCGTTGGCTGCTTCCACACACCTGTGTGTCCCCTGCTTCCTTCCTCTTAGCGTCGCCTCAGACACTGTGCCATCCTCTTCCTCCTCTTATCTGCAGTTCAAAGCCCGACGACTGAATTATCTCCGGACGGTAAAAGAGACGGGAAACAACTGTCGGCAGCTCTCAGTCCACCGGCTCTCCTCAGACAACCCGCTGGGCCAACAGGTCTGTCTCCCTGCTGCCTCACAGCAGATCGGTTATTTTCAATTGGCAGAAACGCATATAGGGTTGAAGTGGTTAATGTATATATGTTTTGTAATAATCGACATCTACAAAGTAACGAAAGTGTTCTAATTATTGTAGTGGAGTAAAAGGTACAATATTTAACTCTGAGATGTAGTGGGGTAAAAGGAAAAATATAAAAATCACACTCATGTGAAGTGAGGGGCGCTCTTATTATCATTCATACATCAACATACATCCCGTTCTGTGCTCAGCCAATCAAGTCATCACATTCCGTGCTACAAACACACACAGCTGTGCATAGGAGGGCCTCAAAAAATAAAAAAGTAACTCGAAAGTGTACATTACTTGAGTAAATGTACTTGTTTCTTTCCACCACTGTGTGCTCATCTCAATGCCGAGAGAGAGAGAGAGAGAGAGAGAGAGAGAGAGAGAGCGCACACACACACACAGTGAGGACATCAATGCCTGTACATGAGCTCTCATCAGACAAATGCTCTCTCTATTTCCCCTGGTGGAGCGTGGTGTCATTGGATAGTGGATGTTAGGAGGAGAGGCGGAAGCTGAGGTCTCAGGTTTGAGTGGCCACAGAGCGGACTTGACTGAGGTGTTGAGAGGAGAGTTGTGGAGGCCGAGTCCACAGGAGATAGAGCAGAGTGGGGATTGAACTTGCTTGAGAGGGGTGGGTGGGTTTGCCTGGGGTGCGTTGGGGCGGGGGGTAACGACACCCCTCTGCAGCATGAGCGGAACCTATTGGACGCTGCACACCTGCGGCCGCTGATCAAAGGCGCGTTCCGTTCCGTACGTGTGCAGACGTGGGTCGGACGAATTCGTTTTCCATAATATTTGATACTCTACAGACGGACCTCAAAGTAAAACAAATGAGGAATGTTTGGAAACAGCACACGTTTCCAGTACTGACGACATCTCAACACAAGCCAGTGGACATTAAACGGTTCACCACCATACTGCTTGGCCCGTACAGTATGGACTGCTACTTAGTTGATTTAGAGAAGTCTGAGCGCTCCACACACAGATACACCTCACCGGCCCACCCGAGCCCCTCTCGTCTGTCTTGGCTCTCTGGCACACAAGGTCATCGGATCCGCTAGCCAGTCACGACACTCTAATTAAGGCGACTGATGGACACAGCTAATTGGTAGGATTTATAACCTCCTTTTATGATGCTTTATGAGGAAGGCAAGTGGAGGGCATTACCATTTATAGGCCCTCGGCTCCATGCTGCATGGATCCCGACCAAGCCTGCTGAACACTGCAGCAGAATGGGAACTAAGGTACCTCAGGTAGGTCTGTGGGGAACCTTTTCAGGACCTGCGTGTCTTCGTATGCGAGTATAGCGGCGGTAGAAAATGAATACATCCTACTATTAAGGCGTGAAATCTCTCTCGGTGTGTCAGCTATTCACGTACAGTAGAACCGTCCAACCAACTTCAAACTCGACGGCGCGCATCGCAGATGACCCAATGCGTCGAGATAGATACCTTTATTCTGTGAGAGAATTTCAGTCGCTCAGAGACAGTTAAAGGGCCACTTCACCCCTTTTGCAACAAGATCTGATGATGTTTAGGACACAAGAAACACTTTCCTGGTGTGTTTATGTGTGTAATATGTGTTTTTAGATATTTTAGTCATGATGCCATGTTCATGACCAAAGTTTGTCATGAAAAATGTGGTCTCACTTCCTTCCTGGACTACAAGTCACACCTCCACGCAGCCTCCCCCCTCTCCACAAGGAGGGGCAGTGCACCAAGGCATTATGGTCATTGTAGGAATGACCATAATGCTTTGTTCAGCGGTCGCCACAGTGAATCATCTGCCTCCATCTCGCCCTGTCCTCCTCTTCTCTCACACCAACTAACTTCATGTCCTCCTTCACTACATCCATAAATCTCTTCTTTGGTCTTCCTCTAGACACCCTGCCTGGCAGTTCCAAATTTGAAATACAAAAAATCTCCATATATATAGTATATGCAGGCATACAGCGGGTACACTGCCACAGGTACAATGGGTATTGCATAACCGGGTGGAGCATGCATTCTCAACTTGCTATAGACAATAAAGGAATTCTGGACAAAATGCCACAGCGGACTAAATCATGTCTAACAAATTGTAACAATAAAACATTAATCTTAGTCATTATCATTATCTCATGGGAGTCTGTGTCCAACAAATTAGGGGTCCTTGAAATAAATACAAAATCACACCCATGTGAACTAAGCCGTGCAGGATGCTCAACACCACCGCTGGCTGGCTGCAGTTACAGTTAGTGCTCAGTGTGAATGGCCCTTTTAGGCTGCTCAACAGTGCCACTTTAGGTCACCCAGCGGTATTGCAGCTGATCGTACCCAAACAGACAGACAGACAGACAGACACACATACATACAGACAAACACGCGGCCAGTCATTGGAGTGGTTAGGCACCGCTCAAAAAGGTTTAGGAATCACAGTCATTTTACATTATTAATCGTTATTTTATAGTTTGGATAATCAAAAATAGCAGTCTTACAAGCTCATACATAGTTCATGTGCTTGTAGATCTGCTATTTTTTGAAGAATCGTGAAAATGTGTGACAAATCTTGAATATATGGTATTTTTAAAGTGAAGATTTTTAACTAAAATCTTTGCTTCTGGGACAAAATATTTTGAGATATGGATCCACAGCCAAATACATATATGGGGGTCCTACACATGAAAAGGTTTGAGCACCACGGATACAGCAACAGAGGTGTTTTCGGAAAACTCTTAGAAATTAGAAGACGTGTGTGTATAGAATCGGCCTCAGGTCTTATAATAACATTTTATTCATTCAAATGAGTCTCGTATAAAGTTAGTCCGAGCGAGGACACACCAAAGCCTGGGTGAGGCAGGAAGGCAGGCTGTAATGGCTGTGTGGTTATTGATTGTATTGTCAGGGTGGCTGACCAGGGTCCTGGGCGTGCTACAGGGCCCAGTCCATCTGTGGACAATGCAGTCAGTTACAGCTCACTGCTCCGTCTAATAAAGGACAGGCAGATTGATGTCACCAGTATGGTTGAACTCTGCCTAACACTCGCCAGCACCCCTCTGCGTGCACACGCACGCACGCACGCAAGCACGCACACACACACACGCACATGCACACGCACACGGTCGGGGAGGGGTGAGAGGTGGTGGAATCATTATTTTCCCCTACCCTTAGAGATCTCTTTTCCAGTGATCATAAGAACTGGGGATCCCATTGAGAATAATGTGACTCTGAACTACTGTACAGTGTACACCACTTGAAGTATGAGTATTTGGAAGAACGGAGCGTATTCTAGTGCTTGTACAGTATGCTATATTCGTGGCGGGGCTAGAAATCAATTTAATAGCAATTCCATGCAGCTCTGCTCATGCACCTTTCTCATTAAATCCTTTAATTTTGTAATACTAAAATAACGAATACAGAATTTGTAATAAACGTTTCTGCGATAGGAAAACAACCTCAGAGAAACACACACACACACACACACACACACACACACAAACACACACATTTCAAGCCAAAGCGCACAGCGCACACACAAATTATGTGCAACCTGTTTGTATCAAACAGAGCAAGAAAATGCAGTCTGTCTGGGATCTGTGTGCATCCCCTCGGGGAAAAACTACCCCACGCTGTCAGTCAGTCAAGCACACACGCACGCACATGCACACATACACGCACACACATGCACTTGCACACACACATGCGCACGCACTGACACGCACACACACAATAGATTCTCTTTCTTTAACAGCAATACTTATACAGCTGACTTCTACCAAGGAAAGGAGAACTCGGAGCAGAGTTGTGGCGTTATGGCGTGCTTGACAGACCACTGAGTGAGTTCTCTCGTAATAAAAAGGTGTAACGATCACAGCCGTGATGATGGCTTCATGTTCTGCTGGTTAAAGTCGTCTGCTTTAGGAGGAAGTTGGCGGTCTGGGGGGGAGGGGGGCTGGGGGGTCGGGGCCCGTCTGAGCGTTTGGCTGAGCCCCAGCCCCACAGCCTCGGTGGCAGCCGTACGAGCGATTACTTCTGCGCAGCCAGCCAAAACACAAAAATCAATAAACAATCTCAACGTTTCGGAGGGCCTTTCGTCTGACCTAATAAATGTCTCAATTCACTGTTATGACTTCATTTTGCTTTAACGTCTTCTTCATGTGCATTTTTTGCCGATCAATTAGAGAATGGAGTGCACCATCCCCCCCACCCCCAACCCCTTCCACGGACCGCCACGACTCCTGTACTCGATCCGTGGCTGCCACTCTCACTCACTCACACACACACACACACACACACACACACACACACACACACACACACACACACACACACACACACACACAGAGAGAGAGAGACGCACGCACGCACGCACACACAGTGGTGCACAGTCTGCACATATATTCCAATCCCATGCGCAAGGTGAATAGCTATTTTTATCCTTGAAATTAGATACGTTATGAAAGCACTGTCCAAAAAGGCACAGAGGGTACCACTTGCCGAGCAGAAATCTATACCACTACAAAACATTTCCCGGGGCACAGTAATTGTGTCTCCTTTTAGGTGAAGTTTAATATTTTCCTTCTCACTTCTATTGGTAAATGTTCTGCATATCTATAGCGCCTTCATCCAAAACACTTCACAATGTGCGTTACATTTATCCATTCACTTGCATGTCAGTTGTGTCACCAAAAGACGTGCAAGGCACTACTCATCGGGAGCAGTTACACTTCTTCGACATGGAGCAAGTCGACCTGGGAATCGAAAGCGGAACCTTTTGGTACTGCCTTCTGACGGCAGACACACAGACTAAAGTTAGCGTCCTACATCGTGCTCTTACAAATCCCATCGAGTAGCAGTTTGGGTTTGCTCAGAGCAGGTAACAAGATGTGTACATATAGTAAGTGTGTAGGAGAGGCTCCATTTCCAGGCTGTCAGTGACAATGACGAGCACAGTCTCTCTCTCTCTCTCTCTACCTCTCACTCTCTCTCCACCTCTCTCTCTCTCCGGGCTGCCTGCTGCTGTCACAGGCCCTAATCCTGGCGCTGCAGGGATGACAGGTGAATGGTGCCAGAGCCCCTGGTCTGTGACTGGGAGAATCTCACACGCGCGCCCCGCCCCCTCTCTCTTGTCTCCCATCGATTCTGCCAGTTCCCATTATTGTCAATCAGAGGCAGCCGCGTCTCCATAGGGAGGAAACCGTGCATCAGGGCCAGCGAGCTGCGGCACAGAGAACCGCTGCATGCCTGCCAGGCACCGCATCAGCCTTGGGCCACTGAGCCCCCCCCCACCCCACCCATCGCCCCCTCAAGAGGCCACCCCGGGCAGGACGCCAACTCTCAAACAGGACCTTTTTTTTGCTTTACAACGCCCAGTGCACGGGGCCCGCCCGAGAAGCACCGAGGAGGTGAAAACCTTTGGAGCACGAGCTGCACTTGGTTGCAAAATCCAGGTCGGCCGAGGGCCCCCCTCTCGCCCACAACAAACGCAGGTTCACGGCCACGGGTCTGTCAGCGGAAAAGCATTACTGCTCCCTCAGACGTGACTGCCTTGTTAGAAAAATGACATAATAACAATGACAGGAGTAATGAAACAGCAGCGAGGCGCTGTTCCGCAGGACGGGGTGTGGATGTCGGGAGGGAGGGAGGTGGCTGCTCTCAGGGGCCAGGTCCATCAGAGGGGCCCAGATGGGTCCTTGTGCGAGCACATCCCCCTAGCGGCTCCCGTGACCCGCGCCCGGGCTTCTGCTGCGGCGGCGCGCAGGCGTTCTGGTTGGGTAATGTGACCATGCGGCGCCTATAAGCCCAGGGAGATTGATGGGAGCGCGGCGCTCCCCCTCCCCGCGCTGTAAAAGATTATCCGCTCACCCGCTGGAAACAAAGCTGTGATGGAAATTCGTCTCGCATCATCAGCAACAAAATATCTACACGGCGGAGCGGGAGTCTCTCATTTTTCATGGGCTATATATTAAATAAAAAAAGAGCATTAAAGGAAAAGGGAAGGGGGGTGGTCTGAGTGATAGCACTAGTTAGTATTATTTTTTTAAATGGGCCACTTGAATCAAGGAGATTATAAGGTTTTTATTGGCTGTCAGAAAACACAACTTTCTGCGTACTTCACCCGCTGAAGCTCATAGCGCTCTGATTAGAATGCCAGCGGAAATGAAAAGGAATGGAGCTGCTGGGAGGGAGGCCGCTGGGGAAGAGCTCAGATACCCTGGAAATCTGTTCTCTCTCACCGACATGTACGCGCACACACACACACACACACACACACAGAGCGTCACAACACACAATATATACAGTATGAATGGATAGGCCGCTCACCATCTTCAGGCAGTGGGATTAATACATTTTGGGCGGGAACCCCTTTTGGTGTTAGCATTATGCTATGCTTTAGCTATTGAAAAATAGCAGATCTACAAGCTCATAGCGCGCCAGCTTGTAGGTCTGCTATTTTTGAAAAATCAAAGAACGACTGACAGAAACATAGCTTTTTCAGAAAACTGTCAGGATTCAGAAGACAATTCTTTAATCTGATCTCAGGCCTAAATAAGTTAATACACCTTCGCAAGTTCGCACACACAGGTTCACACGTAGATCCACAGGCAGGATTCAGTTACTCCGAGAAGGACCGAGCCACAGTTGTTCTAGCAGGATACATGAGATGCATCTGTTTCAGTGTTATCTCTCTCTCTCTCTCTCTCTCTCTCTGTGAAGTGAATATTGTATTCAGCTGATATAATGTGTTATTTGAATTCCCCATTAGGGGTGGACTGTGCAGTGCATCTGGGTGAAGAAAGGGCCTGTTGACGCTGGTTGGTGTCGTGCAGAGCAGAGAGCCTGGCTCCGCCAGCGCTGCAGCGTGCCGGAGACGATAAGGATGAACTGATGGCTGAGCGACATGCAGAGAGAAGCCCACTAGAGTGTTAGCCAAAGGGTCACCTATACCTCAGAGCAGTGGTGGACGTATTACTGAGAAAAGTATACACATAGCTTATTTACGTATTCTAACTTTGGGTGTTAGCGTTAACTATACCTTATACGTGATGATATACTACAGCGTATTATCAAAAGCATCAAAAGTATAGAAGATCCACAAGCTTGTAGATCTGCTACTTTTGCTAACTTTGAATTGGAATCGTGGAAAGTAACAGTTTTGTACATGAGGTTTCCACCCGACAGAGACAAAATATAAGTCCTGCATTCAAATTTAAAAGTACAAAACTATTGGCAAATAAAACCCCCAAATCAGCAATCGTGCTCAGATTTCTAAATGTTTCGAAAAATCTTGCGCGTCATTGGGAGCTTGTAGAGCTAGTATAAAATAGGTCAAAATAATTGTAGTGGAGTAAAGCACTACAATATTACTCAAGTAAAGTAAAAGTACTTGAGTAAATGTATTGAATTACTTTCCAGCACTGCCTCTGAGGAAGCTGGCACGTCACGTTGGAGCCTAAACGATTTTTAACAGGAAACCAAAACCAACCCTGACCACCATATTGTAATTTCAGTTCCACCTTTTGATGGCGATGGAGAGGGGACCTAAAACGCAGCCTATGGGGGGCTACGCGATGGAGAGGGGACCTAAAACGCAGCC
This sequence comes from Protomyctophum parallelum, assembly GCF_964188405.1. NCBI lineage: Eukaryota > Metazoa > Chordata > Actinopteri > Myctophiformes > Myctophidae > Protomyctophum > Protomyctophum parallelum. The sequence goes on from NC_139718.1 coordinate 11,349,138, forward strand.
TATGGGGGGCTACGCGATGGAGAGGGGACCTAAAACGCAGCCTATGGGGGGCTACGCGATGGAGAGGGGACCTAAAACGCAGCCTATGGGGGGCTACGCGATGGAGAGGGGACCTAAAACGCAGCCTATGGGGGGCTAAGCAATGCAATAGAAATAAATTAAACACTACCAGTATTTGAGAAAACGTTGTCGGCTCAGTCTTGTCAGTTTGTTCAAATGCCACTTTCTGTTTCCCCAGGAAGAGAGGGAGGGAGGGCGAGAAAGAGAGAGAGAGAGAGCAAGCAGGGAACATCAAACTCCTAAACATGACAGAGCTGGCCCTTTCTGACGAGAGGAAGGCATTGATTTTTCCTCCATTTCACCATCAATCTGGTGGAGAAGAGGTGGCTTGTGGATGCTCAGACAGCTGATGATGTGATTTGTAACTGTGGACCACCGGAGAGCCGGGAGAGAATTGCTCTGAGTCTCGACACGTGGCGAAGTGACTGGCGACTTCTTCAGCAACCAGCACACAAGATTAACAGTGGGCGATCTATTGATAATCTCCACAGGCTCAGGGAGTATTTCCTCTGTCACACACAGCCACATTGCAGCAAACGCTTCCATTTGGAGTCGATAGAGCCATTGTCAAATCGCACAAGTCCCTACAGTATCATTGTGTTGTAAATTATATTTAGCGTCTGTAATAAAACAAATAATGCGAGAAACAGTGAGGGAAATAAAGCAGTTGAGCGTGTGACAATTTCACAAATAAATGTGTAAATCTTGCAAATTTCACACCACAATTCATTTTCGTCGTTGTCCTAAATACTGACAACCATTTATTCAACACAAATTCAGCCAAAGCATTTGGAATAAATATGTTTCAGAAGCGCATAGGCAATATTTTAAGTACTCATAACACACAGGAATGATTACTACATCACTTATCTTAATATATAGGCAGGACATAATCTGCTCAATGTTTCACATACAAATAATCATGAGATCCCAATAGACGTAATGACAAAGTAGCGTACATTTTAACCAAACCTCTCTCCTGTAGTGTTTACACAGCAACTTGGTGCAACAAAACATACTGTAGTATATCAATGCATTTTTCAACATATAGTAGCCTACTGGGAAAGACATGCCTTAGGCATCGTTACACACCGGGGTTGTAAAATACATTATACATTTTTGAACTGTTGTTGGAGTCATGAGTATATCAACAACACACAACACAAATGTTAAGCTGCGGTGAAGTGACACCGTTTGTGTTCAGAAGGAGGTTGCTTTTCTCCCAGTGAATAAAGCCATCAATGTATGAGGCATTAACCCATTCACCGGGAAAGCATAATTTTAGATTTTAACCACTTTAACCATGCATACTAAATAATCTGGCTATTAAAAACACAATTAAAAATACAAGCTCATAGCGTGTCACTTCGTTCTATGAGCTTGTAGAACTGCTTTTTTTATATATATTTTTTAAACTACGGTTTTTAAGTTAAATCTTTGCAACTGGGGATCACTGGAATAACATAACATATATGCATATCATTTTGGGGGTCCACTCGTATACTAACATACGTATGAATAGCTTTGATGGTAAATATGTACCTGCAGTTTTGTATTGTTTATTCGTCACGCCCCGCGGTGTGTAAAGACCTTTAACCACATTGACCCTAGTTTCCCTATTCTTAGAAAATATAATATAATAATATATAAAACCTTTTTTTTTGTGAAAAGCAGATCTACAATCATCATGAGGTGCTTGTAGATGGACTTTTTTTTTGTTGCCATTTGTCATACAATGAAGTATAGGGCTTAAATGGTCAAGGTGGTAATTATTATTACAGTAACAGGGCCAAATGCATAATCACCACACTGAGGGTTTGATGGATATTTTTTTTTTACCATTGTAATGTCTATCTAACATCTAGTGACAGGGGGCAGGCTTTCTAAAAGGAAGCTGTAATCCTCTTTAGATCATTTGCAAAGCAATTAGGCATGCTTCCACCGCTATTAAATATAAAGATAACAGCCTACGAGATAAGATGCTATTTGTGCTACATATCAAATGGAATAGCTGCCTAAGAGGCCTGATGTACAGGCGATAGTTTTAAATCCTTGTAATGAAATTAAAAAATTATGATAGTAAAAAAGAAAATTGATAGCTACTTCTACTGTACTACGTCTATCATTAAAGATGACACCATGAATAAAAACGTCCACACAATTTAAATGGATCTATATGGATGGACCTGCAATTAAGCATCGCTCTCAATATTTTCAACACCAGTGCAATAATTAGAAATGTGTGGTTTCATGAACGGTATCGACATTCTGACATTCTAAATGAACAAGGCAAATATATACTTTTAGCTGCCAAGTACAGAGTATTATTAGATAATGTACAATATATGTATGCAAGTGCAGGAGGGCAGCCATACACACACAGTCACAGGGAAACACACACGCACACAAGGCTATAGCGCTGTCCAGAATGATGACGCTAGATCATTAGAAGTTCCCAATGTGGGGTCCGGGGACCCCTGGGGGTCGTTGAGGGGGTTCCGGGGTATGGAGGGTCCATTTGTGTTAAACACAGAGGGTTTTACAGAGTAAAGATTTGTGTCCCGGCGATAGAAATTGTATTAAACGAGGGTCCGCACGTGGCCTAATGTATATGAAAAGGTAGAGAATCACAGCGCTATAGATGACTGACATGGATTCAACATCAGTTGAACAGTCATATCTCTCTACATGCATTTGTCAGCAGGGACCAAAGAGACCACCGAGCCTGTCTTTGCCTATACGTATGTCCACCCCCCCCCCCCCCCCCCCTGATGACAACAAAGGCAACCCCAAAAGCAAATTCCCCAGTGACCTGTGACCTCGAGGAGAAAGGGAGCCCTGCCCCACTTGCATAGAGAGCAGGTTCAAACGGAGTTTATGACACCCCACCCCCACCCAGCCAGCCACCCACCCACCCGCCCACCGCCCCTCCACCTTCCTCTCCACCCATCAGTGGACACTGGAAGCCTCCACACTGGGGTGGTGGTGGTGGTAGGTGGGGGTGGATGGGGGGTGGGCGGGGGGGACAGCCCAGGCATCACTCATTCACTCGCCTCCTAGGTGCCTTTGTCAGGTGATTGCTGGCGGAAAAAGGAAAACAGATCAATACATCTCCCATGGGCCTGACAGGTAATCTTTACCTGGGATGAAATATGAGAGTCACCAGCCCGCTGGATTCCTTAACTGTAACAGGGGCACGGAAAACCACCCCCCCCACCCACACACACTTCCTGGCCATTGGAAATTCCTTCTTTGGGGGGGGGGGGGGGGGGGGGGGGTAAGTATGGTCTGGCTAAGGGCGGTGTCAAAACGGTGGCCGCTAATTACCATAAAATAGTGGGTTCTTTACGGGTCCATTTGGTTCCATTCGTGCACTCAAGAGTTACAGACCCAGAGGGGTCCCTGGACCCCACTTTGAGAACCACTGTCATGGACACAGGTGAGGCACGCCCTGCCACACGTAACAGAACCACTGTCATGGACACAGGTGAGGCACGCCCTGCCACACGTACACCCCTCTGTGAAACCACTGTCATGGACACAGGTGAGGCACGCCCTGCCACACGTACACCCCTCGGTGAAACCCGACTTCCTTCCTGTCAACTTCCCTGGCACCCAAACTACAGACTGATGATGTATAAGTCTAGTGGAGAGAAACTCTCAATAAAACACTAACACGGGTCCAAAACGCATCAATGTCTCACAGGTAGACTTTAGATTAGCCACTAATTAATGTATCACTGTGTATTTTCTACCTGTGAGTGGGCATCCACCTGAGGCATGTTCTTATCAATCAGGTCTCGTGTCCCCTGAATGAAGCAACTATAGGCCACAGGAGCACTTTAAACTTATATAAGTTTCATAGATATAGACATTGGCTATTTTAATAGCCAATCTACAGATCTGCAAATCTTGAAATAAAATGTGGACAACACAAATCTGGCACGGAGCTATCGCACAAAAGAAATAATCATATGGCGGTTAGGGATAGGGACAAATAGGCCTACATTAATTTGGTGGTCCATGGTATGAAAATATTTGACAACCATTGTTTTAAATAATAATTAAAACATTTGGAAACAAGCTAAAATCTGGCAACTACAAAATATTTACGAGCTACTTTACATAAAAACAAGACCAATGTCGCTTATAATAAGCGGACATGGCTGGCAAGCCGTCCGTCCATCAGTCCCCACACACTGTGTTAAGGCTGCGGCAGCCAGTGGGGCGTGGCTGAGCACTTTGACTGATTCCTGTGGCAGGAAGTCTTCTGGAGACACAGAGGCATTCATTTAGATGAGTGTTGCACACACAGCATTTATAAATGTCACACCCAGGCCAACATGATCACATAAAGCCTTCTCAAAGGGATGATCTCGAGGAACTATAATTCATGGTAATTTACAAATCTGATACCGCCGCTCATCGATGTAATCTGTTGAAGAAAGGCTTCGAGGAGGAGCCTTAACAAGACGTGCGGTAAATAGATTGATAATAATGCCTTTTCATTTCGCTGAAAGGTATACCGCTGGTAACGAGTCGTGAAATTGAGAAGGTATTTCCCCTGGACTCTGATGTACATATTACTCATATTGTTATTTTAATATTTGTTTTGGAATGAAGAGAGCTCCAACGGAAAGGGTCCTCGTGATGTTTATTGTTTCTCATCACCCGCTACCCTGCCGTTAGTGAGGGCCACCACATTGATTGGTTAGCGGCCGACAAGGACATGGTTATACTGTAAGTTTGCAGCTGGTTTAGTTTACGCATGGAGTTGATTATTTTTTAAGTATAGTTTAGTTATGGTTTAGGCATTGTTAGTGTGGTTTAAAAACAACGTATTTGTTAGTTTAACATGATACTTAGAATCCCTATTCTGGGGGTAAACATTCGCCGAAAATAGCCACGCTGTGAACTTGTACTATAGATATTTTCCCCCAAAAAATAAAGAAAAAAGATCATATCAAGTATTGAGCCCCAGGTGGTTAATTGCAAGGGACAATAAAAATAGACATCATTATGGTGCATTCACGCCGGACGTGACACAGATGTTTTGAGAATATACATGACATCAAGCAACGTTTCACATCTATGCACGGAATGAATTTAAGTGCAAGTTGAGAAATGTTCAACTGACATTTTTGCTGAAATGAACACAGTGTGTGTTGGGGAGTTAACATTGCTTCAAGCTAAAAGGTCACGCCCGGGATTTTACATGTAAAAAGCTTGCTGATCAGTTTATAACCGGAAGTTATTTTGGAACCCCTGTTAAGGTTTTCAACAGCATTATTTCATTCCAAATGTATCAGTTGCCACTGTACTGATCTTGTAGAGTGTTGATGGTCAGTGTCTGTGATTACAAGTCTGATTGAACTTTTATCAACCAGCTTTCCATTATTACTTTTAGTGAAAATGACGGTACGTTCACTGATCCACTTGTGGTGACATCAATGACACTCAGTTTGGTTGGTTGCTTATTTATGGGGTAAGTTTATTTAGACAAATTAAATATAAATGAAAAAAATCTAAAACAGTACATTATATTCTCTAACATGTATGCAATGATGCCATTTAATTGATGTATTATTTAGGCAGGGGTGGGGTATTTTGGTGGGGTTTCATGAACCACTACTGTTTCAGGGTTAGGGTTAGATGTGGTTGAATAATTGAATGAATTCATTATTAACGGTTATACTGTTAGTTAACTTTAGTCGTGGTTATGGTTAACATTGACGCCTGGTGCAACCTATACGTTGTTCTACCTTTGATGCCGGAGCGCTCGCTGTGTCTCATCAGCTATTGCTATACATGTAGCAACATAACCATTTAAAAAAAAGAACGAATCAGAATATGAAGGTTTTCATAAACCTTAGGTCAGGCCCTAGAAGGCGTTACCAGATTCGGTACAGATTCGTACTTTTGCTTTTGAAGCCAATACTTTTGTACTTTGACTCACGTAAACTTTGAATAGTGAACTTTTACTTTGTAAAAGACTATTTCTACAATAGGGTATTGATACTTTTACTAAAAATCACAGTTGTGTGAAGTGAGGGGCGCTCTTATCATCATACATCACATTCCGTGCTGCTCAGCCAATCAAATCATCACGTCATTCCGGCTAATCACTTTTGGCGTCTTCCCTTTTCTGCCCTCACTTTTCATCCTCAATAATGTACTTTGCGGCCCAGGCCGTAGCGTAACAGTCTGGGCACCGGACTGGTGATCCAGTCGCGGTGTGCCGCGGGTTCGACTCCCGGACCCGACACGGCCTTTACCGCATGTCATCCCCCCATCTCTCTCCCGTTTCCTGTCAGCCTACTTTCTATCCCTTAAAAAATCAATAAAGGCGTAAGCCGCAATAAAATTTCTTTAAAAAAAATAATAATAATGTACTTTGCTCAGCCAATCAAATCATCACTATGGTGGTGATCAGCCAATCAAATCATCGTGTTCACACAAACAGACAAAGCTGGTCATAGTAGGGGCCTCAAAAATGTCAGCATACATTTTCCACCAGTGAATCTGCCTGGTTCTCCTCTCTTATCTACTTCTTCCTCAACGTCACAGTCTGTTCAGTCACAAAGTAAAAATACTAACCACTAAAAAAAAAGCACTTTTAAAACAGGTCTGCGGCTGGCCTTGAACTTAAAATGCGCCGGGGGAAATTTGAATATGGAAGCTAAACGGAGGAAGAACAGAGGCGCGCCCTCGGCGTACGGCTTCCACGCTGCCTCCTGTGTTGTGCTAATGAGTAGCTTTGTAGCGAGTGTAGCCGTTCAAATCCATGCTAATAGGGAGGCCTGTTCTTTGTGGCGGCTCAGCACCGGCGGTCGCCTCTGTGTGAACTTCCATACAGCAGCATGTGGCGCTGAAAATGTTCTGATGCTCTCCTATCTGTGAGCTATAGTATACCATACCTACAGTACAGGTTACCCGCGGATATATACGCAATCTTGTTGGTTGGTTCCAATGCTGGCGGATACAAAGTAGAGCAAAGAAAAAACCCGCTCCCCTCCCTCACCACTCAACCCCTGACCATCACGCAGTGTCCCTGCTGACAAATGCTCAGGCTACTAAAGAAGACATAATTGTTGGGCTCGTGTGGGTGGGTGGGGGGGGGCACAGGTGGCCTGGAGACTGGTGTGTATAGACAGGAGAGAGGGAGAGAGAGGGAGAGAGAGAGAGAGAGAGAGAGGGAGAGAGAGAGGAGCTGCCTGCTTAATACAGAGAGTCTGGAGGAAGCCTCTTGAAGCTGCCTTCTGCCTGGAGGACATGGTGGACTGTGGGGTGATTAACTTTAACTAGGCTTGATTGCATTAACATTTCTCATCCTTTAAATACTAACTAGAAAGACTGAATGCTGATTTGAAGAGGAGCGATGTGTTCCATGGATGTTCTGCCCAGCGAGAGGAGCTCAAAGCGTTCAGTTTATGTCGAGCACAACAGTTCTCTATTGCTACCGTGCCTCCTCCTCCTCTCCTGTCTTGGATCACCCCACACCCACCTTCAGTTATCCAGCTGACTCACCCACCCCCGCCCTCCCGGGGGGGGGGACTTAATTTACTTCTGGAACATTTAAAGGTCCAGTCGGTCTGAAGCAGAGGCCTGTGGTTCTGCCGTTCTCCAGGTTCCTGGCGCCGCTGCAGCATCGGCAGCCTCCGGTGCCGCGGCGGTGCTAGTGGCTCTCCATGTCTCGTCTCTGAGCTCGTCCTTATGATAAGGAATGCTCGCTGCTGTGAGGAAAGGAGACGTCAGTCAGGTTTAAATGGCCAAGCATGATTCTACACATTAATGAACTTGACTCCGGTTCACAGCGACTCTCATTGCACTTACTTTCACCAATCATTCAGCAACAGCATTGACAAACACCTTTGAGTAGATGATACCCACAGTGCGTTGTCTGCAGATGCTTTGGATAGGATTGTATCCAAAGCATTGGCTCCCAGGCGTATAGTTTCAATGTACAGATTATTAATGTTCTGATATTATACTGTTTAGACCGATGATAGGTTCTCGGTTTACCTATGATCCTAGATTACTATCTCTATACATAATAATAATTGAATATATCAAATAAATTTCATTTTTATAGCGCTTTTCCAAGTGCTCAAAGCACTTTACAATGGTTTTTTCATTCATACATTGGGAGGTGAAGCATTGGGAGGTGAATAAATGTGATGTATTACCTCGTGTTGGTAAAGGTAATAAGGTATACCTTAATTACTGTAAATCGCTCTGGATTAAGAGCCTCTGCTAAATGTCTAAATCGTAAATTGTATTAGATGTAACTTTATAAAACCGATATTTCTCCTCAATGATTATGAATTCATGATTAGCTGAGCCACGTATGAAAAGCTTTGTAAAATGCTCCATGAACACACACACCTGTGACCACATGCAGTATTACTCACACCCCATGTCATGCCCAACAACGCCCCGTAGCTGTTCTACAGTCACTGCCACCAACAGCCTCTTGAGGCTTATTGCTTTAATAATAGAGATTAAATGTAAACTAAATATAAGAAATGTATGAATAAATAAAAGTATTACACAACGGCTGTGGGAACGTGCACCTATATATGATTGACAGGCATTGCCCTGCGGACATGCAATGACAAGTCTCATGGTTGATTTAGTGATTCATTAGAGTGATGGAGTATAGGAGAAGAAGCCATGTCTGTCTGTCTATACAGCGCTTTGAGTTTGAAGAGCCTTCCAACGGGGAGCGGTTCAAAGTGTGTTAGCCGGGATGCGAGGGGTCGGAAATTACATCATTTTCTTTACAGTAATGCACCTTGGGGAGAAAGAAAATAACCTTGTAAACAGGCATTTTTCATCATGACCATTTCCCTATAGATTACTCCAAACAACTGAATCGCTAATAAATATAAAATGTATTCCCCAACCGATGGATGGCTGGTATATATTGAAATAAACCTTTGAGCCAATCCCATCCAAGTAAACTAAGTACAGAATTAATGAGCTTTTGGTCAAGTGAACCCAATCCAATTTGGTCCCATATGACTTGTGGACATGGCTATTAAGAGACCAATCTTTGCCTTTCCTATGATTTAACTCATTCACCGTCTGTCAACTTATATGATGTGAGAGGCTGTGTGTTTGAGACTTCATACATCCTGGGTTTCACACACACACAAAAAAAGCCATGGTCATTTTCCTGATTGTGTTGACCTTTAAAGAAATCTCTGGGAAAATATCTGAAACTGAACTTGAAGGTGAGGGCCAATTTACACAGAAAGACGAAAGGAACGTTAAAACAATTGCAGTCAGACTAACAGGTTTTCTCCCCTTTCACTACTTTTCCGTGGATAAATAAATCTCGGCTGGTTTCCCCGAAAAAAGTTGGCAGCGGGCGGTCACACGAGACGCTTGTGAGGTGGTCCGGGAACAGAGGACAGGGGAACTAGAAGTGACATTGTGGCGGTGGGGCTGTCTCAAAGGATTAGGCATTACAGAGTTCACCGGCATGTGCTTTTGTTAGTTCCCATTACACCTGCTCGAGCCTCTTTCCACATGACTTCTTCCCCAAACTGATCCGGCGGGCAAGATAATTGATTAATATTTCTTGAGGGAATGATGACTAACCGTCGCTGAGGTTCAACCCAAAACATTTTTTGGGACGTGTTGGGTTAAACGTGGTCAATGCCTTCAGACAAAAACCAAGGAATGTTCATAATATTACAAACGATGGTTGGTATTTTAGTCTATGACTAATTCAATTTCTATCTTCTGTCCTGGCATTATATAGGATAAACTGCTTCGAATTTTCATATTTCTCTACATAATATTCATAAAAAAATAAAGCTTGTAATTGTAAGCAGTATGAATATATTATTCCAGATTTCCAGCTGGCATTAACAGGTTGCAGTCATCATATTCTGACTTCTCAAAACAAGGATATGAGCTTATATGAATTATTATAAGAAATTCACATGCAACAGTGATATTAATGATAACAAAAACTCTTAATTCACCCAAATAAATAAAAGAATTGTGTCCCCTAAATGTGTAACTGCTTGAGGAAAATCCCTACACGTATGTTCAACGGGTCTGATATCAAGGTCAATGAATGCATTATAGCACAAAAAGAAAAATTATGTCAATGGGAGAATTACAGTACAAGCATTTATTGGGGGGTGATAATGGCTGGCTGAATGGAACCATCTCAGCATCTTAATAAGCTCTCATGTGATGCTCTCTAAAAACAATCATTACAGGCCTTCCTGGAGCCCTCCCCTTCCCCCTGTTTATTAATCTGCTAATTACACATTGACAGTAATGGCCCCACTGACTCCCACACTTAAATGAACAAGGCTGAATAGCCTTTTAATGATTAGTCTCTCTCTCTCTCTCTCTCTCTCTCTCTCTCTCTCTCTCTGTGTGTGTGTGTACTGTAGTTTGGTGATAGCACTGCAGCGCCTGCTAAATAAAAAGCTCCACAAAGAAACTAAAACTGTAAAAGAACTAGTCATTAGCAGCACGGTTCGGTTCAGATAAACAGCAGTATAAAACGCACAAAACGAGGCCGTGATTTCAAGCGGTGCCTAATGCCCACCCAGTGCACTGCACGCCACACACACTGTGTGGGCACACTTGCACGTTTTAGCAAACAGAAAACCAATGCCACCACCAAAGTTTTGGTGGAGCAGCAGGCAAGGCAGAGAGAGAGAGGAGGTGGGATTGTGAAGGACACCAGAGGGGCGCAGTGTGGAGCCTGAGAGGGCGAAATAGTGCGGTGGGCTGCATTTCTGTCAGCAGAAGTGATGGCTGAGTGCTGGCGTTATTTGTCTTGTGCTGCCATGCGGGCCTCGCGCCAGCCTGGGCATTAATGAGAGGGGGCCGGACCGCCGGGCAGCGACACGCGGGGCCTCCGACGCAGGTGATCCGTCACGTAGCCGTCCTGCTCCGCTACATGGAGACAGAGAGCCACACGGACCAGCGGCGGTGGCGTTGGGGACCCCGACTGACTGAGGACCGGACCGCAGCGCACGGACGCACGCGCACACATGCACACGCACGGTTCCTCAGTTGTGCTTCTTTCCAAAAGACAGGTAAACGTCCATTAGGTTACATTTAAATGAACACTGGAGGTTTTACAGTGCAGTGTGCGGGTAACGTTTCTACGCCTCTTTTTGAGCTGGTAATCGAACCTGGGATTATTGAGCCATTATGTGAGCCACCGTGGTTACACTGGTCAGAGGGATAAGATGGTTGTCTTGCATATTTCACTAACCCACTACTCAAAACCAAACTCTAAGCTGTAGAAGATGGTTTCACAAGTTAAAGTATTGCTTTTTTATTGATAAAAAGGATTTATCAAGTATCAAGGAGTTTGCATGTTCTCCCCGTGTCCCCTAGGATAGGTAGGTAAACTCACAAAAACATGCAGTAATCCTGGTCTCTAAACAACCTCCCCCTGGCCAGCCGGGGCGCCTGATGGAGGGGAAAGGAACTGGTCGGAATAACGTGTTCTTTCCACACGCTACGTCCGGCCGGACAGGTGTCCCCTGTCAGGTGAAAAGAAGCGGCTTGGACTCTTCATGCATTGAAGGATGCATGAGGTCAGTCCGCTGCCCCCCCCCCCCCCCCCCCCCCCCCCCCCCATGTTGGCAGAGGAAGTGTAGCGCCCAGGCCCAGGATTATATTATATTAGATAATTGACACTGGGTGAAAAAATTGGTTGCAACATCGTGGGATAAAAATTAAGAAAAAAACAAACAAAAACAAGTTTTCAGCACCTCGGACAGCGACCTGGGGCATCCCTCAATAGGGATTAAGTGCAACCGCACGCAGTGGTGGAAAAAGTACTCAATTGTTTTACTAAAAGTAAAAGTATCAATACTGCAATGTAGAACGACTCCATTACAAGTAAAACTCCGGAATTCAAAATGTTCTTGAGTAAAAGTACAAAAAGAATTGGTATCAAATGTAATTAAAATACAAAAAGTATAAAGTACTCAATATGCAGAATGTCCCATGTCAAGATTGCAAATGTATAAAAATATTTTGAAAATAGCAAGCTAAAAAATTGTGAAATGTATATAGTGCTGAAGTGGTTACTGTATGATTTGTAATAATAATCAGAATAGTAACTAGTTACTAAAGTTTTCAAATAATTGTAGTAGAGTAAAAGTACAATATTTGCCTCTGAGATGTAGTGGACTAGACTAGAGGTAAAAGTACTGGACATACTGGAAATACTCAAGTGAAGTACAAATACCAAAATAATTACTCGAGTACAGTAGTCAAGTAAATGTACTTAGTTACTTTCCACTACTGACCGCATGCTTAGGCATTCCAATGATTTCACCTTGCGACATGTGCCCGTGACCAGGAAATAAAATATTTTTAATTGCAAAGAAAAACTCAGTTGTCCGAGTCCTGCTATACACACCACAACATGAACCAGGTGAGTCTGAGTTCATCACCTTCATCCCTTTCTAGATGATGAAGATGAAGGGCATTACATGAGACAGCATAGGAGGTAGAATAGCATTAATTAATGAGTCTGCATGTGAAACGAGCCAAAGCAGTTACAACCTATCTGGATTGTACTCCCTCTGCGTCTTTCCCTGACAAATTAATCTATCAGATTCAGACCCAAAAATCCAGTGTGGATTTGATTGATATTTTTCTTTTCTAGTCTAATAATATATTATATATAACCTAATAGTCCAAAAAAAAAATCGCAATGGGAAAAATACAAGCGAAACAAAAAGATTCCAGTATCTTTGCAGCCACAATGGATCCAACTTGAACGACAAAACGGGACTTCAAGCTTCACATAAAATACGTGACAATATACAACAAAAGCTTGATGTGCTTGTAAGGAATGGTTGTCTACAGCTGTAGTTGGACTGATGGTGTTGGTGAAAAGCACAGAGAATGGCCAATTTAAGACTGAGAAGTGGAACGGTCAGCTAATCCAAACAGATACCTCTTTTGAGAAGTTGTGTTGGGGGGTATTTTCACAGCCAGCTCCGACACTGTGCGGTAAAGTGCTAAAAGGCTAAAGAAAGAAGACAACGCAACAGCTGCGGTTCCGTCTCTGCAGCAATTCCCTCCGGGATCCTGGGAGACACCTCCAGTCACAGACCATTCTCACTCCTGATTACAGAGTTTCAAATCAAACGGCTGGTGCCTAATGTATATACTTTAGTAGTACGACAGTGTCCCACGCCAGAAACAGCACATCTACAGGATCACAATGTGTCGCACCACAACTCGGAAGCTTTGTAGGTTGCCTATTTTTGGCATGAGATACCTTATATGACAGAGTAAATCAGGCTTAACCCATTTTTTTCTTTTTCTTTTTTTTTTTTTTTTTGCGGCTTACGCCTTTTATTGATTTTTGAAGGGACAGACAGTAGGCTGACAGGAAACGGGAGAGAGATGGGGGGATGACATGCAGTAAAGGCCGTGTCGGGTCCGGGAGTCGAACCCGCGGCACACTGCGACTGGATTACCAGTCCGGTGCCCAGACCGTTACGCTACGGCCTGGGCCGGCTTAACCCATTTTGACCTGAGATCAGATTCTAAAAATGTCTTCTACATCCTGACCGTTTTCTGAAAAAGCTATGTTTCTAAAAATCTATTTGATTAAAAAAAAAAAAAGCAGATCTACAAGCTCATAGCGCGCTCATCAACCCCAAAAGGGGTTCCCGCCCAGAATGGCTTAACACCAAGTACAACAACCTCACTCCCTCCGGCCAACTCACACAGTTGCTCCTCGCGGTCACGAACGTCCACTAACCAAGAGATGGTCTTCTATGCTCATGGAACGCAGAGAGAATACACCTTTCCGTGCAAACAAGGTGTTCACCAGAAACCTATTCTGTTCCATTTTCCCCAGGGAATGTTTAACAATTTACAGCTATAAACATTCACTACGATGACTGTTCTGGTGAGAACGGCAACAACCCCCCCACCCCACCTCCAAAAAAAAGAAGAACCGGGCACACATAAACTGTGAGAGCTTGTCAGAGGGAATGCGCATCTCCTGGCAGCGGTGAGATTACCGAGCAGAGGCGCGGTGGAGCAGCCCGCCAAGGTAAAGATTTATACAGAGCAGTTGCAGCCGCAGAAACTGACATTGGGCGACAGGGGATGCATGATAAATCACTGTGGACAGGGGGCAGCAGACTCAAGATGCAGGAAAACACACTCCCAATGACGCCATGGGGAGACAGAGACGCTATACCCTCAAATATCCTTCTTTTAACCCATTTTAGGCGGGAACCCCTTTTGGTGTTTTAAACATTAGGTTATAATTTAGCTATTGAAAAATAGTAGATCTACAAGCTATCAATCTACAAAAATCGTGAAAATATTTATTTCAGAAAACTGGAGGATTTAGAAGATTTTTTCTAAATTTCGAGGTCAGGCCTGAATGGGTTAAGGATATTTGAGGATTACGGGGGTACTGACACAATTCATCACCTCCAAAAGAAAAAGCCGGAAAATTGTTCAAACAAATAATTGTTTTTAAACTGTTCATTCGTATAATTGAATGTAATCTGTCATCTGATTCGTGCTTCTGTTTTTGTTTACATCGAACACACAGCTGACTGACGTAATTAGCGGGAAAAGAAATCATCATCTATCATGTTTGAGATTTTCCCCACTTGTGTATTATTCTCGCTCACCCTGGCAGGCAGCGGACCGTGGAAGTTGCATGCCCCCCACCCCACCCAGGAGGAAATTGAGGGATACCCCTATTCGTGATTCTGCAACGGTGAATATGAGGGGTCTTTAAGGGGCAGGGGTGAATCTTTTTTTAGTTTTATGGGTGGTGGCTCAGCTCCGGGGAGGTGAAGGACAGAGTTGCCGGCCATTCCATCACTCAGTGCAATAAATGGATGCAATCTGTATCCCAGTAAAGCATTGGCTGTTTTTAAATTCCACCTCTTTTATCCAAATGAATGATGGAGCCCGGTACAGTGCACTGTGCAGCGATATTAATATACATCAGGGGCCTGCACCCCTCACTAAATCAGGGAACCACCAGCATTTGTTATTTAAATGACAAACGGCGGCTTCAAGAACGGCGAGTGCCGAGCGGGAGACACGGGAGAAGAAGAAGAGGTGGACGAACCAATTCAGATTTCAATCCGCCAAAGACACAAGACCCTCCGGGCCATCAGTCTAATGAAAAAAGGCAGCTCAACCGGTCCGAACGGGGCGGAACGGCTGCTGCTCTGTGCCACCCCCCCCCCCCCCCCTCCAACAAGGGGCCCGCTACCCGTCACACTTCTGTTTTACTGTTCTACACATGGGAGGATAGCTCTCTACACACTGCACCCAATATAACATGGCTAACAAGCCTGATGGTATAGACTCCCCTCTGCTGTTAAACAGGTTCACACACTACTATCCCAAACACCACCACACAACCCCACGCTTACAGTACAACCTTACATACGGAACGCGATGCAGATTTTAGTTTTTTTTTTGGATAACGGGTTATACAGAACAATATTCCAAAACTGTCCCCCATTTTCTAATGCAAAATGTAGCTTTGGAAACACACTGGGGTCATGTGTGTGTGGCGCACTTTGGACCATGTGCATGATGTCTCTGTAATTTGACTAATAAAGCAACCACTCCAAAAAGGGTTGAGGAGGCCAGAGGGGCATCATCATCAGTCCTGTGGAGGTTATTACCTGATGTTGAGAGAGGCACGGCAGAAGTCTTCTTCCTTCTCTTCACGTCACCGGTACACAGCAGTCCCAGATGGACATTAGTCTGTCTGTGGGACGGAGGCAAGCAGATAGACAGACAGAAGCAAATTAAGACTCATGAGAACGCCACAACAGACACATAATACATACATATACGCAGAAAAACACTGAAGTCCCCAGAACTTTTTTGTGTTGTCTTTTTAGCTCAAATGTCTGACTGTGCTGTTTACAATTCTGTCTAAAAAAAGTAATCAATCAATGAATTTGACCGATTTAAGGGGTGGAACAGAAAATGTGTCAAGCTAAAACGTCCTACTTCCTAGATCATAGTTAGTTTACAGTTACCCCATGCATATTTGTGCCGTGATTTCTTTCCCCCCTAAAACATGATCAGGTATTATGATTATACTAGGAGGAAGATTGTTTTCAAAAAATGATGGCCACACCCACCAGTTCATTAAGTGTACCTGGTTTTGACCTTAGCACCAACCACCTGAACTTAAGCCTCGCCCACAGCTGTGTGTGATAATGAGAGAGGATTAGGGTTATGATGTCACAAAAATTGTGTATTTTCGATTGGGCCTCGACTCAAAGGCTTTGAGCTTTCCGGAAGAAACCAAAAATACACAGAAGACATTTTTGAATATTCTAACCACACCTGGGGGTCTACTAGAGTAATCTTAACTCCATAGACACATACAAAACAGAAAAATCACGGTACTCCATCTTTAAGATGTAATTTGTACCCTTTGATATAGTGATTTTAAGTTCACGCCTTTACGCATCCGCTCTTTTCCACAACACAAACACAAAGGGTACGTTAGGACGAGGGGGGGAGGGGGTACAGGTGTTGCAAGGTTCATGTGCCTGAGTCACTGCAGAGTTCACATAAACAAATTACACCTGCTCTATATCTCCTCCAACCATATGTCAGACGCCCCGAAATAGGAAGAGCTCCCCATGGACTGTCACTGCCTGATTACTGAGATGTAAACTTAAGGTCAAGGTCCTTACCATCGCTGGGGCTGGGAGTGGGTAACATGATGGGTTGACATTGTTTTGTGTGTATGTACAGTGTGCGTGCGTGCTTGTGTGGGTGCGAAGTGCGCGCGCACGTGGGTGTGCACATGCACGTGGGTGTGCACATGTACGTGCATGCGTGCGTGAGAGAGAGAGAGAGATAGATAAGACTAAGGTAGGACTGAGCAATATGGACAAAATCAAATACCACAATATTTTTTTTATCTGTGCATGGGGAAGACTATTGGTGGTGCTTTCACAAAATAATGTATTTACACTATGATATTGTTTTTCAATCAATTATCATTAGTATTGACGTATGACAACAACATTACAATATCCCAAATGATATCTAGTCTGATATCGATATAAGCTAGTAGGCTATAAAAGAAAGAAAAATAATTACCCTCATGGGGTGCATTTGGTTCCATATTTACACTCTCTGCAACGAATTACCACTGAGCATTTTACTGTGTAATCTGAGGGTTTAAATAAGCGCATGGGTGGGCTGCAAAAGTAACAACAACCCGGTAATAAAGCAAGAGAATGGAGCAGCATACCTCCAGCATATGTGGCATTTCATAGTCGCAACACTGCCTGCAACCAAGTGACAATTCAAAGAACACGCGGTGCTATTTGAAAACACTACAGTAAAGAATCTGACCTGTAATGAAAAAAAGAAAAAAAAGGGGGACTTCTTGACACAGTGACAAAATAACGTTGGGGCCGTAACAGAGGGGATCCTTGTTAAGCACAGTGGCTCAGGGGAGGACTGCAGGCTACATAAACCTCAGCACCCCTAACAGGCATGTGCTAAGATAGGACCCTGTCAGGGCAGCCTTTAAACAGGCGTACGTGTTCCATGACCTCAACACCCATAAATCACGCTGGGGGGGGGGGGGGGGGGGGGGGGGGGGGTGCGAGGCGCTATAGGGTGGGCGCTGGGTGCCGTGCGGGGCACGCTTTGAGCGAAGTCTCTATGTTGTATAATCAATAGATATAAAAATAAATGGCTTGACCGTTATTCTCTCCCTGCTCTACCCCTCTCTAATAAAATCCCAGTAATGCATATTTCATTTACTTTTATACTTATTGATTACCTGTACTCCAGTTAGTAAATCACGCGTCTATCGATCCCTCAATCGTACCCCTGTCGGACAGCACATAACCAGCCATTTGCGCCCCTGATAAAGAGCTCAGGCATTGAACTCCCCGCAGTAAATCTTTGCAAACTAACTTTTTAATTCCAAAATCGATCCGCGTCTTAAACGTCGCATTATTTCACAAGGCACGCCCGCGGTATTAAAAGTAATACCCTGATGCATTTGGTCTTAATGCGCGGAGGTCCATCCCTCCATCTCAGTCCCTCATTACAGTGAGACCCAGGTACCGTGGGGGCCCCTCTCTCTGTGGCTTTGGAGGGAGGCGCGGGGACCCCTCCCCTGCTACCGCTGCACTCAGGGGGCCGCCGCGCGCCCACTGAGACACTCAGCACCATGCTAATCAAACATTAGAATACCATCAGCTGGCTCATTAAACAAGGCAAAACACCACCATTCATCTCACACCAGAACCCAGAGGGTTTTATTAGCATGGTTAGTCGGCTCGGTGCAAGTCTGAAAAAGGACTTGTTTAAATGGAAAAGGGAAAGAAAAGAAAAGCAGAACGCTATTCGACATCTGGCATTTCATGGTGGAAGACAGATGCTGGTCAAATGTTGTTTTACTGAAAAATGTTCAAACAGAATAGGAGGGAGGGGGGGGGGGGGGAATGTTTTGACTGACAACGCAGCGGTGAGGAATGGAGGCAGAGCCTCGCAAATCCAATAAAGATGGCTGACAACAACAACAACAACTAAATTCTATCAATGACGCAAGGACATTGAGGAAAAATGTCTCCAGGATAGATTTTTCCAGGTCATAAGAGACACTTCTAAATGCAGTGCAGTTCCTTAGAGGGTGCAGAATAAAGGGAGCAGTGACACAGGGTCAATTGTAATTCAGGCGTCCACATCCAAAAGCAGATATATCAATTAAAAATAATAAATCAGAAAAGGAGCGAGAAGCTGCAGATACAAAATGGCCATCTATTTTCATTAGGGTACATGGCGCTTCAGGTGTGAGCAGGATCTCAAGATTAATAGAGGTATTCAAATGAATCAGAAAGGATTAGGGTCCCCTGGGAGCGTGATCAATAGCCGCAAATCAATAATCAATAGGCCACTCACACCAATATACTAACTGCTGACACCGAGATCTCACAATTAAAATGAAAACTGGGAAGGCAGTGGCGTAAGACTATGATTTATCTCGCGGTGCAAATGTCATTTAGAAATAAATAAGTCAATAGATAAAAGCTTGCTGGTGGCCGTCTCAGGTAGGAGGCAGCTACGCATTTTAACATGGCCACCAGCCCTGAGCATTACAACCAAATCCCACAAAGCATGGCGCCTATTCACGCTGCCAATACAAGGATAAATAGCACACAACCCCATGCAGCCTTTATCGCTGAACATCAAAGCTCTGATTGTTGCTGTCAAGTCCCAGCAGGAGATGACAGCTTTTATTAATACAGTATCATTTCAAACCTGGCCAAGATACAAGATTAATGTTTACACTTTACCCACTGAGAAAAACACTTTTCTCTCAAGGGTGTTTGAAAATAAAGAAAAGTCAGATGTATGGGGAGCTCCGTGGAGGGAATCGATCATGTGAATATGTTGGTCAAACGAAATGAAAATATAGTGAAGTCAATAGTGGCCATTTTAAAGTCCGCTATGAGCACGGCACCGTCCAAACAATTACTGTCAGTTTTTTATCTGAGAACTGTCGCCATACGAGAAATAATCAATTCTTAGAACTGTATACTGTACATAATATGTATATATACTGCAAAGTATGTGCAGGAGTGTTAAACCTACATGCATCCTTAACCCATTCTGACCGGGCACCCATTTTGGTGTCGGCATCATGTCGTGCTTTAGCTATTGAAAAATAGCAGATCTACAAGCTCATATCGCGCCACCGAGTGGCGCGATACGAGCTTGTAGGTCTGCTATTTTTGAAAAAAATCGAAGAACGACTGACATTTTTAGAATCTGATCTCAGGTCAGAATGGGTTTGTCAGACCAGCGTGTGTCCGGCGGAAACCTCGTATGAATCTGATCTCAGGTCAGAATGGGTTAAGAGTGGATACAGGCAGTAAAGGGGTGCAGTCAGTCAGTCGGTACAGTGCATGCAGGGCTGGGTCGTACGGAAGCAGACTCCATCTCACTGGAGAATGGATTTGAGCAGCTTGGGGAGATGGATTCAGCATGAGCTGTCCAACGGGACACATCTGAAGCCGCCCCGTCCCCCCCCCCGTCCCCCTCCCCCACCCGCTTCTGTCTCTCACTCTCCGTCGTTCATTTGGGAGTATGATTTATACTTTTTGAAGTGAAGGGTCTTGAATCCTGCTATAAAGGAATTAAGAGTCCTCCCCCGAGTCTACCATTCAAATGAGAGCATGGCAGGGATATGAGGGGATGTTTAATAGAGAGAAATTAGTATTCACAATGCCTCTAAGTGGAATCTGAAGGAACCTTTCAGGTGGAGAAGAAAGGGACAGTTTAGAAGAGAAAGGCCTCAGTCAGGGGAGGCTTTTCATAGCAGTCGTGTATTTGCCCCTCTTCAAGGAATGATGGCAAGCTCTGTGAAACAACCCAAGAGAGAGAGAGAGAGAAGTGTGCTTCAAACTAAATTAAGAATGCATCATAAATAGACACGGTGGAAACAATGCAATGCCGTGGCCTGGAGACGGCAGGACTCCTCAGGTCCTTTAAAGTTCCCCATGCAGATCCACCAACTTCAAGCAATGCAAGGCTTTGACAAACATCTTCCGGATTAACCTTTTTTTCCCCATGTATTTTTCCCCCAGCAGTTCCACAAACGTTGGGATTTGAATCTCCATTACAACAATGTTTTTGTTCACACAGTGTTTTTTCTATTTGTTAAAGATGACCTTGAGAAGTGCCAATTTCAAGCATTAGTAACAACTGCTGCTGGCTAGAAAAGTCTAAGCCAGGATTGCGGTTTGTGTTAATGTTTGCTCATTGTGTTATGTATGCTTATCGTATGCGCGCATCTCTCTGTTTCTTTTTGCTCGCGGCAGAAGGACTCACAGCAAGTAAACAAGTTTGAAATCCCCCTCATCAATATTTTCACTTGTTTTCAAACCTGCTTTGAAAGCTAATTATCCTCACACAGGGACGAAAAAATAAACTGACCCTTCACTATGAGTGACAAAGCACAGGTCCATGCACCATCCTCTTATCCTTCTGTTTCACATGCGAACTATCTGTGATTTGCATTATGACATTTAGTGGTCATTATATATCAGATCTAAGGTCAAAGCTTAGAATAGAAAGATACAGCATGTTTGCTGGAGTAGGTCTTTAGGACAGCTTCCAATGTACTTTACAGCCTCATAATCCCTAGTTACTTTGTTGCACATCAATAACGAACATAGCTGATCTACGAAGTTCTCGTCAAATCACACTGTGATGCATTGTGAGCTTGTAGATCAGCTATTTGAGTGTATTATGACATGCTCAGTATACTAGGGACACTAAAACAATACAGCCTGGGGCTGTCTTTCAGCAGAACCTGTGAGATTCACAGGAGCTTGCAAAGTTAGGTCATTCATCACAATCCATGCATGCAGCACACACACAGACGGGCACGCACACACACACACACGCGCGCGCACACACACGCGCGCACACACACACACGCGCACACACACACACACACACACACACACACACACACACACACACACACACGCACGCACACACACACACGCACGCACACGCACACACAGTCTCTGAGGAACAAACCATACTAGAGGTGACACTGGTTAAAAAGTAACCTACAGTAAACCAATTCAAGTATGTTGAAAACAGATTAGTCCATCAACATATTGAGCTTTAATGGAAAAGATTCAATAAAGTCTCCAGTGGGGAGGCTTTAAGTGTCTACTTCATCATACACGTCGTCCTACCTGTTTTTACAGACAGTGGAGGAACATTTGCGGTGGGAGCTCTCTGGCACCATGTCAATAGGATACACAGGCAATGCACACAAAGGGTTGTGCTGGGGGGAAATAATAACAAGGGTATGAATATCTGATTGTGTATTCTTAAGATACATTTTGACTGTTTCCTAATTTCTAATGTAGAATCTGAACAAACTGTGGTAAAACAAAATTAAAAAAATGCATAAATACTCCAAATATAAGATAAACAAAAGTGAGAAAATAATGGCATTGTAAAATACCTGGCTTCGGTCTCGTTTTCCAATAGCAGGCAGCCAAAAGCTACAGGGGAGATAATCAAAGCTGAATTAGTGAATGCAAAATGATGATGGAAACAGATGGACAAGTGTGATCATATCCTCCAATGACTCCATGCTTCACCAGAGTGGATTATTGTGACGCCGTGGCACCTTGGGGCCCAGCCATCTAGAAGAGGGTCTGTGTGTGTCTGTGCAAAAAATAACAAATAGCACCCTCTGCTGTTTGTTTCCTTTGAACTTGCCTCTGGGGGCAGGCCTCAAGAGAATGTGTATAACAGGATGTTGGCCCGTTTGGCCCGCCCTCAGCCCTCCACTTCCTGTGGTGTGCCTGTGTTTTCATTCCCACTATAAACAATGTCTACATGTTCTGAATGGCCCTGCTGACAGATTAAAATTCAATAGCGCAGCACGGAATCTGTTCTTGAGAGATTAGTCTGAGACTCTGTTTGACTGTCTGGTCTGCGGCTAATCTGCCGTAATGAACAGTGCCAAATTCCTCCTGCATGCTGCCAGCAAGGAAGTAAATCTCAGAATTTATTTTCCTGTGAATATCTTTCACATTTTTTTGAAGGGTCTCAGATCCCAGATCCACCATCCCTCTATAAGCAAGACTGACATGATCATCAATAGTAATACAATGTCCTCAACATTAGAGATCCAAAATAATAATAATAATTATTATTTAAACTGGAACCGCCCACCCTGAGAAGCACTGAGAAGAATTGTAGGAGTTAAGGCATGTTTCCACAGATACATATTGTGAAAACAATATTTTTTACACAGCTGTGAAAATAGCTGATCCACGCCTCATTCTTATATTATTTGACAATTTGGCCAATGTTTGACAGGTTTTTTTTGTATAGTTTGTTGTCAACATGACGCAGTAATGATCTGTTTTCATTTCATTTCTTCTTTCTTTTTTTGTCAGGTGAAACCTGACTAACAACAGCTCATGAAATGTAGAAGTAGTCATTGGTTCAACAGTATTGGTTACTCAGGTCACATGACCAAGAAACAGGTAACAGGAAGCAGGTAACAGAAATCTTTACAGACACCCAATGTTATGTAACAAAATCTTATGATTGAGACCGGCCAGTTGAGAGGAGCGAACAAAAGCAATCTGAATAAAAAAGGCATCTTACTCTCTCTGGTAAGGATCTTGAGAGAAACGCTTCAATCTCTCCACAAACACTGGCATACTGTTGTCCTGTTCAAAAACAAAATGCAGTTACATTATACAACCCATTACTTATACAATACAAGCTATTGATTACGTATGAGACAAAATGATAAACTGGTGTAAACGTTATTATTATTATTATTATAAACCTTGCTGGGAAGCCTCTGTCTGCCTTTTCTGACACAGCGTGCAGCGACACCAGGCAGACGGTTCAGGCGGGCATGATACCCTATGAAAGAACACGCACACACACGCACAGGCACAGGCACACACACACACACACACACACACACACACACACACACACACACACACACACTTAGGTTTCCTGTGATGAAAAACAAGTCAATGAGAATTTTGTGCACGACGTAAAGTAACTCATCACCTCTCTGAGAGGGACGTGCAGGCTGCAGGAAGGTGGGCGACGGACGTTTGTCCTCCAGGGAAAGTTGGCTGTCTGAGTCCCAGCTGGTCAGGAGACCGGGGACCCCCTTAACCCCCCCACAGTCCCCCTCAAAGAACCAGTCGCTCTGCTCATCATCACCTGTAGAGAGAGAGAGAGAGACAGAGAGAGAGAGAGAGAGAGAGCAAGGTTATATGATATGAGACTAGATGTAGTCTGGGAATTGGGATATCGGAATTTTGTGATAGTCTCTTACTGGTTTTAATCACTTAAGCCATATTTATTTTTATGTAATTATAGTGAATATATACGATCTACAAGCTCACATGTTGGATTGTGACACGTTGTGAGCTTTACAGTTGATATATTTCCGCTATTTAACGATACGATCGTCACAATACGACATCATCATTACAATATCGATATCAACATTATGACATTGGATGTTTGTCCATATCCCAGTAGTATCCACCCATTACCACATTAGCAGTGCAGAAGGCAGATGTTTGAACGCTGTACTATGAGCCTATACGGAAGGCCTCTCCTCCTCCCCCGACACGCTGCACAGCAGAGCTGTCAGTCAGCTGAGCACATAAAGGAACCATGCCTCTCTCAGTCAAGGTGTAGTGACAACTGTTAAATCAAGAGGCCGCCAGGCCCCCTCCAATACCTAATGAGATTAGCAAAGGCTTCGCCGCTCATTAACACCACATGACAACGTCTTATTAGAGTCGCCTGGATGCCCAGCAACCGTCCACCCACGCCATGGTTGTACCAAAACCGCTCTCTGTCGCCCCGGCATCCCCGAAACGTAGATATACGTACACTCACCTTTCTGGCAGTATACGTCGTTAAATCTCCTGTGTTCATTTCATGTACATTTCTGCATTCTCAGAGTTACGAATACAACCTTCAGAATCTGAATTCCTTTTAATGTTCGCACGTGCGAGGAATTAGCCCATAGTTATTTATTTATTTTTCAATGGATCATTGCTATTGGTCACACGTCTATCTGGGTTTTATAAATATTTAACAAATTTAACGTATTAGAGATTCTGACTAAAACTATAACTTCTTTACACAGGTTATTATTACCCTTATTATTTTTATTATTTTGACAAACAAGGTTTCATGTCCACACAAACACTCTCCAATAAATAAATAAAAATAGTAAGGTTACATTTTATTTCCATTTTTGCTCCGATGAAACCTAACTAATGAAAGCTCATGAAATGTAAGCGATCTAGTCATCCTAGTTTAATCTTTACAATAACAAGTTATGTCAAAGTCATGTAAGACAACGTGAATACCTTGTCGTCCCTCATCGGTGGTATATAGGCCAGGATCACTGCTGCATATACTGCTAGTTTCCCTGTAAGAGAAAAACACAGACATAATCATTTAATCATTATTGAATCCTATATAATAACCAATAGACATGTAAGCTAGTGGTTTTCAAACTTTTTGTGACCAAGGCACACCAGTGGGCAAGTGAAAATCTCATGGAACACATGTACTGTATCTAATGCCATAATGCCCTTTATCACATGACCAAAATATGGACACCAGGTTTTGGACACCATAATTGGATTGGATTGGGTGGATTGGATTTGATTTAGATTTATTTATTAGATCCCCATTAGCTTGCTGCATACACGACAGCAGCTACTCTTCCTGGGCACAAATTACAGATATATTAAATTAAAAGAACAGTCGAATATATTGTCACAAAATCCCAAGGCACACATTTTGAGAACCACTGCTCTGTCAGAGGTTCCCAGATCTTTCCATGCCAAGGTACTAAAACACTAAAACAGCCATAGCCTCTGGCTGCAGCCCTCCTATTGCCAAAGGCCTATTTCTTGTTCTCCCTCTCTCTCCAATTGGCCCCACTGGCGCCCAGTGGTGGCCCCACATTCGACCCCACATAGCGTGGACTCGCAAAGAACTCAGTTTTGGTTTCCAAGTGGTTTCTTGGGTCACGCCATCACGTTTGTGCATTTTAAATGTCAACAATGCGAATCAAGACTTCACAAGCCCACAGAAACACCGCCATTCGACCATGTAAACATCCCAGAAGACAAATAATGAGTTAGAGGTCGACATAAATGCAAAATGACACAAAAAGACAGAGCTCAGCCTCGTTTCCACGGCAAACACACAAAGGCACGGGGAAGGACTCTGATGGAAGCCACTGAGTGACATGCACAATCTAATTGAATATCCTCTGCTGTCAGCTCCAATCTAATCTGGCCTGCGTTGTGGAGGATGACAGGAGAGGAGCCCCCCCCCCCGCCCACACACACACACACACACACACACACACACACACACACACACACACACACACACACATACACACACACACAGAGGAGACCCACACACACACACACACACACCACTGGATAAAGTAGAGACAGACCCATATATCGGTTTGGCCATATATCGGCCATTACTTGACGTTTTGGATTATATCGGTATCGGCAAATATGCTGCCACTTTCAATCTGGCATGCCTGTTTTGGGCATGTACTTATGAGAACATTTTTATTTGAATAGGGCTTAAGTGACTTAGTGGTTAATATAATTATTTGCGCTAATGTATTATTATTATTAGTAGTAGTAGCTACGAGTAGTAGCTACGAGCTTGTAGATCTGCTATTTTTGAAAAAATTGAAGAACCACTGACATAGAAACATAGCTTTTTCAGAAAACTGTCAGGATGTAGAAGACACTTTTAGAATCTGATCTCAGGTCAAAATGGGTTAACAAATATCTGTCAGTCGGTGATCTAGGACTCTCCAAAATCGGGATCGGCCCAAAAAAATGTGGCATCGGTCGGGCTCTAGGCTATAGCATCTGCTGCTGCTGCCTGGGTTGCTCCATGGCTGCCCCTCTCCACAGTACACCCCCAGGCCCCCCCCCCCCCCCCCCCCCCCCCCCCCTTCACCTCCCGGACAGGCCTGCTGGGTCTCGCTGCTTCTGTCACACCTTGAACTGGGGTTCCAGACACTCCAAGGTCATAGAGACCTGGAAGGAGAGCGCTGATGTTGATAGTGGCTGTTTCTCTGTTTTTAACCACAAGCCTTACTGTATCTCCAACATAATATGTATAAATTTGGGATGGATATATATATATATATATATATATATATATATATTAGAATACACACGCACGTCGCACACACATAAAGCCTCGAATAGGGATGTCAGGGTTAATGACATTTTGTAATCAAAACGAAAGAAAGAAATTGCATGTACTACAGTGCATAGACTTTTGCAAGTACACACATTTCTAACTTCTAACTTATGAAATGATGTTCTTGTTTAAATCCATGTTGGAACGTCATCAGTGCAGGCAGCGAACTTCAGACATTTTCCAATCCTTTCACAGAAAGCCTGCAAGCTCAGGCAACAGCAAGCAGCCATTATTTCTAAGTCCTTCAGGAGCGTGTTTGCCGCTGGGAGAGCCCGACGCTCTTGACTGCCTTGCATTTTGCTTTGCTGTGGATCAGCGCTGACCTTGGTCTACGGCGCGGGAGCGGCTGGCGGGGTCAGAGACACGCTGATATGGTGTTTTGCCATATTGCGGAGGCGTGCCTCGATGACGACGGCGTGAGACTAGCGGCCATCCAGGCCGTGTGTCTCCTCTCCAGCCAGATGGTACGGCATCATCTCCCCTCACACACCCTACGAGCAGATGTGAGAGGGACCAGGCCTCTCTGGGGAACCTCGGAAGACGTCTGGTCGAGCCAAGCGGTCCTGGAACACCCCCCCCCCTCTCTCTCTTTCTCTCCAGACTCCCATTCCCCAGGCCCCTGCTCAGCTGTGCCAAATCCCTGGACACATGGGTCAACATCTGGAGCACACAGCTCCCTGCGCAACATCAGCAGAGGACAGACACAACCACACGCACGCTCTGTAAGAATAACTTTAATGGACCTTTTGATTGTCTGCTCATTCCACAACCTTTCTACCGCTGTCCTCGACTAAGGAAATTCTAATCGGTTTGTTGATGAAATCACCATTTCTGTAAAATAGTGTTGGCTGCATACTAGTGCATACCAGCATACTCGGTTTGGTGAAGTTGAGCAATGAACATTCTAACTACACTACACAAGAGATTTACAAGAGATGTGCATGGAATAAAACATAAATAAAATGAGGACTGCCCTAAACACTTCCTGCTACTGTCTCTCTCACTCTCGCACAAGTGCACAGCCAATTCCAGAGTGCTAATGTAACTGTAAAAAAACAATCTCTCTCTGTGTGTGTGTGTGTGTGTGTGTGTGTGTGTGTGTGTGCGTGCGTGCCACTGTGGTGGTAATAAAAGCTAACCAAGGACCCGTCACCCTATGCTATCATTTCAATAAGGCGCTGACTTCTGAAATCTGAGACCCCGTCAAAACAACGCTACAATGATTAACAACTTGTCATTCCACCATTTGCTCCGTTGAAAAATGTGTTTGCTTCTTATAGAAGGGATTTTGTGCAAAGTTTGAAAAGGAATCACAGGTATAAACAATTAATTAGAGCCGCCTATTAAGTATTTATCCGTATTAAAGGTGTAATGTGATGCTGTGTCGCTTGGAGCAGCCCAAGGCCGACGTGAGACCGTTTCCATTAAGTACTGCCTAATTAATGTCATGAATAATTGATGTAGCCATTTTTCTTGGGACCAACAGAAACACCTCTTCTCTTTCTTCTACAATGACCTTTGTCAAGTAAAGTTGACACGTGGAAGTTGGCTTTTGTTGCTTGTACAGATATAAGCATGTGGGCATGGCTGGTCGTGTTTGTGTACGCATATACAGTAATTAAAACGCATGCCAAAACACTCTCACCCCCCCACCCCCGTAGAAAAATAAACAAGGCAACTAACTTATTGAGCATTAGGCGCCATAATAACAACTAAGTCTTAATTAGCTAATACGCCACAAGTCCATGGTGCAACAGAGACAAGGGCAGAAATAAGAAGTGCATTCCAGTGTTTTGAGGCTGAACGAATCGATTCCCCACACAGCCCCGTTGTCTCAATACAAGCCAGAGAGGTGAAGCAAAAACATAGTAGCCAGATGAGCACTAATCATTAGGATATAATCCCCAGCTCCTGGGAGAGGCAGACCAGTTTGCACAGAGATTATGGGCCAGCAACCATTTATTGAGCCCGGGCTCATTCTGCAGAGGAATAAAGAAAAATCATGAGACGAGGGGCTGGGAGGGTGGGGTGTAGGGGGGGCAAAGCACTGATAACAATGGATCTGTGGGCTCTTCAAACAAGCCACCCCAACCCAAATCCATGCCCTCTTCCATGGGCGTCTGATTATAAGGTTATCCCACCCTC
Organism: Protomyctophum parallelum; assembly: GCF_964188405.1. NCBI lineage: Eukaryota > Metazoa > Chordata > Actinopteri > Myctophiformes > Myctophidae > Protomyctophum > Protomyctophum parallelum. Next base: position 11,378,178 of record NC_139718.1, read on the forward strand.
CCTGAGCTGCAGTAATTGGATTAGTCTCAGAGATTTATGAAAATGAACTTCGGCAAATGGAGCACACAGCTTTACCAAAAAACTATTCAAGAGTTAAAAAGAAAATACAAATTACAGAGTGATGGAGCTTGGCGTGTGAGAAAAGCATGTACAATGACATTGCTTTTGTTTTAAGCGGCTGCGGTCCGCCGTCGAGAACATTTCCAGTAAGCACCGCCACCCATCTGAGGACAGAGGCTGTGCCGGGGAGAGTGTCTCCCCACAGGTGAGGCCTGCTGGCTGGGCCAGCCTGGACGCCAGGTGGGCTCCCTGCCAGCAGACCGGTCCAGGGCAGGTCTAATCAAGGGTGTGGACCCCAGCTGGAGCTGCCAACATCTGCTCCCCCATAATGCACTTGGGTGGCTAAAGGCTAAAGCTCCGTGTGCACATAGGGAATGACCTTGAGGGACGGGACATTTGCTTAATTTACAGTATAAGCAAATGAAAATAGCTGATCTACAATAACAACTCATCGTATACCGAGCTTGTACACATCGCCTAATTTTGGCACGTACCACCGCCGTGCGATGAAGTGTAAAGGTCTTTACAAGACCAGACGCATTATGCACAAAGAAAGGTTAACTGAATAAATGGAGCCGAAAGCCGATCAGAATGGTTCATAATAAACATCAACGGTTGTTGTGTGACTCTCTGGGTCTAAATACTGTTGTTGTACCGCTGTCAAATGCTCATCACTGCCACCATTCCTCCATATCCTTTGGCCCCCCATCAGGATTTGGCCATTGGATTGTTGGGCCCTCAGTACCGCGGGTGGCAGTCTACCGTGCAGCAATCAAGAGTGTTGTATGGCGCGAGCGAGAAATGATTGACAGCGTGCCACAGTGTTCCCATTTATTTCTTCTCCGGAGCTGTTTTCTGTCACAACGGCTATTGATTTTTCCATAAAGTAAGAAAACAAGTACCGTTAAGAGGCCAACGGAGGTCAGCACAAATTAAACCAGAAGATGTAAAGCCCTCTGTCTACCACATTATTGGTTACCACACACGTCTTCTCTTCAGACAGTTTCTTTATTTATATATATGGGTCGGCAGATAATGAGATCATCAAAAGGGGGAATACCCAGTGGAGGAGCGCTGGCAGGAGCAACCGACCACACCACTAGCTCACACCAACAGCCCTGCGTTGTGTAACCACATACAGCAATAGAGACAGACCATTATATGGGTTTTTCCCATATAGTAGGGCCTATCGGCCATTATTTGACCTTTTTGCTTCTGTTTACCACTTTCAACCTGGTGTCCCTATTTTGGCCAACATTTTTCAAAAGTAGGAGAAAATAGCACACATTGTGAGCTTGTACATCAGCTATTTCTGAGTATTATATATATATCATTGAAACACTTTAATCAAATGTGTTTTTCAAATAGATTAAAATTGATTTCGTTATTTTTTAGAAACTACCAGTCAAAACATCAGAAATAAGTGGGCTATGTCTCCAAAATCGTGATCAGAATCGGATACAAAGATCTGGCATTAGTCAGATCAGTCATGAATCAGTATGAACCACGTAAGTTTCAGCCCATCCTCTCTATTGTAATATTAATTAACACCATCATAATGCTAAAGGGGATGTAAGTGATATGTTTTTGTAAAGAATAAAATAAAAATACATTTCTGCTACTTTTGATCTTTTCATCACTTCCAATTTCACTTGTTTATCCTGTGTATCCTGTTCATACAGGTTCTCTCTCCTGATTGGATATAATCGCCATCCTGACCTGGAAATGATTTTTCTGTTTACTGAAAAGCTGGAGAGGTTGGGAGACCACTGTTACTGAAACAACATTTTATAGAAATTGCTATTGGAATATAGTGCTATTTTAACACTTATTAAGAAACCATAATACCACTTACATCGCTGTTAACACCATCATATCCGTTTCACCTTCGGCTGTCAGTTGCAGCAATTAACCAAGTAGAATTACACGCAAAGGGTGCCTGGTGGGTCGAGGGTTTTAAACCGACCACAGTCTTGTCTCTCATGTTTCCCCTCTCTCTCTCTGCCCTTGGTTTGTTACCTCTACACTGCTATCTAAAATAAAGCAAAGAAATGCCAAAAATAAATCTTAAAAAAAGAAGAAAAAAAAAAAGAGGGTGCACTGCTGGGACAGGCAGAGCTTTAATTACCTGAGTGATTTCCCTCCCCCTAAAAAAGGAATTAATTTAAAAAACAATCAATACCACACCTAGTCACTTATTTATTTGTGACAATATTTCTGGAGAGAGTATAATGAGCTGGCTCCTGCCCCGAGGCAAGACTATCAAAGATCCCTCCCTGGTGATCATTTCAACCACAGAAGATGAGGATGAAGGGAGCATATCATTCATTTTTAATGTCAACTCAATACTTTAAAGTGGAGAGGCATGATTGTGATACTTTTTTCTTTTTTTGGTTTAGATGAGGACACAGTGAATATTGACAACTAGCTAGATGAAGACAGGCAGCGTAGATCATCTTAAATGTCGCCTTGTTTAATTGGTTCTGTCTGATAGTAGTTATGCCTGTGACTTTTATATCATGGGTTTAACTGCCTTAGTAACTTTCCATTTAAAGGGTAAATGGGCTTTTAGGATTTTGTGCACAACTTCGAGCCTGACATTAATTCTGTCTCTAAAAACAATGGCAAGGTTAAACTTTGTTTTGTTGCTACATTGCCAAAGGAACGTAGCCATTAGTTTGAAAACAGAAATATTTATCGTACATGGTAAAGTTTACATGAAAAATAGTTTTCAGCGCTCTGCCTAGCTGTATGCTCTTGAATCACATTCTTAGTGTACTGTACAGTAGGCCTATGTTACGGTAAAACAGGAAATGTGCAAAGTTTTCCACATTTTCCTAAATGTACCATGATACTAGTGTATACGTACTGTATATAGACCTAACTTGGTGATAGAAATGCACAAAATTCACCACCATATTCACACAGTGGCAATGTTGCTCCTGCATACAGTACTATCAGTAAGCAACATGTCAGCAGCAGTGTGAATAATATGGTCAATAAAAGGTTAAGTTAGCAGCACACATTACCCTTCAGACATGTTCTCATCGGAGGCATCTCGCTGTTCCTTGGCCTCCAGTGAGATCTTATCCTTCCAGCAGCACTCCTTTGCCATCAGCCCAGCTCCATCAGGCTGTCTGTCCACTACTCCCACCCAGTGACCGGACGACCCTTTCTTCAACCGCGACAGCCGTTGCTTCGTGGACTCCTTGTCCTGCTCGCCATCCGCTCCAGAGACCGTTAACTGCTGTCGCAGCCTGACCGTCACATCCGAGGTCATGCGTTTGACCTTGCGGCGCCTACGCAGTGGCCTTCCCGGGGTGTTCTCGGTGAAGGAGTCCGACTCCGGCCAGGAGTGCTGCTTGGGCCCCGCGGAGCCGCCGGAGAAGGAGGGCCACCGGCCGCCGGTCACGATCATGTCGTCAGAATCGCTGAAGTTGGCGGCGGAGGCGGTGACGGTCGACGGGGCCAGGGTGCCGCCGTACTCCCTGCGGTCTTTAGCGTTGACCTCGTCGAAGCTGGACTCCGAGGCCTCGCTCAGGCAGCGTCCTTGCTCCAGGGCATGATGGAACGAGGTGTCACAGCGACGCTTGCGGCCTCGGCGGCGGCGGATTTGCCTCCGTTGCTGCAACGGGCTCAGCACCATCTCCTCCCAGAGCTCCCCCAGTTTGGCCTGCTCTGAGGTCTGTTCCAGGGCTGACACCAGGTCCTGCACAAGCTCATCCATCATGGTGCTGTGCATGGGGGAAAACACACAACTAGCCACTTTAAAGTAAACCCAACACCGGGGGTAACATCCGCCCCCAAAATAGCCGTACTACAAGCTCACAACGTCACGTTGTGACATGTTGTAAGCTTGTAGATTGGCTATTTTCGGGTAGATTTGGTGTAGCATAGAGCCATAGACCAACTCAGGTCAGTTTACTAAGTATTTATGGATGGATGGATGGATGGATTTTATTTTGTCATTGGACACAAGTGTACAACGAAATTAATCTGTTGGCATCAATCCAAATGCAATACAAAGAAATGGTCATATAGTACTGCAATAGTTGTTAGTATTGGCAAGAGTAAAAACAGTAGGAAAAAAACATGAGTTTCAAATATAGTCCTACTTCTGCCATGTTGGGGACCAAACTACGCCAATCAGACTGTTCAGACAAATTGAAACACCTGTGTTGGTGTAGGTCAGGACATCATTTGAAACTCATAAATTGAGGGTTTAAGTAGCAAGCATAGAGGCACAATTACGTGACTGATGGGAACAACAAGAAATAAAATGAACAAATATCTTCTAATCTGCTAGGGCTAAGCAAATATCACAATGTTTATTTGACCAAATACCTCAATGTCGATATTGTGGATGCTTTCACAAAATATTTACACAATGAGATAAATATAATAACTAATAAGTGAATAAAGGCAAATAATAAACAGCTAGAACAGTCAGTAAGTTCACTACTGTAATGCAGCCTTTTAAACGAGGAAAACATAACAAATACATTAAATATTACAATATAACAAATCAGGTAATTGTGGATGTATGCGTGCACATCTTAGAGTATATATTTCATTTTCTATATATAGATATATAACTCTATGGTGCACATGTTCCGGCCTTAGCCTTACAGTGTAAAACAAATTGATGAGAAAATTTGTTCACAAAAAACAAAAGAAAGAAAACGACATAACTATACGATATACAAAGCCCTAGACTAGACGCCATCTAGTCTCATATCATGATATTGATTAGATATAATATCTATCCATGCCCAGACCTAGATTAAAGTTGGTCCTATCCTATTAAATTCAAGAAGATTGCTGGTTTGCTTGTGGCACTATAGCCACTAGCTGACATACGATGACAATGACACCAACAATGACATAACCAGCAGCCCACACACACAGTGAATGCTGCTGACATGTAAACAAGATGGATATAGCTGCCTGCAGGAGAAGCAGCCATAGCATAGAACTAGGACTATATGGCTACGATATGTTCTGGCACAATGATCAACAAAGCTTCGTTAAATACGACGTGCATAAAAGCTGCACATCTTCGTTTTGAGTGTATTTACGCTGAACGACTCACGAGTCACGACACATAATTATGCAACGACGAGTGATCCTCATCCACACACTACAACGCGATCAAATTAATAATAGCTGTCGCTGTCCGTCTGCCGCATCCTTTGTTACATAATAACGCCAACCAAGCACGGGGAGACAAGGATACATAATTATAACAGTCGCATTTACATTTCTCCTGCAGTAACACTTCACAGAGGTTGTTGTTGTGTGTTATTACACCGCGTTTTGACGTGATAACGGTGTCGCGTACGAGCGATCATAATGTTATGTAACAGTAAAGCGATGTGTGGTTGTGGTTGTTGTTGTTGTTGTTGTGTTTCCACTCACCAGCAGCGCAGATCAACATCCAGCTTGTTTTGTTTTCACAGCTGCTGTGACGAGTCGCACTTCCGCCTTACTGCTGTCAATCCGATGAAGTCATATCCGGTCACTTTTCTTTTCTTTAACTCCAACAACTAAACCTGCCAGCGACAGATGAATGGATACTGGATAGGTGAGCACCATGAATACCGGAGAACTCGCCAGTTTACCAAGTCATCGCGGCGAAAACTCACCGATGTTATAGTTTATTTCCAAGTGATGAAATTATTGATTGATTGATTGATTGATTGATTGATTGATTGATTGATTGATTGATTAACAGTTTGCAGAATTACAGTACATTTCAAGCACAAACTCAATACAAAGACTGTAAACTGTGAGTGGACGACCCAATTAAGCATTACACTTGTTTACAAGAGGGTCCACCTTGTTCAATTCATCAAAACATTTAGAGACGTACAAATAGACACTTCTATAAAGAACAGAACAGGAATTGAATCGTCATAAGGGAGGGAAAAAGGGAAAAGAAACATATACAGTGAGGGGAAAAAGGGGTGGGCGGTGGGGGGGATTCAGATTTTACGGGGGCGAGTTTCGAATTGCAGCCTTCCGTAGGTGCCCTTTGAGAGCGGTATTGAAGGAGTCAAGGGATTCGCATGTCTTAATGACTGTTGGTAGGGCGTTCCACATTTTGGTGGCATAGGAGCGAAAGAATTTAGTCCCTTGTTTGTGCCGAATCTGGGTTGTACATGGTTCGTTGCACTTCCTCTGGTGTTGTGGGTGTGGACTTCGTTAACATTAAGGAAGTATATCTAGACAGGTACATGGGTATCTTGGTGGTGTATCGAATCTTGTGGACCAGACCCATTGCAAGATGCTGTACTCTGTCGTCGACCCTAAGCCATTCCAGCCTGTCATAGTGGGCAGGGGTGAGGTGGGTTCGGGGGGTGAGGCCAAGTAGGAGCCTATTTTGTGCAATTAAATGGTCAGCTAGATGATGATAAAAAGGTGATTATGTGAATCCCAATGATAAGTAGGCCTACCATTTCAGGAATTGTTTACTAATGAATTACATTGTTTCGGATTTCGGAGGTACTTTGGCGTTTATACTTTTAGCATTCCTACTTTCTCTATAGTGTTAACTCTAAACAACTATCCTTTCAATATCCTCTCAATTCAATGTAATTTAAATGAAGGTGAAGTAAAACAAAAATGCACTAAATCGCAGCGAGTTGGTAAACTGGCGAGTTCTCCAGAGGGTGGGCAGTGGGCACTAGGGACATCCTGGCACCTATGTAAAATATTGTCCAAAATGTAAAAAGGAAAATTTAAATATGGTCTTAAAGGATCCTTTTGGACCTTTTATCGTCTACTCAGGCTTCTGTGAACACCCAAGGCAGTTTTTAAGTTGCTCAATTCAGTATTTAGATATTCATTCGCTGCCCCGCCCCTTTCCTATACAAACGCAAAAAGTTATATTAAAAAAACGGGCACCTCACGTATTAGGAGGGCAGTAGCCTGCAAGTAAAACAAAGCCTGTGGGAAGCATTCCATTTCGGGTTTATATGGTCTGGTCGGGAGCGGATGGTAACTTACATCTTGTTGTAGTCACTGATTTGTCCTCAGTCAGGAAACCACAAGCCGGAATTAGAAGTATTGGGTAGGACCTAAAATTATTTTGTGTAGTTCTTATTCCGGTTTCTTGCCTGATGACTACAAATCAGTGACTACAACATGACGAAAATTACCATCCGCTTATCCAGACCGGTTCACACAGTGATTCATTAACACAGACCAGGCTTTCCTCCAAACCTTCAGAAGTTCAGAAATGGTTAGGGTTAGTGTTGAAATGCCCAAAAATAAGGAGAAATTCAGGAAACATTTCAAATCAGGAGCCAAGAAGGAGATGGGTTAAAAAAAAGAGTGTTGGCAGGCATGGCTGCAGAAAGATATCCCATCAAAGGTTTAGCTTGTTTGTAAGCTTCTAAGTCTATACACACTAACACATCTAGGAAAGTTCTCTTTTTCTTTTTTTGCATTTTCAACTGAAAAATAATAACAAAATGTGATAGACTCAGAGCAAATGGCATGCATCAATCAACCTTTATTATTTTTTAAACAGCGATAATAACTCATTTTACATGCTACAAAAATTACAAATAGAAAACAAGAATAAAACAAAAAGTAATTGTCAACAAGCTTATCAAAAAGTCATCTTGTCCATAATGGGGGATATAGATAGACTATTATAAAGATAATAGTAACATTTTGTTAATTTTCTTTAAACAAAAATGCAAATCCATGTCCCAATTGTGATCAGTTGTAACTTGTAGCGCACACTATACTAATGCTGTCACGTCCACAGCCTTTTAAAACAATACTGACCTAATAAGTGTTTTATGATGTGTGACAAACTCCCAATAATGAAGGGTTGTCTCAACACTGGTGTGTGGTTGAATAAAGAGAAGGGGGAGAGAAAAAAAGTCATTTACCACTTCTTTCATCTCTCAGATGAAGGCAGACCAAATAATAAAAAAGGAAAGTCTGTGAAAATGAGTACAAAAGCCATTTAATCTCTCTCATCTTCCTCTTAATAACTGCAAATTTACCCTTGGGCCCATGGGAGCCAGGCCTCTCTGTGCTGCTGCCACCTTATCTGTCGCCTCCATATTTCAGCATGCTGAACGGCTCCCCTCAGTACCCAGCCCCCGGCCTCCTCTCACCGGGCCTGTGGGACAGCCGGGGCTCGAGAGTCCGCCATTGTTCTGGCCTGGGAGGCTGTCCGGGGAGACCACAGAGAACCGGAGAGTGGGAATATGAAGGGGGGAAAAAAACCTTCAGCCACTGCTTCATTAAGCAGAAGCCTTTCACAAGCAAACATATCAGAAACAGCCCCCTTTCAGAGGTTCAGAGGTAGTAATTAGCAATTTGGAAACCTTGCCCCCTCAGGATACGCGGTTTCAATTTAGTCAGCAGCTTTAGTTTCTTGGGCACTTAATATTCATTGTTTCTCCACTCTTCCCAATTTCTCGAAGTACATTGTCTAGTCTTTCACTGGTGATAAAGTGTTTTATCTGTCATGTAATTCTTCTTTTCAATGAGCCCCCCTGCAAGAGAAGTTAATTTTTATAAATAATTTTCTAAGGGATTTGCAAAGAATGTGTCGGATATGATAGCAAAGTGCTCTTGAAGAGGTGCCAAGCAGAATATCATCCTATGGAGCTTGATTGATTTTGTCAGGCAGTAAATAGTGCACGTGAAAACTTCCTGCCACTTGCCGGGAAGTTTTATTGCAAAGTACCTTATTTAATTTAGGACATGGATCAAAAACGCCAAGGATATTTGGGTTAAAAGAATAATATCATATCAAAGAAAGTGGTATCCAACCATATCATGACAAAAGTATAGACCTTCAACATGACAAATCTCTCATCTCATCTCTAATGTTTGTGATATCATTGCTCAGACACTTTGGAAAATTATAAACTGTTTTTGTCCTGTTTGACAGTTATAAATCTTGAGTATTGGTGCCTTGTTTAGTGTTTGACACTGACAATATAAACCCTTGCGTAAATACCAGGGCAAATGTTTGCAAACTACTTAATAAGCTAAACCACATGTCCCACCTCAGGGGGCGAGACTGACACTTATCTCTGCCACCATGGAGCCTTTGTTTCCAAATGCTACCACTTCCATTCATTTGCAATCAGCTTTGTCTAATGGAAATAATTGATTTTGCCTCTTCTCCACAAATGAAAAATAATTGTGATTAAACATTTTTGTCTCAAAATCTAAATTCATCATCCTCATCAACACTTCACAAAAATACAGGCAACTCATTAAATTGGAGAGAAAAGAGCAAGAAAATAGCAAATATATGTGAAAAGAGGAGCAGGGAGTGAAATAATGAATGGGAGTGCAAGTGAGCTATCTTTCCTATGCAGAGCGTCACTAGGGATGCAAACTCTCAGCCACCAGAAATGAGCTACCTATCTGTGAAAAGAGTGACTGCTCCATCCTATTTGATTTGGCTCTCCTATCATCTCTTAAGAAGATGTCAGCCTTGCTCCGTCTATTGCTCTGAGCCTTTATCAACCCCGGGACGCTCTGCTCTCCCTGTGAAAGGAGGGGGGGAAAAAGGGGTAGAAGCATTTCACTGCCTTTCAGGGAGCTACACTAAAGAATAAGTGTTATGCGATAAAAAGGGGGTTGTTAAATAGATCTGTCTATTTGTATGGTAATAATGATCGCTTAAAGACCCAGACCTCCGTGACTTGTAGTACAAGGAAACAAATCTGTATTCGGGTATTGTGTTAAAAACGTCTCTCCAAATGACCTTGTGAAACTTCCATGTACAGTAAAAAATGACTTGAGTTTCTCTATCGCTCATTTTTTTTACTTCGTATGTACTATAGCATTCACTATATATAATCTAGTCTAAACTAAACTGTGATTATTTTTGTATGTCATACCATCCCTCTCTATCAAACATTCCTTAAAAATATCCTAATTAAAGGAGTAATAAAATATTTATTCCTGGACACTACTGTGCTTATCAAGTCTTCTCATGCTACTGTCCGTTCAACTGTTACATTCTGACCAGAGCAGTGTGTGTGTGTGTGTGTGTGTGTGTGTGTGTGTGTGTGTGTGTGTGTGTGTGTTTGTGTGTGCTCAGTCATGACTCATTTGATCCTTTATCTGTCCTTTAGATATCTGCGTGGCATGTCAGTGCAAACAGCAAACAGCCCATGCCGGCCTGGTGATGTCTGCCATGCAGCGTGCGTGTGCGTGTACACGTGCGTCGTGAGGAACATGATTGATTCTTGGAGCACTAGAAGACAGGAGGTGAGGAGGACTTCTCCTCAGATTCACCGTTGACATGAACACTTGATTGAAAAGCCCCCATCGCTCTGTCTGGAGCAATACGCTCTGTAATCATTCTGTATGGACACAAAATGTGGATTAACACAAAGAACATACTGTAATCCTAAATTACAGCTCATGGAATAGATGCACACAAAGAACTCCCGCAGAGAAGACAGACAGGAGTAGAAATTAGAAAATAGATGCAGATGCAATTGGCTCAAATGTATTCTTCTTTGCCTTTTTATTCTCATTTTGATGCATTTGCTGTGTCACATAAATCTCATTCTGTTCACACAGTACACAGTAAAATCCTCTGTATTTGTAACCAAATGGACCATTTGCATTAATTGTAACCAAATGGTCCATTTTGGTTACAATTAATTGAACTATGCATGTGTACACATTTTGTACACACAGTGTGTAACACACCGTGTATAACTGACTACATGGAATTAATTAATTTAGATGTTTTACTGAGTATAAAGAAATGCATCACCAGCATGTGTTGTGTGCACATTCTACCTGCTCTAAAACGTTGCTCTGTGCTCTAAGATTGTTGATGAAAATACACAAAAAGATGTGGAGGATGTATACACACTACACAGTAAGAAATTTGAACTCCAAGAGTGTAAAAATGTTTATTCTTGGAGTTAAATGAACACTGAGGATTGTACTGTGAGCAGAATGTGGAGGAGGGTTCCAAGCTAAGGTGGAAAGAAAGCACTAGAGGTAGATTGTTCCATCGGTTTGGCTGATTAATCAGGGCCAATTGAGGCCTTTATGAACAAATGATAATGTGTGTGGACATGAGCGCTGATTATGACTGATTTGTCTCTGAGATCATACAATCTTAAGGTAGAAAATAGGCAACATTTCAGCTTCATGTTGAGCGGGCGTTTTTATACATTCAGCTTTTGCTTGTTCTACGTACAGTATATGTTCAGTGTGCTATATCCTGCCTAATATACACTATATGTTGTCATTCCAAATGTGAGCAACACCTGGAAAGGGGAGTTTATTTATACTAGAGTCCAGGCTGATACGCGGCCCTCACAAGTCTACAAATATGGGCATATATTATTACATAGCGGTCGGATCTGTGGATCTGGACAACCAGATCTCCATAATATGCCTGTGGGCGTAATCAGGTTTGTTTATGGTTATATCGGAGTCATAGTGACATGCCTATAAGTTGGGGCCGCATAGCGTGGTAAACAGAAAGAACTGAATTGAAGAATTGAGAGTTGTAGCAGACCTGCGGTTTTCTGGGAGTTTGTTCCAGATAAGTGTTTGGTCCAGTCATATAGGAAACATAGTAGACATAATATGATAAATTATGATTATCATAATATTTATAACAGCCCTAGCTGATCTCACTCTCAGGTCGCATTCCCACCTAATACTTCGGTAGACTCGATACGAATGGACAGAGAAGTTGGGATTCTTGCATATTTAATTTGCAGCAGTTTGCCTTCACACTGCGCTATCATCCGCAGCAGGGAACATCATCAATGTGTTCCAATCTATGGTGTTAAAATAATAGGCCTACTTCGAGTAATAGTTAGTTATCCGACCTCCGTTTACAAGTTTATCGACATGAAGAAAGTTCCCACTCTCACCCCACACACAGTGACAGCAGTGACACTCCATGTTTACGCACACACGGACTGAATATTCTGTACACTACAGTGTTTTTTATGTGTTTCCTTAAGCAATTGATTAATGTCGCCTACTCGTCCTCATATTTCAATGAGGGCTTCAGTCTCCTACTCTCCTTATTTGCCCACGTCTATCCACGGTTAAACGGGACATCTTTGTGCTGCGTAAAATGAATATCCCTTCTCCGTCTCCAACTGTGTTTAGCTTAATTTCATTTATTTGCTGCGGATTGCATTCCCACCTGCACCGAATCGAAATCAAATGCGATTGGAAGCAAAGTGAAACCCCCATTTTTTGGTGGAGTAGAATGTGGTTCTTTGATGCTTATTAGGACTCGAATGAGCCTTCACACCTGCCAAACGAAGCGCACTTTCCGACAATGTGCAGCAGGATTCGCAGTAAAGCTTTCTAGTGTGAAGGCGACCTCAGTTAGAATAACATGTGGAATATGGGCATCCCAAGGAATTACAGGAAAACCATGTGTTAGTACATATCTGACAATGTAAAAATGGACCCGTGCAGGATCTTGCTGTGTGTACTCTACATTTAATATATTATAACAATCTTATAGTCAAATACAACTCCTGTGAGCACCAGGAGTCACTAATGTGTGTGAATATCACTAAGGATAGATGATGGACATATGCTTTTGTTTTAACTGTATATTCTAGAAGGGTTGGCACTTGAACAGTGCTGTTTAATAATGCGTAATCAGAAAAAAAAAAGGCCTATGATTCTATGGCGTGTAACAAAATGACCACTTCTGCAGCATTTTGGTTTGATTGAAAGATTGGATTCATTATCAATGATTAGCATGGCTCGTAAACATTTTGTTGGCTGCGTAGCAAAATTCGATATAAGCTTGAAACTAAAGGCCCTATAGTTTGAGAGGTGGAACCAGCGACCACCACCTTGGATCTGCTCGTTTACAATTAGTCATCATGCAAACTTTGTCAGACACATTCAAATGACCTGCATAACTGTAATGCTGACGGTTTCAAATCTAAATTGAACTCCCATTCCCACCGGACCTGAAATATCATCCTGCCCTTCTTTTCCAATTTATCTTCTACATGGTATGGTAGAAAATATAGTAACATCAAAGATGAGAGAAGAGGACGAAGTGCTGACCCACTCCAGGGGTCTGTTCCAGAGGATCCCCAGCTACATTTTTGACAGTTAGCCTTGATATGGTCATCATAGTTTCACTGGTATCTCAACAGTAAAGGAATTCTGAACCAAATAACAAACCACATCGGACCAAATCGTGTTTAACAATAAAACGTACTTAGATTGAGGTCGGATATGAAAATCGTATCAAATGTCAGGTCCGTGGCTTAAACTAAAGCATATAAAATCAGGTGACTTTGGAATTTAAAGGATTGAGAATCACGGTGTATAATAGAGAATGACATACAGTACTGTATGTCAAAGATTTAATGAATTTGTATGTGCCAATGTAACCCGTTATGTGTTATTGTCCTCCTCAGAGTGCACTGTGAAGAATAGTAATGTGATGTTTAAGGGGCTGTAAAGCTCAGTTTCTCATTGTGAACCACCCTGGTTGACCCGTGAGTGTTGTTCACGTTCTATTGTCCAGCCATGTGCCCCGCGCTTGGCTCCGGCATGGCCTCCCCCAGCCTGGTCACCCGTTTCCATTTATCTGGTGGGATAACTATAAAAATCTGTCAGACGGCAGGGTAGGGTTTTTCGCTCTCTGCTCAAGCCCAGCTGGCAGATTGAGAGCCCCCTGTAATGCACAAGTCTGTTTTTATTATTCTTGCAGGGGGAACACTATTTCATCAAGCGCATGATTCCACAGAAGAGAGCAGATAGCCCCCAGCTCGGCCATATTTCTTCCAATCAAACATTCCAAGGGGAAAAAATGAGTGGGTGTCATCAAATCCCAGAATAATGCTGCCAGATTTTATGTAAAAAGAAGGACTGATGGACAAATACAGGAAGGAAAGACAAGTTTAATGACGTGTGTTCAGGAGCTGAGATTGGAAAACTGACAGAGAAAAGCAGCCTCTTTGCTGGAATATAAATTGTTGTGTGCTGTAAAAAGGCTTTTATCTGGAGTGAATATGGGACGTAATACACAGGTCAGGGTTAAGTCATTTTCTCCGGCAAGTTAAGCGAATAATGAAGGCGAGCTCGCGCAGAGAGGAGCCCCTGCTACTGCCAGTTTGTCTTCATTTATTATGCCAAATCTCATGATTTTGGCGTCGGCGCGGTGAGTGCTCTGGCGCGCACCGGTGGACGACATATCGCTTAATTTACACAAGGTAATGAAAGCAGGGAATGGGAGGACAAAACAATTTACCTGCTGACACGGGAAGAAGTGATTTGCGAACACGGGGGGTGAGCAAAAGAGCAGACAGTGGGCTGGGGCAGAGGGTGCAGGAGGAGGAGAAGAAGGGGGAGATGAGGAGGTGAAGAAAGAAAGAAAAATACAAAGAGAAAAAAGAGGGGTGTCTGTTTTCAGACTCTGATGTCAGGTATGATGATGTCTCTCTCTCTCTTTCTGTTTCTTCCCCTCACTTCAGCCCGCACGCATGCACGCAAACACACACACACACACACACACACACACACACAGTCACACACTCTCTCTCACACACACACACACACACACACACACACACACACACACACACACACACACACAATCAAGGCGTAATTGACCTCAAATCTGATGGAGGGCCTGTGTTGACAAGGCCCCTTGTTATCTTTCACCTTCTCTCCCAATTGTAATCACTTTTCACAGAGCACTTGTGTGGAAAGGTTGGGGGGGCGACAGTAATAATCACACGGTACGTCCTGCAACAGGTATTTTCACCCACAGACCCAAATGTCTTACTGCCGTTTCAAACTGATCTCGTTGATCTCGTTGTGTAACGTCTACCCCGGAAATATTGCTCTCTCCATCTCTCTTCCCATCTAGGATCCGTTTTCCCATAATCAATCAATTTGTTATGCAATTTGTTATCTTTCCTCCAGTTATGAGAACTGCAGGAAAGATGAGATTCTTAGCTTCCGAGTGATGACATGTTTGTTTATACTGCCAAGTATTCCAAGAGATCCGCAGAAATTATATGAGTAGAATATGTTATTTGCAAATTGATAGTGATTCATATATATTAATATATTGATAGTGCTTGTAGAACAGTACAAGCTCAGAAGTCTATTAATTCCTTCTTTATAAAAAAAACAATGGAAAAAATGGGCATCAATATAATATGCAAAGACATTATACTAATAAATCAAACTAATAATGATAATTTCATCTTTTTCAATTTTCCAAATATAGGATAAACCCTAATAGCAAATCAGTTATATCAGGGAGTAACAGGCAAATGATGACCACCATACTTAAATTGTAGCTGACCGCAGCCAATCACTCCACCACAGTGCTGATGAATACAGTGAGTATGTTCTAGAACTGATGACATGTCACCATGTGCAGCCAGACCAGCTGCTAGACCAACCACTGTAATCGTCCAATCAACAGCCCTTCAGAGCAGGGCACCAGGCCGCTCCTTAGGGCGGTGAGATCAGATGAGCCCCGGTGTTTTCCTTTGTAAGAGGCCAAACTCTTATTTGTCCGCTCTCAGGAACAAAAACAATCAGGGAGGAGAGAAATAGAGAGAGAGAGAGAGAGAGAGAGAGAGAGAGAGACTCTCTCCGTCTCTGGAGAGGGGCCAGAGGGACCGGCAGACAGAGAGAGGATGGTAGGGTAGGGTAGGGTTGGGGGAGGGAGACGAGAGGGGGCTGGAACAGAGAGCCTGGTCCTCTAGCCCACGGTGGGTGGTTCTGGTGATGATAAACGGAGTCGCGGCTCAGTACCGGGGCCCCGCTGGCACGGCTCGCCGCAGGACGAGACAGAGAGAGGAAGTGTCGCTCTCTGCAGGCCCGCTGAGCCAACCTGGACTCTGCTGAGTCCTGCTGCTTGAGTCTTCACAGCAAATCAAACACCATAACACCCCCCCCGCCCTACCCTGTTCACCCCCACCCCTGCCAAACACACTGCTTAGGAAAGGACCTCTGCTGTCTAGAAGAATGTGTTAGCAAACAAAAACTGCTCATCGCCAATAAGCAGCTGTGCTCCACTATTGTATCTCTATAGCAGCACTGTACTCACTGGTCCTCATCATCGTCATGTCCAGGGACCACCATAGGGGGTCGAAATGGACCCCTACGGGTCTTTGAACTCTTTGAGAATGTACAAATAGAACCACCATTTGATATGGGTCCATTTGGTTTCATTTGTGTACACTCTCAGATTTAATTTAATAATTTTACAGTGTGAATTAGGGTCACAAAGATTAAAAGAAAAAGGTTACATTTGAACACTCAAGAGTTACAGACCTGTCGGACTCCATAAGGTTCCATTATTTTGGACCGCTGGAGGGCCCCAGAGTAGACATGGAGAACTATAAAACAATCTGCCGAATTGTCAAATAATAATATAAGAAAGAAAAATTGCGTTGCGAGGTGTTGTGTTATTTATCAAAACTGTAAGTCTCAACAAAGTATTCTGTGTATTTGGACATCATGGTGACAGTATATGCCCCATACTGCCCTGTACGGACCTCCGGTTAGGGGTCTCGCTCAAAGACACCTGCTTTGAATGTGATCAACCGATAATCACCATACAGTAGGTGTCTTATCAAGACGATCTTATCGACCTACTGCATGTAGTCTGGGAGCCTACTGGCTGAGATTAGAAAACACGGAAGTGACTGCGCTGCTCCGTGCTTGCAGTTAGGTTTGAGGAGGCTTGTCGTTCTCAGTCGGCTCCCAGCATGTGCAGTATAGGTCGATAAGATAGTCTTGATGAGTAACCTACTGGTGATTATCGGTTGATTTTTACTCGAAACCGCTACTGGACCTGGGAAGTGAACCGGGGACCTTCTGTTTCCCAGGTGGCCTAGTCTCTACACCACAGTCCACAATTTGGCCGCCGAATTAGACCCCTGCAGCCTGTCTTCTTTCCTCCACTCTTCTTACCTCCTCCTCCACCTTCCTCCCTGGTCCTCTATGTTCCTACACTTCTCCTCCTCCTCCCGCCTCCCTCTCCACCCTCCTCCTCCCGCCTCCCTCTCCACCCTCCTCCAGTGGTCCTCCACCCTCCTCCTCCCTCTCCACCCTCCTCCAGTGGTCACAACTCTCACTATACAGGCTTATTTCCCCTCACAATGAGAGGTGACAGTGTACAGCGGAACTCGTCAGTGTGAATAACACGCAGTCACGCTTGGTAAAACCCTCTCACACTCTCACTCTCTCACACACACACACACTCACACGTACAGTATGCGTGTCACAGAAGCTCAAGGACCCCAGTAGTAGGCATGCTGTCAGCCACAGCGCGAGGCCCCCTCCATTACAGCTTAACCAGGGACAAATTGAGCAATTTGATGGGTTACATTTGACGTGTTTGTCGGCCTGACTAGCGCGCCTGCGTTTCGTTATACAGTCAGTCACCTCCACGCATGATCAAGGAGCGACGAGTTGGAGCCGAGTGAGTTCTCAGCAAACGCTCCCGCACGGGAAAATGTGCTGCGTCGAGGATCTACGCCAAGGTCAGCAAGCTGTCCATTGTTTACAAACGCAGCTCAGCTCACATTACTGTAAAATCAGGCCTGTGGTAGTCGCATGTTCCCTCTGTGATGTACTGTTCTCTGGTCAGTCTCGCGACGTCCTTCAGTGGCAGCTTATATAAGAGCGGTTCATAACATGACCACTGGACAGGCTTAATTTACCCACTTTCTCCGTCCACTGCCCCATCAGCATATAGTATCACATAACTGCTAATGGGATAATGGAGGAGGGGAGGGGGGGGTGTGGAGGAAGCGAGAGAGGAAGACAGTGATAGTTAGGGAAATGGAGCTCAGGTTCATCCAAACATTTAATAACTTATCCAATCTGGAGCGTTCACCTCTTACTGGGCTAATTATACCATTTAACTGGCCCGGATGAGGGCCCAGTGTGGCCGCTCCGTCTTACACTGTCATCACATAATTATGACTTATGCCAGCGCAGCCTAGCAAGCTGGATGAAGTCAGCCCGCCATAAATTTTAATGATCACTTTGACGATATGAACATTCGCACGGCTTCCACCACATTAACAGGAAAATATGGACGCCATCACCATGAGGCCTGCATGCCGCCGCAAGAAAATATGGCGAGCAACACGGCAGATAGGCAGCGGGGAGATAAAGCAGAGGGGTCGGAGAAGCCTGTTACATGTTCTGGCCTGGGTGAGCGGGTTTCTCCGAGACCAGATGCATCCTCCTGCCTCTGTGGGATCAGGTTCTGTGGTCACCGGACTGCTGGGGAGTGACGAAGCCCGCGTCAGGCCTGTCAGAGGGCTAAACATTGGAGTAGTCTGTTTCAATGGAAAAACAGCAGCTGACACTCAACGCTTGTGGTACAACTGCTGACCTCATTCAAAGAATGAAGTGTGCTTCATGGCGTCTGACAGTCTGGCACTCTGCAGGAGGAACGCTGCTTCTGATGCTTTCACTCAAAAGTATATGGGAAGTTTCCAATAACTTTCAAAGGGTGACAAAGAGAAAAGGCCACAGCTCGGTGTTGAAAATAGATCGGGTATAATGAAAAGGGCTGAGTGGCTTTTTTTTAATAGCTGTAAAACGGCTAATTAGTCCTCCATGATGGATCATTGTGGGAATGTGCATTTAGAGGTTTGAGACCCTGTGGTTTTAATAGTTTTCTGGTAAAATAATTTTACATTTCTTGTGTAATTAAGAAATGTTCAATGACCTAACTGA
Source organism: Protomyctophum parallelum (assembly GCF_964188405.1). Classification (NCBI taxonomy): domain Eukaryota; kingdom Metazoa; phylum Chordata; class Actinopteri; order Myctophiformes; family Myctophidae; genus Protomyctophum; species Protomyctophum parallelum. The sequence continues at coordinate 11,396,970 of NC_139718.1, forward strand.
CCTTTAACTGCAAATCGTGGATGTAGTTTAAGAAGTCAACTCGAGCTCGTGCAAATATGCGCAAATGTGCTTTTTTAATGTTTTACGCCAATATTCAAGACAGGTTTACAATAATGCAATTACATTTGACATGACATTTAGAAAAGCAAATGAAGTGCAATGTAACAAATCAGTTTGAGCATGTGCAAATAAGTTTGTTCACACACTATGTTTAAAACAATGTTTTATCCAAATATTAGAAATGTAGAATATTTATGTGTCTTCAAACAAGATGCTCATATACAAATTGCAAGGTACTGTAAATATAGTTGTTCTGATACCGATACTGGTATCGGTTACTTGGGCCGATACCACCCTCAAGTACTCGTACTCGGAACCGGCCCCCGATACTTTGACCCAAGTACCAAAACATCCAATTGACACTAGGCTGAACGAATGCAACGGGTCGGGAGCAGCCGATCTACAAGCATAAATGACAACTGACAAGTGTAGATTGGAGATCCATTTGCATCTTATGAGAAAAAGGGGGTAAAATAAGTGGTTACTCAACAAAAATAGAGTACTCGTATGGGTACTCGGTATCGGCGAGTACTAAAAATGTACTTCGGTCTGAAAACAAATGATATCGGGACAACTCTGACCGTAAAGTGCCATGAACGCTGGGAACAGGGAACACAGTGAGATATATTGAGTGTCCATTTAACTTAAGAGTTAACAGAACATCTGTGTAAGTACTCACTGTGTAAGTGGTCTAGGCATTACAGTTCTATGAAAACAAATATGTACTATAATATCAGTGAAAGCATGAAAAATAACATGACTCTGAACATAAGAATTGGAGTATAGTTATGACAGATTAGAAAAGCCTTGACAGAAACATGCAGTCTCTCCACATATTTTGCACTCATGATTAAAAAAAAAGGCCAGAGAGTTGGAGAGACGTGCGCTCCAAAGAGAAGTCGATCCTTGCACTTATTATTAATGTTTGTTTTTGTGGCTATCCCATTTCAGGAGGACCCAGGCACTGCGGTAGAGCGATTAAATGACAGAGATTACCTGTTTGGAAAGCCCCACGAGACACTTGATTGATAATGCATGACACAAAAATGTTTTTGTTTACCCAGTGATATGGCGTCGAGACAGGTTTCAATTTCTCCCTTTTTTATGTTTTCCTTTCTCGGGAAATCTGATTCACTGAACTCAAGTGGACTGAAGTGGACTACTGGGGGGAGATTCATTTGGGCCTCGTCTGAGAGTTAGTTTGGAGCCCTGTGTTGTAGTGTAGGTACAGATGCCTCGTGTAGAGCAGAGGTCAGCCACATCATATCTATCCGATTCAACCCATGTTGTCCTAGAGGAGGAGGAGGGGAGGGGGGGGGGGGGGGAGTGGTATAACACAGAAAACATAATCTCACACCACAATTCCATTCGTTGCCCAGCATTAGATTAGATTGAAAGTTCCCTGCGCACACTTTCCCGGGGCTGTCAAATGAGCTGTCAGTCATGTGTCACAGTCGGCCCCCTTGCTCATCTGCTCTAATACATCACAGTCTTTTATATGGATCACTATGAGTGTTGCTTTTCTTCACAAGCGCTAGCAGGGCCCTCCGCCGGGACTTCAGGGTGATTGATAACATCTCCCCGGCTCCTCACACTTGTGCCCATTTGTATAGTTGGTTGGAGAAGGGCCCCTGGTGTCCGTTCGCATCTGCGGTGCCCATCACCGCCCCGCGGAGAACATGACATCAGCCTGCTAAACGCAACGGGCCGCTCTGGATGCACCGTAGGACTGGAACAGCTTCTCCATTCATAAGGCAGGGCGTGACAGCCACTGATAGATCGCATAGTTTACCGGATGCCGATACCACTGTTCTCTTTGGAAATTTACAATAAATACATGCAATATGATATATACTATGGAACCAGATCAGCTAAAAGCAAAATAAATAAATGAAATTACACCCGGTATATTGTTTTTATGAAATATTGTGCTAAAGTAGACTTAGTTTAGACTATTCAATCAACTATCCAATATTCAGAGTATCACATCTCATGAATATGTATCAGTCGATATTGAGAGTTTTTTTTAGCCGGCCCACTGTTTGAATACTTTATAAATGCTGGAGTGATGAATGCCGTTGGAGCGCCGTTGAGATTAGCCCAAGAGAATCCCGAGCCTGTTTTGCGTGTGCGGTCCTATTGGCATGTGGTCGCCGTGCCAACCTAATGGGCCCTTGGCACATAGACAGCTATCCATCCCAATCTGGGCTTCAATAATCCAATTGAGGCGACCTGCTTGGCATGAGAGCAGCTCATCTGTCTTTACTGTTCATTAACAGGCCTCGGAGCTCCGCAGCCATTCACATTCCTTTGGATCAGCCCCGAAAGGAAATCCTATCCTGGAGAAAACTGGACCTGTATCTTAACCACTTAAGACCTACAGTATATTGTGCTTCACCGACAGATAGCAAAATGTGATGCCAAATGCGATGCTTGGATCTGCTTTTTCCCCCCTTTTTTACTATTTCATTCAAACCGAATCTACAAATGTCTCCTAAATCGGTTAGTTCTCAAGAAGTTTAATTTTTTTTCAAAGTGAGCTTGTAGATCTGCTGCTTTTTTAACAGACGATTATTATTTTCAACAAAAATTGTTGAAAATGCTTTCATTTTTTCGAGGATTTGCCGAAAATAGGGAGTCCAGGGTTAATGTGGTTAGGATGCAGATACTGTACATCATCACTCCTCTGCGGTGTAAACTCCGGAAATAAATTCCAAGAGATCCAATAAAGTATCAAATACAGTAACTCCAGAAATATCAAATAAAGTATCAAAGATACACATTTCCACAGGTAGCATAAGCGTGCACATTTTATGGACTGTATGTCTAATATCAAAATGCTCCCTTGCTGCAGTTACCACACACACACACACACACACACACACACACACACACACGTCACACACACACTTCTTTCACTGGTAGGGCTTTATGTCGAGCGCCGGAGTGATAATAATGTTTCTAATCTTGTTACATTGCACACAGAATTGTCTCCCATGTTAATGATGGACCAGCCCCCTCCCTGCTCCACTGCGATGCTTACTTTCAATTTGTGTACTGTCATCTCCCCGCCACGCAGCTGAAATTGATGCGCCCTCTCCCTTTTAATTAAATCAAAAACAGTCGGGGGGCCGGGGCAGGTGGGGGTCCTGCGCCCATACAGCCGTCACAATGACTTGGCTGACTTCAAGACCCAACTGAGACCCAGTTAGTCCCTCTTCCCTCAGATGTGAGTGTGTGTGTGTGTGTGTGTGTGTGTGTGTGTATTAATATACTTGTGAGGGCCTTGTGTTTTATGGTAGAGTTAAATTTAGACTTAAAATTTAGACTTCAGGTTGGGATTAGGCATTTAGAGGTTAGTACACCGATTTATGTAGTTGCATGCGGTGTCGCACACCTCTTGCAAAATAGCTGATTTACAAGGTCACAACATTGCAAGCTTGTAGATCTGCAATTTCTCAGCTGTTCTCGGCTATTGCATCCTACGTTTTCGATGTCCTCACAAATATGATAATACAAACGTGTGTCTGTGTATGTGTGTGTGTGTGTGTGTGTGTGTGTGTGTGTGTGTGTGTGTGTGTGCATTCATATTATACAGTACATCTGTCAGACTCCTTGTGCAGTAGACTTGTTCATGGACTTTTGATCACTTGAATGAGCACAAAAAGGGTATCATTCATAAAAGTAAATGATTGTTTCTTTCAACAAATACAAGAGTCCTAAACCTTGAACTTATTTCCTCAACTTTAAACTCAATTTATTTTTGAATTCTGTGAAAAACCAAGGTCTGCCGTTTTCAATCAATAGCCAATGTACATTTTGGCTGCAGGTTCTGCAGGTAATAATAATAATAAATAATAATAATAATAATACCTGAAAACGATCTTGTTCCCAGGACAGGTATAGGCATGGCCCCGAGGTGGAACAGGAGCCCCGAGTCTAAGGAAATGAGAGCATAAAAATTCCCACACATTAGAAGCAGGATAATTGGATTCCTGGTGTCCTGTACGGTGGGCGGCGTGTCTCCTGCAGCAGTGACATTATCAAGGTAACAGAACCTGAAGGCAGGGGAACAGCAGGACGGCCCTGCGCGGCCTGTCCTGATGTTCCACCTCGCTGCCTGCTTGGCTATTCATCCTGTGGACCCTGCAAATGAAATTATAGGAGGAAGAGCAAAGGACATTCTTTGGGAATTAATCCCATTTATGCCTAAACCCACTTCAAAATGTTACAGTGAGGCCCCCTGTTTTAGATGTAAGGTGCATTTACAATTAGACAAGGGCTGGGGAGGATTGAAAGAAATACAACATTGTGTGTATTTGATCTGTCTTTCGAGTAATTTTTCCAGGGAAAACCAAGAAACAAGGGAGCCTTTAAGGAGTAAAGAAATAAAAACCTCAATTAGCTCAATGATATTTTCAGAAGGAAGCTGATTATGGAGTGGATCTCAGGCATACAATATCTGATTGTAAATGTGTTCTCTATGGAATGTTAAAGTATGTAGTGGATTGCAAACCATACAAATTGTAATTCAAAAGCACACACACACACACACACACACACACACACACACACACACACACACACACACACACACACACACACACACACACACACACACACACACACACACACACACACACACACACACACACACACACACACACAAAATTAATTAAAAGTCTCACCCTATAGGCCATCACTGTATGTTTTGTTTCATTTCATTAGTTTTATTTAACTTTATTATCCAAATCAGAGTAGTAATGCACAGTTCACTGTAGTATCTGTGCACCAAAATGTAACAATAAATAACCAGGTGCATATGAGAGAGGGATTAAACAACATAATTGTGATTTTTGGATTATGACACAATAATGAACATTTTTTCCCCTGTCTAAATGAATGTTGAGTTTATTTGAGAGTCAATGGTTTAAGAATAATTGTAAATTATTGGTTGATAAATAAATGTATACATACTGTCTGACCTAACTAGGTTACTTATATTTTAATAAATAAATAAATAAGTGGCAGTATGATAATTTCACTGCAGGCCTTCTATATAACTATATTACAATATTAGGTTAAAAAAAATGCCAAATAGCCCAAAACTTAAAAAAAAAAAAAAAATGCTTTCATTTGAAGTCCATTGTAAACGGTCTAACTGCACTGCATGCTAGTTAATATCACATCACAATATTGTGCAACAAAAGTCTTTGGAAAGCATGGCACCATAAAAGCCCCTGATATCAATAAGTCCCGTCTGTTTAGTTTCACGAGTCCCAACGCTTTGCAGATAAACACTGCCCCCAGGTGGTCAGAGATAATACAATTCAAACACGTTTGATGTGTTTCTAAGGAAGTGGATGTGGACTACATGATTGAGAAGTCTGATATTTATACTCAATCTTTTTTAAGGGCCTTTATTATTTAATTATTTTTAATGTTTTACAAATTACCTAATTATTTTACTACATGACTTATCATTGATTAAAACCCTTTCACCCTTTCTACTTAAACAAACTGATGGAAAATTGCAATATTGAATATGGTCCAATAAGTACATCGTGATATAATGTTTCATTTAAATAATTTGAATATTATATGTGAAAGTGAAATTCTCACAATTTGACATTAAACAGTTTATCACTGCCTGACTGTGAACATTGAACACAGAGCCACATCTCCCTTTTCCCCCACAAACAATGAAACAAATTAATTAATTAATTAATTCAGGAAAAAGTAGGATGCAGAAATGTCAGAAGTTGACTGTTGCACACGGAAGCAGTAATTGAAGTCTCTGGGGAGATTAAATTGTATAACACTACATCTCGCCGTGGAATCATGGTGTTCAAATAAAATCTGATATTCATGCATGCAGCACACACACACACATGCACAGTAAAACCCTCAGTGTTCATTTCTCCATCTGTAACTCTTGAGAGAGTGCACTAATGGAACCGTCTGGTTAAATGAACACTAAGGATTTGACTGTGTGTGTACTGTGCATACACTGTAGCAGTCTATCAGCCACAGAGCTGTTCTGATTACTGGGAGGTCCTTCACTGTCCTCATCAAGAGCTCCACAGACTAGTCAGAGATGAGGGGCCACACACACACACACACACATTCACACACACAGTCACAGACACACACACACACACACACACACACACACACACACACACACACACACACAAACACACAAAACAAACAAATACAAACGACACATGGACATGTACACTCTCGGCCTCCGCTGTCATCCACACAAACACAGCTCAGGCAGGCGTTTCCCCGCCATTATCCCCTCCTCTACCCTAAACACGCAGTTTTAATTTCAAAGCTCTGATTAGCTGATGATTGCATGACAGCCGCCGAGCAGGTTCCCTGTTCGCCCGGCTCCCAGACTGCAACTCAATCACGCCCAATTAGCGGGTCCCCAAACACTCTCTCTTATTAGAGGACTCATAATCGACTCATTGTGTCCTGATTTGGCAAATAAATCACTCTGGAGGCCGCCGACTCCAACCACCCGCCCCCCCTTGCCCCCCCTTACCCCACTCCCCCGAAACCCGCTCTCTCATTTCCCCATCTCACTCTTCCTCTCTCAAGCCTAAATTATATTTCGTCACATGCCGGTGTCACCTCCCGAAAAGAACTGATTCAAAATCTAACAGTCGCATTGAGGATCAGTTCTTTTGGGCGAGCGACACCGACGTCAGAAAAAATACAATCTAGGCTCTCTCTCTTTTACTGCCCACTCCCCTTCTTTTTCCCGTCCAGGGGTTCAGTGACAATGTTTTCGGGCGTGCGTTTTCATTGGAGCTGACAGTTTGAGCAACGCCCTGACTCCTTCCCCCCCCCCCCTTCTCCTCCCCCAGAAGAATGAAGAATAATTTAGCGGCTAAGGCAAGGCAGCCAGCAATGCGGGTGTCCTTGTCCTACAAGGTTAAGAATCCATTCCGTCTGAGCAAGAAAGGAGTGAATTAAAATAAATGATGGCTAGATATTTATTGCGAGTTTGTAGATGAAGCTAAGTCACTCCAGTGGACCAGCGGGCCCTGGGCTGCCAGTGGGTTTAGCGTAGACGGGTGACCTCCCTATACCTCTCCCCGCCTAACGGGGGAATAACACTCAATGTCACATTACTCCTCTCCTTTTGAGATATTTATTTATATCCCTATATATAATATTTATTTATTTATATATATATATATATGAATGCATGTGTTGGGGACGTTGGGGCAAAACGTCAAATGAGACAGCGGGACATATGAAATTATCTAGTGGTGGATGCTAAAAATATTTGTAATTTGATTGAATGAGGGGGAAATGTTTGAGAAATGTGAGCAGTGCTGGTACAAGTTGACCTAGACGAGGAGATCCTGAAAGACCGAGGACAGGGAGGACGTCCAAAGACACAGAGTCATCCAGTGAGTCCTTGAGTCCGGAGACAGGAAAGTCAGAATGACCTGCTTCAGCCAGAACGGTTTGCATTGGGCCAAGGAGATCCAGGAAGCAGGTGGAGGAGACAACACTGATTGACGGTTTGAGGCACTATTAGATTAGATAGTCTGTAAATACCATTGCAGAGATGCCAGATGAGAGCTTTGTCAGCCTGAGTGGACCAGTGATCACAGCAAAACGTAGAAGAACCAGCGATCACAGACAGCAGACCAGTGGAACCAGCGATTACAGCGAGCAGACCAGTGGAACCAGCGGTCACAGGCAGCAGACCAGTGGAACCAGCGATCACAGACAGCAGACCAGTGGAACCAGCGATCACAGACAGCAGACCAGTGGAACCATCGATCACAGACATCAGACCAGTGGAACCAGCGATCACAGACAGCCGACCAATGGAACCAGCGATCACAGACATCAGATCAGTGGAACCAGCGATCACAGACAGCAGACCAATGGAACCAGCGGTCACAGACAGCAGACCAGTGGAACCAGCGGTCACAGACAGCAGACCAGTGGAACCAGCGATCACAGACAGCAGACCAGTGGAACCAGTGATCACAGAGGACCAGTGGAAACAGTAGTTGCTTGAGATGCTCCATCAGCAGCATCCCATTTGTGACAGCTTCCGCCATCGAAGGAGTTTGGCCCACTAGCTTTTCAGAGGTGGTCTGGAGTTAACCTCTGGAACTTAAAGACATACAGAGTTCATTTTCTTCCGTCACATCTATCCATGTATATTTATAACTATCTTTCTTCAATGACAAAACTAAAATTGTGCACACAGCTGAATCTTCTTAACTCCCCGCATCATTCCTAGGGCTGTGTGTGTGCGTGTGCATACATGCGTGCGTACATGCGCACACACGCGTGTGTGCGTGCGTGTGTGGAGTGGTCATTAGTCTCTGTTTATGGTGGAGTGAGTCTGGCCAGCTGGCATGTGATGTGTGATGCGACACGCTGTGTTCTACCACTGTGAGACCCCCATGGCAGAGTCACGCAGGCCCCGGCACTCCCCCTCAACCCCCCTCTACCCCAGGCGGGCCGCCGAGACCACCGCGAGCCCTCGGCAGATGGAGCCTCCGGCTCCTGCCTTCTCCTCCGCGGGGCAAGGAGGTGGTGGAGCCGGAGGGTGGATGTGGGAGCGGCCTGCAGGCCCCCATCATCACAGATGCCAGAAGAAGCCGGAGAATCGTAGCGGAGCCCCTGCTGGGCAGGTGCTGCGCTGCAGCAGGTGTGATCTCAGCCCCTCAATCCCCTCTGTCAGCACCTCATTGGTGGAGTGCACGCGTCTACTTCCTGTCCATCCCTCCCCCCCCCCCCCCTTCTCATTCACACACTTTAGAGGTGCAACGGAGGGGCTTACATCTCGGTCCTCCCTCCCTCCTCGCTCCATCTTTTCACCCTCTCCTGCAGCCATCCATTTCCTGACCTATCCACCGCTTTAGCACTGAACAACAAACTACTAAGAGGTTGCTGATAGAGGTGCAATCGCACGCCTCGTGCCTCTTCGCCTCGTAAGAAACCCAAAATATAAAGTACCCAAGTTCAAAGTACAACGGCCGTCGAAGTGTTGAATGTTGCCGTCCCTCGGAGGGCAAACGGCCGGAGTTGTGTTGACTCAGGCGTTTTCCTCCATTGGCCACGGCGATAAGCTCCCCGGGCTGACCTCACCACTGCCAAGGGCTGCGGGGGCGGGGAGGGGCACACAACTGCTCTCCCATCAGCCCTTACTTTATCGCCGGCGGCTACAAGACAAAGAGGTTCTGCTGCACACATGGCTGCAGCCAGCGTCCTGCGTGATGGAGAGAGTTTATGACGGTGGCGGGGGGGCGCGGGGGTTGGCGCTGCTGCGGCCGAACGGCCCACCTTGACCTGTCCCTGCTCATAAGGCTTCGGTGATCCCTGTCCCCTCACCCACCCAGCCCCCCCCCCTACTCCCCACCCCAGCCCTCCCAGTGCCCCGGCCACTCCAGCCACCACTGAGTTATTATCATAATTTCCCAGAGAGGCGTCGGAGGGCCTCCACAACGAGAGAGTCCCCCGTGTTTTACAGAATGTTTTGTGTTTTATTGCCTTTAAGTCACTCGTAGGCCAGCGGAGAGCGCCCACAATGATAAGAAAACCACTCATGTGAAAAATGAAGGGCCTCGCACGCAGGACTGAGAGGTGAAGAGAGGAAATAATAAAATACTTGACAAATGTGGAGCCCGACTGTATTTCACGTTCAAAACCCCCGTCTTGCCTCCCGTCCCCCGCGTGCGCCAAAAACATATGATGAGAAAGAAAGGAGGAAATAATAATATTAATAATGAATTCAGCCAATCTCATTGTTACAAAAAGAACAGGGCTTTTGTTTTCTTCTTAAAAGAAAAAAAAATCTCCTTCTCTGGTCCTCTGACAACATGACGGCTGGACCATGCCCCTGGGCATTCCAAGCTGCCACTGTCCCCGTCACTTCATGTTCTGGCCCACCTGGGGTAAACAAGAAAGGACTTAGGAGCAACAGAATATTAGCAAGAGTAGGAAAAATGGCCCAGTCAAAACTGAAAATACTTTTTCAGCCCATCAAACTTTGCATGGGCCTTAAATGTACCACTTTGTCATTGTCTATCTGGGAGCAAATAGTCATTCCTACACACACAAAGATCCCCTGGGGTCTTTAAGGTGCAGTGTAGTAATCCAAAGGAAAATAAAACATCCGTTTAATCGACTTCTTTCAAAGGCAAATGCCCTTTTGATCAAAAAATGATATTGATCTGGTGCTCTCAGTTCTGCGGCGAGGACTTCTCCTTTAAACTTGAAATATCATGGAGTCTTTGTTGCAAATCAATACTGGGTCTAAACAACTGGTTTTATTTTTCTTTTATTTTTTCAAGTTGGTTTCAAAGGACACGGAATCCATTATAATATGGTTGCATTTGCATTCATGGCTATACAACCAGAATTCAAATTGAACATGTATACACCTATATACTCTGAAATCAACGTGTAAAACATAATACTTTAATAAAAAAAGGTTATTTGAGAGCGCAGATCAATGGTCTGCAGTACTTTGAGTCCTGGCCATGTTCATGGCACCTGAGTGATGCCCTGTTGGCCCGCTCAGCGACAGAGCCTGTGACAGGCGCGTGGCCCCTGGTGGAATGAGCCGCTCCTAATATCCCGTGAGATTTGCCGTGTCTGTCCTCACCCCTTACTCTGTGACTGAGGGGCCCCGGCACGGGGGCCCCCAGCTATCTCCACATCTCCCCATTTTCTTAACGCTTTAATTACACATCAGCATATTGCTTTTGGGCCATATGGAAGGCAGATATTGAGACCAGATAAGATGTATAAACTTCTGTCAACACCACGGCATATTAGGCGGAGTTGGAAGCATATTATCGCTATTCTACGCGCTTCCAATTAGCGCCCTGTATCAAAATACATTAAGAGCCAGAAGCCCCGACAACCAGAAGGAAAAAACATTTTTAAGGAGGCCTGGGTCAGTTTTTTTATTAAAATTGTATTACTTCCCCCGCTTGTTTTCTTTGCCACAAAATGAAAAGTCATTTCCACTAAGGGATCCAATAAAAACACAGATAAAGGGCCCCTTTAAACTCCGCGGTCTGAGAACTGCCTGTGCTCAGCTGGCCTGACGGTTTTTACAGTTGAACTTCAATAGAGAAACGCTGCTTTAAAAATAGCCAATGTAGAGTCACACGAGAAAGCCTCGTTTCCTAAATAAATAAAAAGGTCTCAGAAGTCATTCCGCCACACACACCGTAGCAACAGCGTCTATCCTATTATCAAATCAAAAGTACTTTGTTGGAACGTCTTGCCATTATCATTATGATTTTGAACAAACTATCACGTTCTACAGGAATGCATAGTTGTAATCTAGATTTTACGGCAGTAATTAATAGAAAAATGTCACAGTGAACCAAATGACACCAACACTGGGTGAGGCCTGTATACTCTTAAAAGAATAACCCATTAAAATCAGGAAAGCATCTGTGTCATTTTTTTTGGCTATTCGAAAAATAGCAGATATACAGTACAAGCTCACAGCGCTTCACTTTGTGTGTGCCGCACTGCAAGCTTGTACATCTGCTATTTCTGAACATTTTGATCCCTGGCACAAAACATTTTCACATGGGACTCTTCTCTACAAAGATGGGACATCTTAAATCAATTTGGGGGTCCTTGGTATGAAAACGTTTGAGAACTACTAATTTTAGAAGGCATTTATAGAACAAGAACGAGTGTGGCCTCAGACTCGTCTCACCTCGCGGTGACACCGTGTTCTTCTGCAGCCCCGACGCCACAAGGACCTCTAGGTACAAGACTGTCGTTCTCACTTGGAATAACGTATATGTTACAGTTGGTTTGACGTGATTAAATTCACTGCACCCAGACGCCGAGAGGTCATCCTGAGCCCCGCGCGCTGCTGCTGCATCAGGAGATACAAGCAGAGAGACGGGCAGGATACGAAGGAGGAGGATGCAGGGGGAAGAGAGACCGAGGGAGGAGGAGGAGGATGAGAGAGATGGAGGAGAGAGAGGTCACTTTGAGAAGCTGGATGCAGACACATGCCAAACAGAGTCTCTGGAACCTCTTTCCTCTCTCCCTTCCTCTAATCCCCTCTATGATCTATCGCCGGCATGGCCAATAAGCCGAGCCCGGCCGCAGAACCCGTGATCGCCGGGCCTTAATCTGAGCCCCTCGGCCCGCTTGCCGTCCGCCTCAGACGGCGGCGGCCCGGTGCCAGCGAAGGAGTGGCAGGCTCAGCCATTCTCCACAGAGACAGCTAGAGGTTGTCTCTACATGGATGGGCACTTCGCGGCTCGGCGGGGGTGGGAGGAAGGGGCAATGCGGCAGCTGCTCGGGGCATATGGGCAGAATTCATTAAGGCCGGTTAAATAAGCCAATTGTGGGGGACTGTAAAAAAAAAAGAAAAAAAAAAAGAAGTGTTTGTATGTGTGATAGAGAGACGAAGCGAGCCCACACTGCGTTTTGAGTGTCTGGCTTCAAATATGTCATCACACTACAGACAGATTATTATACGCACGAATATCCTTTGTGACAAGTTTCGTCCTGAGGTACGCTCATCCCATCCCAGTGTGTTTGTGATGGCCAGTAATTGAGCTGTTAGATGCATGGATCGTATGTCCTTGAGGATTTCGGCGTGCATCCCCCGAACGTCTTGAGACCACCCTGTGCCTCAGAAATAAACCTAATCACAGTCTGTAAATGTTACACCTGTTTCACTAATAGGCCCGGCCCGACTTCAGAGGCCCGCATTTATATTCACACACATGTGCCAAAGACAATGCTGAATGCTGATACAGATACACAGTAGCCGCATGTGTGTTAAACTCGTAGTATAACCACCAGGAGACTGGCAATAACACATTCAATATTTAAGGGTGGTGTGTATATGAGCCAATCAGGATAGATTTTTAAACGGGACAACATCCTGAACCTAGTGAGGCGCAAGAGTTCTATGGTGTCTTGGTTCCAGCCATATAGGTAAGAAGAAGCTGTTGATTTAAGTTTGACGAGCACACCTGCCACCGGCGGCCATCTTAGTCCAGACGTAGATCCATACCTCCTTATCCAGTAAAAAAAAAAAGAAGTATAATGTATGCTAATCCCTCAGGTGTCAATAGGAACCCTGTTCAATGCATTTGAGATAATAGAGAAGTAGGGGCTGCTTCTATCAAAGAGCTGCAAGATAAAGTCAATGGCAGAGTCAATAACAATAAGGTTGTAGGCTTTAATGAGGAATGTTAATTTGAACACAATCAAGTGGATTTCAGCTTAGCTGATTATCAACCTTGGACTTGTATGAGGGGGTTGATAGTGCCAGCTGTACAGGAAGGGCATTTGTATCTGTCAGCTCATTCCAGAGTGGTTCTTAAGACAAAAGTTAGTTTGCCTTTCGGCTGTTTAAGTTAAAGAAATAACAGGTGAAACTGAACTGAATGCCCACACAGGATGACAAACAACAGAGGCAGGGTGGAAGAACGCAACGCCAATACGTATTTTTAGTTTTTTTAAAAGCAATAAATAATTGTTGTTTTTTTTGTACAAAATATAAACTCTGAATACAAAAACACCAGGAAGCTGGCGAAGGTGAACGTGAGGTTGGCCGGCTGTAGGACGTGTGCAACCACCGAGGAGACGTACCCGAGGTCCCGGCCCGGGCCGCGCCCCGCTCACGTGCCGGGCAAAGTGGCCTGCTCCTCGTTCTCTCCTTGATCCCATTCCGTCAGCAGCTCAGAGGAAACCTCGGTAAACAGATGATCCCAGTCCCAACACACATCCTCCTAGAGAGACAGAGAGAGAGACAGAGACAGACACTCAATGACATCCTCAGTGTCAATTTATCCATTAGTGACTTTCCATTTGATTGCATTTGTATACTCTCAGAGTCGAGAGGGAGAGAAAGCAAGATAGAGAGAGAGAGCAGACAATGGAAGAAAGTAGCGCAAGAGGGGGAGACGGGGAGAGAGAGAGAGAGAGAGAGAGAGAGAGAGAGAGAGAGAGAGAGAGAGAGAGAGAGGAGAGCAGAAGGAGGTGGGAAGGAGCAGAGGGTGTTAATGTACACATCATAAATCTTGATTACCTGGGAGGCAGAGTGGCGACCTCCCCAGGTGCTCTAGAAACAGCTGGACAGGCCCCTCTCTGGGAGCACACAAGCTATATTTACTAAGAACCCACTCACCTCCCTCACCTCCTGCTCCGGTGCTAAAACCTTGGTGAGGAGCCTCAAGTCAATCTCTCCATCCTAAAGGAAGATCACAATAGAATCTACTTAGCTTGCACAAACACGGGTCTGAAACGGTGTGAGTGTGAGTGTTTTTGCGTGTGTGAGTGTGAGAGAGTGAGAGAGAAAGAGAGAGGGGTACTGGCTATAACCCAAATAGAACACCTTCAGGTGAAAAGGGGTTAGAAGGTTTTTACAGAGACAAGAAAACTAGAGAATTTGACTTACCAATGTTTGAAAGGCAGAGTAGGACTTCAGGTCATTGTCCAAATCTCTGTAGGTCATTACTCGATTCACCTGGATGCTAAAGGGTGAGGACAGAGGAAGTTGAGGAACTACAACTCAAACTCAACTACTGATGCAATAAAACCCAGTTCTGAGCAACGTTCTGAGCCTCTGTAAGTATGTACGACATGCCGCGGGAAATAGCAATAACTAAACAACAAGTCGACAGTGGTACTGCACTGCTTGCAGGTTGCACGTGAAGCAGGACAGCGAAAAGTGACTCTGGAGAAGTTTGAACTCGGTGCTAAACAAAGCACCGAGACTTCATTAAAGACCAGGGTGAGGGGGAGAGACGGGTGCCAAGTGGTAACCGCCTCAAATTGAAACCCAGCTGCTTATCTGCGGGTTGGAATTAAGAGGGGGGCTCTCAAAGTGGCCAGGGCCTAGTAGTGCATGCCAGTCCTACTTACTGCACATTACACGCTACATTGCCCCCGCAATGAGTTCAATGTGGATATTATCTCGCACAGAGAGCGAGCCCCTGCCTAATAACCTCCAGCGCTGTCATAGCCTCGCTACATAGCCGACACATGTCGTGGTGTCTCTCACTGCCCTGTAAATCAAAGGGCCCCTGTTAGTAAGAGCGCCACTAACGCGGCCGCATAAATCACACCCTACTGTTATTACTGCATAAGGGCCCAAAGTGCCAAGATACTTTGCAATGCCACCAGTGGAGGACAGGTAACAGTCAAAAGTCAACACTGGAAGGAAAAAAACAACTTGTTTCCCTCGTCTAAGCACATGGGAGGCAGGTGGGTCTTGGGTCTTTGGCCGGTGGTGTGTACAACACTGAGATGTGTGAAGGGTCCTGTACCTGGGAGGGGCTGCGATTTGCATGGTTAAGTCTTCCTCCTGTATTTCATCAAGGTCCGGAATCACCGGGATGTCTGGAATATACACACACACACACACACACACACACACACACACAATCACATTAATATCATCCAACCCCACACTTAATTTAACTCAGAGTGTACGAATGTGGTTACATTTCTACAGTATCCGAGCTACAAATGGATAAATTAACAGGATTCTATGGTGTATCACAGGTGGACTGCTGAATTCTGTATTAAGACACCGGAAAAATTTGCCGATCAATCGGGCAAATGACAGCACCACAACTTAAAAATGAATGAATAAATCAAAGGAAATCTGCCATGCTTGCTAGTTAGTAGAGGGGTGTGTGTTTGTGTGTGCAACTGCGCGCGCACACACACACACACACACACACACACACACACACACACACACACACACACACACAGGCAACTTGATTCGTCGCCTCCCGCTCTCACTCTGTCACAATAGCCATGCGGCCATGAATATTCAGGAGGCGAGGCGGCAGATCTTCCTGCTGGGAAAGGGGTGCTGGCCAGGGGCTCCCCAGAAAGCACCCCCCGCTACTCGAGCATTTGGGCCCTGTCAGCGGCGGCCACCCCCAGGACCCGCGGTGGCCAGTAGGCCGACCTCCGTGTCCACGCTGCCACTCTGACTGGGGCGGCATCCAGCCATGTGCAAGAGTATTTGCTTGCGGGCCCATCTGTGTGGGGTCGGAAGTCACAGTGCGGCCTGGCAGGGGCTGCGGTGCCAGGAGCCGCCAGCCCGCTGCTCAAACAGTGGGAACCCGCTTTAATTGGCAAAACGCAACAGGACAGAGGATGGCTCTGCTACCAAGAAGGACAGGGCAAACTTTAGCACCATATTTCAGATGGACTTTTGTTGAGGCAGGGAGATACCGAGCCATATCTGGCAACTGCATGATAATTAGCTGTGTAGCAAGTGATGAATTAAGAGCTTTAGATAGTCAATGTTTGGATAGTGTAATAAGAAGCTGCTCTTCTTTAATTCTACTTCATTTCTTTAATTCTACTTCATTTTTATGCTTTATTTGTAGTGTTGAGACGGCAGAGAGATGAGACGTCCGAGACAAGACAGGGGTTGGATTCCCAGCTTTATTGTTTACTGAAATATCTTAATCAGTAAACCTCAAAACTGAAATTAATTAAATTAATAAGTAAAGTTTATAGCTAGTAGTGATGACATGAAATTGAGTGACATCACAGTTGTCCTCGGGGGGGGTATGGTTTAGACTTTTGTCATTACATTTGTTTCCTGAACATAAGCTTTGTTTGAATGGAGCAGAGAAATGTAATTGTACATCCTTATTAACTCCTCTGCTGACTGGTGACATGAGAGAGAAAAAAGATGAGAAGTGGGGAGGGCTCAGGGAGAGAGAGGTGAAGAGGAGAGGCTGGGGGGATTGAGAGAGAGAGAGAGAGAGAGAGAGAGAGAGAGAGAGGGGCATCAGGAGGTTTGTCAGTAATCTCTAAACACAGTGCTGAGCCCTGAGGAGGAAGTCAATAGAGGAGTTAAATAGAGGTGAGGAGCTGAGAGTCCACATCTGATGTGAGGAAATATCTTGGCATCTGTGTCACAATTCCTTCAAAATATAACTGCTGGAAATAAGCCAGAGTTGTAGAAATATCGGCATTGATGACTCCTCAGCACTCTCCATATAAAATGTACAAACTGTACTGTGGCAATGAACGAAATTGAGTTAAAATTCTAAAATCCTGATGGACGCAGGCTTGTGAGGCAATCTGGGCAGATAGAAAGACCTGTCAACTGACCTCGGATGTCAACAAGACCTCATCCTCCGTTGTTGATCACTTATTCCTTTCCCTCTCTCTTTTAATTAAGCAGAATTAAAAATGCCACACTCGTTTAGCCGCTGACAAGATTCATCTGCGTTTGTGATATCCAAATAAATGTGGGCGCGGGCCGCGGGGTATTTCATATTCATGAGGGCCCCGGTGACACTTTGTCCCCTCATTTACAAAGCACAGCGTTCAGCAGAATCTGTCCCCTCTGGACCCCCAATCAAATTTAATGGTCCTAGTGCAATGACATCAAAAAGCCTGGCTGTCCAGCTCTTTGCAAATAGCTTCCTGGGTTGTCTTCTACCTCCCCGCTCTCACCCCCTCCCCCCCCCCCCCCCCCCCCACACACACACACACACACACACACACACACACACACACACACACACACACACACACACACACACACACACACACACACACACACACACACACACACACACACACACACACACACACACACACACACACACACACACACACACACACACACACACACACACACACACACATTTCAGGCAATAATGCACTATCAACACAATTCCATGAGAGTTCAAAGTGAGGCGGCAAGGCATATGTTCTCTATATGCAAACTCTATTATTAAGAAGGCAGGGGGAAAAGGAACAACATTTTTAAATGAGCTTCAAATTCAACCTATTACCAGAGGTCAATGGGGGGCCCGGTATCGCCTGCAAACAAGCTGGTGTTTTTTCCTCTGACACAAAGGGCAACTCCATCAGAAGGAGCTGTCTCTTTGCAGCGGGCTGGTGTTTATATGCTTGATTTTTATACTGCGTCGTATGACGGAGTCGCTCGCCGAGAATAGACGATCTACAAGCTCACAGCACGTCGCATCACCGTTGTACAACCAGGTATGAATCGGGCTTTACCCCACCACATTGACTTGCTTCCCTATACCTTGGTACATCTATCAAGGTTGCTTTGTCTGGCTGCGAGCGGCCGAGGCGTATCCTTATTACCCGCTAGCGTCCGGTTTCCTCGCTGAAGCATGTAAATATCAAAAGGGGATAATTTGCCCGCGAATGTAGACATGCTCCCGGCAGGCACCGCAACGCAGTCAGCGACTTTGGAGACCAGGAGGACACTTCTATAATCTAAGCGGGGGGTCCGGTCAAATGATTACCTAGGCAAGAGAGATCCATTTGAAAGGCTTATGGGACAATATTCAACAGATCACTGGCTGAGAGAAAGAGAGAGAGACATGAAACAGATGAGTGTGTTTGTGATAGTGGTGCTATTTTAAGTGACAGGAGGCGGCAGGCGGGTGGGTGGGTGGTTGGGGGGAGGGGGTTGCCTATGGGGTGATGGGACCCGGGGATTGGGCTAGCCTTCTCCCTCTCTCCTTGTTGCCAGTGGACATAAGGGATAAAGGTAGGGGGACATAATCAAGATCGCAGGGGCTATCTCACTAACCCTCAGCACTGTAATTTCCAATGCCCCTGCCTCCGGCTCTGTATTAAGAGGTCTCCCTCCACAGAGAAATAATCTTTCCAGTGGCATTTACTGAGAGAAAACTATACCGCTAGGGTCTTCACTCAACTGCCAGTGCAAAAAGAAGAAAAAAAGGCATAATTAAGATGCAAACATTACTACTATGGAAAACATGTCTGTGTGGGCCATCCTATATGCTGCTCATAGCAGTACACACAAAGGGCAATAAAGGCATTTTTATCGCAAATTCACTTTTTCTAAACTGTTTTTAGATTATTTTTTTATATTTTGGTCCTCAGGACCAGGCTCATCATCAACATACCAGGCAAAAGGTAATTGTGAAAAGTGGTGAACTGTAATCAAGGACTTTGTATTTGAATAATTTGAGTTAGTTGAAGAATCGACTCCTCACTGGCAGGTGAGGCAGTAGGGTATAGCAGGGACAACATAGAACTGTATGGGGATAAATTAATTGGCATGACTAACTAAATTGGGACAAAACTAAAATTGGTAAAAACATTATTGGCTACTCTAAATTATAAACAAATACAATTAATAAAAGAAGAATTACAATATACCCAAATATAATGATGACATTGAACCACATACAATTACATTCTTTAAGTTATAAAAAACTGTATTACACTGCTTTTTTAACCTTAATTATTATTTCACTGATGTGATTATTATGGTAAAAAGTTAAAATTGTAGGTACCGGAGCCATTAATGTCAAGACATTCATGGCATGAGATGTTAAAACACTTTACAATTTTTGTTCTCTCGGCTTTCAAGAACAAACGACATGGTCTTCCTTTGAATTAGAACAAAAAACGCTTTGCTACCGAGCCATTGCTATTGTATAAATGTATAAATTCTTTAATAATCAGAACTGAGGTGGGGTGCACTAACAGGGCCTCTGCTCTCCTGTCTTTGCTAAGGCAATTTCACCCTTATTTCCCCTGCTGCTTTGCTCTGAAAAATAGAACAATTATCCTAGGCAGCGTTTTGTTGAAACCCCCCACCTACCCTATCCTGACATTGTTTGTGATGTGGAGAGTCGGGCCCTGAGGTGACACCAGTCAGAACGGCAGTGTTCCCACTGGATCTGGGCTGCATGGCACCTTCCTCGGCGGCACTGTGTGTGAGATTGTGTGTGTGTGTGTGTGTGTGTGTGTGTGTGTGTGTGTGTGTGTGTGTGTGTGTGTGTGTGTGTGTGTGTTCCTCTGGGGGAGGGGGGGTACTTAACCAATTAAGACCCGAGGTCGATTCTACAAATGCCTTCTAATAGTTCTCACACATTCAATATATTCTTTTAAAAACGTCAAAAGTAGCAAATGTACAAGCTCGCAGCATCTGCTATATTTGAATAGCCAACGTATTAAAAACTAAAATGACAGATGCGTTCCCGGTTAGAACGCTGCCACACTTCAGCCAATGAATAAGAGCAGGGATTTACTGAATACTCAAGGTGTGCTAGTACAGACGTCGTGTGACTTGAGTGAGTGTAGGAGATTACCAATGATCCCCACAGCCGCGGCCCTAACCTTATCAAATGAACATATTCACTTGTCACTTTCATCCAGAGGGGCCCGTGTGGCATGCCGCACTTTAAGGGGGTGTCTAAGCACTAGGTGGTCAAAGTGGTTCTGACAGATGATTCCCCCTACTTGAACCCAGATGAAAATGTGTTGTGGGGTGCCAGAGCAAAGTGATGATCCGACTGCCTGCTTATCTGCTCTACTTCCAGTGGATGAATGCACTGGGGATGGGGAGGCATCGGAGGGCTCCACTTTGCCCAGCGAGGAAGAGACACAACGGGGGACAGCGAGGGTGCTCTCACCTCCTTCATCATCCGAGCCCTGGGGAGTCGTTTGTGGTTGCAGGCGCTGGCTGTAGGAACAGGAAGTGCGAGAGCATGAATTATTAAATGCTTTCAAAAAAGGCGACCTAATAGTGAGGTCATCGCAGCGAGCCAGACTTTGGAGCCAGGCTCCTTTGATTTTGTCTTCTCTCTCTCTGGGATGACAGGAGGCTGGTTCTGTCTGCTATACTGGCTGACTGGCGTTACACTCCACACGCCACCCTCTGATTCTGTGTTTGGAACGGCGTTGACAAGCCTGAAACAACTGAAATCTGTTTCTGAGATTCTTTTGAAGGGCAGCAGCAGCCTCTGTTTCACATGAAGTCGGTGTCTCGGCATTCAAACCCCAGGTTCCAACCGATGATGAGTGAAACAGATGTTCACAGCCCCCTATACTTCGCTGGGGGACCCGATGATGCTTACTGCTATGGATAGCATAGCCAATGCATCTTCCTATGGAACAAATGTGTCACAGGGGTCTCCCTGGATTGATTACTCTCTCTTCTGTGTTTGTCACAGATGTCCATTCTATACATTTATTTCCTGTCCTCTACTTGCCTTGCCTCGTGGCATTGTCTATTCTAGTCCTACAAGAACAAACTGCGATAAAATTGATGACTACATTCTTTTCGCTCCTATGCCACCAAAATGTGGAAAGCCCTACCAACAGTCATTAAGACATGTGAATCCTTTGACTCCTTCAAAACCGCTCTAAAAGGGCACCTACGGACGGCTGCAATTCAAAACTGGCCCCCGTAAAATCTGAATCCCCCCCCCACCGCCACCCCCCCCCCTTTTTCCCGTCACTGTAGATGTTTCTTTTCCTTTTTTACTTCCTTTAAGATGAATTCCTGTTCTGTTCTTTGACTATATAGAAGTGTCTATTTGTACGTCTCTAAATGTTTTGATGAATTGAACATGGTGGACCCTCTTGTAAACAAGTGTAATGCTTAATTGGGTCGTCCACTCACAGTTAACAGTCTTTGTATTGAGTTTGTGCTTGAAATGTACAGTAATTCTGCAAACTGTTAATAAATATTTCAATCAATCAATCAATTAATGACAACTGTTACGCAGTTTCTACTGCTCTCCGTTTACACAAACATTTAAAGTGATCCACTTTTTCTTACTACTCCTTGGATGAAACCATCACTTAAATTTAATTTAATTGCCATTTAATTCGATCAGTACTGTCAACAAAAAGGTGAACTTACTCTTCTAGATCCTCAGTGGCAGGTCTTCTTGAAGATCTAGGTGGAGAACACAAATATTAACCAACTATACAGTTAATTAATTTGCCTATATACGTTGGAACGACATGCCACACTGAAATATAGGATACTTGATCTGAGCACCTGTTTTAATAATCAGTCTTAATAAACACAGCATAGATATGACTAATAATTATGTATAAATGGTAATCCTGTTACAGTACATAAGGTGTAGTGGTGTTTGCTATTTAGGCAGATGTCTACCTGCTTTCCTAGCACACCATGTTTACTTGACTGCTTACACCGTTGACTGTGGCCTACTCAGAATTTGCACTTTGTCGCTCTGGACAACTGCTTAAATTGTAGGTTGTGTTTAAATTGTATCTTCTGACTGTCTCAACCTCATCTCCTGCAGACGTGTCTGCATTTACCAAACCCAGACGGGTTCATGCTCAATCACACAATAATGCAATCTTCAATGCAATATTTTCAATTCTCAAAAGATATGTTTAGAACACGCAATTCTACGATTACCATTTCATGACCTAATGGGCACGAGAAAAAGAAAGAAAAGAAAGAAAAAGGTAATGCATAACTTCAGAATTATTGTTATTATGGAGCACTAACCATGTGATTTTAGCTAAAAAAAAATTGAAAGCTTACAACACAGCTAGTAGATTGGCCATTTTTGAGAGAGAGAGAGAGAGAGAGAGAATGGAATGAAAATTTCATTGAAAGTTAGGGCTTGAGTCGTTGTCTTAGGGTGTCTATGTATAATTGAAAATAGTTTTAGAAAGAGTTTCTTTGAGAATGGCAGCTTTTTGCTGTTCTTTCATATACTGCACAACACTTTTGCTTGCTCTCCTGGTTGAGTAGTGCCCCCTACTGGTTTTGAAAGCAATTTATTTTCAGTCTCCCTCTTCTGTCCTCAGCACCAGACATTTGGAGCCATAGTCCTATTAGAAAACAGATCTATTAAGGATGAACAGTAGAGGTGCCCATCATTTAGAATACATACATTTGTTTTGTGGGGATATGAAGGCTCTACAGTCTACAGCCCCATGTCAGCACACAATAATTAAGTAACAGAGATTATATTAATCATAAAACATCACAGTGATACCAATAGGCAACTATCTATTCCTTAAACTTAAAGCCTTGAAGTATCAATTCAAAACCCACACTAGTAATCACCATAATGTTCTTAAATACCGGTACTACAGTTCAATTTCCTTAGATCACCCCCCCGGATAGTTACACAATGAAATAAAAGGTAACGCCATAGTGACTGGTCGCATAACAAAAATAAACACATGATGAGAAAAATGATCTCAATTTTTCCGAGCAGTCAGCAGTGGAAGTACAGTTCAGTGAGAGCAGGGGGCTGAGACTAGCCTATACCTGGCTGCCCTTGGACAATGTCCTGTCTGAAGGGGGGGGGGGGGGGAGCAGGGGGGTGGCGACACTTATAAGACACATTACAGGTCCCTTGATTAAGACTCATGTAAGGCAAAGCGATAGACATGGTAAAACTGTCTGGAAAAAGTTGTTAGGGATAAAATATATTGTGACAACCCGGCTTCAAAGGTTCATCAATAAACTGACAGATCATTTAGTGTCAATTAGGAGTGATAGATCGACAAATCCCGGGATTTCTGCGCTGGGATTAGTAGGAGGAGGGCGGCGGTGATTGAGCATGAGGGGTGACATTGAAGGGAAAAGTCCTTGCCGGTTCCAGGGGGGACCATTACTTACTTTGTTTCACAGAGGATCAATGCACGTGCAAAACCCCCTTTACACCTCCCGTATTCCAATCTCTCCAAGACCAAGAATCAAGCCGGGGGGGGGGGGGGGGGGGCGGGGTTGCAGGGAAGCTATGCCACTGACCTTCCGTGAAAGAAGAAAGACCTATTGAGTTTGCTGTTCTCCTTACTTGCACTAACGGTGCGGAAAACCACGCAAATAAGCCCAATTGACTCTGCCCGTTCACTTCAATGTATGACTTTATCGCACCTCAGTCTGCGCTTGAGGGTGGAGGCACACAGCGGTGGATGGAAGGCAAGACACAGGGAATCAGTTCCACTACCCGATTACACTATAGCCTCCGTGGTAGTTTGCAGTATTTGAGGCAAGTGCATGGCTCATATTTCATATTCCGCTTGGGAAGAGAGCATTCATCACACACATTCCATCTGTTTCACATATTCTGTGCATTCTACATGTTGAGCTTCCCTTGTAAAGAGCAGACAGCGGTGGTAAAGGGGGGTGATTAAGTAGCTTGAACCCGTGTGATAAAGTGGCTGGCTGACTAACAGTGCCCTCCTGTGGCTGACGCATTAACCATGTCAATTACCGCCCCGCTCACAGATGAAGACGAATGGTGAGTGGCCCGCTCAGACAGGCTTCCTCTAACCTTGTTGATTCACAGCCCGAGTGCCAAATATGCACTGATAAATAAGCTCATTCGACAGCATGAGAGTTCATTAATAACGCATAACACAAGAACGCAGTTCCCGATTCTGACCACGTGTACTGGAGGGGCCCGTGTGAACCAGGGTGCGACCACGGTATAGACAGAGGAAGATGAGGAGAGAGCCTCATACTGGAGGGGCCCGTGTGAACCAGGGTGCGACCACGGTATAGAGTATAGACAGAGGAAGATGAGGAGAGAGAGCCTCATACTCACTTGGCAGAGCCTGTACCCGAGCTTTCCTCAGCCCAGCCTCCCTGTCGTCTGGCTGGTTTAGGAGGGGGGCCCTGGAAAGAGAGATGGCTTTAATAACAACCAAAATGTGTCATGGCTCTCAGGCCTAGATAGCAAACCAAAATAGAGCATGCTCTCTACAGTATGTAGCGTATGGCCTTTACAATTTAGGCATTTAGCAGACGCTCTTAATCCAGAGCGATTTACAGTAAGCAAGAACAAAACATGGTAATACATCATCAAATACATAAAAGAATAGTCATCAAGAATCCTAAGCAAGCTAAGAACCTAACAATGGAATGTCTATATAATGAAACTACCGGTATGCGTATACACTGTTCCAACACTATCAAAGCCCTTCTGTGTTGAACTATTCCAAACATCTACATGCATTTTAGGAAAGTGTAGAGAAACAAAAAACATCAAAACTGTCAACACCACCATGACGATTTAGCGGAAGGCACTTCTAGAACAAAAGCAGACCCAGGGCCTGGAAACTTAACCCATTTTGGGCGGGAACCCCTTTTGGTGTTAGCATTATGTTATGCTTTAGCTATTTTTGAAAAGTCGTGAAAATGTGTCACAAAACTTTGAATATATATTTCAGAGCGAACATTTTTAACTAAAATGTGGCTTCCCTGGAAGTTGGAACTACATATTTTGAGATGGGGGTCCATGGCCCAATAGTGATAATTCTGGGGGTCCTTGACATGAAAAAGGTTGAGCACCACTGACATAGAAACATGGGGTTTATCAGAAAAATGTTTTTTAATCGACCTCAGTCCAAAATGGGTTAAAGGATGACTTCACCCATTTCCAATCCATATTCATATAATTGGTCCTCACTAATTAATGCTCATGAAAATAAAATAAATTAAATTAAATTCTACTCGGTCTGTGTCATACAAGAGCTTTGGTCAAACCCGCCCACCAGTGATATCATCATTAGGCTTTTCTTTTTTTTAACTAGATAAAAAAAATCCATTATAGCATAACTTTCCAGGAATAGAAGGCCTGCCGTTTCTATTACTGTAGCTTGGATTTCCCATCGATGATGTCACTAGTAGGCAGGTTTCTGAACTGTCCACAGCCCTCCTCTGAGACAAAAATGGTACCATTATTATAGTCAGCCTTAGTGACGAGTGACGATAGATAGATAGGTTGAAAATTGTCTTTAGCGGCAAGTCCTTAAAAGATGAACATTACACATTACACTTCAAGGCCCTCCACAAAAGGTAGGCCGGTCTTATTGTAACCCCTGTTCTCGGCCTATATGCCTAATAATAATAACTGGACCAAAACACATTGTTACAAGCAAACAATACACAGCATAGCTCACATAAACAACACAGGAGACATGTACGTGCATGCAACACAGACGAGTCGTCTCTACGTGGGCCATTGTTTTGTTTATTGTGGTTTTCAATGCTGTCCAATGTGAAAGCATGAACATATGGAGCTGAGTGTGGGAACTGCCATAATAAAGAACGGCCGGGGGCTGCAAGTCTGACCTAAAATAGCTTCACAGGAGGGGAAAAAAATAAATGACCCTCTCCCTCTCATTCTTTGATTCTGAAAATAGTACTGAAAATAGTCAATTGAGTTTGGATCTCAATCCTGAGACCGGGACCCTGAGAGCAGCACTTGAATGAATGAATTCCTCAGAGCACACATGAGGGGTGGGCACTGGGCAGTAGACAAATGAATTAGGGAAGAAGGGGGGGGGGAAAGAATACAAAATTTCTCATTACCAAATTGGGTCTGCCGAGAACAAAGTGGCCAGGAAGAATTTCATGTGTTCGTCGTGAAAGAGGAAATCATCTTTCATGGCCGTGGCCCCTTCACCAAATCCATTTATAAATGTGAATGTCAGTGCTAAGCAGGGCGGAGGGAATGCAGGCGCCCATTGTTTAGTGCCATTAACCAAAGTTGAGTCTGAATATTGCTTAACCACATGAAACCTATAGCGTCCCTATTCTGGGCATGTCATTAACAGACTAAAGCCCAGTCCACACCAGTGATTTGCGATACATAGCAGTTTATAGGATTCTGTTGCAAGTGGTGGAAAGTTGCAACTCGTTGCGCATCACGAATCATTCGGCGAAAATAGCAGATCTATAACTCACAATACAATACATTGCAACACGATGCACTGTGAGCTCGTACTGTACTGTCAGCTATTTTCAGTTAAGACATTGGTGTAGATGGAAAAGGGATGGGGCCAAGTACAGAGCCCTGGTGTGACCTTGGTCAACGAAGTACAGTATATACATACTGTAGTGTTTAAGTGGTATACCGGTAGTGATTGTGTTGTTCACAATGAAAATAATCCAACGAAGAATAAATGTACGTGAAAAAAATCAGCAAACATTTTCTTCTGCGTAACAATGCTCCCTTAGGCAATCATTTCCTCTGAAGAAAAAAAGAAAAATGGAGAGGACAAAACATTTCCACTCATTGTACATATGTACAATATTCCAAATGACAAATATAAACTTCACAGCCATGTAGTGAAGTGGTTGTGGCTATGAAGGCAATTAACTCTTATGTTTTCCAATTCAGGATTCTCTGATGGTCTCTGGGGCAGGGCACTTGCGGTAGTCAAACCCTAACATCCCATAAAAGCAATTCAGGCTTTGTTGAAAACGATGTCGAGAATGTGACCAATCGGTATGGTATTTTTAGGAAGATGAGGCCAGTGCTGCTAAACGGAGACTGCAAATAGACCTACCCAGTCGCACGACACTCTGGAAAAATGTATTGCATGTGCACAGCAGGTCAGAGAGGGCGCGAGAATACTGATCTTACGTTAGGGAAGTTGGCCTAATTTGGAAGATTAGCCTACAGCATAAGCATGGCTGGCATTCTTGTGTTGGGAATGTTGGCTGGCTTACAGTTTACCAATCCAGGGGACGTAACTAATTCCATGAATGCCAATACTAGAAGGGTGGATTGTTGTCTGTCCAGTCAGTGTCATCTCTAGCTTTGACTTCAATAGGAAATGTCCCTATCTGAGACAGATTGATTAGTGGTTTACTAAATGGATTACAAAGTAAAGTAAATATAAAAGAGTTTGAATCAGTGTACAAGCACATTAAACCACTTCAAAGGATGCGGATAAAGAGCCCATGCTATGCTGAACTGCCGGAAAATAGGCAGTTCAGTTCATAGAAATACAGTATTCAGATACAGTAGTAAGTAACAATGAGACTAACAATAACAATTTCATTATCCCCCTTTTCAAAAAGATTGAAACATTGTGGGAGGTTTATTATTAGACCAAGTTGCTGATCTCAGTTTTCTTTGTCCTTTATGGAATAATACAGTTGTTTGCAAAGTGGGGTGTGGGACCCCCAGGGTCCTTGAAAGGGTAACCAGGGTGTCCTCCAGCACAATTAGTTAATAATATATAACATCAAAATCAGATTAACCGTATATACATAGGCTATTGAAAATAGATGTACAAGCTTTTGTAAATCACGGAACAAGCGCATAACTCGTCACATCATGATGCGTTGTGAGCTTGTAAATCTGCTAAATCTTGAAAAATATAAATAAATTATGAAACAACTCAAATCTCGTGTGAGGGGTCCTAGTACAAAACTTTTTCAGACAGACAGACAGACAGACAGACAGACAGACAGACAGACAGACAGACAGACAGACAGACAGACAGACAGACAGACAGACAGACAGACAGACAGACAGACAGACAGACAGACAGACAGACAGACAAACAGACAGACAGACAGCAAAATAGGTTTTAGTTTGCATTTGTTTTGCACTAGATATTTTATTTTTGTATGAACCTATGCTGTCTTTTAACTAGGAGAAACATAATAATATTTTTTTCTGAGGCTGCTTGTGGTTGGAAAAACTAATGACAAATGAAGCAATCTTGAATCTTCTTGAATGTAAAAGTAAAACAATATACACACACACAGACACACAAAGAGGTTGCCTGTTACAGTGCAGCAATGTATCGATATTGCAGACAATTACATTTGGCAAGAATCTATGCAAAGAACGTCTCATTCCATCGCTAATAAAATGTAGTTTGTTTTTATTTACATCATTTTTGTTTAAAACGATCATCAGGTTTTGTAACCTGACTAGATGAAGGCCCGTGAACCCAAACAATGTCAATAAAAATCACTTTTGAACCGTCACGTAAATAAACCGGCACGACTCAGATGTGTTTTTTACATCATACTGTATGCAGAAAACTGAATGCAGCTAAAGGGGCTGAAACTAAACTGTCTACTGTATTACGGCAGGACCCCCCCTCCCCACACACACACACACACACACACACACACACACACACACACACACATTTTTGAGTACCATTTTGCACTGCTACTACAGGAAATGTGTCACTCACTACATTATAATTTTATACCATCAATAGTCAAGCTTTACTCACACCGTTGGTATACTACACACGTATGTATGAACTCTGCAGGAGGCTATGTCTGTTGGTATATACGTAGCCCCATAAGTGTCTCATAGGAGGTTAACATATCTCTAGAGCAGGCTCATAGAATAGGCCCCCATTATTCAAAGATGTATCAATAAAGTATCATTTAATAACTTGGCTGGGCATGATACGGTTGTTTCCCTTTGAAAGTGGTCCAGCTCCACAAGATTTTGAGAGCTATGGGCCTGTAAATCAAATCACAACAAACACATAACTGAACCAAACCGCAATTAGAGTTGGGGCTTCCAGTGTTTTTTAAATCTATAACTTCTGTAAATGGTATAAAGTTATTTTAATATCTAGAGAGCTTCAACTACTCAAGCTACGCATTAAAACCATTTCATTCATGCAATACGTACCTCCTCTTCATCCTTGGATTTATGCATAAGACAGAACCACAATGAATATTCATGAAGCAACTTGTGTTGTAAAGATGTCGACACACAGCTGGTTAGTTGTGTCCAGATGAACGCTTACCTCTCCCCCAGAAGCAGATGAGGAGAACTTCCTGACATGACGGCTCTCTTCAAAAGATGTTTGCTCTGCTGCCAGGCGAGATCTCCATCCTGGCTTTGCAACCTGTAACATTTAACACAATTCTTAATCAGTTGTTCTCAAAGTGGGGTCCGGGGACAGCCAGAGGGGGTTCCAGCTTCCAGGGGGTGAACCTCCTTTTTATACTTTGGCTTTATTTGAAAAATAGCAGATGCCAAAGATCAAAACGCATTGCGTTATGACACGTGAGCCTGTAGATCGGCTATTTTGAAAGATCTTGGAAAAATTGTGAAACGTATTCGTATTGAATGGAATTAATTTGATTTTTTTATCTGTATTGTTTGAAGTGCAGCATTTGATGTCCTTGATGATCATACGTTGTTATTGAATAAGTTGAGCTGTTATGGCTTTGAAGTATCCGCTGCTGCGTGGGTCAAAGTGAGGGCTGTGAGTTGTGTAATTCCTTTATTTTCATTATTTACCTACCATTTTAATTTGAAATCATGCCACCATGGCATGTGGATGACTCACACATCTAGTGAACTTGCCAGAATTTTAAATGATGAATTAAAATTAATAGAAAAGTGGATAACAGAAAATAAATTGGTTCTTAATAAAGAAAAGACCAAATCTAGAATATTAGGTTCATACCATTCATTAAAATGTAACATTGATTGATTGATTGAAATATTTATTAACAGTTTGTAGAATTGACAGTACATTTTAAGCACAAACTCAATACAAAGACTGTTAACTGTGAGTGGACGACCCAATTAAGCATTACACTTGTTTACAACAGGGTCCACATTGTTCAATTCATCAAAACATTTAGAGACATACAAATAGACACTTCTATGTAGTTAAAGAACAGAACAGGAATTCATCATATAGGAAGCAAAAAGGGAAAGGATACATATACAGTGAGGGGAAAAAAGGGGGGGCGGTGGGGGGGATTCAGATTCTACAGAGGCCAGTTTCGAATTGCAGCCATCCGTAGGTGCCCTTTGAGAGCGGTTTTGAAGGAGTCAAGGGATTCACATGTCTTAATGACTGTTGGTAGGGCGTTCCACATTTTGGTGGCATAGGAGCGAAAATAATTTAGTCCCTTGTTTGTGCCGAATCTGGGTTGTACATGGTTTGTTGTACTCCCTCTGGTGTTGTGGGTGTGGACTTCGTTTACATTAAGGAAGCATTTAGACAGGTACATGGGTATCTTGGTGGTGTATCGAATCTTGTGGACCAGACCCATTGCAAGATGCTGTACTCTGTCGTCGACCCCAAGCCATCCCAGCCTGTCAAAGTGGGCAGGGGTGAGGTGGGTTCGGGGGGTGAGGCCAAGTAGGAGCCTGACCAGTTTGTTTTGGGAGGTCTGGAGCGTTGTTTTAAGGGCCTTTGAGGTGCTGTGGTACCAAGAGGTGGATGCATAGTCAAAGAAACCTTGTACGAGGGCTCCTGTTAACCCATTGATGCCTGAGGTCGAATCTGGGAACGCCTTCTAGGGCCTGACCTAAGGTTTCTGAAAACCTTCACATTTTGATATATTTTTTTTTTAATAGTTATGTTGCTACATGTATAGCAATAGTTGATGAGACACAGAGAGCGCGCCGGCATCAAGGGTAGAACAACGTATAGGTTGCACCAGGTATCAATGGGTTAAGGTCTTCAAGGTGTTTTTGTTGACCAGTGAGGAGATCCTGTAAAGGAATCTTGTTCTTTGATTGACTTTTTTGATTACGTTGGTGGCCAATTTATCACCGGAAAGATTGGCCTCCAGGATGGAACCTAGGTAGGTAATTTCATCTTTTCGTGTGATAATATTGTCACCCACTCTAACCAAGAAGCCATCTGCCTTGCTGAGATTACTATTTGATCCGAAGAGAATGGATTCAGTTTTTCCCAGGTGTAAGGATAGTTTGTTATCAGCGAGCCAGGTGCAGATTCTACCGAGTTCAGAGCTGAGGGTCTTTTCAACCTGCAGTTTGTTTCTGTCCGAGACCAGCAGTGCTGAGTCATCTGCTAACAGGAACAAGTTGCAGTCACAAGCTGAAGTCATGTCGTTAACATATATTAGGAACAGTAAAGGCCCCAGTATGTGTCCTTGTGGGACGCCACAGCTCACTGGGAGGGGGGGGGGACAGTGTTCCGTTCACCTCCACCATCTGTTCTCTCCCCTCCAGGTAGGATTGCATCCAGCTCGTTGATGTGCTATCAAAACCAATAGCTTTAAGCTTGTTAACCAGTATGGAGTGGTTCACAGTGTCAAAAGCCTTTTGGAGGTCCAGCATGACCATGCCGCAGTATTTTCCAGCATCCACCTCGTGTTTGATGTGGTCGCTCAAATAGAGGAGGCATGTGTCAGTGGAGTGGGATGTTCTGAAACCAGATTGGAACTCGTACAGCAATTTATTAGTGGCAAGATACTTTTCAACCTGTTCATAGATCACTTTCGAGATGGAGCTTAGAATAGAAATAGGGCGGTAGTTGCCGGGTTCTAATTTACTCCCTTTTTTGTACAAGGGGGTTACTTTGGCCAGTTTAAAATCTTGGGGGACCTGTCCCTGTTTGATGGAGAGGTTAACTATGTGGGTGATGACTGGAGCTATGGAAATGGCTGAGTCTCTGAGAGATTTGGAGGGAATATTGTCATGGCCAGTGGCCTTGTGGGGTTGGAGGGCACTCAGTTTTTTAAGTACCTCCTCGGTTGTTACCATTGCCATTTTATAGGCCAAGGTTTTTGTAGAAGGCTTTGATGTGCTCTACACCAAAACACCCAGAGTGGGAGGGCAGTTTGCTAACCAGCTTTGTTGCAATGTTTGTAAAGAAGATGTTCAAGTGGTTGGCTACATCAAGCTTGTCAGTGATGAGGGTGTTATTCGATTTGATGTTTATGTTAGTAAACCTGGTTTTTAGTTCTGACTACAGCCTAGTTGGTTGTTTAGTAACTTCCAGAGCTCCCGAGGATTGTTTTTGATTTCCTCTGCTTTATCATTGATAAAGTTACATTTGGCTGATTTGGTCATGGCAATTACACCGTTTCTTAGCTTGTTACACTGGGTTTTTAGGTTGCACAGTTTGGTTTGGAGATCACTGTCGAAGCACTTGCACTTGGCTAGCTTGGACTTGTATTTAAGAAGTTCAGAGCATTTGTTGTCTCTGGCTTTCATTGCAGTCAGTATGTCCGAATTCATCCATGGCTCCGAGCGGGTTTTGACCCTGACGGTTCTCAAAGGAGCCATGATGTTTAGTACTGATGTAAATTTGGTTTTAAAGCCAAGCCATGCTTCTTCGACTAGTGAGCTCCTGAGCACATCGGACCAATCCAGACTCTCCAGTTCAAGGTTAAAGGCCTCACTAGAGTAGGTTTTGAGGTCCCTACATATGACTGTTTTGTGACAGTCAAACTTTAGTTTTTGTATTTTGCGGATACAGAAAATCATAAAATGATCACTGAGCCCACATACAATAACCCCTTTCTTGGAGATTCTGGATTTGTCCGAGGTCAAAATGAGATCAATGTTTGAGTAGATCAGTTTGAGTAGAATCACACACTCTTGTGGGTTGGGTAATTAGCTGACTGACACCATGCAGATCACAAAACCGACTAAATGACTTAAACACAGGTGCTTCCTTACGAAGCATATCCGTATTGTAGTCGCCAATCAGGATTTTCTCTACACATTCCTCCCCAGCTAAGCACCCCTCAAGTATATCATATAGAACCCGTGCTGATCAGGCGGTC
Source organism: Protomyctophum parallelum (assembly GCF_964188405.1). Classification (NCBI taxonomy): domain Eukaryota; kingdom Metazoa; phylum Chordata; class Actinopteri; order Myctophiformes; family Myctophidae; genus Protomyctophum; species Protomyctophum parallelum. The sequence goes on from NC_139718.1 coordinate 11,430,136, forward strand.
TATAGACGGTGCCAACTAATACTGATTTAGCATTTTTGAAAATTAATTCAACCCACACAGTTTCAATTTCATCATGCTGTAAGTCAGTACGAGTAACATAACAGTTACAGTAACTATGGGAGACACAAATATTGAGCAAGTAACCGAAGTATAGGCATTATATATTGATAGTAAAATGTCAAGTATGGCAGGATTAGCAGCTATAAAACATTGTAGTAAATACGTGCCTACATTTTATACTTAGAGGGTTAGTTCAGATTTTTGGCTGTAGGAAATACTTGCAGTAGGAAATACTTGCCATAAATACAGTATAGTGGTTGCAAAGGTATTAAATTCCCGTGGTGGGAGTTCTGGTCTGGTTTTGGTGAATATTAAGTAGTTCCGGGCATTTGGTGGGGGTCACTGGGGAGGCCACGCATTACAAATAAATGAATCCACAAAATTAGGGTCACTTGTATTGTTGACCTATTTCTACCATACTGTATAGCGCAACTTTCATTCAACTTTGACCCCTCTGTCACATGGAACGAATACCAAACGAGTCGCCCTTTTACCAACTCGCCCATGGAAGGCGGCGGAACTGAGCAGCCTGGTATTCCTAAAGTAACCTAAGTAAATTATGTTTAAACGGTTAAACCTAACATCATTCCTAACAAGGCGAGAACTCCCACCACGGGACTCAGGCAATCAATTAATACTTTTGCAACCACTACATTAATGGCAAATATTTTCTACAACTTTAAGTCCAAAAATCTGAACTAACCCTTTAACCAAGCATTAGTGTTATCACATTTATATAATATATATATAATAATATATAATAAATTGTGTTCCCCTCATGTAGAACTAATGCAAAACACAGAACAGTCATTACAGAGCAATGGTGGAATGGAACTCGTTAGTCGTTACCCTTTTCTTTATGTTTTTTTTTAATCTGAAAGTAACAAAGAAAGAACAAAGAAAAAGTTGCAATTGGATTTGTTCACACACAAACAAAGGGATGATATGACCTGCCAGTCTCATTTCTGATTTATCTATCAATTATGTTGAAGATGGAAATGTAATAAAGATATGTCTCATGAGAATGTCTTTGTGTTGTATTTGTATTGACTTGTGTGAGGAGTCTGTTGTATGACTGTTGTGCGATGTAAAATGTGTTGTTGATGATGCTGGTTGAGATACCATGTAGCTGTCACAGTAGTACAGTAACTAAATGCCATATCCACTTCACCTACTTTAGGTAAGAAATCTAAGAATGCAAGTAATATTACTAGTAACTAACTAACTAACTAATTGACTGTAAGTAGCAGTAGCTAGCTACTTAATTCGAGCTTCTCTATAGTGCTGGGTCGGGTTTTTTTTTACCAGGATAGCTAGAAATGTCAGGGTACAACGGCTAACATCAATGTGAGATAAAATAAAACACAACGCTTATTTAAATGGGGACTCGATCGTGTTGCATTTTGAAAATGTCGTGTTGTCTTCAGACATGTAATGTCAACAGGTTAGCTTAGCTTATTAGCTTATTGCTTAGCCTAGCCTGGTCCCATATGGTTGTGGTGCTGTCTAGTTTAAACGGCACTGCACATCAAGACTAACTAAATGTTCAGCACGCGAAGCGAACACTCACATTTCTCCCAGATGCAGTATCTCCGTGTTGAACATTATTGTCGTCCATTTATCTGCTTGCTAACAGGCGACGCAGCTTGCACGCTGCTGCTTCCTGGAGACAAACAAGCGTCACGTAGCAACCGTTTCTATGGCGACGGGAGCGATGCGCATGCAGTGGCGTACCGCTGGCCACAGATTGCGTTGATAAAACTTTGAGGCGAGGGTGTGAAAAATGTCCTGTGTTTTTCTAATGAAAAATGTCCTGTGATTATTGAATCAGCAATTATTATCCCTCAATTAAATATGTCATTTAAAAAACCATTTGGCATTGACATAATTCTAACTAAATATTGTCTTTGACCATAATATGTGACCTAATGATTCTGCCAATGATTGACGTGTGTTGTTGCTGTTGTTGATAATGGTGGTGGACTGGTGGTGATGTATGCAAACCGTATTCTAAATATTTATTGTATCTTTATCATGGTTTGCGGCTAAAGTATATTTTCTATTACTCCTGCAGTCCACTAGATGGTTGTGTTGTGCACTGTTGAGGAGGACTGCCACTACATCGATAGTAGCCTATAGTCAGTGTATCTGAGTTTATAATATTAGCTTAGTTTGCGTCTCCAAAATTCCACTGGGCAAGAATGGCTTGTTTAAAAATCATACTCCTGCTGTGTTAGAGTTAGATTGTTTTTAATGTTATCATGTGTCGGAAACTTTTGCAACAGTGTCATTCTAGCTAGGCGATGTTGTCCCACGTCCACTTGGGGGCTGGCTGGTGTGAATAAACTAAAGTCACTTTTGCTCTCATGTTAAATTATTTCACATTTATAGGCTACCCCACAAAAATAAATGTTTTTGATTCGGATATTGTTGAATTCCCGTGAGAGCTGCATCATGGGATAAACGTTGCCTTTTATTGTCTAAGGAGACTATAATGCGCAGTCCCTCCCTCTCTACGTCACGGCTACCTCCGGGTATAAAGTGTCAGTGAGCGTGGAAAGTGCGTCTGTTGACTGTATTTGAGCCTTGGCTGGAGGGAGACAGAACGGCACGCAGGGGACCACATATATAATATAGCCTTACACACACACAAGTGGATAGAAAGCGCTAATACGATGGAGAAACAGAATGGTACAGATATTGACATGCTGGTGATAAACTAATGCAAGAAAGAAGAGATGAACGTGTGTTAAACCAATGGAATGAAGAACAGGCAAAGAAAAGAAAAGACTGAAAGTTTTGATGAAGAGTTGAGGTTCTATTTCAGAAAGGTCATGGATTATAGCTCTCATGCAAACGCGCATTTGGCACACATGACATGACACAAAATGGGATTCCTTGGAGAAAGGACTCGGTGACGACTTGAATAATATTATATAAAAGGATTCCATACACATCGGAATTAAATTGAAATAAAGGAAAAAAAAACTTTTGAAAACTTGACGAGCTTCAGTTGTGAGTAAATACATAAATATGAATTTGGGCAAAGCACTCCTGTTTTTACTGCTCTCGAATTGCGTGACCATGACTTTGTCACTGTCAACGTGCACCACTGTGGACATCGACCACATCAAGAAGAAGAGAGTAGAGGCGATCCGAGGACAGATCCTCAGTAAACTCCGGCTGACCAGTCCGCCTCAGACCATCGGTCCGAATCAAGTGCCTTTTCAGGTGTTGGCGCTTTATAACAGCACGAAGGACCTCATTGAGGAGCTGGGCAGAGACAAACAGCAAAGTTGCGGACAGGATAACACGGAGACCGAATATTATGCCAAAGAGATTTACAAGTTCAACATGATCAATGGAGGCACAGACAGCAGTGAGTAGCCTAGTGTGTGTGTGTGTGTGTGTGTGTGTGTGTGTGTGTGTGTGTGTGTGTGTGTGTGTGTGGCTTTGATATGCGTCCACGTAGGCCAGCCGTTGCCCAACACACACACACACACGGGCTCGCACATAGTTTATTTCCAACATCACAGTGTGTGTATAAACGCGTGTCAAATAACCCTCAGCTTGTTTTATGTACTTATGTTTTCCATAATCGTGCGTCAAGTTTCCTTAAGAAACGTTTATTTTCACAAAAGCCCTAAAAGCCTGTTTATATAGCATGCGATTATTTGCAACCACCGTGGAGAAATGTTAAATAAAGGCCTCCTCCAGTTGGCATTAATGTCCAATATCCGCGTGACAACGGAACTGGCTGGCGCACGCGTTTGCGTTTGAGCCCTGATATACTTCATCGCAGGACGGTGCTGTCTCGAAAACACCCGATCTACAAGCTGACAGCGCGTGGCATCCGCCACGCTGTCAGTTTGTATAGATCGGGTATTTTCGGAGCATAAACTATAATGCCTATGGCTTTTTACGCACGGACGGGAGCGCCTGCCTGTGCGCACTGTAGCGGGGCGCGCAACGGAGGGCAAAGTAAACAAACTAATTGGAATGAGCGCCATTCCTCATACATACCTCACACCACAGCCATGGGAACGGCAGCAGCCTACCACACGACAAAGTCTGACACATTCCAAACGGGGAAAATTCTCAGGCAGTTAAGTCGGGAGCATTTTTATTGCCAACTCCAATACCTCATTTCCAAATTTTATTTGGCCTTTAATTTCCCAATATATTTCAGCAAGCTTCACCGTTTCTCGTACTTATATTTCCATAGTCTTCGTTTCCAGTAGCGATGGAGGCTGCCTGCTGCTGACTGTTTTGTGGATTACGGTCAAATTGCCCTCGCTCATTCATATTGGCATTTCCTGTATAAACTGTGCTCAATTGATTGTTCCAGTAATCACAATGGGGAGCTTATTGGATTGGGTTCTCTCGCCCCCACTGCAGTACGCGATTCTCCAGAGAAAGGAAACTTTAAGTGGACTTTAAGTGGAAGTTTTTTTTACATGTGCCTCTTCCTTCTCCTCAAAGAGGCTGATCAGTGCACAACTTGCAATCAGAGCACTGCTTTAAAATCAACAGGTGTTTATTTGCGGAGCCAGTCCAGCTCAATCCCCTCTGAATCAAATCCATTTCACAGCAGGTCCCGCAAAGTGCTTCTGACACTCGGTATACAGCTCTACAACCGGGTTTATCCACTGGTCAGAGCTAGCCAGAGCTCCCAAAACAAACAGAGGTCTAAGGAGTGGGATAAGTAATGGCCACGTGCCCAGGACACATCACCCCGCTACACAGTCAAATCCTCACTCAGTGTTCATTTAGCTCCACAAACGGAACAAAATCTACCAGAAAGGGTCCGCATTTGGTTCCATTCATATAGGCTACTCTTGGAGCTAATATAAACACTGACAATTTATTGTGTATGGTCTCAGACTGTAGGCCTCCATGGTGATAACATACTACATGAACTGGACTGGCTATTGGCACCAGTCATTATCCTAAAACAAGTATCCAAGAAGGGTGTTACCCTCATTAACATGGTCTGCCAGCATGGATGAATAATCAGTTTTCTCTCCCTTTGACTTTCCATTATGTAATTTCATAGCAAGCAAGCAGAGCCCATTTCAGTAGGAGCAGAATGCCTGTCACCACAGTAATAGCAGTGTGCATTCAGTCATATTTGATTATCTGATAATGGATTTTACATGGGCTACATGTTTTTCTGTGCGATACTGTAATAATTTCCATTTAGGTTTTCTGATTGCAATAAGCATAAATCAGCTAAAGAGCAATCTACAGTAGCTGTCTGATGCACTGTGAGGCCAAAAGGATTACGTTGTACCACCAATCCCACCGTCAGTATCACAGAAAAGTGAATACAGGTGAGGACTTCAGAAGTAGAAGACATATTCATTCATCCACACAGCATCAAGTTACCTCTGGATGACCTTTGGCACAATAAGGCTGTCCAGGCAATCCAGTGTATTGGCTGCAACATTTATAAATTACGCATATTGTCACTCACAGAGAGAAGTTCACAGTCACAGCCTAACATAAGGTAATCATTCACTGAGTGTTTGGAGGATGACCGGAGTTGAGGACAGCACTGTTCCTGATATATGGAATAGTAGAAAGGTGATGTCATCCCAGCAAACAGAGACAGAGTTCTTTGGCCTTATTCTGAAAGACAGCCTCTCTCTCACCCCCCCACCCAAAACCCCTCTCCATTTCCCCTCTTCTTCATCCTTGATCAAGTGGAAAAAAGCTGTCTGACTTCAGCAGAAAGAGAGAGGGAGAGAGAGAGATCGCTCCATTGCATTATCTCAGCCTGATTTACTACGCTTCGGCGACAAAGTTTCCTTGCGACATGCCGCTCGATAAAAAGAATGTATTTTCATAAAAATGCTTCTCGGTCCATGTGGTGCTGCTCTCCTGGGAAGGACACCAGATACGAAGACCTGGTTCTCTCTGAACATTCCACGTTCAGTCTGTATACTATAAATATTCGAGGTGAAAACGTTGTTTTCAGTTGAACAAGTTATGGGCTGACACTAACCACTCAAGGCCTATTTTATACTTTGTTGTGCAATGGTGTCATGTGTAACTAGCCGATCTACAATCTTGTAGTGCTATTAAATTGTTTTTTTTGCCTATAATGCTATGCCCAAGGCTGAAAGTGGTTACGTATTTGTCACACATCTTGTTTTTAAGTCCATTCGTGACTTGCATACAAATCACTAATTTGAGACACAAACTCAATTAGAAAATCCACTATTCATTTGTGAATGTGTTGAAATGGCAAATTTGGGGCCTCACCAAGGCCATTTCTCACTGGTTAAAGAGGTCTAGACGCCTCAGGCAGCTGGCGAGCACCTGCCTCCCCATGCACGCATCCCAGTTCCTCTGTTTACCTCCACATAGCTTTGGAGAGACTGACATCACAGCAGCCCCTCTGGCTGCCAGTGAGAGGAGGTGATTGCTGGGAGCTTCCGTGTGACGTCACTGTGTGAGGGAGACGAGAGAGAGGGGTCATAGTAGTGGGACTGGGGGGCATCCCAGTCAGACACAGGAAGGAAGGCAAGGGTTAAGAGAGTAGTTATAGGCCACCGGGTGGGGTGGGAGCTGTAGAGAGTGTCTGGACCAGACAGACACTTTATGAGAAGCTGAGCTACTCAAAGTCTGTCCCTAGGCAAGTCATGAGTGTTCATTTAAACACATAAATCAGAGTCCAGCACATTGTGAGTTTGTAAGATTAGCTATTTGGAGAAGAGATTGGTGTAGCAGGGGGAAATACCAGCATACCTAGTATAGAGCCCTGGAGGACCCCAGGCAACTAAGCATAGGGTTTAAATGGTTAACTCAGATGTACAAATGGAACCAAATGGACCCGTGGTTCCATCTGTACACTCTCAGAGTTACAGACCCTTAAACCCCACACTTTACCGCCCATATATGGAGCAATTGATTGAGTGATAATATGATAATGAGATCAGCTGGGCATCATTTGGTGATCCAAGCTATGAAAAGTGGTTATAAATACACTGCTGGGTTAGGTGTTAATGGGAATAAAGCAGCTATAAAACTCTTTAATTACAGTGTGATCAAGTGAGACTCATTTGTTGAAATTGAGGCGTCGGCTCTAGCTGTGCAGCTCCACATTTTAATGTTTCCATAGTATGTATTATGTATACGTCGTTACTCGTAATTTTGGTAATAAGTGCTGCCGGGATAAAATAGAAACAATCAGCTGAATATGAGCCATGGTTTTGAGAAGTGTGGTGCCCTGTTTGTATCGAGGACCAGTACGTTTTACTACAGTAAACAGCAGATATGTAATGTTTATGTTTCCCCAGGGAAACATATAATTGATGTCAGCTCTGTGTACGGGTCAAGCTGATGTCGTCATCTTGATGCTGGCGATAGGACCAAATCTGATAATGGCGGGGGTCGGGCAAATTAGTCAATGTATTTCACTTTAATTACACAAGCAAACCCCACCACTGCACTGACATGGAACAAATTACCTTCAGACCCGTGGCGAAAATAAGGCGTAATGTGAAATCCACCTAAAAACCGTTGCAATGGGAAAAATGAGGTCAGGCAAAAGGGAAACTAAAGACTTGATTAGAATTTCAAATCTCCCCCGAAGTGGGGCTTTCCACCTTGTATGAGAGAGGTAGAGGGGAGAGAGAGAGTGATAAATAAACTAGTAGTGTGTGTGTGTGTGTGTGTGTGTGTGTGTGTGTGTGTGTGTGTGTGTGTGTGTGTGTGTGTGTGTGTGTGTGCCGTGTGTGTGTGTGTGTGTGTGTGTGTGTGTGTGTGTGTGTGTGTGTGTTGCTACTGATTTTTCCTCCTTATAGATTGTATGGAAACAGTGGACAGCTATCTGGCCTGGGATGCACGCAGAAAAGGTCACCTATAAATAGGGAAAGTTACGTAAAAAGGCCTTGTGGAAATATCAGATAATAGCTTGGAGGACACCGTGAAATAGAATTATGGGTCAAATGGAGTGCATATATTTAGAGTAGAGATGTGCAAGTGCCTTCTGCATGACACAAACACCTCGTCATTTTGAGTTTCCTTTGTAAAAAAAAAAAAAGAATAAAGGAGAATTAAAAAAGAAAACACTCAATCATGCGAGTGTGTTAAAGGTGCAGCTCCGTTAACCACCAGCAAATCTAAGGGCCGGTAATAAAGCTTAAGCTTGGGGTAATAAATTAGCAATGGCTTGGCTGTAAATGACTGTTTCCACTTGGCTCATAAAAAGCTTGCTGTGTGCTTGTTTTGCTCAACGCTGCATGTGCTCGGCCTGTTAAAATAATAAACGATTCAATGGCATTAGAGGGATTTTTTTAAAGAAGAGAGTGCGAAAAGAGAAGGAGTTGAGCGGGCGTCCAACAGGAAGCGTTTCAGAGGGAACCTACTGTATGGTGCAGCCATTGCAGTAGGTTCTGCTGCTGACTACCACACCCACACACACACACATGCATTCAGGCATGCAGAGCGCACAGAAGTGCACACACTGCTTGTCAGCCATGTACTTGGCAGATCAACTGTCACCCTTAACACACTGGTTCTCGACGTTAAGGTCCAGAAGAACCACCAGGGGTCCAAATGGAGCTTTACGGGTCTGTAACTATCTCTGAGGAATTAATTGCAGAGTGTGTTCCATAGACTGCGATCCCCAGAGATTAAAACGTGGGGGTCCGTGGCCTAATCACTGCCTTAACATTATATCGGAGCAACGGCCCCGTTGGCTCAGGTATGGTTCTGTTCCGGCATGTGATAGCACATGTTCCTAGGCGAGCTGCCTAGCTTCCAGCCAGGGAATGCTTGGCTTCCATCCTGGCCCCTCAGAGCACCTGTTGGGCTTCAGAGCCGGTGGGGAGGAGAGAGAGCGCTGCCGTCTCCCTCCCGCCCGTTCCACTGCTGCCACATGGGACATTTGGTTTTCATTTCATGACTTCAACTCGTTGCTAACTCGGACTGCACAAAGCATGAGCAGATGGTTACACGGCAGCGGACTCTGCACTTCCTCTCCCAGAGAGAATAGGCCTAGAAACGGTTAAAACAACTTTGTTTTTCGGCGAAAACATCTTAGTTTGTCGTGTCAAATCCTCAGTAATAAGTACAATAAGCACATCAATATTCAGAATGTAAACATGTCCACCCTTGATCATAGCTCATGCCGGAAAATAGGCTTCGATAACGTGTACACAATGAGGTAACAAGAATAACAGCTTAGAGGGATCCGTTAAAAGAAACAAGGACGGCTCCAGTCGAGCTCAGATCAAACAAGCAGCTATTATAGCCGTCATGATGTGAAGTTTCTATTGTGCTCCATGTTTCCTGCAGATGACCTCTCCTACTGCCCGAAGGGCATCACCTCCAAGGTGTTTCGCTTCAACGTCTCCGCCATGGAGAAGAACTCCACCAACCTGTTCCGGGCCGAGTTCAGAGCCCTGCGGATCCCCAACTCCAGTGCCAAGAGGAACGAGCAGAGGATTGAGCTCTACCAGGTGGGTGAATCTCCACTGGTACTAGCAACACATGTGGGTTGTGTGTGGGGCAATGTGTAGCAACATGCAATGCAACACATGTGGGTTGTGTGTTGGGCAATGTGTAGCAACATGCAATGCAACACATGTGGGTTGTGTGTGGGGCAATGTGTAGCAACATGCAATGCAACACATGTGGGTTGTGTGTGGGGCAATGTGTAGCAACATGCAATGTGCTCCAATTCTCCCATAAGTTCCACTGCTGTGCGACTGGGCAGGTCAACGAGAAGGATGAAAACATTTATATCAAGGCTCCCAACTCCCTCTCTCCTCTTTTCAAGGGCTGATCATTATTCCATGTGTTTCCCAGTCAAATGGATTCTACATTAGCACAAATTTAAGAGCTCGCTGCAGCCATCTCTGAGAAACTCTAGATTGCCATTCTGCGATTTCTTCTTCCTCAGCTGTCAGTCTCAAAGCAATTGTCCCCCCCTTGTTATTTCAAGTAATGCGCTGCGCTTTCAACAGGGCATTTCTGCACCTGCATAATGTGTATTTACATGGCATGAGTGTGCGTGCGTGTGTGTGTGTGCACGTGCCTGCGTGTGTTGGATGTCTGCATGTAGGGTGGCAGGGATGGATTTTCTTGCTCGGTTTCCTCATTAATCTCCTGTGAGAGACTGGGAGCAATGATCAGGTTCCAACATTTCCTGCCAGGGAGACAAGTGTCTCCGGACTGCATACCGCCTCTGAGGCGGGCTCTGGCGAGGCCTGAGCGCAGACTGTCAGGCCCTCAGATTGTTTCCAGGGGCCCAGGAGGAGATAGAGGCAGGGTCAGTCATTGGGGGAGTAAACGGAGCCACTCGCCCCCACACTTTAGCCGGGAGCTGATTGGCAGGGCCTGGCGTTGGCAGCCCTCGTGGCCCCCCTCCCAGGCCCCACAGGAAGCCAGATTAGATGCTGACAATGTTCAGGAACCTGGTTATCCCAGCAGCACTGCTGTGGGGCTGAGCGTTCAGCTCCCCTTTCCACTCAACTCTCCCTAGAGATAAACCTCTTTGTTCAGAGAAAACGCTATAGGTGCTGCCGGGGGCAATGAGCCCTGAATCCCACCGCCGAAGCCCTGTCACTCAGCCGGCACTGGCATTTGGTTTTCGAACAACATAAACACCCGAGTGTTATGACACGTACGATGCTCGAGATCTAAAAATATATGCAATTGCTTTCTCAATACTCAATACAAAATTTGCAGTGCTGATGGAAGGGACAGCCAGGTTCGCATTGGCAGAAGGGTAACATACAGGCATTAACTTGCAAAATGGGGATATCAACACAAGGAGTCACTTTTTCCATGAGGAGAAGACATTTGGCCCAGGGCATCCTGGAGAGTCTGGCTCAGACAGCGCTGGCTGGATCGCCGTCTGGTTGTGTGTGTGTGTATATGTGTGTGTGTGTGTGTGTGTGTGTGTGTGTGCGCGCACGCAAGCGTGCGTGCGCACGTGTGTGCGCACGTGTGTGTGCCTAATATGAGTGAGAAATGGAGAGAAAGTGAGAGAGAGACCATATGCAGCAAGAGTCAGACTTTCACCTCTCGTTGCAGATACTCCAGAAGGATGACCACATAGCTAAACAGCGCTACATCGGGGGCAAAAACGTCCTGACCAAGGGAACGCATGAGTGGGTGTCCTTTGACGTGACCGAGACCGTTAGGGAGTGGCTAATGTACAGACGTGAGTGGGACGCATCAGACCTTCTTACACCTGATCTATACTTAGTCGTACGCCGGTGTCTCGCACCAATAATAGCCGCTCTACAAGCTTGTAGAGGAAGAAGAAGAAGGCGAAGCTTGTAGATCTGTTATTATCGGTGCGAGGCAAGTATAATTACGGCTTTACAGATCAATGACTGTGCTAACAGGCAACACTTGAAGTCAAACTGATAGGAACATCAATACAAATGAACAAAAACTAAACAGATAAATACATAAAACATCTGCCGCCCTCCTCACGTCCCTGTGCCGTTGTTTCTCCCCAGAGACCAACCTGGGCTTGGAGATCAGCGTCCACTGTCCCTGTCACACCTTCAATCCCAACGGCGACATCATCGAGAGCGTCAACGAAGTGCTAGAGGTGAAATTCAAAGGTGAGTTTGACACACCTCGGTGATGCGGGAGGTGGAGTCTCGTATAACTAATACAAAGGGATCCTCCATGACGTCACCACTTTTTGGCCTTCTGAGCTCTCATGGCAGCAACTCATCGCTGCCCTTATTAAGAGCTCGGACTATAAGGGGGGAAAAAGTTCTGTCTGAACTCTGAAGTGCTATCCAGTCATTCCAGTGAACACGCGCCCCAAGCGTTTGATACTCAGTCGAGGCCATTTTTAGGAAGATAATGGCTTCCATTTCTAAGAGCAAGCGAGAGAGACACAGACCATGGGAATACAATGGTCTGGTATGTCACTTAGCATATGGGCCCCCGGGTCCTTGGTCCTGGGAACGTTCCCCTGACTGGCTCGGCCGCAAGGAATGTGCTGCCACGGCGCGCAGACGCTTGGCCCTGAATTAAAGAGGGGCGTCCATATCCACCAGCGGCGTCTCTCTTGAGATCTCCGCTGCTTTAGCTATCAGGGGCAGATTGGATGAGCAGACACGAGCCCAGGGGGGAGGATGGAAGCAAGAGGAGCGTGAGGAGGTGATTGACGCCCGGCCACTCACCACTGGAGATGATCTTTTTACTGCTGAAATTAAGATGTAATAATAACATCCCATCTAGACTGAATGAGGGTTCATTTTCAAGCACATGCTTATACCGCCATACAGAAGCTCTCACCCAACAAAAGAAAACATTAGCATGACGCTGACTGTAGTCTCTGTATGTAAAGCTACAATCTGTACAATATTATATCCATTGTTTCACTCTCCTGATGTCCAAATTACAGTAAAGATAACGGTGCACCTATACTGTCGAATCCGGCGTGCTGTCTGCTTCACCACCGCCTCCCAACCACCGCAGATGTTTTATATTGTATAACATACTCCACCATACAGATTGGTTAACGTTGTATTCATTGAAACAAGTCCCAGAATAGATTGTATAACTTTAACCGACGTCTCTGTGCAGGTATGGAGGGGGACTATGAGGAGCAGAATCGAATGAAGAAACAGAAGGAGCAGCTGTACCCTCATCTCATCCTAATGATGATCCCCCCCCACCGGCTGGACGCCCAGTCCTCCTCACGCCGGCGCAAGCGGGCGCTCGACACCAATTACTGCTTCTCGTAAGAAACCATCTATGTAGTAGTATGTCGTTTATTGTCTAATTCAGGTGTCTTCAACGTTTTCCAGACCAAGGAGCCCTTAGTTGAGAGAGAGATAAAGCAGGGACACCCCCCCCCCCACTACATATTGTATAAAATTGTGTTGCAGATCAAACATTTTCATAGATTTCATAAATAGCTTCATAGACTCGTTTGATAACTCTGCCCTATAAAGCCAAAGTGCAATAGCTAATAAAAAAATAAAAAAATAAAACTAAATCTGGTCAGCCAAATGGGATACACTGACACGAAACAAGACAGGTACGCCCAAAAACGTCACATCCGTTTTTTTACCCTGGGCAGAATTTTCTATGGCTGCCAATGCAACTTTTTCCAATCCTTAATCACATACAGACAAACATCTATGCCGATAATATCTAACTTGCGGAGGTAACGTGCCTTGTCCACGGGCAACAGATCTTTCAACGTATGGCATTGCAAATACGTTTGATAATCGCTACTCTGCGCAATATTGTTTTGGAAATGCCGCAAATTGCATTGCAGTGAACGAGAGCAAATCTCAACTTACCCTGGGGGTGGTGACTCCACCCCGAATACGCGTTTTCGTGTCATATTACACTAATTGTATATCTGTTCTTGAGGTAATTGTTTATACCCCAAAATCACGAAGTCTAATTTGACCTCTGGGATACACAAATATTTCGGTGTGTCCAAAAACGGAGTTACTGCACTTTGGCTTGGCTCTATCACTGTGTCGCATCGTGTTGGCTTGGCTCTATCACTGTGTCGCATGGTGTTGGCTTGGCTCTATCACTGTGTCGCATGGTGTTGGCTTGGCTCTATCACTGTGTCGCATCGTGTTGGCTTGGCTCTATCACTGTGTCGCATCGTGTTGGCTTGGCTCTATCACTGTGTCGCATGGTGTTGGCTTGGCTCTATCACTGTGTCGCATCGTGTTGGCTTGGCTCTATCACTGTGTCGCATCGTGTTGGCTTGGCTCTATCACTGTGTCGCATCGTGTTGGTGGATTAATGTTCATGAGTTCATGTTTTCAGACAGTCAACCACTTAAACTCCAAAACGTGTACTTTGTGTGCTCTCTACTACACCAAACCTTTATGCAGAGCAGCAAGCTCACAACACCAAGCAAGCTTGTAGATCTGCTATTTTCGGATAATGTTACCTTCAGAATAGGGATTAAGCATGTCCCTGTAGCCGGTCTATTTAGAAGGGCAATAAGGAGTAGGCCACAGAAAGACCCCTAGGGGATCCTGGTCAATGAATGATATACACCAGTGGTTTTCAACCCTTTTCATAATCAAGGCCCATTATTTAAATGTCTTGCTCTCAAGAGTTAAAGATCTATAAGGGTCTATTTGGTTACCAACTCTCCCCCCTCAAGGAGGACCACTGGTTGAGAACCACTGATGTGTAAGTGTAAGTTGGCCAAAATATATATATATATTTTTGTTTGTTTGTTTGTTTGAGTACATTCACACAGAACACAAATATTAGATAGGTAGATTTTCTTCTGAGCATCCCCCACTCCCAACCATGACACTCATACATTAACCGTTTTGAGTATACTGACTCAGAATCTACTTATTGACTGCCATTGGCGGGTATACTCGTCATTTCAGGGTTTTCATTGATTATGTTAGATCGCACTCTTAGCCAACGTATGATTTATGAATGGCTCTAGGTTGTAGGAGACCAATAAAACTGAAATGAACCGGAAATGAAAAGTACATCTCTGTCCATCAATTTTCCCAGATTTCGTTTTTGGTTCAAAACAAGCTTTATTCACAGCCCGTAACTAAAGAACCGATGATCGCGGTTACAAAATGTATTCTCCAGGTGGAATAAAATACAATCGTCCGGCACTCAACAAAGCGTTTGTTTACTTCCGGTTCACGTCTCGGTACATACTGTACATTTTCTGAATTTATTCTCTCATTTACTGCATTACTGTATTGCACTCTGGCTAGACGCCACTCTTCATTTAATTGTCAAAGTATTTGTATACTATGTGCAGTGACAATAAATTGAATCTAATCTAATCTAATCTAATCTAATTAATTAAGACCTGGCAGTGAATGTGTAAGTGAAAGTAGTTACTTATTTTAGAATGAATAGAAATAATCTTTGCAACAGTATAGAGTAGCCTACTTACAGACTACAGAGTGGTTATGTTCCCACACTTGGTAATGGCTGTACATGCAAAATACATGTATACAGTATAATATATATATATATATATATATAATATTTAAATAATCAAGCATGGCAGAGGCACAAGCAACATTATACAAGTTGAGATCTGTCCCAGTGCTGGGAGACGCTACCTCCTCTCTTACACGTTGTCTCCTCAGCTCTGGATTCTCTACGTCAGACTGACAGGCAGCTCGCCTCTAAGACACCTGGGCTGACTCCAAGAGGGAAAATAAGGGCACACCTAACAGTGGAATTTCGGAGCTTTTTTCAGGCTTTGGCGTCAAAAGTGTATGGAGCAAAACGTACACAACTCTGCGGAAAGACCGTTTCAAACATAAAATTGCCTCTTCTTTACTCTCCCCTTCTTGTCTCCAGGAATTACGAGGAGAACTGCTGCGTGCGGCCACTATACATCGACTTCCGCCAGCATTTGGGCTGGAGGTGGATCCATGAGCCTAAAGGTTATTATGCCAACTTCTGCTCAGGGCCCTGTCCTTACCTCCGCAGTGCAGACACCACCCACAGTTCGGTGAGAAAAAAACTGCTGAATCTAATTGATATATGGTGCTTTCTCTGTGCATGGTACCTGCTCAACTCAACTCTATTTACCTTTTTTTCTGGCCAAGACTAGTACCTAATACCTGGAATTAATACCTGGTACTTGGACTAGTACCTAATACCTGGTACTTGGCATCACCTCTCTCCAAGTTAGCTATCACTAAGCAAATAGTCACTAAGCAAATCGTCAAGTCACGATAGACAAGCTTGGCACAAAAGTGGCAACCCATGTGTTGCGACGCTTTTGCACCTCATGTCTAACCTCATGCACATACCTGCTGCTGATTTATGGTATATGTATGTGTAGATATCTTTGAGTTTCCTTGTGTTTCCTTTCTTTCCCGGGAAAACAACGAAATGAAGAAGCTTGCACAAAAATGAATTTCGCTCACTGATTTACACCTGTAAACCAGTGATGTGACAATAAAACTGATTGTGATTCAGTCTCCCCTGTATATTGAATACCAGTACCACCGAAGCCCCCAAATACCATTAATAAAATATTAAACTTGACATAGCAAATTTAAAATTAATCAATGTGTGGCTTAGTAAAATGTTGTCAGACACCGTTTTGTTTATCTGGAGAGGCGAAATAGAGATTGTTTCCAGATAGGTCGCCATTGTTCTTTAGCACTCTCCTGCACTGAGCTTTGGACGTCACTATTTACAACCAGCTACTTTGAGGGGATACTGTCTGCAGTGCAAAACAAAGTATGTGGCACCAACCATGAGTAGAATCATGTCCAGTCGAGCCGGTACCATGCAAGTGCAAAAGCGTGTATTGTTGCTGTTTGGCAGAAACCTTGTATTTATTTAAATTTAGTATGTTCTTTTTTTTCTACTACGTTGTACCCAGTCTACTGTGTCACACAAAAATAGCTGATCTACAAGCTCACAACACGCTGCCTGCATCGCAATGTGAGCTTACAGATCAGTGATTTTAGAAACGAGTGAAAGTGCCGGTGTTGTTTATAAATATTGAATCAATGAAAAGTATTTAAAAAGAGCTTGTGACTAAATAATAACTATATTGGATCCATCGGGACACAGGCTCTTTTTTTTCTTCCAAATTAACAGTTTTGGTCATACAGTATAAGGTCCCCCCACCCCTGACAGTGACGATTATGTAATCAAGTAGTCACTCCCTCACTCAGCTCTCTCACTGTCTTGTTGGTTCCTCCGCAGCTGCTAAGCTTGTACAACACCTTGAACCCCGAAGCGTCCGCCTCGCCCTGCTGTGTCCCCCAGGACCTAGAGCCTCTGACCATCCTCTACTATGTGGGCCGCACGCCCAAAGTTGAGCAGCTCTCCAACATGATCGTCAAGTCCTGCAAGTGCAGCTAGAAAGGGCCCTCGCGGTGCCCCGGCAGCGAGAGAACTGGGATCTCAAAGGGCCCCCCCCGCCCCCTCCATGCACTACTCAGGTGGGGTGGGGGAGAGGTGGGGCGGTGTTCTGCCCCCCCACACTCTCTACGAGTATACCTCTGTCCACCTTCGCACCCCCCACCCCCCCCTGCCTCAGCCATGCACGTGCGCTCTCTTTCTCATCCCTGCAGACGGGAGGTGGCCCGCCACACTACTTGCATTCCGCGGGACAGTGTGTGGAGGACCCAGTGAACTCACCACTTTATTAACGACGCTCTCAAAAATCAGCAGAACTGTTCTTTTGGGGGAGTTTTTGACCGTCAACAGTGGCCTTTTTAAATAAGTGTTTTTGTTTTGTTTTCGTTCCCCAGTATTTCAGATTTTTGAAGTGCCTGTACGTTCGCCATATGACATGGGCATTCAAAGACAGTATTTTTGTTTTTTTTTACGAACAAGAGGAACACAACTTTAAAGGTTCTTGCTATGACCACTGCATATTCTGAGGACATACAAATAATTTGCAGTCGAAATGGGGAAAGTGGCTGAAAATGCAGACTGAATATACACTTCGTCGTACACCGGCGTCGTGTGCCTGAAAATAGCTGAGTGAGCTTGTATTTTCAGCATGTGACACCGTCGTACAACGGCATATAAATCATGTGTGATTGTGAACATGTCCAAGGGGGGGGGGGGGGTTCAAGCTAAACAAACGTTGTTTGCTAAAAGCAAACGTATCCCTCTTGACCAACAATGCATGGCTATAGGACACGCAGGACAAAACTAGGATTGTCTATGCTGGAAACAAAGCGCTGTGCACTCCACAGCTCCCTACACTGTTAATCTAGGAAGAGAACGCTGTTGGGTTAAAAAAAAAAAAAGAAGAAAAAAAAACCTATCTTAGGAAAGAAAAAATAACATGCTGGAAAACAACCTTTATTCGAAATAGTATTTTCATGGTTATGTTTACCTTCTATAATGGAACAGGACAGTGTCTCCTGGAATGTGTTGTGTTTCTGAAACCAAGCCTTACTGTTGTACAAGACCATGTACATCACTAAGTGAACAATTCACTACATCACAAACTGTAAATGTTTTTTCATTAATCTTGGAAACACTCTTTTTTTTATTAAAATAAGGACAGTCTTGGACTGAGTTGCTCCATTTTCATTATTGTTTTTTAGTTTTTTTCCTCCTCTATACATGGTTCACGGTCCTGTAGCCCTTATTAATGCAAATTAAATGAATTTGTCTACACATTCTCACTCCTAAGAAGACATAGTACATGTTGTTGACACTTGGTCGACGTATCTTTTATGTCCGATGACGAGGTTGGGTCATTTCCTACATACTATTATACTGCCCGTCCGTATGCAACTAGATCACTAGAACGATGCGGAGTCAGCAGAAGTCAACATCACACCGCCGCACGGCACCGGGCGGTCACTTGGCGTGCGACCAAGCCCCCAGTAAGGCTATCCAACGTTGAAGCTGCCACTACCTACTGGCGAAAAGTGGAACTGCAGCACGTTAATGGAGGTGGACGACGGTCGCTCATGACGTCATGTGCGTATAACGTGCGTCATCCCAGGAGGTCCCGGGCTTAACTTCCGCTCACTCGAGCCATTGAGTTATAATTGTACTTCCGGCAGTCTTCCGGGTGCTTCAAAACGCCACTGAGCAACTTCCATCGAGATGAATAGAGGGGGGGGGGGGGGGGGGGGGCTAACGCTCTGGTTCGGTCTCTTATACTGTTATTACTCTATGCTTGCGACTCATAGGGCTCAAGTCAGCCAGTCATGCCTGCCTGAGGCCAATTCTACAAATATCGTCTAAATCCCGACAGTTTTCTCAAACGTATGTTGCTCAAAGTGGTTCTCAAAGGTTCATGTCAAGGACCCCCAAAATCTATTTGGCCGCAGACCCCCATCTCAAAATGTTTTGTTCAAGGGACCCCCAGAAGCAAAAAAAAATCACTTTAAAATAATACATATAGGCCTATTCAAAGATTTGCACAAATTGCGGGTTGTAGATCTGCTATTTCTGAATAGGCAAAGCATAAAACAATGCTTTTTAGCGCAATCTAAAATGACACGGATGCTTTCCTGCTTTGTTTTCAATATGTTTAACAGTGTTCTCAATAGACACGACGTCTGCATTACGCATCATGTGATGCAGACTACTGTACATGTTGAAACCAGGGGGGCAGTCAGACAGATATTTTGTGAAGCCACTGAGGAAATCGGGATTTCCTAAAAGTTCATATAATGGCCTGTTGTGGCGCTGTCATTGGACCCAGAAAAACCCATAGACCCATAGAGGTCCATGTATTTGGGCCCAACTTCACCTAGACTGTATTACCTTAATAAACGTGGTCACTAGTTTAAAGTCTCATTTCTAATGTCATAATATTCTTTTTGGAAAATTATGGTCCCGTTTATAAAAAAAATGACCATAAAGTCGCGTATGTTCTGAGGGGCGTGGCTACCGTTACAGTCTATGATCGGGATTCCCCTCCCACTCGAGTCAAAATAAAAACCAACGGAGAAGAAGGGGGGAAGTCCCACCTCGTTGTCTGGGCCAGCCAATGGCCAGCTGGGCCCAAACGGATCTAGAAAGATGGCGACTTACAATACAAGGACTGTACAGGCTTCATTTTACGTTCATGTTAGACCCGGAGAACGCTTTGTCCATATTTTTTACAGTCTATGGTTGAAACGTGACGCCAAAGAAGCGCCCAGTGCATTGTCCAGGTGACACCCAGGGGTCCCGACAAAGCGTCAGTAATGTATGCGACGAGTCGGGAGTGAGAATGTTTGAACTCTGTTTGAAAGTACAGGAGGATATATTCAAGTCACCCAAGCAAAGTGTACTTAAATGTACTTCTTGACAATATGCATACACATACAGTATACAAACTATACATGATGGTTTAATAGCTGAACAATCACTTCAATAATGCTATTATTAGTTGCCTGTATTGGTCCCAAAATACCTTGCCATGCTTGTGCGCTGTTGACAAATAGCAACTACAGATCCAAAAACCTTTTCATGTAAACGAGCCATTTTAAACAATAATGTACTGCACAAAATGTAAGATAACACAAATGGACTGTAGGAGTCTTATCATACATCATGCATAGGCAACAGTAGTCAATACACAAGATAAAACATTCACATATGCAGTTACAAGAAACCATCACGGATATAAGAGCTGCTATGATTCCAGTGTAATAAACCCAACTACTGCAGCCAAACTGCAGACTATAAAACCATGTAAAAACACTCTTCAATGTTACATAATATCATTTCACTTTAGAAACAAAATGACAAAAATTCAAGTATTGATCACAAAACGTTATCATAAACATACTGAATTTGACCATCATAATGCGCGTTTTATCAACAAACCCTGAGTATGTTCACTACAGTCATAAATAACAGAATATCTTTAAGGATGCTGCTGTGGGTGCATTGCAGGTGAAGAAGGGAATAGCCTTGTGTCATGCTTTGAGCCCAGTTTGATGGATGTTGTCACTGAATACAGTAATTGTTTTCCTGCAGGAAAAAGCTTTGCCTAGGGCGGGGGCCGGGGGGACTCTTATGCGCGTGTGCTTTGCATGATTAATTCGATTATTTTTGATTAATTAACGTCAAATCTGCATACAGCTGATACAGTGATGGAACTAGGTTTTCATTGTGGTGGGTCCCGGGACCCACAGGTGGTCAACTAAATGGGTCCAAGGAAAGATGTTGAGAACCCGCAAGCGCATTCATGTTGATGTTGTGAGGAGCCAAAGAATGTACTGCATGATAAGTCTTGAATTTGGTCATAACGTAGCAGGATAAAATTGAATGTGCGTCCCATGGTCACCGTGGTGGTTGGTTTAATGCGTCCTTTCATTTTCACCAGACATGTTTGGCTAGGCGCTCAAGATTTTAGCTAAGAGGCCCTCCTAGGGAAAAAAAAGGTCTGCCAGAATCCCTGAGTCAGATACATTGTCTTAAAGGAAAACCTAAATCCCTTTGTTCTGATGTGAGGAGCTCATCAATCGAACTATAAATGCACCAAGTCTCTGTGTGTACGTCTGTCTGTACGTCTGTAATGCACGTTCGCCCCACCGACTTCAAATTCGACACACGCGTTCCACACCACCACAGGGAGTGCAGTGCCCGGTGTCGAGTCGGTCGGACCCATGGTTGTGTGGGGCCTCTGCCCAGGGTCCATATATGGAGCTGGCCTGTTATGACCTCACAACACTCCATATTTGGGCATGCCTGAGTCCTGACACAGAACGCCATATATAGGAAGGGACACAGAGAGACACACAGAAATCTGACACCATTCTGACGTCGGGCATAAAAGGGACATAATATCTGGGTGGGGGCATGCATTTCCAACTTGCATCGTTCCCCACGGGCACCTCTCTACTAATATATAATGTGGCAAAAGAAAATACCTGACATCTTAAAGGAGTCGTACACGCAAAAAAGACTTATTTTCTATCATTTACACACCCCATGAAGACTTGAATAGTTTTTTTTGTCGCATTCCTAAACCAATAATATGATGACCGTCTCCGGTCTGAGTCTCCGATTGGCCGATGACCCGGTTATCAAATATTTTATATTCTATTAAAAAAAGAAAAGAAAAAAACAATCCAAGAATTCAAGGCTTGGGTTGTGTAATTGATAACGACGACGATGCCAAACGTGTCGTTTCAAGTCCTCAGGCGTTCGTTTTGTACGCTCGTTAACATGAAATACACAGAAGACATAGGATATTTAGCTACATTAATCAGAAGAATGGGATTTAAGTTTTCCTTTAACGTAGTGGGGGAACCTCACAATGAGAACAGATGAGATTTCAACACAACCCCACAATCTATAAAACCGAAAAATGTTTACTTGACAATTTTGATTGGGAAACATCCATCTGGCCAGCGATTATGTCATATTGACCTGATGACTACCAGGCTATGAATGATGAAACAACCGTGAATTGAAAAGGCAACAAAGCAATCTCATTCAAAGGGTGGAATTTCCTTGAAAAAAACAAAAAACGAAAAAACGAAAATCAAGCCTACATGCAAAGGATGCTAAGCTTTCAACACGTCCTTTGGCAAACGGCCAGAGATGGTCTGAATTGGCAACGGACTTGAGCTTGGAGAGAGAGTGGGAGCTGGAGAGCGTTCTGACAGCACACTCTACATGAAAGGAACACGTCAGCCCGCTGACTGCTCATCGCAGCGAGACGAGAGGTGACCGAGGCCGTCTCTAGATAGAACGCAGAGCCAGCGAGCGGCAGGAGCAGCGCAGCAGGTCTCTCTCATTGACGAGAGCACACAGCATTTAAGCGTGACAGCGGCTACGTGCCTTTTCAGGGCGCAGTGCTACAGAGGAGAGCAGAGGGCGCCGCGTTGCATCGCGTTGCCAAACGGTGTAGAAGAAAGACTTTCATGCTACAGTGATGGTGACCTATGGGGCTCGGAGAACCATCTGTTGTGGTCGATCTGTCACTGGAATCCTTCCATGGCAACAGTAGCATGGGGGGAATGAGGGACAACTGGTAGGCCGTGGCGAAGGGAGACGTTAGAAGGCTAGATCCCAACCTGCATCTGTGCGTGTGTACGTGTGTAGTGTGTACGTGTGTAGTGTGTGTGTGTGTGTGTGTGTGTGTGTGTGTGTGTGTGTGTGAATTTCAGACCCGACAGGCTATCGTCTTGCACATCTGAGAGTGTAGTCAGAGAAATTGATGGCACGCTGTCGCTGGCTTTTCCCCAGAATGCACCTGTGTCCGCTTTGCGGCTACATGCAGAAACACCTTTCAGGTCGACAGGGCTGCGGTGCGTCGCTCCCTTTCCCTTCCTGTCATCTGTGCTTGGGTCCCTGGCCATGGAACAGCTTGCCGTACACAGAGAGACCTGAGAGAAATGACACAAACACAGAAGTATAGGAGCAGTCCAGTGACGCTGGCCTTTCCTTTCTTTATACTAGGTGCAAATTACTCTAAAGGCCTAACGTCATCGCACAAAGGCGTCACTTGCCAAAAATAAGAATAATAAGAACCATCGCCATCTTTTTAGCTTTTAACCACATTTTATACTTTTATACAGTTTTTCTAAAATACGAAACGAAAATGTCAGATCTAAAAGCTTGACACGGCGCAAAGTCAACAGGTGGTGAGCTTGTAGATTGTCTATTTTTGAGTCGGTGTAGAGGAGGGGAAAAAAGTAGGAGGCCTAGTATAGACCCTTGGGGTACTCCAGTCAATAAAGTATATAGTGTGTAAGTGGTTAAAATATTCAATCATGTTACAACCGCTTTCTACAGAGGAACACACCAGTAAAAACCACACGGGCACACACTCCAGGTAGATCCGTTTTTAATTCTCCGTGGCGGAGGTGAGCGCAGTCACCCGGGGGTCAGCCTCTGTCCGGCCGTCCCTCTGCGCCTCAGCCCTCTTCCCTTCCCTACGGCCGGTGGCCTGGCAGTAGGCCAGGTATCCTCACCCTCTTCCCTTCCCTACGGCCGGCGGGTATCCTCAGACCCTCTTCCCTTCCCTACGGCCTGTCAGCAGGCCAGGTATCCTCACCCTCTTCCCTTCCCTATGGCCGGCGGGTATCCTCAGACCCTCTTCCCTTCCCTACGGCCTGGCAGCAGACCAGGTATACTCACCCTCTTCCCTTCCCTACGGCCGGCGGGTATCCTCAGACCCTCTTCCCTTCCCTACGGCCTGGCAGTAGGCCAGGTAGGACCTCAGCCCTCTTCCCTTCCCTACGGCCGGTGGCCTGGCAGTAGGCCAGGTAGGACCTCAGCCCTCTTCCCTTCCCTAAGACCGGTGGCCTGGCAGTAGGCCAGGTATCCTCAACCCTCTTCCCTTCCCTACGGCCGGTGGCCTGGCAGTAGGCCAGGTACTGTATCCTCACCCTCTTCCCTTCCCTACGGCCGGTGGCCTGGCAGCAGGCCAGGTATCCACAGTAGAAAAAAGGAATTCCAAATACAGTCGGAGCTGCCGTGTTTGTGCTCCCAAACAGTATTCCCTTTCATTCCCTCTCAGCAGACTCTGTTTATTTTGGTGCTCTTTTACACCGTGGGGCCTGACGGAGCTGGAAAACGAAAACATCTCCCCCGACTTCCAATCCGATGACATGACCGCTAGCGGCGGCTTCTTCCAGCTCAGCAAAAGGAAGATTAACCACTTGAACCCTAGCGCCCCCTATTCGGGTGTGTGTGTGGGGGGGGGGGGGGGCTCCACAAGCTTCGCCGGAAATAACCTCTACAAGCTTACGCTATTTCTGGGGAAGAAATTTGGTGTAGAAGGAAACAAGAGCAGACTATGATCCAACTCGGGTCCGTTTCACTAAGTATAGAGGCTTTAAGGGTGGTTAAGGGCCAATATTCCCTCTCAACCTCTCCCCTGTCCACACTGACATCCTAGAAAGTGAACATGATAAGCTAATGACACGAGCTGCTACGAAAGAACACAAGGAGAACTTGAGAATATCCGGACGGGAAAAGATAAATAATTTGATAGGCGGGGGGGCTCCTGTACGAAACAAGCCTATATACATCCATGTTAACCACTTAAGCCCTATTTTATACCGTGTCGTCACACAGCGGAAATAGTTTATATTTGCGCTATTTATTTTGCTTTGCGAAGACATGCACAAAATAGTGATGTTGGGTTGAAAGTTGTTAACGTACAAGCAGTACAGCTACCAAGGGTTTACATATCGTCACTGTCGGGTGGAAACCTTGTATGTCCAAAACCGTTACTAAAGATTTGCTTGACACTCGAAGTAGGGCATTCAATTACGAAAAGAAAATATAAAAAGTTGAAATTTGGAGATACAAGGTTGCGACATTATAATATTTACAACAGTGTAAAAGGGTGATTTACTTCTCTTGATAATAAACCGGTTCATAGCATCTTTGTAGGTCAAGTCAGCCAACCTCACCGTCTCTGAGAAACAATAAATACCAAGTAATAAAGTGTTAAAAAATGGGTGGGGGGTTTAGACAGTATCCCTGTCTTTTGAAGAAAGAGATAAAGGCTATGCCTAATTTAAAATCCATCGCACAACAGTTAGCTTGTCGATGAGGTTTATTCTGGTCGGCAAGTACACCGTCAAGCATAAATTGAGATTTACCCTAAACTGCACAGGGATTGGAAATAATGGGGGCCGGACGACAACCGGCCAAAAGTGCGTGCATATTACACACGCACGCAAGCCTTCACTTTGGTAGAAACGGGCCTAAAGTTATCTGCCTTGACATGATCAGGAACCCATTAAGACGGGCACAAGTGCAGCGTTCATTTCCTCCTCAAACAGAACGCAATAAATCTCCTTCCATGGAGCCCTGAGAACTTCAATCGGAGGACTTTAAAAACACATGTGGCCAATAGATATAATCTGGTTTCATAAAGCATTGATGGGTCCTCATCAGAATCCAGTCTCTAACACACATAAAAAATCACACACGTGTGAACTGAGTGGTGCAATTCCCCCCCCCCCCCCCCCCCCCCCCTCTCTCTCTCTATCTCTCTCTCTCTCTCTCTCACTCTCTCTCATTAGAGTCACTACCCCTCTCACTGTTTCTGGCGCCCCCTACTGCTATTATTAAGTCACATACTCATGCTCAAACAGACAGACAGACACACACACAAACAAACAAACACGTACGAGGACATTGCAAGCTGGTTGTAGGAGTGGTTGCACCACTCAAAAAATGAACGGGAGGGAAGGGTTCGACGAGGTGAAGCGCACGGAGAGAGAGACAAGTGAGGGAGAGACGGAGAGAGAAAGAGAGAGAGTTGATGATTAAGAGAGAGCAGAGCGAGTGAGGGTGGTTCTCAGCAAAGAGGAAGAGAACGAGAGAGAGATAGGAGAGATATAAAGGGAGCGAATGATTAACCCATTTTGGACTGAGGTCGATAAAAAAAGGCTTCTAAATCCTAACATTTTTCGGAAAAACCTGTTTCTATGTCAGTGGTGCTCAACCTGTTTCATGTCAAGGACCCCCAGAATGATCTCTATTGGGCCACGGCCCCCCATCTCAAAATATGTAGTTCCAGGGACCCCCCCAGAGGCAAATATTTGAGTTAAAAATGTTCGCTCTGAAATATATATTCAATGATTTGCGCCACATTTTCACGATTTTTCAAGAGCTTGTAGATCTGCTATTTTTCAATAGCTAAAGCATAACATAATGCTAACACCAAAAGGCGTTCCCGCCCAAAATGCGTTAATGCGAGCGGACAGCTGATCATAGAGAATGCTGTCCGTTTGGACCCACTCTAACTCCCTGTCACAATCGATCAGGGGAGCTCAGTCATCTCGCTACAAAAGGTACACTGGGCGGGCAGGAGACCGTGACTCGCTGCCGAGGCTCCACAAAGGGCTGTTGCACCTTCCAATAACAAACCCACCCACCCAAAAGGAAGGAAAAAAAAGAGTCTCTGTGTTGTACTCAGTCCTAGTATTCTCAATGCATGGCTTGTTAACTGGTTTCTGGTGCGGGGAGTTTTGTTCGTTCGGTTACTCCAGGCTCAATTCTTTTTTGTGGGGGGGGGGGGGGTGGTAGAGGAGTCATAAGTGAACCCCCCCCCCCACACACACACACACACACCACCCCACCCTTTGCGCCTTGAGTCGGCGGAAAAAATGCATTCATGAAATTCAGAAGCTGCTCCCAACAGATCCAGTTACAGTTATAGATGAGTTTATAAGATGTTTGTTAACCTACGCCAACCTTCATTCTTTGAGGGGGGAAGAAAAGAGAGAAATGAAAGAAAAGAAAGAATAAGAAATGTTCTGGTTATAGATGCAGACACTCACGCACACACACACACACACACACACAGACACACACGCGTACATTTTTGGGGGGTTTGTTGGCGCACACTAGCTACTGTCTTTTTCCAGTAGCTCCGTTTTGGAGCGGCTCGGGCAGGATCTCGCTTTTCTGCGGGTCGGCTCAAGTGTGTGACGCTCGCGTGATGATGAATGGCGTGAGCCGCTAACGCTAAATGTATAGGAGAGGTCTATGGAAAAGAAAAATCCCTGATCAGACAAACAGATGTGCATCAAACTGCTTAATATCACTGTTACTGCAATAAACTCAACAGCTTCCCCAGTCCCCCCGGCCCCGGCTGCAGAGTGGAAAGAGTTGTGCAACAACTTCAAGACGAGGGGATGCACGTGAGCACACGCACACACGTGAGCCTACGTGCGTGCGCAGCAGCCTATAGTAAGGCCATAATAAATACATTACACGTATAAAGCCATTTCTTTTTGCTGCAGTTGATGTAACGTGGGCACTAAATAATGGTCACAGATTAAGGAGGGCCATGTAGAAAAGTCCTTAGTGTTAAATTAATGTCATAATGTGTTAATTTATTAATTTTTTTTACATAACCTTTCACTTAATTTCATTTATTTTTGGGCTTCATGTCTTTAGTGATAGAACAGTAGACTGGCATTGAATGGGGAGAGAGATGAGCAGTGACACTCAGTTTGTCAGGATCCTAACCCACGACACGTGGTCAGGCTGGCATTGCAGCCTATAGGGTTCCTGGACCACCACGCCAGCGGCCTGGGCATATATGTGTTCTCTGAACACTATTAACCCATTTTGTCTTCTACATCCTGACAGTTTTCTGAAAACTGTCAGTTTCTATGTCAGTCGTTCTTCGATTTTTCGAAAATAGCAGACCTACCCACTCGGTGGCGCGCTATGAGCTTGTAGATCTGCTATTTTTCAATAGCTAAAGCATAACATAATGCTAACACCAAAAGGGGTTCCCGCCCAAAATGGGTTAAACACAATTTCTATTCACGGCTGTGTCCTCAACACTGACTGATGTAAACACCGGAAATGTACTGTATTTATTTATGTATTTTAAAATAAATAAATACATTTAGACCGCTACTTCCGTATAAGATAGACAAACGCTGCAATGACAATGGAGCTAAAAGGAGTGTAGCCAAAAATACAAAAGACAGTGTGACTTTAAAGCCTGTTTACATTTTGAAGTACAATGTTGTCTTGCACCGAAAGTAGAAGATCTACTAGAGTAGCATCCTCTGTCTCCTGGCCCCCATCCTCCTATTTTTGGAGCTTTTACTGCTAATGAGCTTTTACCGATATTGTATGTACAGTATGTATGTATTGGATTAAAATGGGTATGTATGTATGTATGTATGTATGTATGTATGTATGTATACCTGTATACCTGTATGTATGTATGTACCGTAATTTCCGGACTATAAAGCACACCTGAATATAAGCCGCACCAGCTAAATTTAGGGGAAAAACCAAATGTGTACATATACAAGCTGCACTGGACTATAAGCCGCATAGAGGCCATAGAGATAGATTTAGAAGGTCCCCTAGTGGCCGTTAGCTGTAAAAATCCATAGATCAGCAGGCCGCAGGGTTCAAAGCATGGGAAAAAAGTGGCGGCTTATTGTCCGGAAATTACGGTATGTATGTATGTATGTATGTATGTATGTATGTATGAAGTGAGTACAATGGACCATAACGGAAACACCATGATGTGATATCCACATCAAATATTGACTGTATTTCTTGTACTGTTAACAATCATCTTCAATCAATCAACCATCTATCACGTGTCGCAATGTGAGCTTATACTGTAGCTCTGCTATTTTTGGTCACGGGAACACCGTCGCACAAGGACGAATAAAATTAAGCATGGCTCCGACAAGTGTAAAAATGGAGCCGTGAGGGTCCTCAGTGTTAAAGTAAATTAACACTGATGATTCTGGGACTGGGGCAGCATGGCCAACAGATGAGGGAATGGCCGAGCTGTGTCAATTTCCCATCACTGGATGTCATTACAGAAGAGAGATGCCATCAGCGTAATGCCTCTTTATCCTCCAGCAGTAACATGACCTCTGGAGTTGGACACATGGAGACTGATTGATCAAGTGAGCAGATTACTAAACTGGAAAGTTAATTATGTGTTTATGCCCACTCATTTATGGCTGCTTAAACTCTGCTTGGCCTAAACGCTAAAGACGGCCACGGCACAAGTCATTATGACAATAATAAACGATAAAGCCAGCCCCTCTGACCTTTTTCTTTGTCGTTGCGTGGGTTAAACCGGCCAGTAACAAGAGGCTGTGTATTGTATACTTTTATTATTATTTTTAGTGTGTGATGCTTAAATGGGATGAGTGTCTTAGGTTCATTATGAGCCATACCACACACACCATTGGGCAAGCAGAACCAAGATAAAAATATCCAACTGTGTTTATCAGTCCTCCATGAAGGAATGGCCACTATGCCTGGCTGCAATCACAGACACAGGCGTGGAGGGGGCATAACTCACCATCTGTCCAGCAACTATAGCCCTGGCAGCCTGGCTATGCTACAGTACAGTACAGTACAGTACAGTACAGTACAGTACAGTACAGTACAGTACAGTACAGTACAGTACAGTACAGTACAGTACAGTACAGTACAGTACAGTACAGTACAGTACAGTACAGTACAGTACAGTACAGTACAGTACAGTACAGTACAGTACAGTACAGTACAGTACAGTACAGTACAGTACAGTACAGTACAGTACAACAGTAGAGCAGTGGTTCACACACCCTTTAACCTGTGACGTGACCCAAAAGAGAAATTTGATGTCTCCCCGGGACCCAAACTAGTGAAAAAGCTCACAAGGCGCCGCTTCGCAAGCTCGTAGATCGGCTATTTTCGCTAGTACTTAAACATTTGTTTTCTAATTTATGAAATGTCTTTCATGAAATTACTTAAAAAGATTATTGAATTTGTTTTTAATTCATGAAACATTTTGCTTTTTTTGGGAATGTTTCTTTAAAAATGTTTTGAAATAATATTAAACAAACATGTAGGAAACAAAAAAATGTGTCCACGACCCACAAATTTGTCCCGGCCCAGTGTTTTGGAACCAGTGCAGTAGAGGACGGTGGTATACAGAGAACAGCACAGTGTCACACCAACCTGTTTTACCGCAGACGGCCTCGTAGACACCATGCTGGCCATTGGACATGGTTCCGTTGGTCCGACCCTCTGAGGAGCTCTGCCTGTTGGTCAGACACAAGATAAAGAGTGAGTGAGAGACTGGACGGACATGACCCAACTCTGAAGGATAAACAGGAGAAGGGCGCACACCAGTATTGGAGAGGTGCTAATGGCCTTGAGCGGTAAACAGGCTGAAGAAAAAGGCTGCACACTCATAGCCACGATTTTGAAAATTGATTAAAAAGAAACCAACGTTTCGACCTGTAAGTGGTATCTTAAGGATACCACTTAGCTGTACGTTTCAGCTGAAGAAAAACGGTCCCATCTGTGCCGGGAATGATGGGAGGTTTAACGCCTCTCTGGGCTTTATCGTGCATCTCTCTCCAGTTTGGGCAACATATTCCACCACCTACAACAAACGGATCAGCGTTTTTTGACAGCTCATGCAGTGTGAGTGGGTAAGTTTAAGGGCCGTAGCCCAGAGGGGGTTTCTTGACATTCAGTCGAGGTTAAGTGTTTACTGAGTGCTTCTCGTGGGCTATTGTGATGGGGAGGGGACACATTCCTGCCCCTTGGTAGCTGTCCAGAGTGGTGTGCTTTTCACACCGATGCCTTGCGAACCAAACCTGGCATTTAGACAGATAACCAGAGATATTTGTGACAATAAATTAGTAGACGGGCCTGTGTGGACAATGAGCAAGCGACAGGAAAGTCATAGAAAAGCGCTTAAAGTATTTGACTTGAAAAGTTAGCGCAATCATCGCAAAGACCTTCATGGCCGTGGAACTCACAAACAACCCACTGTGCAGCCTCTCCGATTGAATCGGCACTACACACGGAATGTCAAGTGGTTCCCAAACCTTTTCAGCTTGAAATGTTGGTGTCTTTCCGGGACCCAAAGTTACAAAAAGACATTACTTTACCCAAAAATTGTGAAAATACCTTACAAGCTCACAGCATGTCTCATCGCACCGCATTGTGAGGTTGTTGATCGGCTATTTTCACAAAGGACACATGCGCCCGTGCCCGTGCACACAGAGATTTCGTGAATTCATTCAAAAACAAACAAAAAAATTGATATTTACTATACCGACCCATAAAAATGGTTCTGCGACCCACACTGGGTCACGACCCTCTGTTTGGGAAAGACCGGTCTATGTGAATAGAGCATAATATTTTCTCAAAGTAAGTGGCCGTAGGGCGTAAGAGCAGGGGGCAAACAAGTTTGTAACCCTACACGTTAAATCTGTTAAGCATTTCTTTTCTTTTCTTTTTAAGGGGAACAATAAATACAGCTCAGCTGGCATTAACCTCTCGCCCCATAACAGCGGCTTGCCAAACCGGCATTAACAAGGTAATGAGGGCACACACTGCCTCCTTGTAAGGGACTGTGCACAGTTGTTCTTTCATAGCATTACACAACCGCAAATAGAACTGGCCCACTTTAAGCATGGCATAACTGGACAGGAAGCGATCTCTTTCATATTTTGTAGGGAGAAGGAAAGAAAAAAAAATTGACCTCTGAGTTCTTCACATCACGTTCTTTGTCAACAGTCAGGCAGTCAACGCCAGCCTAGGAGAGAAGTGCTCTGAACTTGCAGATAAAATCCTATATCCCGGCAGCAGCAGAGAGCAATGCCTGATTTATACTTAGCGGAGGATATCCGATCTATCACACTGCAACGTTGTTGTGAGCTTGTAGATTGGCTATTTGTGGTGCATGATGACACTGTACACAACTATCAAGTACTGTACAAATCACGCTTAACACACACAAAAACGCGTCGGAAGAGGCTGAAAGGGTGCGTGTAAACAAATCTGAGCATTAGGCCTAATGGTGCTGTGTGCGTGTAGGTAGGTAGCGTGTGGTAATGTTATTTAGATTGACCACAGGGATAAAGTTCGACCATAAACACACTTTTGGCAGCTCCTGTGTGTATACAGTATCCTGCGCGGCTAACTGCGGCCGCGGCCGACTAATAGGGAGTGAAGGCAGCGGCGCGGCTGACATTAATGGTGCTGCTGTAATTGTCACCCTATTAGTAATGCCACACGACAGCCCGGGTTTCCGTAGTTACAGTTGCAAAACTGGCAGAGCCTCGCAAACAAAATACCAACACACACTCATTTTATTTGTGTTACAAATTGCCCCTTTCAAATCCTTAAAACTGAAGTCATACTGTCAGCGTGATACGTCGCAGCCCCTCGGCGCTGGCAGCCATCGTATGTTGCTAGACCGGTGGTTTTCAACCCTTTTTGTCAAGGTCCATTATTTATTCAGCATTTGAGCCACGGACCACCATTTGATGACATTTAGCCTCTCAGACCCAAAACTAAAGAATACGTCCACATTTCCATGCTGTATTATTGATGTTGGTACCATAGGAGAGATAACAGGCAAACGTTGATCAAAATAACAATTCTTCTACATTCTCAAATTGTGTAGCCAGCAATGGGTAGAACGCTCCCAAAGAATGTAGTCTCTGTGACACATCTAGGGGCCGCAATCTGCATTCAAAGATTTTACTAGAAGCTTTGTCATTGGTCGATTTGCCTGTCTGCTTCCTGATTGGTTAGTCATTGCAACTGGGGTTTTTTTTTCGACCAATGACAAAGCTTCTAGGAACATCTTTGAATGCAGATTGCGGCCCCTAGATGTGTCAGCTTTTGGGGAGCGTTCTACCCATTGCTGGCTGGCTGTAAAATGTTGACATATTATTATTATTTTTTAATATATTCTTTTATCCCACGATTTTGTAACCCATTTTTCACCCCTGTGTCAATCATCTAATGTGATCCTGGGCTCTACACACCCTCCACCAACCTAGTCCCCATATATGGGGGACATGGGGAGAGCAACGGACTTGAACTCATGCTTCCTTCATGCCCGAGTGTCCAAGTTGCTCCTTTACACCTGACAGGAAGGAGTTTCCCTGGTTGGACATAGCGCGTGGAAGGAACACGTTATTCCAACCAGTTCCTTTCCCCTCCATCAGGCGCCCCGGCTGGGACATATTATTGCTTATAGCAGCTTTAAGTAATGCAGATGTTTAACAATAATTTTACTCTTTTACTCTAAAATGAAACCCATAAAGGTCCATTTGTTTCATTTCATTTCAAATTATTATATAGAGGGTATGCGCATTGTGGAGTCTCGCCACAGTACCACCAGAATAATGGGCGCGTTCCTATGACAACCAGACAAACGCCGACCTCGCCGACGCGCTCCGCCAATGGACGTGTCATAGACGCCATCTACTACCCCAGTGCGATCCTACACCAGCTGCGTCTAATGCGGCCGCAACCTGTCAGCCGCGCCCTTTATAAACGCCAGTTGAACTTAGCCCTGACACTGGCTGGTTCACCCAAGAACGCTCGGACAATGTATGTCGGCAGCTTGGCTGGATGGTAAGTCCACACTCCTCTCGGTACCGGATCCCTCGACACTATCTAAACTCAGTTTGATTGTTTGTACCGCAACTCAATTCTGTCTTGTATTCCACTTCATCAGGCTTGTAGGAGTGGGGCTGAAAGCACACACGGAAGTGTGTGCCCCCCATAAATAAGTGACGAGTGGAAAGCCGCACATATACCTGGAAACCCACCTGACTCGGTTTGGGGACGAGTAGCAGAAGACGGGACCCTCGTATCAACTGGCTGCACACCGCACATTAAGGTCACAGTAAGACAACTGTTCTCTCACTATCACACGTTTGGCTAAGAAGAGGCACTTACAGACGCTTGAGAAGCTAAGGATAATAAGAAGAATTGTGAATGAAGAAAAGCACCTTGTTGATGTTTACTGAAGAGAAGACATATAGTTAACTGTGTCACGTTAACCCTGAAGACTGTGAAAGAAGAAGACCCTGTTGATGTTTATCGAAGAAAGCATATTCTAGTTAAAGTGTCACCTTAACCCTGTGAACGAAGACAGGCCGTTTGTGTTCAGTTAAACCCTTAAAAGACTTTAAGTTGGCGAGAGCCCCGCCTTACTCCGGTGAAAGAAGACCGAGACTGTGATTAGAAATATAGTGCTCTTTTCTGTTAACCCACTGGTTGCTTTTGACACACGCATACACTCCATTAGTCTATTCTATAAGGGTCCATTTGGTTACCAACTCTCATAATTTAGCTGGGGACCACCTGAAACCCCCTCAAGGACCAAGGACTGTTGGTCCTCGGACCACTGGTTGAGCACCACTGTGCTAGACTGTTGGGTCCTGCCCTGCTCTATACAGCGCAGGGTTATCATTCAGAACGGGTGCCAAGGCCTTATTCGGCCTGCCGTCTCCGCATCAATTAAAAACTGAATGTAATGAGGAACAGAAAGCAAATTATGCTGACGGATCAGTTTGTGTGATCACTGGACCGGAGTGAGTAGGCGCTTTCTGACAATGTTCTACTCTGATTGGATGGCATTCCGGTTGGACGGCGCAGGAGGGGGGAATTAATGGAGAGTTCCTTTTATTAATCTCCCAGGCTTTTAGACAGAGGAGTCCATTTGGCTGCATCAACAGAAACCACCCCTCCCTCCATTTTCCTTTCTTTTCTTCGCCTTATCTTAATCCTTATTTGTTCCTTTCCGTTCAAAACAAGGCCAAAGAACGGAGCGTCATGCATATAATAGATTCAAATAACAGAGGAACAACTGTCAGTAGTCATCAATGGTGTATTGTCCAGGGGAAAAACAGGCCGGGGCTAACGCTTGTAGATTGGTATCAAATGTAGCGCGGCTCGCTCTGAGTTCAACAGCTGGCTATTGGAATGGTGTTTGAAGGATTGAGTAACCTTGAGCTGCTCTGATACGCCCAACACAGTGATGCTATTATAAGGTGGAGGGGGCTTTGGCCTGCCCTGGGATGGCTTTCAGATGTGCCATAATAACCAAGGTACTGAGCACTCCCCCCTAAAACGAGTGCAGAGAATAAAGGGAAGCAACTCATTATCCCTCCATCTTCTGTGAACAATCATCTCCTCTCTTCTGGACAGAGTTTATATTCTCCCTCTTGCTCTGTCATTCTGTCATTTCTTTTCTCCCCCTTTATTCTTTCTCTCGTTGTTTCCATCAGTGCATTTTTGGTCTTGAAGAAGCTTCCGTTTTTCCCACACTCTCCCCTGACTGTCACACTGGTGGACCGCAAAAATGCAAGACAGTGGAGAGTGTGAGGGGGCTCAGGAATTCCACATGCCGAGGGTAAACACGGCAACTGCCAGGAACACACACACACGCGCGCATGCGCTCGCACGCACGCACAGTGTCTCACACACACACACACACACACACACACACACACACACACACACACACACACACACACACACACACACACACACACACACACACACACACACACACACACACACACACACACACACACACACACACACACACACACAGAGAGAGAGAGGAGCAAACACTGCACCTAGCCAGCTGCCCTAACCTATCCTATAACCTCTACCCCAGCCCCGGTTAACTCTTCGTTTGCCTGCCCGCCCCACTCTGACAGCAGTGTGGTCCATCCCACAGATTGATAATTTCGGACCGCATCACGTTAAAAGACCAAGACGCGTTGGTCCCGTGTCCTCCGCAGCTCTCTGGCCTGACCAACCACATCAAAGCTTTGATGTACACACGCACACGCATGCACACAAAGTTAACTCATTGACCTCCAACAGCCCCATCTAGTGATGGCTCAGAGTGCCAGCCATATAATTCATATAACTAAATTTTAATTCAATGGACCGATACCGGAGTGTAATGAGCGCATGCAGGACACAATTGATCATCGTGACAAACCTGTGAACCCACAATTGCTCCCGATGAGCTGGTTGGTGCATTACATGGTTTCCCCCTCCGCCATTGGTGTATGAATGTGTGTGTGAATGTAATGCATTATCGATGTAAAGTACTTTGTTGAATGGTGCATGTATATAACGCTTTATCCACACACACACACACACACACACACACACACACACACACACACACACACACTCTGTGTTTCTCCCATCCCGTGCTGTACTCTCACACTGAAAGTACACAAGCAGCGGTCCACCACTGCAGCCATGTGCTTTAAACAAACAAGCAGCTCCTATCACTGAGGTTTGCTATTGTTGTGTAATTTGGCCAGATGTCGGGCTAATAAAGTCATACTGTAGGCGTGGGAAACAGCTGGCAGTTTGGTCTCCTTCGGCCGCTATTAATTTTTTTCCCTCCTTCCTAATCTCCCCTCTTCCCCTTTTCTCAATTCTTTTATTTTTCCCCTTCTCTGCTCTTCAGTTAATCTCCAAACCAAACAGGCTTTAAACGGCGCTCAGGGCCCAGGGCCCTGCCGTTGAACCGCATTCTGTTTACGGTTCAAGCAGAAATCAGGCCTGTGATGAAGTTGTTTACTGAACAGGCAGATACAGCCTGCAGCCAAGAGGCTGGGACCACTCCGCTCCACACGTATTCTAACTCTCATTACCCTGAGCCATTTCCTCTTCAAGTGGACCTCGTTTCACCCCAACATGGCAGGCCTACAGTCGATGCCCCCTCCCCCTCCCCCCACAAATTAGCATCACCTAATATCGGACAAATTAGACGATGGATTAGACCTTCAGCTGTGCTGGATTTAAGTAGTGGAAAATAAACGGCTTTGTGGCATGCAAATGGACTGTGTCATCTGCAGTCGGCGCTGGCCTTACTTGCTGAGGCGCTGGGTTGCTGTCTTCCGGACCGGGCCCGGGCCCGGGCCCTCCCGGCCACTGCTGGGTGGCTTTGGGGTGAGGAAGGGGCCAACGGGGCGAGCCTGGCTCTGGCTGGAGTTGTGGCGGACGGGGTGGCCGGCTGAAGTCATGCTGGAGGAACTCGTGGCAGCCCGAGGATCCGGCAACATGGCCTAGGATGAACGAATGGGGGACTTGGGTTATAAAACTTCACAGAACATCAAAGCTAAAATTGGAAGGTTTTCTGTCTTGACAATGTCAACTAATTTAGAGGACAACCAAATTGATATATATATATATTTGGACCCCCTTCTGAAAATGTTTTGTGCCAGGGACCCCTAGAAGAGAAGATTTGTGTTAAGAAATTCAAAGTAATAATCAAAGGTTTCCAAACATTTGATAGTTTTCTAAATATCACAAACAATAGAAGGTGTACAAGCATCTATAATCATCATCATCATACTATAATTCTAACAATGTCTGTGTGTGTGTGTGTGTGTCTGTCTGTCAGAAACACTGTCATAGCTCCACACTGCCTGCACCAAATCACTCCCACTTTTCACACATAATTTACCATAATAATATGGAGGGCGTAACGAAGCCCTTTTTTCGATTTCACACATTAATGATTAATAATGAATTTATTTGTGAATTAAAAATGCAAAAACGCACCCAGGGCGCAGTACCCCCCGTGGCCACAGGGCGGCAAAACTCCTCTCCCCGGAAATCACTTGTCAGTGTCACAAGTGAATTACATTTTGGGACGGTCACTGATTAATACTGGGACACAGTTTTCCGCGCAACATCTGTTTCGACACCACACTGTCCGCTCCCTCCTCACCACCTCCTTCGCCGTGCCGTACACATGAGCTACTGCACGCAGCTATACTTTCGCAACGCACGTGTGTGTGTGTACTTTCGACACGCGCGTGTGTGTGTGTGTCAGTGTGTGCGTGTCTCGCTACCTTCGCAACGCACGAGTGTGTGTGCGTGTCTCGCTACCTTCGCAACGCACAACACTGTGTGTGTGTGTGTGTGCGTGCGTGTGTGTGTGTACTTTCGCCACGCGTGTGTGTGTTTCGCTACTGCTTTTACAATAGTAACGGGGGTCTCATGTAACTCAGAGACAGCGTATACAATTGACCCATTTACACTCTCACATTTAACAGACATACAAATGCCATTCAATGCGGGGGCTCTTCACCTTTCAAATGTCTCCACGTATATTTGTTACATCTGTGTGTATACAAATATATTATACAAGTTAAAATGAAGAGCAATTAAATATATTTATGGGGGGAAATTGTCCATACAACGGGTAAGGACTAGTAACTATAAATGACTCTGTGTGTCTGCGTGGGTGTGTGTACGGTTGTAATGCATGTAACTCGAGAACCGTTCGCCCCACCGACGTCACATTCGACACACGCGTTCCACACCCCCACAGGGAGTGCAGTGCCCAGTATCGAGTCGGTCGGATTCACGGATCTCCAGAACCACCACAAAAGGCATGGCAACCCCACACCTGCAAATTGATTACTTAACCACTACACTTTTCACAGTCAGTTTGCACTCTTCGGGCACAGGCAGACAGACAGACAGGCAGACAGACAGATACAGAGATCTCCATATACAGTATGGGCACAAAAGGGACACAGACAGATAGTTAAAACGGGTGCTATGACAAGTTGACAACGGGTATTATTAGGTTCCCAAGTTGCATCATTCTCAAGTAGGCCGGTGGCCGACGGACACGTACAGGTCTAGTATGGAAGGGTTTAAAATGATTGTAACCACTAGAGATGTGCTGCATCAACACCCTACCATGCATTAGTTTGATTCATGACAAGAATAAGCCCGGGATAGTATCTTTACAGGGATAGTATCTTTACAGGGATAGTATCTTTACAGGGATATAGTATCTTTACAGGGATAGTATCTTTACAGGGATAGTATCTTTACAGGGATAGTATCTTTACAGGGATAGTATCTTTACAGGGATATAGACAGGGATAGTATCTTTACAGGGATAGTATCTTTACAGGGATAGTATCTCTACAGGGATAGTATCTTTACAGGGATAGTATATTTACAGGGATAGTATATTTACAGGGATAGTATCTTTACAGGGATATAGACAGGGATAGTATCTCTACAGGGATATAGTATCTTTACAGGGATAGTATCTTTACAGGGATAGTATCTTTACAGGGATAGTATCTCTACAGGGATAGTATCTTTACAGGGATAGTATCTTTACAGGGATAGTATCTTTACAGGGATAGTATCTTTACAGGGATATAGACAGGGATAGTATCTTTACAGGGATAGTATCTTTACAGGGATAGTATCTTTACAGGGATAGTATCTTTACAGGGTTAGTATCTCTACAGGGATAGTATCTTTACAGGGATAGTATCTTTACAGGGTTACAGCAACATCTTGGCACTCCGATCAACTCTGAGTGCAATAAAAATAGATCTATTTGCAGCTTCCCATGGAAGTGTCCTGTGGTCAACTATGGCAGATGGCAACACTGTGGTAACAGTGTGAGGTAGCTTTGTGTCCAAGAAAAATAATTATATAGAGACCACAAGAACAAAGGTAGCAGTACTAGACACCCGTATCTCTTTTCACAATGATGCACAATACTTTACTAATTGATTAAAAAGGTTAGAGTATGCCTTTAACCCCTTAAGACCTCTGATTCTACAAATGTTGTCTAAATCCTATAACAGTTTCCTGAAAAACGTACTGTATGTTGCTACTGTACTGTATATCAGTAGTTCAAACGTTTTCATGTCAAGGACCCCCAACTCTATTTGGCCGCTATAATTTGTTCCAGGGACCCCCCAGAAGCAAAGATCAGAGTTAAAAATGTTCACTTTAAAATATATTAAAACAAAGATTTGCAAAATGTTTCAAGATATTAAAAAAATAGCAGATCTACAAGCTCATAGCTTGTACAAAGTATAAAATAAAGGTTAAAGTGGTTCAAATCGAAAATTACACGGATGTTTTCCTTGTTTTAACGGGTTAACAGACAGACACATAGAAATGCATGCACAGACACCCCACGCACGTACCTAACGTAATCTTTCTTTCTTTCACACACACACACACACACACACACACACACACACACACACACACACACACACACACACACACACACACACACACACACACACACACACACACACAGTCATCATCTATGTGGAATTCACTGTTTATACAGTTACAATAAAATTTATCAATGAGTGTAGTGTTGTAGCAATTGGCTACAATTTGCACTCAACTCCCATACCAAAATAGGAAACGGGAAGAGCTATTAAATTTGGAATGGGCTACACTACACATGTCTGTCCCAGGTCATTAAGGTGAAATATCAAAGGCCCCAACATGAAATACTGTAGGAGAAGAAGAAAAGAAACACCCAAAACAAGCTCTACATAATATCAGAATTCTGCTGTTGAAAAAATAAATTCTTCACATTATTACTTTGTTTTGACAAGATTACTCTTCAAAGACTTGGGGGAAAAGGGGGGGGGGGAGCCTTTTCTTGACATACATTTCCTAACATAATATTTAAGAGCTACCATTCACCAGGTCCCCGCCATTCTGCGGAATGCTGCGCGTGCATTCCTTCCACATCTCACGCTTGTGCCATTTTCTCTGCCACTTATTTCTCTATAATATACGTCTATCTAACCATGCTAATGGTTTAGCGGTTCCACCGTCCACGTCCGTTCAAAGGGGCCGGCAGCGTGACAGGGAATATCTGATGTAATTTTTTTGTGTTGATAAATGAGAAGCTGGGTTTCCAGGTTGCAGGGGCCGGAGCCACGCTGCAGTTTGCAGCGTGGGGGCCAGGGGCAGGGAGGGCACCTTTATTTGGCTGCCAGGTGGCTCCTGGCCAAGTCTGTGGAGGAGCCGCGCAGTCTGCACCCAGTAACTGGAACAGGGGCCACAACGGCCGGAACAGCCCACTCGCTCTCTGTCTCTCTCTGTGTCTCTCTCTCTCTCTCTCTCCCTCTCTCACACACACGCACGCACGCACGCACGCACGCACGCACGCACGCACGCACTCGACATCATTTTTGCAGTTGGCTGAAGCCAAACACATGAATAAATTGTCCAAAAAGTGCAGGCGTGGCGGGACCCAGTGATGTGGAGCAGATTTATTTCAATGGGTCCAAAGAAATAAAGAGCCTTCTATCATTTTGTCTTGTCTCATTACAGAGAATGGACCAACAAAGATGCACATTGTGCTGAGCTGAGCTGCAGGACAGCAGCGCTCAGCATCACTGAAGAGTCCTACTCTATACCTCCCAACCAGGCTGACATCCGTAACACACTAGGACCCCCAGTTTGATATGCATTAGGCCACGGACCCCCATTATACACGGTTTTGCCTGGGAAGTTACACTGTAAAATGTCACTGTAAAGGTTTGTTTGAGTGTACAAACAGTAACACTCTCGGAGTTGCAGACCCGTAAGGGCCCATTTGGTATCTCACTATTAATCATTTCGATGGGGATCCCTGGGGGTCCCCGGACCCCACGTTGACAACCACTGCACTAGATGCATCTAGGGGAGTGAAAGGGGAGATTTCAGGGAGGGTTAGTTGATTGGATGGTGACTCAATCGAGGCCAAGTCAACTTCCCATGATGTCACTAAATGGGATGTTTTGGAGGTTGGGTCTGTCTCAGGTACACATGGGTCTGTACTTGTACGCCATTTCAGACAATTTCTCATAGGGAGACATACTCTTTTTCCAGTGTCAGGTAGGTGAAACTTGGTGAACCGTGCTCGGTCCAGAGAGAAGCTAACGGGAGGAGGGGATGAGACAGGGGTGGGGGGATCACTTTCACAGTATGCCTTGCGTAAGCCAGACCGCCTCGGGCCAAGAAAAATATCACCTCAACAGCATTAATTAGGGCCAAAACCTAGATCATGAAAAAAACAATGACGTGAGGGCAACTGCATTACTCAGGGCCGATGTAAAGAATGAGTGCGCCCAGTCATTCCAGCCCATAAAGCTAAGGTCCCACAGCGCTCCCCTGCCTTTGCGTTTCTCTACCGTCCATATAGAACGGCTCGTCACGGCCATCAGCGCAAGATGAATAAACACGCTCTTCCTGTTCAGATTCCCTTTCAAAGCAAACAAAGTGATAGACAGAGGGCTGTATATCTATTTTCTTCCAAAAAGTGAAAACAATACAGTGTCAAGTGACTCAAACTTCTCTGCCCCACTAATCTCCCTCAGCATAGGGCCAAATCACATCTGTCATGGCCGCTCGCGTGTGACTAAAGTGTTTCTCTGTTTGCTACATAACTAACAGTAGAGAAAATCATGTCTCAACGGTTTTCTTTGTGTTGTAGCGCGACCCATAAACAGAGTTCGCATCTGATATGAATGTGTTGGTTAACCTATTTTGGGCGGGAATCCCTTTGTATTTTAAACATTATGTTATAATTTAGCTATTGAAAAATACCAGATCTACAAGCTCATTGCGCGCCACCGAGTGGCGCGCTACGAGCTTGTAGGTCTGCTATTTTTGAAAAACGACTGACATAGAAACATAGCTTTTTCAGAAAACTGTCATTTTCAAACAGATATTTTTAGAATCTGATCTCAGGTCAAAATGGGTTAATAATAGATACAGAGGCCACACTAGGACCCCTCCTTACCCGGAAGGTGTCTCAATTAATGATAAAATAAAAGCCCAGCCGAGCCGCTTAGCAGCACAACGGGTTCTGTTGGTGTGACGTTTAGCAGCACAACGGGTTCTGTTGGTGTGCCGTTTAGCAGCACAACGGGTTCTGTTGGTGTGACGTTTAGCAGCACAACGGGTTCTGTTGGTGTGACGTTTAGCAGCACAACGGGTTCTGTTGGTGTGCCGTTTAGCAGCACAACGGGTTCTGTTGGTGTGCCGTTTA
Organism: Protomyctophum parallelum; assembly: GCF_964188405.1. Taxonomy (NCBI): domain Eukaryota; kingdom Metazoa; phylum Chordata; class Actinopteri; order Myctophiformes; family Myctophidae; genus Protomyctophum; species Protomyctophum parallelum. Next base: position 11,472,734 of record NC_139718.1, read on the forward strand.
GCAGCACAACGGGTTCTGTTGGTGTGACGTTTAGCAGCACAACGGGTTCTGTTGGTGTGCCGTTTAGCAGCACAACGGGTTCTGTTGGTGTGACGTTTAGCAGCACAACGGGTTCTGTTGGTGTGGCGTTTAGCAGCACAACGGGTTCTGTTGGTGTGACGTTTAGCAGCACAACGGGTTCTGTTGGTGTGCCGTTTAGCAGCACAACGGGTTCTGTTGGTGTGCCGTTTAGCAGCACAACGGGTTCTGTTGGTGTGACGTTTAGCAGCACAACGGGTTCTGTTGGTGTGACGTTTAGCAGCACAACGGGTTCTGTTGGTGTGACGTTTAGCAGCACAACGGGTTCTGTTGGTGTGACATTTAGCAGCACAACGGGTTCTGTTGGTGTGACGTTTAGCAGCACAACGGGTTCTGTTGGTGTGACATTTAGCAGCACAACGGGTTCTGTTGGTGTGACATTTAGCAGCACAACAGGTTCTGTTGGTGTGACGTTTAGCAGCACAACGGGTTCTGTTGGTGTGCCGTTTAGCAGCACAACGGGTTCTGTTGGTGTGCCGAGTAATTTTTTGCTCTCCAGGAACGGACTCTTGGTGAGGAGAGGACATTCCGGAATGATCACTGTTTTGTTCAGCCGCTTACACAGTCAAATCCTTAAGTCTGTGAGTGTATAAAATGGAACCAAATGGACCAGTAAGGGTACATTTGGTTCCATTTGTACACTCTCAGAGTTGCGGGTCCATTTGGTTCCATTTGAACATGTCTGAGTTAAATTGAGACTATGGATTATATTGTGTGAACGCGGATTCCCCGCATAGCTTTGCAAATGCTAACATGACAGCTTTCCCCTTGATGTGGGAAAGGTTTTTTTCTTTTTTTCCTTCTTTTTGCACCGTTTTGGACGGCACTGTATTTTTAACTAAAGGAAGATTTTGTACAGACAAAAATATGAGGGGTTTCCTGAGTCATAAATCAATGCTTCTCATAAGCTTAGCTCACTGTTTCTCATCATCCATGAAATCCTGGAATGAAGAAAAGAACAGAGACAGATGGAGAAATTGGAACATTTTACCACTTTCACTCGATCCTAATTAAAAGAAAAACACAAAACGCCTTTTTAAAGGAGCAAACAATATAAAGGCTGTATAAATTAAACTGTATAAATGAGATAGTTACAATGTTGCGGTTTAGACACCCATAGCTTCATCGTTAAAAGGGGAAGTTTGTGATTTAACAACATGAATACCATGGTTGTGTTGCGAGGGTGTTCCAGGGCTAGCGCTGGAAAATTGCAACGCCAGCATTATGTAAAAAGACACTGAAACACATCATTTTATGTATTTAGAAGAAGTGTTCTACTTTAAATTAAAAGGTGCTGTAAGGGATGTTTTGTTAAGGTTAAAATACCGTATTAAAGCTCTGATGGTAATCATTGCGATAGACTAAAGCGTTTGTTCAATAACAGGGGTCTTTCCATATCTACAGCTCTTTAAGAAGCTATGGCCTGACTCACACCTTTCGATCTAGCATACAACATTGATGCATGCTAGATGTATGAGACTTGTTTACTGATGCAAGCTCCCAATGCATTTCCAATGGAAGTCACACGGTTTGACACAACATTTTTGTTGTGCGGCTTTCGGCTGTGTTTCGATTGCCCCCCTCCCCCTCATACAACAAAAATGTTGTGTCAAACCATGTGACTCCCATTGGAAATGCATTGTGAGCTTGCATCAGTAAATAAGTCTCATGCATCAGCTATACATCAATCTGTTGTGAAGGTGTGAGTCAAAAAATTCAATAAACAACAACAAAAGAAACAATTACTACAACTATTACCACCGATACCACCATATATCATAGCTATCATTCTCACTACTGTCCTACCCTCATAATTTAATGTACTAATTATCCTGTGATATACTGTATTTAGACAAGAGAATAAGCTTGAGCAGTAATTTGAATTGAGAGATATTTCTGCTGTGTTTGACATGAATTTGCATAGGGTCATATCTGCCGATGCCGATTCTGACCGATTCCGATATTATACAGAGGACCACAATGGAAACAAGCCTATAGGCCCTATAGGGGCTTGGCCCAAAGCCTGTAAATAAAGTATTCAATCAAAAAGCCTATACTCTTTTCTGAATGAGATGAGTACACAAATTAAATGAAAAAAATGCAAAGTTTATTTTTACATCATATTTGATTTGACTTTTGTTCTAGACCAGCGGTTCCCAAACCTTTTTGGCCGTGCACCCCCCGACCTAGCTGACACACCACCCCACATGGAAATATAAATTGCATAAGCAGTAGTAGTATAATACACCCTTTTTCCCTCCCACCCTTTTTATTTAGGGGGGATCCTAACCACCCATTTTTAATTAATCTAAGACACTCCCCAGGGACCCCTATGTCCGATTTCGGCACTGAGGACACTTTGTGGGCGGGGCCTAACCCTTTTTTTCCGATGACGTCATTATATTGATTTTGCTAATGGCACTTTGCCAGTTTGGCAGTTAGTGTCATCATGATTGTAGTTCTGCTTTTGTGTGAGGATCTCATCAGTTTGATCGTGTTTGGGTGGACTTTGCCAGTTTGTCAGTTTGAGTCAGCATATTGATTATGTATACATGCATTTTCATCTTTGGCAGTTGGGGGATCAATATGATTCTAGTTCTGCTTTCGAATTGGTTTCACATCCCCATCTGTTCATACTGAACAGCGCATGCACTGATTTGTGTAGGCGAGCTGAGTGTATTGATTTTGCTGGGTGTGTGTGTGTGTGTGTATTGCTCTTACTCCCATTTTTTGGGAAAATGTATTGAACGAGTTATAAGCAGACAAATTATAGCGATGGTTTTTAACAGCTTAGATTATTTCCAGTTTGGTTATAAAAGTCAGAGAGGAACTGATGATGCAACTATCAGCCTGCTTATCCCCATCTTACTAGGCCACGGTGTTTTTTATTGATTTTACGTTTCCTTTCAACCGCAAGCAGTGGTCTCAGTTGTCTTACTGAGGAAGGGGGGACAGTGGGGAGGAAGCACACAGAGCATATCTATTATCTCTTCAGAACTGGTGCGGGGAAGAAAAAAAAAACTCGTTAGGGATCAATGTGACAAAAACAAAATAACTTGTCATTCATGAAGAGGAACCTGTGCAGGCCATTACAAATGGTGGACAAATAGTGGAGGTAGTAGACAGTTTTAAATACTTAGGCAGATATATTGACAGCAAACTCATTTGCAGTGAAAATACTGAACAGATTTTTAAAACTTGTAACCAACGTCTCCACCTACTACGCAAGCTCAACTCCTTTAGAGTGAGCAAGCATATCGTGGAAACAGTCTATAAAAACCTGATAGAGGGAGTCTTGTGTTTTAACATGGCAATGTGGTTTGGCAATCTAAAGGTCAAAGGAAGAAGCAAGCTGCAGCGAATAGTAAATCTAGCCTCAAAAATAATTGGGAAGAGACACCAGCAATTAGGCTGTATCTACAATGAGATACTTCGTAAAAAAAAAAAACTATCAAGATAGCAAACGACCCCGTCTCATCCACCCTGCACCGACTTCCAGCTACTTCCCTCTGGTAGACGGTACAAACTAGGCATGCCATGGTATGAGATTTTACAGTACGGTACGATGCCAATATTGATAATCTATACCTCGGTATTCCAAGGTATTTATATTTATAAAAATAAAATAAAAAGATTGCCCCCCTGACCTATGTCTAGTGACTACCTTCACATCCTTATAAGCCCTTCTTTGTTCCCCAACATGCAGGCCTACACATATATATATATATATATATATATATATCATAATATATGCCATGATTATGAATTGATTACCCTGGACCGAATGGAAACAAGACAGCAAGGACTTTTATCAGTGATCCCTTTGGATATGTGGTTGACTGTATCCTGTACTGATTACACTTCTGCCAATAATGTATTCAGTCAGTGAATCAATAGCTATTCCGCAGTCCCCATTGTATTTCACTGTACTATGGCTCCCCCTAATGGCCGTTTTGTCCCCAGTATGGTGGAGCAGAGGTGATGCAATCTGCGCATGATCACAATTGTCAATGTGTGCCTCCGTGTTGACAGTCCACACTTAGTTACTACATATGGAAATATGGAATATACATTTGGATCTGGGTGTTTTTCAGCAACACTAACTCAAAGGTAGGAAGCAACTTTTCAATCTACTGCATCTGTGGGGTGAAAATATTTGTGTTAAGTGTTGTTGATGGTGTTGTGACCGTTTGTTTTTTACTGTTTGGTAAAGTTCTGCATGGTTCAGGTTGTCTTAAGGTTTTGTTTTAATGTATGACTTGGATTATTTTGGTAAGTGGTGGTGTATTTTGTGACATTTGCACGGTTCAGGTTGGGCTAAGGTTTTGGTTTAATGTATGACATGGGTTATTTTTGGTATGGGGTGTGGTGTTTTGTGACATTTGCACGGTTCATGGTGTCTTAATGTTTTGTTTTATTGCATGACATGGGTTATTTATTGGTAGGTGGTGTGGTGTTTTGTAACATTTGCACGGTTCATGATGTCTTAATGTTTTGGTTTAATGTATGACTTGGGTTATTTTTGGTATGTGGTGTGATGTTTTGTGACAGTTGCACGGTTCAGGTTGGGCTAAGGTTTTGGTTTAATGTATGACATGGGTTATTTTTGGTATGGGGTGTGGTGTTTTGTGACATTTGCATGGTTCAGGGGGTCTTAATGTTTTGTTTTATTGCATGACATGGGTTATTTTTGGTACGTGATGTGGTGTTTTGTGAGTTATGCATGGTTCATGGTGTCTTAAGGTTTTGTTTTAATGCATGACTTGGGTTATTTTTGGTATGTGGTGTGGTGTTTTGTGACAGTTGCACGGTTCAGGTTGGGCTAAGGTTTTGGTTTAATGTATGACATGGGTTATTTTTGGTATGGGGTGTGGTGTTTTGTGACATTTGCACGGTTCATGGTGTCTTAATGTTTTGTTTTATTGCATGACATGGGTTATTTATTGGTAGGTGGTGTGGTGTTTTGTAACATTTGCACGGTTCATGATGTCTTAATGTTTTGGTTTAATGTATGACTTGGGTTATTTTTGGTATGTGGTGTGATGTTTTGTGACAGTTGCACGGTTCAGGTTGGGCTAAGGTTTTGTTTTAATGCATGACTTGGGTTATTTTTGGTATGTGGTGTGGTGTTTTGTGACAGTTGCACGGTTCAGGTTGGGCTAAGGTTTTGGTTTAATGTATGACATGGGTTATTTTTGGTATGGGGTGTGGTGTTTTGTGACATTTGCACGGTTCATGGTGTCTTAATGTTTTGTTTTATTGCATGACATGGGTTATTTATTGGTAGGTGGTGTGGTGTTTTGTAACATTTGCACGGTTCATGATGTCTTAATGTTTTGGTTTAATGTATGACTTGGGTTATTTTTGGTATGTGGTGTGATGTTTTGTGACAGTTGCACGGTTCAGGTTGGGCTAAGGTTTTGGTTTAATGTATGACATGGGTTATTTTTGGTATGGGGTGTGGTGTTTTGTGACATTTGCATGGTTCAGGGGGTCTTAATGTTTTGTTTTATTGCATGACATGGGTTATTTTTGGTACGTGATGTGGTGTTTTGTGAGTTATGCATGGTTCATGGTGTCTTAAGGTTTTGTTTTAATGCATGACTTGGGTTATTTTTGGTATGTGGTGTGGTGTTTTGTGACAGTTGCACGGTTCAGGTTGGGCTAAGGTTTTGGTTTAATGTATGACATGGGTTATTTTTGGTATGGGGTGTGGTGTTTTGTGACATTTGCACGGTTCATGGTGTCTTAATGTTTTGTTTTATTGCATGACATGGGTTATTTATTGGTAGGTGGTGTGGTGTTTTGTAACATTTGCACGGTTCATGATGTCTTAATGTTTTGGTTTAATGTATGACTTGGGTTATTTTTGGTATGTGGTGTGATGTTTTGTGACAGTTGCACGGTTCATGATGTCTTAATGTTTTGTTTAAGGTATGAGTTGTATTATTTTGGTAAGTGATTGTATGTTTTGTGGCATTTGCATGGTTCAGGTTGGCTTAATGGTTTATTTTAATGTATGACTTGGATTATTTTTGGTACATGGGGGTGTATTTTGTGACGTTTGCATGGTGCATGGTTCAGGCATGCCACGGGCATGTCTGTGGCCGTTTGAGCTGTGAGGTTGGGGGTTAATACTGAGTAATGTACGGTTAGTTCATGCTAGTAGGGTACATTTAAAGTAATCATGTATATCATATTGGCGTAACTAAATTTGAAATGAGTTGAGTGGACTATGTATTTTTAGATGAACACACTATGTTGTTCACCTACAATTATAGGGATCGATGACTAGAGTAGATTGACGGCATTTTACAATAGCTACTATTACGTATTATTGACATTTAAAGTTAGATAGACTATAGTCTATACTACATGGTGGTATAGGCATCCATGGATTTCCAGGGAATTCAACCCGAATCTGTAGACGGGGTCTGTACACAAAACACAATGTTTTGTGTTGACAATAACTACGAGGCAATAACAGCCATCATACTACTAAATATTATGTATACTAGTTAAATTATCTAAACTCTGTGATTTGGCATAGACATTTTTTCACGACACATAGGAAGAGTCTAAACTACATGCATAATAATAAAATATGGTTGAATGTTTCAAATACTGGATAGTTAGAATGGGTCATGCATGTTTTTAATACAAGCACCTTAACATCACCATGTCTGATGGTGCAGTGTGTAAATGTAACAGGTTATCTACATGGTGTATACTAAAGCATGTAATACTGATGTACCGATGTTTTTCCGAGAGTTCAGATCGTATAGTTTAGAAAATTGTGTAAGTCTATACTATACGAGGTCTTTAGATCATGGTCAGCACCAAATATCATACCAAAAGTCTGTATCTTATGTTTATCAGGTTTTATTTTGATCAGAAAATAGACAATTATGCAGATGAACATACACTGTAGCACAACATGGAGCAAAATGTACAAGACAATGAATTCACCAGGACATCAAATATACTCAGTCATCAACTATTTATAATGTATGTATATATATATATATATATATATATATATATATATATATATAGATAAATATACAACGATGCAATCATGTCAATCATAGTGGCAATAGTTATGTCCTTGATTATTATTATTTTTTGGATCATATCAGGGTAAATCCTTCCAGTAATGCAAATAAGATGTACATAGCCTATGGATTCTTGACATTGGCAGTGGTCCTACCTCAATACCGCTAGTTCTCAATATCTTAATAACCCCCGGTATAAAATCATCAGTCCACAACTTGTTCATTAAATCTTTAAAATGATTGTACAAGTAATATCGTGGCGTAATATTCAAACATGTGTGCTCGGTTTGACTAGAATGGTCTATGCGGCAGCCGTTGCAATCATCCTTCATCTGTGCGGTTATAGCCTTTGCGAGTAGTTGAGCAACATGTATTTTCAGAATATCTGTAAGATTTGTGGGGTTTGCCCCATCAAACTCATCCAAAGTCAGTGGCCAATTCAATGGGTATGGCGGCGAAAGCAATGGGGTGCCGGAGGCTGGAGGGTCATGGGGAGCAGTTGAATTTGGGGGTGATAGGTCTACCCTCTCAAAATACTCAGTGTCCCCCGCACCATAGCCCCAAAATGCCCTCTCAAAATACTCAGTGTCCCCCGCACCATAGCCCCAAAATGCCCTCTCAAAATGTTCATCGTTCTCCGGATCATAGTCGCAAAATGCCCGGGCATCATCATATTCATCGCTGTCCGTATCTGCAGTACTGATGTTATGCCACCACGGGGGGTGTATACACGGTCCATTGCGGGTCCATCCATCAAGAGCGGTCCCTTCATTCGAGTTTGATTCTCCCAATGAAGAAGTAGAATCCTCCATGGTGCATGAATGGCGCAATATACTGGCAATAAGGATATTATCTACATCTATGCACCTACTCTATATAGCCTATGCCGTGGACTCTCCAAGCTTAAATTATAAAGTATATTGATCAATATTGTTCAAAATCGTATGGCTAATAATTAACAAAAATTGATACATGTACATGTAGAAACATGCATTATCTTTTAGATACTGGTTTGAAACTGCTGACGATAACATAAGTTAATAGCCTAGTTGAAATGTATCAGTGTAAATGTATTGTAGACACCACCATGAATAATCACTGAGAGGGGCGGGGTGTATAGCTAAGGAACAAACTAATTAAAAGGGAGGGCTCAGATCTAGATGTATGTATAGAGCAAAGAGAGTTAGGCTTATTCACACCAGAGGATAAGGCTTATTCACACCAGAGGATAAGGCTATAGGAGATAATTTCTCAGGAAACATCATTTGTCATCAACTATCTCCTCTCACTATTAGTCATGGAGGCTATGGGTAAACCACGTAACCCCGTTGAACCTGTGGAGCACCAGTCATATAGCCCGTATATTACCCCTCTCAGACTAGAGGAATATAATTCAACACGGGGTAGATTTGTCTATACCCGTGATTTTGAATTATACAAAGAGAGGGCAGAGGACGAGATCATGGCCGCGGAGTTGCTAAGTAACCATATGTCGAGAATTGATGAGCAGGACTTCGAGTCGGACGGATTAATAATCGATACGGATGAGGAATATTTTGCTAGCATCGAACCATTGGACATGACTACGAGCAAGAAAACTCGTGGACTGTCCGAAAATGCGGAATTTGTACACCTCTCCCTTACAACCCCGTCCTGCCGAGCACCGAACTCTGAACCAGAGAACTACTCCAATCCACCACCATCCCCTGCAGACTCTGGTGATGAGGACGTACCCTCCCCTCTGTCTGCACCCAAGGCATGTCGACGATCTCAGCGTCTGCTTCACCTAAAAACTAGATGGTTGAAACCCAACTCTACCTGGTTGAAACCCCAAAGCGAATGGGAATGAACTGAACATGTCTATTAAATGTAATGTGTAACATACTTGTGTAAATACGTGCTATGTTTCTCAGTAATAAAAGCAAAAAAAAAATCAACATATCTTCATTGTTGTTTTTATTTCATATATATATATATATATATATATATATATATTTACACTATTACCGGTGTTAGATTCTAGTTAGGTTCTTACAGTGGTAGTATACTAAACTTTGCGACTATTGTAACTAATCAGGATTATGCATTGGTGATGATCCTTCCTTCTTTTGTTGGGGGTGTAACGTGTCCGGTACTGACCCCAATGATAAAATTACCACATTTGACAATGTCATCAACCTCGTGAACGTTAGCAAGTTTCTCTAGTTGTTGGCTCCATCTTTGACTGATTCTGTGCCATTCTTGTGATTGTTTTGACTCTGTGTTGGTCACTTCACTTTCACGAGGTTGGTTTGTTGAGATGTGAGTGTAGCGGTCTAGACATGTCCATCTCAACTTCATTGGTCCGCATTTGTGCATATGTGACAGAGGGTCAAGAGAGGTGATCCCACTATACCAATGAGTAGGTCTATCGATCTCGCAAAGCCAGCTGGCGCTACATTATTCTCAATGGATAACCGTCCTCTAAATCATGATTCGTACAGCGCCCTCTCTTTGTATAATTCAAAATCACGGGTATAGACAAATCTACCCCGTGTTGAATTATATTCCTCTAGTCTGAGAGGGGTAATATACGGGCTATATGACTGGTGCTCCACAGGTTCAACGGGGTTACGTGGTTTACCCATAGCCTCCATGACTAATAGTGAGAGGAGATAGTTGATGACAAATGATGTTTCCTGAGAAATTATCTCCTATAGCCTTATCCTCTGGTGTGAATAAGCCTTATCCTCTGGTGTGAATAAGCCTAACTCTCTTTGCTCTATACATACATCTAGATCTGAGCCCTCCCTTTTAATTAGTTTGTTCCTTAGCTATACACCCCGCCCCTCTCAGTGATTATTCATGGTGGTGTCTACAATACATTTACACTGATACATTTCAACTAGGCTATTAACTTATGTTATCGTCAGCAGTTTCAAACCAGTATCTAAAAGATAATGCATGTTTCTACATGTACATGTATCAATTTTTGTTAATTATTAGCCATACGATTTTGAACAATATTGATCAATATACTTTATAATTTAAGCTTGGAGAGTCCACGGCATAGGCTATATAGAGTAGGTGCATAGATGTAGATAATATCCTTATTGCCAGTATATTGCGCCATTCATGCACCATGGAGGATTCTACTTCTTCATTGGGAGAATCAAACTCGAATGAAGGGACCGCTCTTGATGGATGGACCCGCAATGGACCGTGTATACACCCCCCGTGGTGGCATAACATCAGTACTGCAGATACGGACAGCGATGAATATGATGATGCCCGGGCATTTTGCGACTATGATCCGGAGAACGATGAACATTTTGAGAGGGCATTTTGGGGCTATGGTGCGGGGGACACTGAGTATTTTGAGAGGGCATTTTGGGGCTATGGTGCGGGGGACACTGAGTATTTTGAGAGGGTAGACCTATCACCCCCAAATTCAACTGCTCCCCATGACCCTCCAGCCTCCGGCACCCCATTGCTTTCGCCGCCATACCCATTGAATTGGCCACTGACTTTGGATGAGTTTGATGGGGCAAACCCCACAAATCTTACAGATATTCTGAAAATACATGTTGCTCAACTACTCGCAAAGGCTATAACCGCACAGATGAAGGATGATTGCAACGGCTGCCGCATAGACCATTCTAGTCAAACCGAGCACACATGTTTGAATATTACGCCACGATATTACTTGTACAATCATTTTAAAGATTTAATGAACAAGTTGTGGACTGATGATTTTATACCGGGGGTTATTAAGATATTGAGAACTAGCGGTATTGAGGTAGGACCACTGCCAATGTCAAGAATCCATAGGCTATGTACATCTTATTTGCATTACTGGAAGGATTTACCCTGATATGATCCAAAAAATAATAATAATCAAGGACATAACTATTGCCACTATGATTGACATGATTGCATCGTTGTATATTTATCTATATATATATATATATATATATATATATATATATATACATACATTATAAATAGTTGATGACTGAGTATATTTGATGTCCTGGTGAATTCATTGTCTTGTACATTTTGCTCCATGTTGTGCTACAGTGTATGTTCATCTGCATAATTGTCTATTTTCTGATCAAAATAAAACCTGATAAACATAAGATACAGACTTTTGGTATGATATTTGGTGCTGACCATGATCTAAAGACCTCGTATAGTATAGACTTACACAATTTTCTAAACTATACGATCTGAACTCTCGGAAAAACATCGGTACATCAGTATTACATGCTTTAGTATACACCATGTAGATAACCTGTTACATTTACACACTGCACCATCAGACATGGTGATGTTAAGGTGCTTGTATTAAAAACATGCATGACCCATTCTAACTATCCAGTATTTGAAACATTCAACCATATTTTATTATTATGCATGTAGTTTAGACTCTTCCTATGTGTCGTGAAAAAATGTCTATGCCAAATCACAGAGTTTAGATAATTTAACTAGTATACATAATATTTAGTAGTATGATGGCTGTTATTGCCTCGTAGTTATTGTCAACACAAAACATTGTGTTTTGTGTACAGACCCCGTCTACAGATTCGGGTTGAATTCCCTGGAAATCCATGGATGCCTATACCACCATGTAGTATAGACTATAGTCTATCTAACTTTAAATGTCAATAATACGTAATAGTAGCTATTGTAAAATGCCGTCAATCTACTCTAGTCATCGATCCCTATAATTGTAGGTGAACAACATAGTGTGTTCATCTAAAAATACATAGTCCACTCAACTCATTTCAAATTTAGTTACGCCAATATGATATACATGATTACTTTAAATGTACCCTACTAGCATGAACTAACCGTACATTACTCAGTATTAACCCCCAACCTCACAGCTCAAACGGCCACAGACATGCCCGTGGCATGCCTGAACCATGCACCATGCAAACGTCACAAAATACACCCCCATGTACCAAAAATAATCCAAGTCATACATTAAAATAAACCATTAAGCCAACCTGAACCATGCAAATGCCACAAAACATACAATCACTTACCAAAATAATACAACTCATACCTTAAACAAAACATTAAGACATCATGAACCGTGCAACTGTCACAAAACATCACACCACATACCAAAAATAACCCAAGTCATACATTAAACCAAAACATTAAGACATCATGAACCGTGCAAATGTTACAAAACACCACACCACCTACCAATAAATAACCCATGTCATGCAATAAAACAAAACATTAAGACACCATGAACCGTGCAAATGTCACAAAACACCACACCCCATACCAAAAATAACCCATGTCATACATTAAACCAAAACCTTAGCCCAACCTGAACCGTGCAACTGTCACAAAACACCACACCACATACCAAAAATAACCCAAGTCATGCATTAAAACAAAACCTTAAGACACCATGAACCATGCATAACTCACAAAACACCACATCACGTACCAAAAATAACCCATGTCATGCAATAAAACAAAACATTAAGACCCCCTGAACCATGCAAATGTCACAAAACACCACACCCCATACCAAAAATAACCCATGTCATACATTAAACCAAAACCTTAGCCCAACCTGAACCGTGCAACTGTCACAAAACATCACACCACATACCAAAAATAACCCAAGTCATACATTAAACCAAAACATTAAGACATCATGAACCGTGCAAATGTTACAAAACACCACACCACCTACCAATAAATAACCCATGTCATGCAATAAAACAAAACATTAAGACACCATGAACCGTGCAAATGTCACAAAACACCACACCCCATACCAAAAATAACCCATGTCATACATTAAACCAAAACCTTAGCCCAACCTGAACCGTGCAACTGTCACAAAACACCACACCACATACCAAAAATAACCCAAGTCATGCATTAAAACAAAACCTTAAGACACCATGAACCATGCATAACTCACAAAACACCACATCACGTACCAAAAATAACCCATGTCATGCAATAAAACAAAACATTAAGACCCCCTGAACCATGCAAATGTCACAAAACACCACACCCCATACCAAAAATAACCCATGTCATACATTAAACCAAAACCTTAGCCCAACCTGAACCGTGCAACTGTCACAAAACATCACACCACATACCAAAAATAACCCAAGTCATACATTAAACCAAAACATTAAGACATCATGAACCGTGCAAATGTTACAAAACACCACACCACCTACCAATAAATAACCCATGTCATGCAATAAAACAAAACATTAAGACACCATGAACCGTGCAAATGTCACAAAACACCACACCCCATACCAAAAATAACCCATGTCATACATTAAACCAAAACCTTAGCCCAACCTGAACCGTGCAAATGTCACAAAATACACCACCACTTACCAAAATAATCCAAGTCATACATTAAAACAAAACCTTAAGACAACCTGAACCATGCAGAACTTTACCAAACAGTAAAAAACAAACGGTCACAACACCATCAACAACACTTAACACAAATATTTTCACCCCACAGATGCAGTAGATTGAAAAGTTGCTTCCTACCTTTGAGTTAGTGTTGCTGAAAAACACCCAGATCCAAATGTATATTCCATATTTCCATATGTAGTAACTAAGGTGCTATTTACACGAGGATGGTGTTCATAAAAAACGGCAAAATAAAGTACCGTTTAGCGCTGTCATTTAGACGAGAACGGTGTTCTCAGGAGGTGAAAACGCATCGAAGTGAAACCGCCTTCCAGAGTGGAAATCATTCAGAACACCGTTTCCTATGGTCTCCATATAAACAGGCAAAACGGTGAATCCGCAAAACTTATGACATCATGGCTCATGTTGGCTCACAGCGCATATGTTTATTACATTGATGCAGATCATTATGATATAATGGAGTTCCTGAACAAGCCTCCCTCCTCGCCTACAAAGTGCTGCTCATCAGCGATGTTGAATGTAAAACCATGATGTAAATAAAAAGCCTTGTGATAGACGGCAGCCGCGGCAGCAACGTTTATGTAGCCTAATGTATTATAAAATATATACCATCCCGTGGCGCGCCCAGAGCCGTGTTGCGCAGGCTTGCGTGAAGGTTTCTTCTTCTTGTACGTGGGTGACCTGTCTATTTGGCAGCCCGTTATCGCCACCTAGCGACAGTATAGCATAATAGCACATCATATCATAACTTGTGCGTTCTCGTGTAAAGGGTAAGAAAAAATGACAACGCAACGGGACTTTGACGTGTTATATGGAGATGGTCGCCGTCTAAAAGAGGCCTAAGTGTGGACTGTCAACACGGAGGCACACATTGACAATTGTGATCATGCGCAGATTGCATCACCTCTGCTCCACCATACTGGGGACAAAACGGCCATTAGGGGGAGCCATAGTACAGTGAAATACAATGGGGACTGCGGAATAGCTATTGATTCACTGACTGAATACATTATTGGCAGAAGTGTAATCAGTACAGGATACAGTCAACCACATATCCAAAGGGATCACTGATAAAAGTCCTTGCTGTCTTGTTTCCATTCGGTCCAGGGTAATCAATTCATAATCATGGCATATATTATGATATATATATATATATATATATATATATGTGTAGGCCTGCATGTTGGGGAACAAAGAAGGGCTTATAAGGATGTGAAGGTAGTCACTAGACATAGGTCAGGGGGGCAATCTTTTTATTTTATTTTTATAAATATAAATACCTTGGAATACCGAGGTATAGATTATCAATATTGGCATCGTACCGTACTGTAAAATCTCATACCATGGCATGCCTAGTTTGTACCGTCTACCAGAGGGAAGTAGCTGGAAGTCGGTGCAGGGTGGATGAGACGGGGTCGTTTGCTATCTTGATAGTTTTTTTTTTTTACGAAGTATCTCATTGTAGATACAGCCTAATTGCTGGTGTCTCTTCCCAATTATTTTTGAGGCTAGATTTACTATTCGCTGCAGCTTGCTTCTTCCTTTGACCTTTAGATTGCCAAACCACATTGCCATGTTAAAACACAAGACTCCCTCTATCAGGTTTTTATAGACTGTTTCCACGATATGCTTGCTCACTCTAAAGGAGTTGAGCTTGCGTAGTAGGTGGAGACGTTGGTTACAAGTTTTAAAAATCTGTTCAGTATTTTCACTGCAAATGAGTTTGCTGTCAATATATCTGCCTAAGTATTTAAAACTGTCTACTACCTCCACTATTTGTCCACCATTTGTAATGGCCTGCACAGGTTCCTCTTCATGAATGACAAGTTATTTTGTTTTTGTCACATTGATCCCTAACGAGTTTTTTTTTTCTTCCCCGCACCAGTTCTGAAGAGATAATAGATATGCTCTGTGTGCTTCCTCCCCACTGTCCCCCCTTCCTCAGTAAGACAACTGAGACCACTGCTTGCGGTTGAAAGGAAACGTAAAATCAATAAAAAACACCGTGGCCTAGTAAGATGGGGATAAGCAGGCTGATAGTTGCATCATCAGTTCCTCTCTGACTTTTATAACCAAACTGGAAATAATCTAAGCTGTTAAAAACCATCGCTATAATTTGTCTGCTTATAACTCGTTCAATACATTTTCCCAAAAAATGGGAGTAAGAGCAATACACACACACACACACACCCAGCAAAATCAATACACTCAGCTCGCCTACACAAATCAGTGCATGCGCTGTTCAGTATGAACAGATGGGGATGTGAAACCAATTCGAAAGCAGAACTAGAATCATATTGATCCCCCAACTGCCAAAGATGAAAATGCATGTATACATAATCAATATGCTGACTCAAACTGACAAACTGGCAAAGTCCACCCAAACACGATCAAACTGATGAGATCCTCACACAAAAGCAGAACTACAATCATGATGACACTAACTGCCAAACTGGCAAAGTGCCATTAGCAAAATCAATATAATGACGTCATCGGAAAAAAAGGGTTAGGCCCCGCCCACAAAGTGTCCTCAGTGCCGAAATCGGACATAGGGGTCCCTGGGGAGTGTCTTAGATTAATTAAAAATGGGTGGTTAGGATCCCCCCTAAATAAAAAGGGTGGGAGGGAAAAAGGGTGTATTATACTACTACTATAAGCTATATAGAGACTATTTATCCACAAATATGCACATATGAACCTGAATATGGCATATATGTAGCATAGGCTATATTCTGCATATACTTGCCATATATTGGCATATGTTAATATATTTAAAATAAAACCATAGCACCTTTTCATGTCGCGCACCCCCTAAAGGTGCTCGCGCACCACAAGGGGTGCACGCACCACAGTTTGGGAACCACTGTACTAGACAATTTTGATTTATATTGAACTTATTGATTAATTTTTACGTGTATGTAAGTAAAAGTATCAATACTGCAATGTAGAACTATACTTTGTTACTTTTGTAAGTAAAAGTCCGGAATTCATAATGTACTTGAGTAAAGGTACTAAATACTAATGTATTGGAATCAACATGTACTTGTAGAAAGTACTCACTATATGCAGAATGTCCCATTTTCAGGTTTTCAAATGTACAAAAATCATTTGAAAATAGCAGATCTACGAGCTCACAATGCGTCACATCACGACGCATTGTGAGCTTGTAGATCGGCTATTCTCAAATGGCCGATATGTTTATAGGGCCGGAGTGGTTAATGTATGTTTTGTAATAATAATCCAAAACTACAAAGTAACTAATACTTTGAAATGATCGTAGTGAGTAAAAGTACAATATTTGCTTCTGAGATGGAGTAGAAGTAAAAGAACAGAAGATTGGAAATATTCAACTAAAGTAGGCCTACAAATTACTCAAAATTTTACTTAAAGGACCACTTCACCACTTTTCAACCTATCTTCATATAATAGGTCCTCACTGATAACTTTTTTATACTCAGTCTGTGTCTCATAGGAGAGCTGTGGGCAGTTCAGAAACCCGTCCACCAGTGACATCATCGATAGTGAATAAAAGCAAAAAAAATAGAAACTGCTGGCTTTTCTAGTCCTGAAAAGTTGCAATGCGAAAATGGAAGCCATATCTCACGATAATAAAAACCTAAACATTTTTGTAAAAAAACTAATCTTGTTTAAAAAAAATCTGCCTAATGATGATGTCACTGGTGAACGGGTTTCTAAACTGCCCACAACCCTCCTATGAGACACAGACTGAGTAGGAAAAAAACTTGCCATTTTATCATGATTATTAGTGAGGTCCTATTATATGAAGATAAGTTGAAAAGTGGTCCTTTAAGTACAGTAAATGTTACTTATCACTAGGTCCAGTAGGAAGAAGAGAGGCCTACTGGACACACTAGGGTCCAGAGGGAAGAAGAGGGGCCTACTGGACAAACTAGGGTCCAGTAGGAAGAAGAGAGGCCTACTGGACACACTAGTGTCCAGAGGGAAGAAGAGGGGCCTACTGGACACACTAGGGTCCAGAGGGAAGAAGAGGGGCCTACTGGACACACTAGGGTCCAGTAGGAAGAAGAAGGGCCTACTGGACACACTAGTGTCCAGAGGGAAGAAGAGGGGCCTACTGGACACACTAGGGTCCAGTGGGAAGAAGAGGGGCCTACTGGACACACTAGTGTCCAGAGGGAAGAAGAGGGGCCTACTGGACACACTAGGGTCCAGTGGGAAGAAGAGGGGCCTACTGGACACACTAGGGTCCAGAGGGAAGAAGAGGGGCCTACTGGACACACTAGGGTCCAGTAGGAAGAAGAGGGGCCTACTGGACACACTAGGGTCCAGTGGGAAGAAGAGAGGTCTACTGGACACACTAGGGTCCAGAGGGAAGAAGAGGGGCCTACTGGACACACTAGGGTCCAGAGGGAAGAAGAGGGGCCTACTGGACACACTAGGGTCCAGTAGGAAGAAGAGGGGCCTACTGGACACACTAGGGTCCAGTAGGAAGAAGAGGGGCCTACTGGACACACTAGGGTCCAGAGGGAAGAAGAGGGGCCTACTGGACACACTAGGGTCCAGAGGGAAGAAGAGGGGCCTACTGGACACACTAGGGTCCAGTGGGAAGAAGAGGGGCCTACTGGACACACTAGGGTCCAGAGGGAAGAAGAGGGGCCTACTGGACACACTAGGGTCCAGAGGGAAGAAGAGGGGCCTACTGGACACACTAGGGTCCAGTAGGAAGAAGAGGGGCCTACTGGACACACTAGGGTCCAGTAGGAAGAAGAGGGGCCTACTGGACACACTAGTGTCCAGAGGGAAGAAGAGGGGCCTACTGGACACACTAGGGTCCAGAGGGAAGAAGAGGGGCCTACTGGACACACTAGGGTCCAGAGGGAAGAAGAGGGGCCTACTGGACACACTAGGGTCCAGAGGGAAGAAGAGGGGCCTACTTGCAATTTGAATGTCCTTGACATGAAAAAGTTTGGGAACCACTGCTTTCCATGTTATTTCCGCCCCATATGTGTCTCTGTGAGCGCTACAGCAGCAGTGGGTGGAGAGAGTGAGTGGGTTGGTCCTGGTTACAGTATGTAAGCACCGTTCTGTCCCGTGTTGATCTGGGGGAGAGTTTAACCAGGAAGCAGAGCAGAGAACTTGGGTCCAGAAAGACCACAACATTTCGGCAAGTATAAAGTCACATCCCAAACGGTCAGAGCGGGCCTCAAATGTGGACCATCAGAGTGGACCGAAGAAGGAGATATTACACTATTTGGGCTTTTTAAAAGAGAGATGTCGTCCGACAGCTTTCCAGCTGCTGCGTCAGAGAGGCAACAGATCGACCAGGGAGCCATGCTGAAGCAGCCTGTGATAAAGTTACACAGAATAGGTGTGTACATGTTTTTATGTCTCTGTACAATTTTCTTTCAGCTTCAACAGAAAGCAGATGCACAGAAATGTTGTCGGTACTCGGTGGAGACTGTTGATAAGGACTGTTGATAGGGATAGGGAACGTCACTTTAATTCTATGCAACTTAAAAACACTCTAATTTCTCTTTTACTCAATCCACTCATATGCAAGAGTGGACATTGTGTTTCCTTAGTCCTTGTCTGGTCAATTTATTGAAGCCGTCATATATAGTGTTTGTGTAAAGCCTTCTAAGTGCCTAGCAGCCTAGCTGTATCAGATTCCTTCTACTGCTCCTCCTGAACCTCAAGGTCACTGCAGGCACCAGTGGTTCCTTGTTTATCTCTGTGAGCAACCCCTCCCATTCTATGATCCTCTCTCCTGTTAACAATACATACCTTGTGCGCTCCTCTGTTCTGTGTGTTACTCACAACATTGGATGGAACACTTCCATCATTTGTATGCATACAATCCTGGGCATTAAAGCCAAAAAGACAACTTTGCTCCGATTCTTACATTTTTCTTATCGTTTCTAGTATTTACTTCAAAGATTGCCTCCATAGCGTGCGTGTGCGTGTGTATGTATGTGTGTGTGTGTGTGTGTGTATGTGTGTGTGTGTGTGTGGGGGGGGGGGGGTCACAAATTTGATCAGAAGTTATAAGAATCTGATTTAAAGGAGAAGTAAAAAAAATAAAAATAAAATAAAGCTAGTTATCTTCATTCTAATGCAGGTATTTTAGTAGCTCCAACCTTTTTTATTCTTTTATTTTCATGAAACGTCCGTTACCATACGTCCGCTTTTTCCCGGACCAGTCCTCTTTTGGGGATCTGTCCGTTTTTTTTATTATAAATTCCTTCAAATGTCCGGGGTATCTCATGTAAAAAACACTCCTTGGGCTAAAAACAGCCTAGCCACAATGTGCTGATCTCATCTTTGTGCTGACAATTCAGGATTCAGGATCATGAAAACCCCTTAGTTTGACATGTCACATGCTAAAGCATAAGGAAAGTTGGACATTTTTGCCTTAGGATGTTAATGATAGGGTCTCATATAAACCCCTATATAAAAAAGTTCAAAGCTGACAGCCGGTCAGCAAGTGGATTAATGAATGCATGTACTGTATATAGACAATATTTTAGGCCAATAAAAAAAGACTAGTATACTGTAGGTATACCGAATGTTGCACAAAAGAGGCCTGATGGCTGCCGGACTAAAGGTTGTCACACTGAGGGAGATCCCCCACTTTCACAGCTTTTAAAGGACAATTGAAACAGTGGTTAAACAACCAGTCTTGTGATCACATAATGACTCTCACTTGACAATAGAGTATGCCTACCCTAGTAATAGTTTTAATCTTTTCTTATTCTTCTCAATTTCTTATTTTCTGTTTTTACTGTGTTTGAACTGTACTATGTATTCGTATGCTGTCCTCTCGTGTATTATTATGTAAGTACTGTTTAGTGTTAAATGTCTGGGGACTATGGAAATTAGCATTGCTACATTTGTATGTAATGTTCATTAAAACTCCTTCAGCGCCACCTGGTGGTCACCAGTTTAGGTGCCAATTCTCCCATTATAAAGAAATAAATAATTTGTAATTCTATTATGCATGTAATGTGCATGTACTCACCTGTACACCAGATTAGAGGAATTTTCAAAATATGGATGAAAAATAAATATATATATTTTTTAAGAATATATATAGAAGAAAAAAAAGCACACCAGTGTAAACCAACTGGTGCAACTCCCGCCGTCCACCAGGTGGCAGCCATGTCACATACTTCTCTCGTTCCAATTTCACGCATGCGCACACCACTCGTGCTAACCCACACAGGTCACAGGTACACACATCACAAACACGTACACAGCTACACGGACATTGCAAGCTGGACGTAGAAGTGGTTGCACCACTTAAAAATGTAATTGAATTCCCAAGGGAGAGACGTCTTGACGCCCGTGGCATCCATTACAAAGACATCAATTAGACGTCTTGACGTTTATGGCTACTAATTACTAAACAGTTTTAATATGCTCTGACCCGTCCAAATAAAGTAAAGTAAAGTAATTTAGAACATTATCAGTTGGTAATACAACACAGCTTGCATGTTATTTCAAAACATTTTATGTTTTTTTTCTCTGTCCTCATTCTCCATCTCAGATGTCTTTCATGCCCAACTCAAACATGTCTACAGCAGAAATAGACATCTCAAACATCACCAGAGAACTCATACAGGAGAGAAGCCCTACACATGTGACCAGTGTGGGATAAGTTTCAGCCAGAGCAGTCATCTCAAACGACACCAGAGAATTCATACAGGACAGAAGCCCTACACATGTGACCAGTGTGGGATAAGTTTCTGCCAGAGCAGTACTCTCAAACAACACCAGAGAATTCATACAGGACAGAAGCCCTACACATGTGACCAGTGTGGGATAAGTTTCAGCCTGAGCAGTACTCTCAAACAACACCAGAGAATTCATACAGGACAGAAGCCCTACACATGTGACCAGTGTGGGATAAGTTTCAGCCATAGCAGTAATCTCAAAGATCACCAGAGAATTCATACAGGACATAAGCCCTACACCTGTGACCAGTGTGGGATAAGCTTCAGATGGAGCAATAACCTTAAAAATCACCTGAAAATTCATACAGGACAGAAACCATACTACTGTGACCAGTGTGGGATAAGCTTCAGAAGGAGCAATAACCTTACAGATCACCAGAGAATTCATACAGGACATAAGCCCTACACCTGTGAGTGTGGGAAATGCTTCAGCCAGAGCAGTACTCTCAAACAACACCAGATAATTCATACAGGACAGAAGCCCTACACCTGTGACCAGTGTGGGATAAGCTTCAGAACGAGCAATAACCTTAAAAATCACCTGAAAATTCATACAAGACAGAAACCATACTACTGTGACCAGTGTGGGATAAGCTTCAGCCAGAGCAGTCATTTAAAACAACACCAGAGAATTCATACAGGACAGAAGCCTTACACCTGTGACCAGTGTGGGATAAGCTTCAGAACGAGCAATAACCTTAAAAATCACCTGAAAATTCATACAAGACAGAAACCATACTACTGTGACCAGTGTGGGATAAGCTTCAGCCAGAGCAGTCATCTCAAAACTCACCAGAGAATCCATACAGGACAGAAGCCCTACACCTGTGAATGTGGGAAAAGCTTCAGCCAGAGCAGTAGTCTCAAACAACACCAGAGAATCCATACAGGACAGAAGCCCTACACCTGTGAGTGTGGGAAAAGCTTCAGCCAGAGCAGTACTCTCAAACAACACCAGAGAATCCATACAGGACAGAAGCCCTACACCTGTGAGTGTGGGAAAAGCTTCAGACAGAGCAGTACTCTCAACCAACACCAGAGAACTCATACAGGGCATAAGCCATACACCTGTGAGTGTGGGATAAGCTTCAGCCAGAGCAGTCATCTCAAAACTCACCAAAGAATCCATACAGGACAAAAACCCTACACCTGTGAGTGTGGGAAAGCTTCAGCGAGAGCAGTAATCTCAAACAACACCAAATAATCCATACAGGACAGAAGCCCTACACCTGTGAGTGTGGGATAAGCTTCAGATGGAGCAGTACTCTCAAACAACACCAGAGAATCCATGCAGGAAAGTAATCCGTGTGACCAGTGTGGGAAATGGTTCAGCACACAGTGAGTTAAAAAACAACATTGCTGCAGTTATGGCTGTACTGCCACCATAATCAGCTGCAGGGGTCAATGGGTCGTACCACAGACAGACAGACAGACACGGCCATTGGAGTGGTTAGACAGCGCTCAAAAACTGGCAGACTGTGTGAACATGTTGATCTGCAAAGTGTTAAACAACACATTTGTTTGTTTCTATTAGTTACTGTGAGAGTGAGGTCTAGCCAGTGGCCACTAACTCGGGACTCCTGGATCGCAGCCCTCCACACTTTCCTATATCTAACATCAGGTTCTTGAGCTCTACAGTGTTGTTAGCTAAGGTGTCGCGCCACAGTGCGTCTACGTAGGTGGTGTGCTTCTTTCCCCTACCTGGCTTTGCCCTGGGTTGGCTCCCAAAGAGTCAGTTTACTTGACTCTAATTCTGGATGCCTGACACAGTGCCCAACCAGCCTCATCCTTCTCTACTGTGACCCGGGGTAGGTCACCCATAGAGGTCCACATTTCTGATGCGGCCAGTCCATGTGACACCTAGTGCCATTGATGATCTCCGCTGCTCTCAGCTGGTTCCTCAAACACCTGTTTTTTGTATTTCTCCCCTGGTGTAATTGATGTTGTTTTGTACTTGTGTTCTCACCTGGTGTAATTGATGTTGGTAATTGGCAATGGCACTGTTGGCACAGTAAAGATGATAATAATCTAATATGATGTGTGTAGTTATTTATAGATCTAGCCTCATAATTTTGATCTCAAAGTGCAAATTTACTTTATTTTATTTATAATACCATAATCATCATCATACATCATGATGTACATCATGTACAGCATACGACAAATTTTATTAACAATTAATACAACAATTACTTGAAGAGGCTTTGGATGTATAGTGGTTAACTTGAGTTGTCAGCTGTTGGGTGGGGGTGAGGAACTGTGATGTGCATTTGTTTATATTTAATTGTATGTAATGTGTGTTTTTTTCTTCAGTTTTTTGTTTGTTTTGTATTCATGGACATGTCCTGTTGTTTCTTTGAAGATTTTGTTTTAGTGTTTGTGCTGCCATTTGGGTGAATGAAAAATATATGTGAATAATAGAAAAATCTATAAACATATGTTTAAAAAAAGAAACAATTACTTCAACTTTTACCACCGATACCATCATATATCATTGCTATCATTCTCACTACTGTCCTACCCTCATAATTTAATGTACTACTTATCCTGTGATATACTGTATTTAGACAAGAGAATACGCTTGAGCAGTAATTTGAATTGATATGAGATTGAGATATTTCTGCTGTGTTTGACCGTCTGACAAGCCATTCCATATTTTCACCCCCCAGACAGAAATACACATAATCTTCTGGGTGGTGCTGAGTCTGACACTGGGTTGTTGGATGTTTAGGCCCCATCTTAACGAAGGGTGCACGATTATGAAATTATGACCGATTATACAGAGGACCACAATGGAAACAAGCCTATAGAGGCTTGGCCCAAAGCCTGTTAATAAAGGATTCAATCAATCAATAAATAAATATAGCCTATACTCTTTTCCAAGTGTCTGTTTTCACTACTGAATGAGATGAGTACAATCATATTTGATTTGGCTTTTGTTCTAGACTAGAGGTACTAGACCATTTAGATTTATATTTAACTCATTGATGAATTTTAACTTTTTTCTTTCTTTGCTGCTGAAAACCAATTAAATAAATCGGGATACCGATATGGCATTTTTATGGCCGATTCCGATTATATGGTGCATCCCTAATCTTAATATCATATGCACCTTGCATTATTGGATGGCAGAATAGCCAACCCAGACACACTATAGTTCAAACAGTGGTGGAAAAACGCCTCAATAGTTTTACTTAAGTAAAAGTAGCAATACTAAGAGGGGCCTACTGGACACACTAGGGTCCAGTAGGAAGAAGAGAGGTCTACTGGACACACTAGGGTCCAGTAGGAAGAAGAGAGGCCTACTGGACACACTAGGGTCCAGTAGGAAGAAGAGAGGCCTACTGGACACACTAGGGTCCAGTAGGAAGAAGAGAGGTCTACTGGACACACTAGGGTCCAGTAGGAAGAAGAGAGGTCTACTGGACACACTAGGGTCCAGAGGGAAGAAGAGAGGCCTACTGGACACACTAGGGTCCAGAGGGAAGAAGAGAGGCCTACTGGACACACTAGGGTCCAGTAGGAAGAAGAGGGGCCTACTGGACACACGGGCGGTAGGACAAAATGCAATGTATATAATATACAGAACCTTATCACACCGTTTAGTAGCCCTCAGCTTACGGGTGATAGGACAGAAAATCAATATAGTTACTTGTGTAACATATAATGATATACAAAGCTTTAAACGCACACCGCGTGTTAGCCCTCAGCTTACACGGGCGATAGAACCAATATAATATATATACAGACTGTGTAATATAGTATATGGAAAAACCTTATCACACACCGTTTATTAGCCCTTGGCTTTATACGGCGGGACAAGACAAAATAACAAAGTATGTAGTAGTATAGTGCTTGTGCAACTGAAATGGGAATTAGTACTGCAGCCGACTGAGTGATCTCAGCTGTGTGCTTGGTGTACTGCGTGTAGTCCTGTGAACGGTCAATTTAATACTTGCGCTATTCTGTTGGATTTATTTCACCACAGCTCACCACGGAGAGCGAGTTACAGTAACAAGACAGGGGAAGTGGATAACACGCGTGGCGTCTCTTTCCTTCCCTGGGAGACAAGTCACTAGCTGCCCCGCGGGATAGTAAGGGCCGATTCATACTCCTATTTTACCGCTGTTTCGGCGCTGTAGTGCCGAAATGATTTTGGCTCGATGAATCGGCCCTAAGGATTCATACTCCTATTCTAGAGCAGAATAAAAGTCGGTTTGGCGCTGTAGAGCCTACAATGTGACGTCATTTGAGGTTCAGGGGGGCGGGTACCGTCCTAAAGTCGGCTCTTCGGTGCTACTGAAATTTTCTGACGAGCCAAAATCATTTCGGCACTACAGCGCCGAAACAGCGGTAAAATAGGAGTATGAATCGGCCCTAAGACTCCCTCCGCTGCAGTCTAGGGAAGGCGTCCTTTCCCGAAAATTAAAGGACCGGGAGGGACCGGTAAAACAGACAGACAGTACAGACAAAACGAAAGACAGCTAGTCAAACAAGGGCAATCTCTTGACGCCGCAACACGAGACGACCGGCTCGTGTCGCCGTAGCACGGTGAATGGGAGTGTTTTAGCCTTAGCTTCCAAAAACACTGAGACAGACGACGGGTCGAAAAGGCACAGAAGCCAATTGAGTCGGGGCGACAAAGAAGGCAACTCAAAGAGGGGCCAGCAAACTGGCTACTCAGAGCGAGTTATACCTTCCACGGTAAACACGAAGCTCTTACCACTCGCAGCTGCCGAGGAAATCTTTCAGAAAAACCCATGTTTCTATGTCGGTGGTGCTCAACCTTTTTCATGTCAAGGACCCCCAGAATTATCTCTACTGGGCCACGGACCCCCATCTCAAAATATGTAGTTCCAGGGACCCCCCAGAAGCCAATATTTTAGTTAAAAATGTTCGCTCGGAAATATATATTCAAAGATTTGGTGTAATTGATGTCGTTTTGTACTTGTGTTCTCCCCTGGTGTAATTGATGTTGTTTTGTACTTGTGTTCTCCCCTGGTGTAATTGATGTTGTTTTGTACTTGTGTTCTCCCCTGGTGTAATTGATGTTGTTTTGTACTTGTGTTCTCCCCTGGTGTAATTGATGTGGTTTTGTACTTGTGTTCTCCCCTGGTGTAATTTATGTTGTTTTGTACTTGTGTTCTCCCCTGGTGTAATTGATGTTGTTTTGTACTTGTGTTCTCCCCTGGTGTTGATGTTGTTTTGTACTTGTGTTCTCCCCTGGTGTAATTGATGTTGTTTTGTACTTGTGTTCTCCCCTGGTGTTGATGTGGTTTTGTACTTGTGTTCTCCCCTGGTGTAATTGATGTGGTTTTGTACTTGTGTTCTCCCCTGGTGTAATTGATGTGGTTTTGTACTTGTGTTCTCCCCTGGTGTAATTGATGTGGTTTTATACTTGTGTTCTCCCCTGGTGTAATTGATGTGGTTTTGTACTTGTGTTCTCCCCTGGTGTAATTGATGTGGTTTTGTACTTGTGTTCTCCCCTGGTGTTGATGAGGTTTTGTACTTGTGTTCTCCCCTGGTGTAATTGATGTGGTTTTGTACTTGTGTTCTCCCCTGGTGTAATTGATGTCGTTTTGTACTTGTGTTCTCCCCTGGTGTAATTGATGTGGTTTTGTACTTGTGTTCTCCCCTGGTGTAATTGATGTTGTTTTGTACTTGTGTTCTCCCCTGGTGTAATTGATGTGGTTTTGTACTTGTGTTCTCCCCTGGTGTAATTGATGTGGTTTTGTACTTGTGTTCTCCCCTGGTGTAATTTATGTTGTTTTGTACTTGTGTTCTCCCCTGGTGTTGATGTGGTTTTGTACTTGTGTTCTCCCCTGGTGTTGATGTGGTTTTGTACTTGTGTTCTCCCCTGGTGTTGATGTGGTTTTGTACTTGTGTTCTCCCCTGGTGTTGATGTGGTTTTGTACTTGTGTTCTCCCCTGGTGTAATTGATGTGGTTTTGTACTTGTGTTCTCCCCTGGTGTAATTGATGTGGTTTTGTACTTGTGTTCTCCCCTGGTGTAATTGATGTGGTTTTGTACTTGTGTTCTCCCCTGGTGTAATTGATGTGGTTTTGTACTTGTGTTCTCCCCTGGTGTAATTTATGTTGTTTTGTACTTGTGTTCTCCCCTGGTGTTGATGTGGTTTTGTACTTGTGTTCTCCCCTGGTGTTGATGTGGTTTTGTACTTGTGTTCTCCCCTGGTGTTGATGTGGTTTTGTACTTGTGTTCTCCCCTGGTGTTGATGTGGTTTTGTACTTGTGTTCTCCCCTGGTGTAATTGATGTGGTTTTGTACTTGTGTTCTCCCCTGGTGTTGATGTGGTTTTGTACTTGTGTTCTCCCCTGGTGTAATTGATGTTGTTTTGTACTTGTGTTCTCCCCTGGTGTTGATGTGGTTTTGTACTTGTGTTCTCCCCTGGTGTTGATGTTGTTTTGTACTTGTGTTCTCCCCTGGTGTAATTGATGTGGTTTTGTACTTGTGTTCTCCCCTGATGTTGATGTCGTTTTGTACTTGTGTTCTCCCCTGGTGTAATTGATGTTGTTTTGTACTTGTGTTCTCCCCTGGTGTTGATGTGGTTTTGTACTTGTGTTCACCCCTGGTGTAATTGATGTTGGCAATTGGCAATAGCGCAGTAAAGATGTGATATGATGTGTGTAGTTATTTATAGAGCTATAGCCTCTTAATTTTGATCTCAAAGATTGAAGCAGATCTCCCAGATTGAAGCATTTTCTTCTCAAATTTACTTTTATTTCTAATACCATAATCATCATCATAGGTCAAATTTAATTAACAATTACTACGACATTGAAGAGGCTTTGGATGTAGTGGTTAACTTGAGTTGTCAGCTGTTGGGTGGGGGTAAGGAACTGTGATGTGCATTTGATTATATTTATTTATTTTTTGTTTTGCATTCATATCCTGTTGTTTCTTTGAAGATTTTGTTTGTGCTGCCATTTGGGTGTATGAAAAAATATATGTGAATAATTGTGTTAATGAAAAAAAAAATACATTTCCAAGTGTCATACAAAGTTCATCCAATGAGGACAATGAGGTTTCCTGCTTAAATTGTATAGTGTTCCAGTTAAAATGTTAAAACATTTTCTTTGTTTCATCATTTCAAATTTCACTTGTTCATCCATCCTGTATCATGAGTTCTCTCTCCTGATTGGATATAATTGGTATCCCGAGCTGAAATGTAGGGCTGTATTTTGCGTGTCTTAAGTACCAGGTCTTATTACGTAACTTAAGACCTGGAGGCGTGGTCAATGCTCTTTGGCCACTTAGAATAGCCAAATGGCATTGATCACGCCTCCAGGTCTTAAGTTAAGTAATAAGACCTGGTACTTAAGACACGCAAAATACAGCCCGTAGTTTCTGTTTACTAAAGAACTGGAGAGATGGGGAGACCCATGTTGTAATTGCTGGTTCTAAAAAAAAACCCATTTTCATCCACATCACCCCTGAATTACATTGTTACTTTATAGCACCACACATTTATGTCATATTACAGTAATCTTTCCCCCTAGGATACATTATACCACGAGGAAAACGTCAAAGAATATATACATTAGGACAGATTAGAAATAACTTTATACTTAACCTTTAACCACTTGAAACCCAGAGCAAAATACCCGATTTGTCAAAAATAGCCGATGTAAAAGCTCACAACGTGTCGCACAACGATGCGTTGTGAGCTTGTGATCGGATATGTTTGGCAACGAGATTTGGTGTGGATCGAAAAAGAGCAGTGTAACTCAGGTTCGTTTTACTAAGGGCTATATATTGCGCCACCCCTTACCCTTAACTAAAAAAAACCTGGGACGTATCCTCAGTGATGTATCCTGAGGTCAACAGGGTTTCGGGTCTACCAACATCATACCCCTCACTCAGGCGACTCAGCCGGGGTGATCAAGTCCCGACTTACGTCCCAGTAGCTACCCTCAATCAGTCCCACTAGGGCAAAACCAGGGCCACACAATCCATTGGAACTACGCCAGAACTACTCCCAGTAGCTACCCTCAATCAGTCCCACTAGGGCAAAACCAGGGCCACACAATCCATTGGAACAGCACCAGACATTTAATTCAGGAGTGGTGGGCAATGGTTCCGCAGACCCCACCCGAGTGAGAAGGTGGTGCTACGGGCTCCGCCTGCTGCTTGCTGTTTGTTGGGCTTCCTCCTCACGGAGGACACAGGCTGGGGCGCTAACCCAGGTAAACTTATTTGCCATATTTTACTATTTCGAAAAACCTTTTAAAATAGTTCAAATAGCCGATATACAAGCTCACAATGTGCACAGCAGGACACATAACTATTTTAAAATGTTTTTCAAAATAGTAAAAAATAAAAAAGGCTAAATTAGTTTAGGGATAAGGGATAGATAGGGCCATAAGTCTAAGTGGTTAAACATTATCAAAGTATTCAGCCACACACCTCGACTTGCATCACAGGCCACCCTATAGGGTGCCAGCCAGGGCACCCACTTTGAGAAAGGCTGGCCCAGTGGTTATACCTGATGGCGGCTGCGGCTATGGTCCAGGAGCTGGCGGGACAGGAGCCTCTGCTGCTGCAGCTGCTGGATGGCAAACTGCAGCTGGTAGCTGCCCTGGGTGGGCCGGTACTGCTGCTGCTGGGGGCTCACCCCCGTCGCCAGGCTGTAGGCGCTCTGCGTCTCTGCATCCCAAACGCCCTCGTCCTCCATCAGCTGCCTGTGGCTTTACAGAGTCGAGTAACAGCACATTAGAGTCGGCGACCGCCTGGATGAAAGGAATTCAATTTGGTTCAGTTATACAACAATTGGGAAACTGTCACCGGGTGAAAAAAATTAAGTGTTCCAATGGATCCAATGTAGTATCAAATCTTTTTTTTTTTTTTTTTTTAATAGCCAAAATTTAATATAACGGTTAAAGTCGTTAAAATGTAAAATTACACAGATGCTTTCCCAGTTTGAATGAGTTCAAGACCTAGGTGACATAACACCTAGGTACAACATAACATGGGTTATGTGCAGTTCAGTTCATAATTCAGTGACTGAAAGACCATTTACATTTCTTCAAACACTACATATACACGTACTGTAACACATAAACCACCAAACAGCTCATCTGAACCGCAACCGTGAATATTAAAGCCGCAATCCGTAAATTCCATATCCTATACCCAGGATTTGAATTCAGACTTCAATCAAACTTCTACCGATCTTACAAAACGGAATCCCTGCTTGGCCAAGGGAAATATTGTGCATATATGGGCTTCAAATGGCACTACTTACGAGTACCCGACACCTACTCTTCCACCTCCAAACACTGCAGATGTTATAACATGACTACCATACAGATTTAAAATAACGTTGGATTAGTTTCAAATGGGTTTCCCGGGTTGCAGCTTTAATAAAAGGAATATCCAGGCTCCAGCGGCACTGCGGTGAGTCATGGGTGTATTTGGACCCCCATCTTCTCCTCGTCAGTGACTTGACCAGGCGAGGCAACCCAGGAGGAGATGCGGCATTAGCCGATTAACTGCCCCATTTCCTTCCACATGTTGAATTGCAACAACGTGTGGCAAGACGCAAAAGAGACAAGACAGCTCACGGGCCCTGTGCATTAAATGAAGACTCTGGATTTTACAGTCGTTTCCTCCCCACCTCTCACCGCTCTCTGCGCTTCACGTTCCATCCACATCACGGAGCCATGACCTGGAAAGCAAACCTCCACGCGTTTGTAACTGGATTATCTGTCATTAGGACTAAGCCTGGTTTCAGCCCCTTTTTGGCATTTTGGCCCCCTGCTAAAGAAATGAGGCGTCCAGGCAGGCAACCCCCTCCGTGTGCCCAGCTTCTATATGTGTAGTCATGGTGCACTCAGTGGACGGGCTGCACATGACATGCACCACCCCAGCAGCCAAAAACAATGCCGTATAAAGAACTGTGCACGAGGAGCACACATAATGAAGAATACACAGTCAAATTTCACTTAAGCTCCATATATTATTATTAGTCGTAGCAGGAGAATTGCGGAAACAGAGGAAACAGCTGTCTACAAGCGGATCTTGGAAGGGTTTCATCTATAATGAAATGCCCGAAATAGGTATGCAAGGTTGAAAGTGGTTCATGAATATTTATGTTTTTAAATCAATCCGTATTTTAGAGTATGTTTATACAATATACAGTAACTATAGTCAATCTTCAGTGGTTGAAACTTGGAAGTTGTCTCCCTATATGCTTCCATTGAGAAATCTAAACCCTGGTGTTGGGCAAGACACCTACTGGCTGACAAGTAATACTGCCCAAGCTCATAAGGCCAATATTACCCCCTTGCCAATTGGGGATTTCGTCGAGTTCAAATCCCGGGTAGGACATGATGAAACTTACGGATTGCAGCTTTGCGTGTACAAGTGGTCCATTTGGTTCCATTTGTACACTCTCAGAATTACACAAAAATCTGCATTCATCATCATCATTTTTCGACCGCGGTCGTGATCATGGATTCCACAATGCTACGTCAGACTTCCCGGTCCTTCATTGCCACCCCCAGTTCCTGCCTACATGTGTCCCTAGCGATGACATCAGGGAACGACAGCTTTCTACCTCTGGTCCGCCCTTAGGCAGGACTCCAGAGAAGAAGGGAAGATATAACCTCATCGTCAGCTCTGTAGCAGTGGCCGGCAAACTGCGCTCTTCTGGATTGGACCAGTGAAGAAACACGGGGAAGGTTGCCGTATATGCAGTATATGGGTGGTTCTTCCAAGACAGATTTTGCGCTCTCATTAGAAGGCGGGTGTAAGTGCCATCCAACCGATTCTCTTGTTTCTTTGAAAGTGTCCATGTCTGGAAGCCATAGAGTAGAATCGGCTCAACGGTCGTCCTAAATACTAATACTAATTAGTAATTACTTTAACATCTTAATAAGCTGGGATGACCAGATCTTATGCAAATCTGCGTTAATTGAATACAGATTTTATTGAAAGGAGGAACAAGAGAGAGCGCGAGAAGCTAGAGGGAGATATAGGACTCTTGAGGGCCCTAATGAAGTTCTTGGAAATTCCATCCATTATATATGCAATAACATTATTTTGTTCCGTCACAAGGGTTAAAGAAAATATTATCATAAAATATCACAATCACTGTCAACATTTTTAGAACCACGCTGAGATAACGTCTAAAATTAGAATTAAATGAATCTTGAATAACAATGCACGCTGCAGGAAAGCAATCCCCTGTTGCTCCAGAGCACGCATGAAAAATATTCCCATTACGACACGGCCAAACAAAGACACAGGGGATCTGAAGCTATCGTGTGAACAATGCTATCCATCCCCGCATTTCTCAGTGCATGCAATCGCATGCGTGTGTTGCAAAAACAACTGGTACTGTATGACCCTGAGCTCATTAAAAAAAAGAAGAAAAAACAGGAATTACCCAAGAATAAATGGTTGCATTTAGGGCTGTGACTAACGATTAATTTCACAATCACTTAGCGTCTGGTCGATAATTGTTTTAGATTATTGGATTAATCTATGTAATCAATTTCGACCAGCTTTTTCAGCTGAGAGAGATGAAGGAGGGACCCTCACTACATACAGTATTGTATATAATTGGTGTTGCAGATTGTGTTGTTGTAGTAACTCTGGGGAACAATAGTAAAAAAAGTTCGAAATAACAGTAAATGATCATCACCTTATCTGAATGTAACAGACGGCATGAATATGCTTAAATATGTTATAACAATGCGACAAAGACAAGCTTTTACATTTTGGCACGCATTAGAACATTTCACATGATCCACCAAGTGTTGTTTTTCAGATGATCAATCAATAAACTTTGTAAGTGCAGGGATTCAATGACGCCAGGGGAAAGAAACCAATTCTCACTCTTTTGTTTATTAGTTCAGTCAGATAACTCACGAAAAGATTAATATATAAGTTATAATATATATATATATATATATATAATAATATATATTAATATCTAAGTGTGCATATAATATTTTATCTTGCCGTTCGGCTCTGCTACACTTTCTCCCTGATCGGCACAATTATACAGCCATCATTAAACATTAGGAGCAGGGAGATAGATACAATAACAAAAGCAAACACTACACCAACATAGTAATGCAGCGTATTAACCCCTCGTGTATATCTGACTGAACTAACTCTGCAAGCTACGTTATTTCCTTGAACCACCAACAAGTACAATAACAATATACACTATATCTTTCCCCAAAAGGCTTGCAGATCAGCTATTTTAGAATCAGGAATGAAGAATCTGTTTATTTTGTCACTGCTCATACAGGTACAAGAAGGAAAATGCAATTTTGAGCTATTATGACATATATTACTGCCGTCGGGTGGAGGAAACCTCAGGTGGAAGATTCAAATTCAAAAATAGCAAAAGGAGCAGATCTACAAGTTCAAAACGCTTCAAGCTTGCAGATGTGTGACACTGTAGTATGAGTATAGGACATTAATCCCACTAGCAGAATCAGAATAGGGTCGACGTGGTGTCCGTTTTCTAGGGCCGAGCTTACCAGCACTCCCAACCAGACTATTCATAACTCTGCCTTGGGTCTAGGCTTATTATCCCGCCCTCAATGTCTTCACATATTGTACAGTTAATATAAAACGCATTATTCAGGCACATTTCAGCCACCTCTTTTGCCCATTAAGACCACTCTACACATCATAAAACAGCGACGCAAACCTATGGTAACATCATTCTTTTTTCCCCCCGTGGCGCTAGAGTGGAGATCCTAGTTTACAAGAAGAAAAAACAACTAGAAAAAGTTATAATATGAAGATATGATGTTTCTGCCCCGACAGATTGTGTTAGCATGCAGTTGCAGGCCTATAATCACAATCTTTACAGTAATAATTCCCTTTGGGCAACACTAGCACACACACATCCCGCGTCGTCGGGGATGAACCGACGTTTCTGGCTATTCAATTCCAACACAATAACTCACTAATAGGCTAAAGAGAAAAGGGATAGAGAAGAGAAGAGAAGAAAAGAAAAATAAACCTCAGTGCCACATCTGAGTTTTCCATCACCAGTTGGAGCACATGTGTGAAGCTTCAACTGTCTGGGGCTTCCCTGGCAGCCATGCCTGTCATGTCAGGCCTCTCTCTCTCTCTCTGCTGCGTGTGGGTGTCAGTCTGCCTCCCTGCTGCGCTCAGCGTCCTGTGATACGCCGATATGAACTTACAATAACACAGCAGTGTGTGAGCCCAGCACATGTGCAGCATCAATCTAAACCCGCCACTGAATGTGGGAAAATGCGCTGGTCAGAGAATGACATCATGGCTGTGGCCCTCCCATACCTCAAATCCCCCCTCCCCCACCAACCCACACCCCCTTGGCCGGTGCTGCGGACATGCAGGTCCGGAGTGTATGTGTGTGGGTATTTCCAGCCATTTGTTGACTTTTCCCCCCGCTTGTTCATCAACGGTGTGGGTAGAACGGTACGAAATGAGCGGAGACTTTGGTTTCATTCAAATGTAGAGGCTGTGGTTATAGAAGCAACGGTATGAAATCTAGCCTACAGACTCAGAGAAAGGAATGCATGGGGGGTTAACTCCGTGGTTGGCTGCAGGGAATGAGGACGGTGTGCGTTATAGCACACCTGTTGTCCATTGTTGACGTTTATGGCCGTCACCAGCAGTAGACATGCATGTATACATTACACTTACAGTATACTCAGGTAGAACCCTGCTGTGAAGGCATCTGCTCATTAACATGAACACAATCCTGGAATTTCACTAGTTCTCACCTCAGGGGACTCCAAGGTCCAAGAAATACACATCTGGCTACAATTGAGGTGAATAAAAAAGGAAGACATCAAACCAATTTTTGCTGATTTCTTTTCTTTTCTTTTCACCAATATATAATATTAAAAAATATATATATATAATCCTGAGCTTTCCTTGGTTTGCTGGACTTGTTGGCGTAGCAAATAGACAGTCACAAAATGTGCTGGAATGAAATGTCCTGGCACAATCAGACCAAGTAAAACAAAAGTCTGACAAAATATTGAACAAAACTAAAAATACCCAGTTCGAGGATGGTGGTGGACCTCAGTTGGAATAGAAATCAACAGAACAGAACTGTAATGCCTAATTTACGTTCCGGTGTATGACAGTTCCGCGCACAGACAATAGCTGATTTACAAGCTCACAACGTGTAGCGATTGCATCGCGCTGTGAGCTTGTAAACGGGCTATATTTCTGTCGTGCGACACAGTTGTATGACTAAGTATAAATCGGGAGTTAAAGATGACAGCTTTGTGGTTCGTTGTACGTGAAGAAGTAAATGGTGCTAAAAGAGGCCAGTCTGCAGATGCAAAGTGAGTGTTCCACTGACTGAGAGGGGTGAAATGGACCGGCCACGACGCCATCCAAACCTTTAATATAGCATAATCACGGACCTCCATCACAATTTCAAACCACAACCGTTATTAACAGTCCCGAGCATTGCCCGAACCTTACTGGAAATTAATTTTTACCTGAGCCAAGAGACGAGTTTCTTGTCCAGGATCGAGGTAGTGTTACCAAGAATTATTGCAAAGTAAAAACCGCAGACGAGAAGAGAACCAACCGTTTGCTCGCTCCCTTGTTAAGTTTGTCATCTTGCATGTAGCTTTAATATCTGATTGTCAACATCGTGCTTCCAAACGTCCAAACATCATGTCACACACGACACACGGCGAGTGACAAGTATAAATGTTTCAGGAAGTATGTGGTGTGGTGGTGGGAGACGGGCCAAACATTGAACGGCTTTGAGTGCAGCCCCCCCCCCTAAACCCCCTCCCACCACCCCCAATAGCCCCCCCATACCCCCTCCCACCACCCCCAATAGCCCCCCCCCCCCACCCCTGGCCGTCAGCAGGCTGCAGCGAGGAAGCGGCTCTCCACAGTGCTGAGCCAGCATACCTGGCAGGTCCTGGCAGCGGGACTTCAAAGGACCCGGCTCCTCTTTGAAACCCATCACGCTTCACCCCCGTGGTTGCTTAAAGAGCCAGTGTGCTTAACAGTTTCAGCATGTTTGGCAGCGACCATCGGCCCCAGTGTGTGTGTGTGTGTGTGTGTGTGTGTGTGTGTGTGTGTGTGTGTGTGTGTGTGTGTGGGTTGGAGGATGGGGGCAGGGCTCAGGAAATCCTATGTTATAAGAAACAGCACTGAGGCCAAAATCAAGGTAATTTATCCCAATATCTCATCAAAGATGTCACACCGCTATTTTAACCATATTATGAACTCTAGCGTCCCTATTCTGGGAGAACATTCAGCGCAAAATAGGGAAACATTGAGTAAAACGTGCACAAGCCAAGTATAGAGCCCTGGGGTCCCCCAGTCAATGAAAGCTATAGGATTTAAGTGGTTAAAATTCTAGCACCAAACCTTAGGTTGGGGGGTAAAGAGGTGGAGTAGGCTTTTTGTTTTTTGCATTGGTGCTCAGTAGCAAATGGAAAGTTACAGGGAGCCACGTATTATCTGGGGAACTTTGGAATAAAGAGCTTTCAAACCAAAAGCTCTCTTGTGATGGAATGAAGGACTCAATATTATTCCTACTTCTTCAAGAACCTGGGTCACAGTTGAAACATGACGCTGCAAACTGCTTTCCTCATGAACAGACATGAACAAACAACCAAGGGGCAGGAATATTATAATGGGGTCATATGCAGCAGAATTAAAGATTAACAAATTCCAAACAGGAGAGTATAGTCTGTCTAACACAGGGCACGAACATTTAAATATGACATCAAAGTGACGTAGTATGTTACCTTAGTCTCTTATTAGAAGAGTTGGGCTAAGCTTATGCTTTACTTAAAAAGAAAATATATATGTATTTATTAATTTATTATAATGTTATAATCAAACCTATCTTCATTTTGGTTTGTGATTATGTGAAACCAAATTAATAGGAAAAGAAAAACCCAGCCATTCCAATAATTCTCTGACAGTTCCATACATACGGAAGGGTTGGACTGGAAAAACACAGTGATGTTGATGTGTGCCAATGTGTCTGAGGCACTGTCACTCACATACAGTATCACTGTAAAAATACAGCCCAGCCACCATGTACAGTATGTTTAACCCGCTCGACGGCGACACCTCCAACGTATAATGGGTCAAAATGACCACGGTATCTATCCTACTTACTCGTCTCTAGTCTTCTCCCTTCCTATATACCTCCTTCCTGTGCTTGTCTAATGTGAAGAAGCAAGGGACCAGGTGGCGCAGAGAGAAAGTTCCTGCCCACCACCGCACAGCCTCAAACTTTGAATTCTCCATGGCTTATCTAGCTTTCCCCCGGGTGCATTCACTGTCGCAACACTAGCGACTATACCACAGGGTTACGGTGACTGACTGTTCAGCAGAGAAGGAAGATAGCATGTTCCTTCCACATGTGTTTAGGTCCTCCTGGTGAAACTCCTCACACTGCTGGCAGTTGTACCAGAGGAGGCACATGCTCGTCTCCACCCTCCCACATCACTCAGCAGTGACAGGGACTCACGCACGTGTGTACTGTATGTGAATAATTGGGAATCGGCATGACTTAAATAGGGAGAAAAGGGGAAAATGGGAGTTGATGGTTGCGGAAGAGAGGAATTAGGAGACTGAGTGTGCATGATTCGGCTCCCTTCTTAAGCCTGCTTTGTATTTACATAAGCACCAGTGTAGTGTGCCGAAAATTGGAGATTTACCAGCAAGCTCACAACATGTAGATGTGATGCGTTGTGATCTCGTTTAAGTTTTTGTGTGTGTGCAACACTGGCACAGAAAGCCAGAAAGCCAGCATTCAATTCAGCTGCTACATTACCTAGCGCAAGCTATCCTCACCAAGTGAAAGAAAATTATATATATATATATATATATATATATATATATATATATATATATATATATATATATATGCATGTATTGAAGCAGACTCACTCAGGGGACTGATGCTTGAAAAGGCGGTAAGAGGCAGTTTAAAACAAGCATGCAGGTTTTATTGACAGTGACCAAGTAGGCTAACAATCTACAATTTAACTACTGTACTATACTTACAGTAGAGCTGACTAAAGTTGATTGCCAGGGGCGAAAAAGTCATTTGGTGATAAATGTTTGATTGATTACTGAATTATTATTTATTTTGTGTTTTATATTTTTAGCAAGATAACTGTCATTAGACTGACAACCTAACCCAAACCTCTAACCTAACGCTAACCGCAAGCACGTAGCAGCGCATGTCGGACCAACGCATGTCGGGAGCGAGAGGTGATTTTTTTATGTCGGACCTTTGGTGTGTCGGATCTGCGTGTGCACCCCGTCTAGAACAGTGTTGCCCAAACATTGGGTTGGGACCCATTTGTGGGTCACATTTTTATGGGTCGCGACTCGCGAGTAAATCATCTATTTTTCCCTCATAAAATATATAATTTCAAAAGATTAAACAAAATCACAACATTCCAAAATGAAGTAGTTCAGTTCAACTTCAAGTAGTTCATGAATAAAATCAAAAGGTCTAATAAGTTCTGTATGTACTGGACCGATCAGATTGTTGCCATTCTGGCATTGCCAGTATGCCAAGAACATTTTTCACATGTATTGTGTTCAGTGTTTTATTTTATTTGTATTAATAATAATAATCTCACATCCACCTCCAGGGATATGGCAGGTATGGAGTCGTACTTGGAGGGCAGCCTGTAGACGTGTGAAACTCCACATTGGGTCAAGACTGAAGTCACAATATATTGGTGACATCATTGTGGGGTACTGTGATGCCTGCATCCTCATACAGTATGTTAGTTTAGCTGTCGCACAGCAGAGGTCTAGAGGTCTGCCGCAACAAATATGGAGTTCTAAACAGCTCCAGACAAGACGGGCATCCAAGGATGCTCAGGTAAGCCATGCAGTTATTAGATTGTCTTATTAATTGATGCAGTCACATATAAATGGGTCTGTCTATGTTTGTCTGGGGATTATGATAGCCACTAGCTTTTTTCACATATTTAGATTTTTGAGCGGCGCCGGGCGCTCCAACACATGTCTTTGTGTGGGTGCCACGGTACAATCGTGGCAGCCAAGTCTATGGACTTATTATGGAACTTTGATGACACTTGATGACTTCATCATCATGATAAACGGTGCCGCTGACTTTTCTAATAGATTATTTTAAATGTAATTGTAATAAACTAGAGGTTCGGCCCGAACCTCTAGTATATGGCACAAACGTTATGCAAAGCTCAGCCAATCACAGCGCAAAGTGACACAAACTCACAATTGTATGGATGGCTCAGGCTCAAACCTTGCCCAAATATGGAGTCATAATGTCACAGATACGTCATAATAACCGAGATGTCAGACTGGCCGATCCAGATGGAGCTGTAAATACAAGCGTGGGATGCTAGACTAGAGGATAGCTGGCTGCTGTCGCAATCCCACAGTGGTTATTCCTGTCTTTAGCCATGTAGACGTAACCCTCGTCTCCCCACTTCTCGCCCCAGCTGTTCTTGACAATCCAATAGGACTTCCCGTGGTGATGTCTACCCTCGCCCTTCTGGCCATATCCGACCACCAGCACACCGTGGTTCGGCTCTTCATCTCTACACTTCCTATCATAGTAGATGCCTGACTCGTAGAACTGGAAGGACTCGTGGTCGGCATCGATGGCTACGGACACGGGTCCCACGGCAGCCACGGCCTTCATCAGAGAATGTTCATTGCCACTGGGGATGTCCACGAAGCCGGTGCTGTTGGCGGAGCTGGATTCGGGAGCGTAGTGGCACGGCTGCTCGTCCGTCCCGAGGTAAGGGTAGGACTCCTCGGAGTCGAGGCTGTGGTTCTTGACATACTGGAAGGCCCGGTCCATCAGTCCACCTTTGCAGCCTTTGTTACCCTCAGGTCTGGAGCAGTCCACAAGGTTCTGCTCACTCAGAGAGACCAGCGTGCCCGTCTTCCTGAAGTGCTGGCCCTCAAGTGCCCCAGTGGCACTAAATGCCCAGCAGGAACCACAATGACCCTGGTCTTTGACGGGCGTGACGTAGCCCTTTTCCCTCCAGTCGACGGAACGAGGGGGCTCGACGGAGTCGGGCTCCGTGACCCCCTGTTGTTCGTGGGACCCGGTGAACTTCCTCTGTTGGCCACCACTGAAGCCGTTCACCATCTGCCTGAACTCCTCGGGACTCATGTCACCAAAGCGGTTCATTTCCAGACGATAGGTGTGATTGCCCATCGAATGCTCCAGGTTGTGCAATTCAATCTTCCTCAGGTTCTTCTCCCACACCGTTCTCCTCCAGCCCTCGTCCTTCTCATGATACGTCCTGCTGTGAGAGTTCTTCCACAGGTTCCAGTGCTCATACAGCTGTGGGTCTGGTGTGGAGACTGAAAGAACAGCACTGAGCAATTGTCGCAATATTGCTTGCTCTGGGTGGATCTTTGTTGGTTGTAAAGTGTCTTGAGACAACTTGTTGTGATTTGACGCTATAATAAAATTGAATTGAATTGAATTGAACAATAATGTCAATACAGCCAGTTTCAGCATCATGGTGACCCGGGTGCGTATTGCTTAAAGGCTCTAGCAAGCGCTCACGAAAGCTGAGAGGAGTGTCACTGTTCTTATATTCATGAAACCCCGCCACCGCCATGACACGTGATCTAAGCCATTTTTGGTTATATTCGATCGGTCGGATTGGCTGTTCTGAACAACCGGATTGCCATATATGCCTTTATATTATGCCCATATATGGAGGCCCCCTGATGTCATCCGAATATGTCCATATACAGTACACTACAGTATAGGCATATCGGCTCGGTTTCTGGACAACTGGATCTCCATAAATCCCTATACGGGCATATGAGTATTTCTCCTCATAATCAGAACAATGGGATTTATGTTGAACTGGGGAGGGTGTTTAGAGCACGCGGCAGCTTAATAGCATTGTTTCCTTTTATCAGTGGCATTCGTCAGCTGTATCCATTGCTTCATTGCTTTAAGAAAAGGGAAACTTCACTAGAAATCACACAATCAACTATCTCAATGAGACTCAAGTGAGCACTTAAATTCAAACAAGCAGCACATTTTTTAATCACACAATAAATGTGATTAAAATCACGTGAAGCTGGTCTGTGTGGCGGTACTGTAGGTAAAGTATAGAGCAAACCTGTGCACTGAACTCTCCAATTCATTTTTCCCATAGAGATTTACAAAAATATTTATATACATTTATATAAAAAATATATATATAAAAAAGCCTAGAATCAAGCCATCTATACAGGATCCTGGAGAATCATGACACCATAACACATTTGATTCTGTGAAAAATAAATAAATATAGAATTTTATGATTTAATAAATACCCTTTGTTTAGCGTTTCTCATTTGTTCACAGAATCAAAGGTTGTATGGTCATGAATCCTGGATGGCTTGATTCTAGGCTTAAAATAATTGATATAAATATTTATATATATTTATAAATATTTTTGTAAATCTCTATGAGGGGAAATGAATGGCCGATTTTTCAGTGGCTCCAGAAAAACACGCCCACTGCTATGCTCCATACACCGGCCGGCATCTCAGACTCCAGGCTCTCATGGGAGAGAGAAACAACAGTTTGTATTGGCAGAGAATGGTGCTGAGTTGCAATGCACCATACCCTCTGTTCTGCCTTCATGGAGGGCAAACGGCACACGTGAGCACAATGCTCAGATTTCGCCCCGAAGCAGCGCCACAGCTCTTCAATGGAAACACAGGCGTAGCTTGTACTAGCCAAATGAACAGGGTGTGGGAGGTGGACTCCCTGACAGCAGTAACAGCACAATGTATTAGGGTGCTAATACAAGAGTTTTTTTCGCCCCCACATGGACATTACAATATCTTCTGCACCTCACGTGAAACAGGAGACTATAGAGCTCCTGTTTCACATACTGTGAAACAGGAGCCTTGTTGTGGGCATGGGGCATTGGATTTCTACTTACCCAGCGCTGCTTGCCAGACCCGGGTCAGAGTGAACAGCTTTCAACGGCCCCATGGTCACTGTGGTAGGACGTGCTGGAGGTGTGAAAGTGATGCCGCCTCTACTCAGCACCCCATTGGCCAGGTTTAGGTTGGTCAGCTGTGAGAAGAAATGCAGACA
The DNA here is from genome assembly GCF_964188405.1 of Protomyctophum parallelum. Lineage (NCBI taxonomy): Eukaryota > Metazoa > Chordata > Actinopteri > Myctophiformes > Myctophidae > Protomyctophum > Protomyctophum parallelum. The sequence continues at coordinate 11,515,100 of NC_139718.1, forward strand.
CATGGTCAAATACGATCATAATATTTGATACACTGTTTCATGGGGCACTACAGCAGTGTTACAGCAGTGTTTAACCTGTCAAATCCATTACTCTGTGACCATTGCTCTAATCAGCGCAACATAAGGACTACATGTGATCGTTTCCTTTATGTTCCTTCATGTTAAGTGCCACTAGTTGTGTGTCGGGGCCGGGGGCAGTACAGGCTCTATGGGCTAACTGCTAGCAGGGAATTTGGAGTCAGGCTCTTAGTTTTGTTTTTTAAAGTGTAGTACATCTACAACAGCAATAGAAGCTTTATTTTCATATCGTCCACCACTTCAGCTGGAGATTCCTTTGGCCTCACAGCTCTCTCAAACCGACAGCCTCATGGCTGTCCTCCTGTGTAGACTGCAGAAGTCTCATTTATCTAGAGTGCGCTAGGAAATGTACACAGCACATGGCAGAGCTAGTCTCCGGCTCAGCTCTGAATCCAGGTGGTCCCTCCTCCACCCCCCAAAAGAAAAGAACCCTGCTCCCCCGTTTTCTTCCCCTGACAGCATTGGTTATCATGACTCACCGGGGCCAAATCTGTTTACAACTATACATTATCAGCACAATCAGTGCTGCCGGGCCCCTGCACCCTACTCATTACTGCTAACTGAACATACTGCGCCTCTGTCCTGGCGTACTGCTGCATGTTACGCAAAGAGTTACTATCAGTGCTGAAACGTTATTGACATGAACAGTTCTCCAGCTGCTGTGGGGCTCCTTTACTTTACCGTGTAAAGTCACTTTACCGTGATTTACTTTACCGTGTAAAGTAAATCCTGTGCCGGTTCAACTAAAAAGTGCAAACAAGTGGAAGATGACACTACTGCTGAAACACTTTAAATAATGACAATAACCTGAAGCATTCTGTGCATGTGCATGCTAGACAATGGATTTAAATTTGTATTCACAGTTTGTAGAATGGGTACAGTTCAAATTAAAGTACAGGTCAATACAACATCTGCTACAAGGATAAACCAGAAAAAGCAGTAAGACTTGTTTACATCAAGGTTCTCAATTTTCAATTCATCAGAACATTTAAAGACGTACAAATATACAGTACACACTTCTATGGAAAAAAATCAGACTCGTCTGAACTGAGCCAATAATAATACTATGCGTTATTGTAACAGCCAGGATGAAAAATTATATTATACTATATATCTGATTAACATTTATACCACTTAAATAAAGATAGTTTTTTTCCAGATACGTTAAATATTGGACGATACGGCCGATCACCGATGATTCCGTGTTTATTATGGTAAACTTTTCATTTAATATCACACCATAATGCACTCATAGCCTATAACTGATGTGCTATCAAAACTAGGGGTTACGTATGTAACCTAGGTTCTATAATGGCGAGCAAGGCTGCTCACTATGGGAGTTGACGCCCCCTGGCGTAAACACAGAAGCACTACAAATAAACTCACAGACTTTTAGGCTGGGACTTTAGACGTGATGACGTTGAAGACCCCGCCCGCCGGGTGCACCTTATAAGCGTGCCTCAGCGTCACGTCTCCATTCGATAACAATTGTTCTCTTCTCAAGCAATCAAGAAGGGAATCTTGGTGAGCAGCCTTGCTCGCCATTATAGAACCTAGGTTACATACGTAACCCCTAGTTCTATTAATTGGCTTCGCAAGGCTGCTCACTATGGGAGACTTCATTAACTCCCTTATTGTCATCACGAAGTCTGGACCCCTAGGGCCCGTACCTTTATCTGTGAGCAAAGGACCACAGTACGTCCCTCAACAGGACTACTGTACCCCAACGGGAAGGCCAATCAGACCTAAGTCTGCAAATGTGCCTAAGAGGGGCCGACAGAACAACCGTCTTAACGCCCTGGAGAAGACCAACGTCCCCCGCGGGGAACCAAGTCTCTCCACCTAACTGGAGGCCACGCGCAGGACCGCATGCGCCACTGGCGCTGCTGTCACATCCAGTCTATAGAAGGTGGCAAAGGTGGAAGACGACGCCCAACTTGCAGCGGAACAAACATCCTGAACAGAGACCCCCCTACAGAGGGCCCAGGATGATGCCATACCTCTCGTGGAATGTGCTCTCAACCCTACGGGAGGCACCATATCCCTACCAGAGTAGGCCCGCTCTATAGCCTCCACGATCCACTGGGAAAGCCTAACCTTTGAGATAGGCAGTCCCACAGTCTTGGGATCCCAGGAGACAAACAGTTGTGTAGTCTTCCTCGTCACCTGAGTCCTGTCCAAATACAACCTCAATGCCCTTATCGGACAGAGGTTATGCCTCCTCCTATCCTCCTCAGAGGCAAAGGGGGGCGGACAGAACGCCGCCAAGTCCACCGGAACCGGGGCAGCTAGGCGGTTCTTAGGTAAAAATGCCGGATTGGTCTTAATGACCACCCTTGCATCCCCATTGAACCTCATGCATTCCGCACTCGTGGACAAAGCATGGATATCACTGACCCTTTTAGCGGTCACCAAAGCTAATAACAACGCTGTCTTCAGCGACAATAGCTTCATACTCAAACCCTCCAAGGGCTCAAACGGTGGCCGGGACAGAGAGTCCAAAACCAAAGCAAGGTCCCACGAGGGGACCAGAGACTTGGTCACCGGATGAAGGTGGCTAGCCCCCTTCATGAACTGGCGCACCAGCGGGAGCTGGCCCACCGTCTTGTCCTCAAACCCGATGTGGCAGGCTGAGATAGCAGCCAGATACACCTTGACAGTACTAAAGGCCCTGCCTTTGTCCAAGAGATCCTGGAGGAACGACAGAACGACCCTTACTGGTGCTTGAAATGGCACAACCTGAGCCGGTGAACACCAGTCTTCAAACAACCGCCACCTCATATCATAAGCATCCCTGGTCGACTGCGCCCTCGCACACTGAATAGTGTCGATGACGCTCTGGGGAAGACCCTCCGCGCCAAGATTCAACCTCTCACGGGCCAAGCCCAGAGGTCTAGATCTTCTGGCCGTGGGTGGAATATCTCGCCTTCCGCCTGGGTCAATAGGTCCCTGCGCAACGGAAGCTGCCAGGGCCGACCGTACAGGAGAGGGACTATGTCTGACCTCCAAGAGCCCCATCCTGGGGCCACCAGGATTACTGACAGGCGCTGTGTCCTCACCCTCTCCAACGTGGGAAGGATGAGAGACAACGGGGGAAACGCATAAAGTAGGCCCTGGGGCCAACGATGCGCCAAGGCATCCAAACCTAGCGGAGCCGTCCCTGCTATGGAGAAGAACAGAGGACACTTGCTGTTCTCTTCCGACGCAAACAGATCCACTCGTGGCTCGCCGAACCTCTCCCACAACTGTCTGGCCACTGTTTTGTGCAGTGACCAAGCCGCATAGAGGTATCGGCCCCTGGACAACAGATCCGCTCCCGTGTTCTGGAGTCCCGGAACGTGGGAGGCTCTGACTGAAAGGAGGTGCTCGTCGCACCATAACGTCAGTCTGTGTGCTAGCGCATGCAGTTTGGTGGACCGTAGGCCCCCCTGCTTGTTGATATAGCACATCGTTGTTGTGTTGTCCGTCCTGCCCAGGACATGGGAACCGCTGATGAAACGTTCGAAATGTTGTAACGCCAACATTACCGCCATCAGCTCCAGGTAATTTATGTGGGCAGACCTGATGCTGCCACTCCATACCCCCCTGGCCGTCCTGCCTTCGTGGGTGGCACCCCACCCAGACAGGCTGGCGTCCGTCGTGAGTACTTTCCGGGATACGACCATCCCCATACTCACGCCTTCCGAGAGGAATTGAGCGCCTCTCCACTGGCGTAATGCCTCGAAGCAACCCACCGACACGTTCACAAGATGATGACAACGGTGTTGTCTTACACCCAGTGACTGCATCATGCGCAGCAGAGCCTTGCTCGTGAGCATTTTGAAGCGAAACGCTCTCAAATAGCCGTTCAGAGCCCGTAGGTCTAGAATGGGCCGCATGCCCCCCCCTTTCTTCTTCACGAGAAAGTAGCGGGGGTAAAACCCGGTGTTGCTCTGCTCCATGGGCACCACACGTATAGCCTTCTTCTCCAAGAGAGACGTTATCTCGCCCTGGAGAACCTCGGCTGCCTGACCACTCGCTTGCGAGAACAGAACGTTCCCACAAGTGGGAGGTCTTCTGGCAAACTGTAGTTTGTAACCCTTCGAGATGGTGTTCAACACCCACGGATGAACACCACAACGATTCCACTCCTGTAGACACAGTGCCAGAGGGGTTGAAGCCAGCTCCGCACCTTTTTGTGGTGGAGCGGCGCCTCCTTCGGTCAGAACCCGGGCCTGGGGCCTCTGTCCTGCAGTATGGACCTGGGGCTCTGGGGCTGTGTCCACGGCAGTTACACTTGTATTTCGGCCGACAGCCCTGGGCCCCCTCGAGGGCCCGGGCTGCTGGCCCATCCCCTTGAGTTTCGAGTGACGATTCAAAAGACCGGTTCTCAGTAGAGAACACTGCTTTATTAAGAAAAGTGGTGGCACGGAAAAAACTGGAGAGACATTTGTTCCCAAGAAACAAGTCCTCTTTCCGCCTACACCAAGCGCTTCCGGCATGAGGCCCGTGGCCACTATGCTGCGCTTCAGAGAAACTCGGGGAAGGGTGGGGGAGACAGTGTCCGATGTCTCCCCGTGGGGCAGGTCTGGTTATTTCGCCTTCCCGCCAGGTGGCCCTCTTGCCGTGGCCCCTTTGCGGGGGCCGCCGGCCGGAGAAGCCGAGGGGCGCTTGGGCCTGTCGGTCTTCTTGCGGCTGCGAGGTGGGCGGGAAGCTGAGGACGCCGCTGACGGAGCCCTCTGAGCAGCGGGGACCTTGAAGGCGCTCCTCCTGGACCTGGAACGATTGTCCCTGTCCATGGTGCGCTCGTAGGTCGGCCTGTAGGGCTGAGCCTGCTTGGGTCGTGCTCCAGACGCCGGGAGACAGGCGCCGATGACCTCCGTGTCATTCTTCGTCTGTCCGTCGCGGGAGCGCATCTCCTCGAGCATGGACGCGAAGAGTGTCGATGTGGAAACTTTCTGTTTCAGAGGGGTACGTCCCACTTTGGGGGACAGCTCCAGCCACCTGGCCCTCTCGAGGACCAGGAGTCTCGCCATAGTTCCGCCCACCATCTCTGTCTGGGCCTGAGTGAGACGGAGGAGCTCAAGGTGCAGGCGCCTCAATTCAGCCATGTCGTCGGGGGTAGGCTCGTCTCCCGCTTCCAACAGGACATGAGACGCGGACCCTTGCAAAAGGGTCGCAGCGTTCAGTGCTCTGGCCGCAGTTGAGGCGCACTTATAGGCAGCCTTATTAATTTTGGAGTCGTCCTTGTCCGAAGGCAAGGAGAAGTCCGGGTCCTCGTGGAAGACATTGGGGTTGACACCCATGAGCCACCCGGCAAAGGACTTGTCCATCGGCGGCATGGCCTCGAGGCCAAGCTGCCGTTGTCCCGCGCAGTCCAGCAGCTTCATGCCTCCGCCCAGGGAGGCGGAAGCCGAGTAAGGCTGTCCCCAGGACAGCATGAGGGATTTCAGGAACCCGTCATCGAGGGGGATCTCAGCCTTGGCCTGGGACTTCGCTGGGTTGCCTTGAATCTTCTCGCGAAACTGTTCGCATATGGTGTCCTTAGCCACCGGAGGTTCAAGACTGGCCGGCCAGGCCAGACCACAGCGGATCGTGGCCTTCTTGAACAGATCGACTATGTCAGTGTTGTCATAGTGGAGCTGCGGTTCAGCCGGAGCAGCTGGAGCCGTCGGAGCTGCAACGGTGTCGGCCGATGCAACTCCAGCAGCAACTGGCGCTGCAATGGGGGCGGCGACAACGGCCGCTTGAGCGGCCGTGACGACCGGAGGCGGCTCTGCCACCTCGGCGTCGCTCTCGTCGCTGCTCTCCCCATCATCCTCCCCCTTGTCGGAGGTGTAGGAGGATGCTGAGTCCTGAGGTGAGGACTCCCTAGAGTCCATCTCAGCGTTGTCCACTCTTGGAGCCTGCACCACGTCCGCGTTGTCATCCGCGAGAATGACAACGTCGGGGGCGTCGGGGAGTGGAGCGTCCATGTCGGCGGACCACTGCCTGGCTCCTTGTCTCAGAGCGTTGTTGTAGGCCCTCCGTGCAATAGATGTTGCAACGGCGTGGGCCGCGTCCGCTAGGGCGCGACGGCGTCGACGACGGGCCTTGGTCGGAGACTCAGACATCTTAGAAGCTAAGATGCACGTGGAAGCAAAAAACAAGGCAAGAGGGGCCGAGTTTAGCAGGCAGCCACGAAATCCGTGAACAAAACAAGCTACAAACAAGGCTCGCCGGTTTAAGAACCCGGGTTACGTACGTAACCTTCAATTCTAATAACCAGTCCTACAAGGCTGCGTGCCTGTAGGCGCCGAGTTGGTAGGTTGTCACGTTACAGTGATGCAGTGGGTGTTGCCACTCACTGCATAAGACGCCACGTGCGTGTGGAAGCTGAGAATAGAGCTATTGTTAGCTTCTATCAGAGACGTCACACAGCGTGGAAACCAAACAGTATTATCACTAAGTGCTGTTCAGGTTAGTAGGCAGCCACGTAAAAGTGGAAGCTAGGACAGGGCTATCACTAGCTGCTGCGAATGGATCGTCACTTTTTTCTTGTAAAGCCAAGAAATACGTGGACAAACAAGCCACAAACAAGGCTCGCCGGTTTACGAACCTGGGTTACGTAAGTAACCTCAAATTCTAATAACCAGTCCTACGAGGCTGCGTGCCTGTAGGCGCCGAGTTGGTAGGTTGTCACGTTACAGTGATGCAGTGGGTGTTGCCACTCACCGCATAAGACGCCTCGTGCGCGTGGAAGCTGAGAATAGAGCTATTGTTAGCTTCTATCAGAGACGTCACACATCAGAGACGTCACACAAAGTGGTAGCCAAACAGAAATATTACTATATCCTGCCTAGGTTACCCCTCCGTCGCGGGCTTGAAAAGCCGCGAGACGTACGTGTGTCGGCAAGGGCGTGCTATTAATAGCCGCCGCTAACGCCGCCGCACGTGTGGAGGCTAACAAAGGGTTGCACCGCTCGTAGCTCTTCACACGCACACACGTTCGAGGGCCACGCGGTCGCGGGCTTGTGAAAGCCACAGGACGTATGTGTGGAAGCTGAAAGAAAGCTAAGATAGCTTTATCAGACCGTCACACAGCGTGGAAGCTTAAACAGAATAAAATTATGCTGCTCAAATCACCGTCGCGGGCTTGGAAGAGCCACGGGACGTATGTGTGGAAGCTGAAAGAAAGCTAAGATAGCTTATCAGACCGTCACACAGCGTGGAAGCTTAAACAGAATAAAATTATGCTGCTCAAATCACCGTCGCGGGCTTGGAAGAGCCGCGAGACGTAGTGTGTGGCTGGAGCGGGCTGTTAGTAATCACCGCTAAAGCCGCCACACGTGTGGAAGCCAAGGAAGGGTCGCGTACCGCTCCTGGCTCTTCACACGTTCGAGACAGAATAACTTATGCTGCTCAAGTCACCGTCGCGGGCTTGGAAGAGCCGCGGGACGTTGTGTGTGGCTGGAGCGGGCTGTAGTAGTCACCGCTAAAGCCGCCACACGTGTGGAAGCCAAGGAAGGGCGCGTACCGCTCCTGGCACTTCACACGTTCGGGACCTTTAGGTCCGCGAAAGTTTGTGTGGAAGCAGAAACCTGGCTGTTGCTAGCCACGGTACAGACCGTCACACAGGTAATAAAGAATTACCTCCAAGTTAGTGTTAACTTAGTTAAAGAAAGCGGACTCACCGACTTTCTTCTTCTTGAAGCCTCTGGGATAAGCAGTTTCCGCGGTACCGAGAAGGCTTCTCGTCCTTGTGGAAATAAATCAGATACTCATCCGTGAGGGAGACTTCGTAGCGCCGTGTTATACACGTGAGAAGAGAATAACGAATGGAGACGTGACGCTGAGGCACGCTTATAAGGTGCACCCGGCGGGCGGGGTCTTCAACGTCATCACGTCTAAAGTCCCAGCCTAAAAGTCTGTGAGTTTATTTGTAGTGCTTCTGTGTTTACGCCAGGGGGCGTCAACTCCCATAGTGAGCAGCCTTGCGAAGCCAATTAATAGAACCAATTGCTTTAAGCTTATTAATCAGTATGGAGTGGTTTACTGTGTCGAATGCCTTTTGGAGGTCTAGCTTGACCATGCCGCAGTATTTGCCAGCATCCATCTCGTGTTTGATGTGGTTGCTCAAATAGAGGAGGCATGCAGTGTCAGTGGAATGGGATGTTCTGAAGCCAGATTGGAATTCGAACATACATTTTTTTATGCCATGATTTGGTAGAAAACAAAGGGTCAGAAGTAAAAAAATAAATAGCAGGCCTCCAAGCTCAAAACGCACCACATCGGCTATTTTCATTTTTTATTTAATAAAGGTTTTGCCTATGATGACATGCCCGAAATAGGGACAGGGGTTAGGCTGAGATCTGGGCAGGTGAACGAATTGTTTGGCTAGTCGTCATGCCAGGAAAAGGGAAATGTCGTGCATTCCTAAATGACAGGTGTTTAAATTAATGCCGCAGTCAACTGAACAGCAGCCAGGTCGGTGAGTTTCTCAGAAACCCGGATGCACGGTTCATTTCCTATCTCCGTAGATCTACAGTGGTTCTCAAAGTGGTGTCCGGGGATCCCCAGGGGCCCTTGAGGGTTAATATAGCCTCAAAATCAACACTTTAACCCAATATATATCAGCTATTTTTGAGGTGTTTTAGCTCTTCCTATATGCACAGTTGTTTGTGTGTATGTGTGTCTGTATGATCACGGAATGTGCTCAGCTGATTGACTGAGAACAAAATGTGATGTATGATGATTAGAGCGCCCCTCACTTCACATTAGTGTGTGATTTTTTTATCTTGAAAGAGTTGATCTGCTATTTTCTATAAGATTTTGAGTATTTTACGAGGATAAAACCAGAAAAAGCACTAAGTATCAGTTGTGAATTGTCGTGGTGCTGGTTCCTGCCAGCTTGAAAGAACACTGTGAACATCGTTATCTGCTCTGCTATCACACGGATAGGAATTGGAAGGCAGCAGGCTGCTCTTAATCTAACAAAGTGCCTGCGTTTTGAACTGTGAGGATTTCTCTGCCAGCTACGATGATTACGCTCCATGTGTCTGCTGCAAGCTCCTCTGGGCGTGACTGCACCGTAAAATCATCAGTACGACTTTAACTCAAGAGCGTGTACGAATGGAACCACATATGGACCGCTTTATTGTGTATCCCTTACACAGAGTGTGTTAAAGAACACACACACACACACACACACACACACACACACACACACACACACACACACACACACACACACACACACACACACACACACACACACACACACACACACACACACACACACACACAAAATAATTGCTAGTGTTCTGTCATGCTTGGTCATGTTAGGGCGGTACTGCACACATGCAGGCCTTAAAAGTGTTAAAGAGGTATTATGTGACACATACACGCATCCATGCATGCACACACACACACACACACACGCTAGCTAAGGCCCACACACACGCACCTGTATTTTACGTGGGTAAAAAGAAAAGACTAGTATTGCTACACTCATTGGGAAACAATTAGGTCCAACAAATTCTGTAATTACATAGACCCCGTTAAACTAGTAGTGGAAGTACAAACATCTTTTACTTAAGGTAAAAGTAATAATGCAGAAATAAACAGTAACTTTACATAAAAACAAAAGCGACACTTTGTGAACTCTCAGTAGATAAAGTATAAAATAGGGCTTAATTGGTTAATGTACTGCATGTTGTGCAATACTAATCTAAATCTGCAAAGTAACAATTTACTAAAGTTTTCAAGTAATTAGTAAAAAGTACAATATTTGCATCAGAGACGTTGTGGAGTAGAAGTATAGTAAGCAAGTAGCCTTAGTAAGCCAAGTATCAAAAAAGTATTATAATTACAAAACATACATTAACCACTTCAGCCCAATATACATTTCACATCACCATTTTCACAAGATTCTTATACAGTACATTTGACAACTTGAATAGGACATTCTGCATAGTGAGCACTTTCTACTTTTGCTACTTTTAAGTACATTTTGATGCCAATACTTTTGTACTTTTACTCAAGTGTACAGTAATTTGAATTCCGGACATTTACTTGTGATGGGAGTATAGTTCTACATTGCAGTATTGATACTTTTACTTCGTCCTTTTTTCCACCACTGGTTCTAAATGAGCATCAGTGATTATTAGTCAACCTTCCAAGGTCAGCCAGTGTAACAGGGTGTTAACTTGCCTCCACAGAACTCTCCAGTGAGTTAAATAAGTGAGTTAATGACTCCTAATCTGGGCCTATACACAGAAAGGCCAAAGTCTTTAAGTGCAAATGCTCAACTATTCGACTGTGTAAAATAAGACAGCAGCGGCATGCAGCAGCCGGTGCCTGGGATTAACTGTTTGCAGGAATCTCTGCAAAACAGAATATACAAGCAGGAGGAAGCCATAAAAGAAACCTGCAGTATGTGTGTGGTCCGGTGCCATCACCCCCCCAAATAACCTCCCACAAATGCAGAGGAGGAGGAGGATTAGGAGGAAAAGGTGGAAGGACGGGTGGTGGTGGTGGTGGGGATGGGGGGTGCAAAGAAGCTACACACGCCAAACAACAAACCTTCATGGGTTGGGGGGGGGGGGGGGGGGGGGGGGGGGGAGGAGGGGGATAGGAATACGAAAGGGAAGCTTTCTGCCCGGTGCCAATTTGCCACATTCTTCTATTTATAAGCATCAATTACCACAAAAAAGTGGCTGCCTGTTAAGCATCAACAGAAAGGACCCCCCCCCCCCCCCCAGCACCACCACCCGGTGCATCTGATAATGAGACCTCACACAGAGCCGGGGCTGGACTGGGCTCACCGAGCGCTTCCACCAGCCAGCTCCTCCGATGCTGCTTCCAGGTTCCACCCTCCTCCCCTACTATACAGCCCCGCCCCTCTCCTCTCTGCACAGGCAACCTGCAGGCTGTGAGCACGCTGTGTCCTCCTGAGCTCACTGGTTCTCAACGTCAGGCCCGGGGGAACCAACCAGGGGTCCAAATGGACCGTTAATCCAAAACCACACCAAAGGGTCAAGACGGGACGAGACGGTTTTAGCGTTGGTCCCAGCGGTGTGATGTCCTGCTGCACGTCGACCCAAGTGATTCAACAGTTGGTTCAATTCAATGGCCCAAACCACACCAATGGGTCGCCATGCATCTACTCGCAACCGTTTGGTTGCAAGGAGTTGCATGGCGACCCATTGGTGTGGTTTGGGTTTCTGTGGTCTGTAAACTCTGAGAGTGTACAAATGGATCAATTATCTTTTATTTAATTCATTTTACAAATTAACTCAGTTAACTCAGTTCATTTGACAGCCCTAATATATATATATATATATATATATATATATATATATATATATATATATACACACACACACACACACACACACACACACACACACACACACACACAGTATATATAATCAATTAGCGGGTCCGTAGCCGTATGCATATCAAGTTGCGGCTCCTTGAAATTTAAAACGTTAGAGAATCTAAGTCCTAGCCCACAGGCTGCAGAGGCAGTCTGCAGAGCCCACAGGCTGCAGAGGCAGTCTGCAGAGCCCACAGGCTGCAGAGGCAGTCTGCAGAGCCCACAGGCTGCAGAGGCAGTCTGCAGAGCCCACAGGCTGCAGAGGCAGTCTGCAGAGCCCACAGGCTGCAGAGGCAGTCTGCAGAGCAGGCTAGGCAGGAGGCTGCAGGCGGCGTCTATACCATCCAGCTCAGGACGGCAATGAAATCCCTTTTTTCTGCACTCACCAAGGATTGCTCACAGCAACACAGAGAGTGCAGGAGCCTCCGGGAGCTATGTTGTGGAATGAACGAGTGGCTCAGTGTTGTCAATCAGCGCGGGGTCAAGTGCAGGTTCGCGAGCACAAAACAAAGAGGAATAATACCACAGACCTCACAACGAGACGCTCACTGTGGAGCGACGAACGACATCCAGTCTCCAGTCTTTGAAGCGTTGAATACGTGTCTGCTTACAACTTCGCACAAGTTAAACGCGGTTCCCGTTTGATATATACACTGAAATGAGTCATCATGAGTCAACGTGATGATGAGCAGTTAACATTTAGGCCTGAGATCAGGTTCTAAAAATGTCTTCTACATCCTGACAGTTTTCTGAAAAAGCTATGTTGTCGTTCTTCGATTTTTCAAAAAATAGCAGACCTACAAGCTCATAGCTCGCCACTCGGTGGCGCGCTATGAGCTTGTAGATCTGCTATTTTTCAATAGCTAAAGCATAACATAATGCTAACACCAAAAGGGGTTCCTGCCCCAAAATGGGTTAAGCCTGATTTAAACAGAGTCATGTGATAGTGTCCCGTGATAGTGTCCCGCACCAAAAATAGCCAATCAATCCAATGCATCGCATTGCTCTCTGATTCACATTTCAATGGCTTTTTGATGAATCTATTAGAATTTATTTAGACCATGAAACAATGGTAAAATAAATAAATAGCAGTCAAAAAACAGTACTTTCCAAGTAGTCGCATGTTGCAAGGAGTTGCATTGGTGTGGACCCGGCGTTTAAGGCGATACATTTTTTATCAAATAATTGCGATTAGACGATTCACTAATAATTGCGACAGGCCTATACTCACATGCTGCGTCAGCAGGCCAATGTGACTGGAGCTGGTGTAGTGGCGGGCCGCCTGCTTGTCCGCCAGCTTCTGCAGCGCTGAGATGATGGCCTGCTGGTTGGACTGGGCTTGGGCCGACAGGCTGCTCGACTCCTTGGGCACCACCCCCTGCTGGTTGGACTGGGCTTGGGCCGACAGGCTGCTCGACTCCTCCTTGGAGACCACCCCCACTGCGGAGTCAGCGGGCTTCGGCTTTGCGGAGCCCCCCCTCTTTATCACTGAGTCAAGTGAAGGGGGGAAAATAACGTAAGTAGAGCCAGGACGATATATCGGCATGTATAGGTGGGGAAAAAAGAGCATCGGATCTACAAGCTATCGATTTTATTTATTATTGAGTGGTGTAACCACTCCAAGGAACAGCAATGTCCGTGTCCGCCTATGTGTTGTTCACCTATGTATGTGTTGGTTAATGAGCACCAGTATGAGAGAGAGAGAGAGAGAGAGAGGAGGTGGGGGGGGGGACAGAGAGAGGGGAGTTGCACCACTCGGTTCACACGGGTGTGATTTTCTTTTTATAGGCTTGTCAAGTTCAGTTCCTGCGTATATATTTCATCCATCAAAAAGTAATTTGTGTTTATTCTAAATCAATGTTGTTGAAATTGAGTCAAAGATTATTCTCTTTTTTTCTCCTCTTTGCAAAATATCAGTACAATCATCCATACCGTAATCATCTGTAATCTCCAAAATCGGGATCGGCATGAAACCCCAAAATCTGGCATCAGTCGGCCTCTAAACGTAAGAGCTGAGTGCACGTCATGAGGTGTATTTTTTACCTTGACCTGCAGATGTAGGCCTGGAGAGTTTCTGGCTGTAGATGTGCGCGGCGCTCGGCATGGACGACGAGGCCCCTGCCGGGGAGGACTGGTTCCGCCTCAGCGGCGGTGACGGCCGCGGGACAGACGCCGCGCTGGGGGTTAGCAGGGAGGAAGCTGCCCAGATCACCCGTGGTGGCTGGGGAGCGGCCGCAGGCGCAATAGGGGGGCAAGCCGGGGGTCGGTGGGCAGGCAGCAGTGGCACGGAGCGGGAGGCGTGAGACTTGGCCATGGACGGCGTGTAGGCCGGGGGGGGCTGGGAGGGCGGCGGACAGTGGAGAGGGAGGGAGTCGGGGGAGGAGGAGGTGCGGTGGTGCAGCTGGATGTGGGTGGAGCCCAAGGCAGCGGGTAAGGTGGAGGAGTGCTGGGAGGCCTTGACCTCTGACCTCTGGGGGGGTTCAGTGGATATGTGGACAGGAGTCTTGGAGTCCAGGTCTGAGCCGACTCTGAACGAGGAGTCTGAGGCACTGGAGGTCTCTGTGGTCACAGGCTGCAGAGCTGTTCAGAGGAGGAGAGAAGCCAGAGCTCCTTTATCGCCAGTTACTCATTCCATGGGTCTGACACACATTTGTTCTCCCCCCAATGAGGGCTAATCATTCGAAGCTGACCTCTCCTTGACACTTCATGACTCAATCTTTTTTGCTTTGCTTCCCCCCCCCCCCCCTCCACCTCTAAGGGTTTACAAATCAAAACACTGATATTCCCGTTTACTGTGCGTCGTGGAAGGGTGGAAACCCTGAACATTTCCAGGCAACAACATGCACACACATGCGTGTACACATGCGTGTACACACGCGTGTACACACGCAGGAGGAAATATGACAGTAACTCACATTTAGGATGTTCACATTTGGCTGCATCTCTCGAGGCGTTTTTCTCACAACACTCTTTCTTGACATTCCTGACTTTTGTTCCTAGGAACACGCTGGCTGATTTATTTCTGTGTGTGTAGAACGTCAGAACTTCCTCCAGATCATTCTCACTTTATAGGAAAAGAAAAGAAAAAACAAAGATAAGAGACATGGACATGTGTAAAGCAGATTTGGATCGCTGTTCGGTAGCATGTGTAATTGAAACAGTAAGGAGCATGCCAGAACTGCTAACCTTGCTTCGGCCATGTACTCCTGAAACACACCGGGGTTGATGCAGTGATCCTCCTCGCTGCTTTTCTCCTGTCTCTTCACCATATGTTGGGTCTCCTGTGAGGATAACAAGAGGAAGTTAAGACATGCATGAGTCTGTCGAGACAATAAAGTTGTCTCCCATATGCGTATCTCTCTTTCTCTATCACTTAGCACGTCCCTATACTCAAAAATGTTGTTGCCGTTTCATTGCAAACGCAAAGACACCGGATAACGTCAAGCAGTGTAATATAATGATAAGGAATTACGCGTGTGTGTGTGTGATGGGGAGTCTTGGGAATAGGTACCGTGTCGTAGAGGTGGAGGAACTCCCCCAGCTGGTGGGACAGGATGCGTCTGCGGTCTCGTAGCGGTAGCTGGCGACTGGGCAAAACCATCCTCATGTCCTGTTGAAGGTTACTGGACGCTCTCTTCAGGAAACGAATCATCAGCTCCTGGACGTGACAAACAAGACAATGTGGACAAGTTCAGATGTCGGTGCCCTGACTCACCACGCCGGTCATAGGGATTACTCGTCTCTGCCGCCCGCAATGGCTGAGACATTCAAATGCAACGGATTGGCATGTGTCACGCGTTAATCCGCGGCCAGTAATGATGATGCAGCGCTGCAGAGACTTTCCAATCTGACCCTCTTTCAAGAGGACCACATTTTCTCTTTCCATGTGGCAACAAACACCTCGTACACATTACCACTAGCGAAGTGGTTCGTGTGAGCAACGCAGAGTAATTGAATGGAAAACCAGGCGTAGATAAACATTCAAAACAATGCGTATCCCACCTCCCACCCACAATAAACAAAGTACAATGAATGGGGGAAAATGGCAGTTTATGGCAGTAATATAGCAATTACTACTGGCGTACCATTTGCTCATTGTCTCTGTCTGGCCAGGCTGGGGTGGCGTTGGTTTTGCTCTCTGCCAGGAGTCGTAGCTGAACACGCTGCAGGTAGGAGGAGAAGGCGACCCGGGCCTGCACTTTACTGCAGAACACAAGCAGAAGGAGATGACAGGGTTTTAGGAGCAGTGAACAACTGAACCCACCAGGACACACGCAGAAGGAGATGACAGGGTTTTAGGAGCAGTGAACAACTGAACCCACCAGAACACAAGCAGATGGAGATGACAGGGTTTTAGGAGCAGTGAACAACTGAACCCACCAGGACACACGCAGAAGGAGATGACAGGGTTTTAGGAGCAGTGAACAACTGAACCCACCAGGACACACGCAGAAGGAGATGACAGGGTTTTAGGAGCAGTGAACAACTGAACCCACCAGGACACACGCAGAAGGAGATGACAGGGTTTTAGGAGCAGTGAACAACTGAACCCACCAGAATGATGGAATGGTAAAGCAACGTGAAAGGAATAAAGTCAGCAGATATACTTTGGATGAGATGGGTATCAGGAATTATACAGTCAATTTGCAACTACGTTCAACCTACCATCCCTATTTTGGGAATGTACACACACACAGACGGGTGACAAATTAAAGGGAAAACTAACAAATTGTTTTTGTAAGGTACTGGGCCACCACAGGCCGCAAGAACCACTTTACTGCGACTTGGCAGATTGTACAGGTTTCTGGAACTCCACTGGAGGGATGGAACACCATGAGGATATTCCCTTATTTGGCCTTGTGACGGTGATGGTGGAGCGCGCTTTATAACACGTCTGTTGGAAATCTCCCACCCTCCTGCCCTGTGGGGGCATTGTCATTCTAGAAGAGACCACACCCTTCAGGATAGAAACCTTTCATTGTAAATGGTAAATAGTGCATTTATATAGCGCCTTTATCCAAGACGCTTTACAGAGATTGTGCATTACACATTAATACACTGATGGCAGCGGAAACCATGCAAGGCACCAACCAGCACATCGGGAGCAATTAGGGGTTCAGCGTCTTGCTCAAGGACACTTCGACACTAACTCTGGGGGAGCCCGGGTTCGAACTGGCAACCATACGGTTACCATCCAGCCACTCTACCCCTGAGCCACCGCCACCTGCATAGGATAAAGGTGGTGATCACTCTGAATAACTTTGTATTGAACTGCAGTGAACCTTCCCTCTAGGGCACAAGTGGACCCAAACCATGGCTGGAAAATGCCCACCACAGCACAACGGAGCCACCGGACCCCCTCACTGCCTACTGCACTATGTAGTTGCTGACACAGTGTGATCACATCCTGCATTGGCATTCTCAGTCACCTGATATGCACTTTTGACACAAATTTAAAACACTACTTAAGAAATGTAGATTCAAGTGGCGAAATGTTGGTGCAGCATCTCTGCAGTAAAATACACTAAAGATAATACTGGGTTACAAAGAAATACAAAGAACAAGAACATGAAGATGAGAAGTAACAGGCAAGACCCTCGCAACCTCAGCAGAAGTGGGGGATGTGCAACAGGGAGTGTTTAGAATTAGAGGAGGGGGATACTTCAGTATCAGATGGATAGAGATATACACATCTATACAAGCATATTGTCAGTCTTAGCAGGAAAAACAAAATAACCTTAGCAGCAATGGGGGCATGAACAATGGGGGGGGGGGGGAATTGAGGGGCAATTTAGTATGTATAGGTACAGTATGTACAGTATGGATCAATATAAATAGAAGGTATGAACATCTATACCAATTTGTTCTGTAAACATTCTACTGAATATATACATGCATCTGGGTGTTTGTTAATAGTCCATGTTTAATTTTCTTGGATGGTAAAGGTAGGAGTAAAAGGCATGAGAACCATCATAGATCTGCCATGGATTTTACCAGTGATTTATGCCATAAAGCAAACACTATTTCTGATGTTTTCCCATAGATGGAAATGCAGATGTCACTTCCTATTCCTGTTGAAACACTCCTGCCTCTTGCCATCGAAGGTAAATTGTGCCTGCTCAGCATTTTTGCAATCATATGATGGGATGTACATTTCTTAAAAGGTATCATGCAGTACACCTGTATGGAAGCTTCTGCGTTCGTTTCTCAGACAGACAGATATATGTAGCTGTACTCCTCTCTTTCTCTTTCTCACTCACTCCCCCCCCCCCCCCCCCCCCCCCCCCCCCCCCCCCCACCCCCCCCCCCCACAAACAAACATACACCCACGCACACGCACACCACAATTATCTTTTTCTTTTTCACTTCCCTGACAGCTCATAATAAATAATCTCATCTAGGGGCTCCAGCCAATTCCCTGGGAACTGACAGTGAGTGTTGTTTTGGCTTCTTATTGGAATCTCTACTACATGTCTTACAACGGAAAGCAAGCAGCGACCACACATTCTGTACATTCTGCTTGCTTACTGAGAGAAAACAAAAACAGGTTATGTGTCGCTTTCAACTAGCGACTGTTGTTGGAGGCACAGTGTGACTCGTCTTCCACCGTTATCGAAACCTGATGAATTGTTTTTGTGGCCCGGGTGAACCTGAAAGGGGGGTACTGTCAGTACACCGACGCAGGAAAAAAAATGTTTTGGAAAAAGCTGTCAAACACAAACAATGATATACTGTACTATAATTGCCCGGCTCCGTTCGCAGCCCTGGCACGTGCTGAGGAATTTCTACGAACTCAGACTTGTTAATGTAATTCCTCCTCAAATTACAATTTCAGTCCCACTTTTAAAATCAATACAAGACTGGAGCCCTTTGTTCCACTTTAGACAGAAGTATGTGATATTTATTAATGTCACTGCAAAAAAAATGGAGGAGAAAGCTAAATGGCTGAAGTGTGGCACGTTGCATAATAAACGGGCGAGCGGAGGCAGCTATCCAAGTCTTTCCTGGACTCTCTAAAACAAAGACAGCCTGACTCCTGCAATTAGCAAAGCCAATCACGGGCAGCGTCTCTCAAGCGGTGGTCTCTCCGCGCGGAGCTAAAGGCTGCCGCGTACGCAGTAGAACTGGGCTGGCTCCGGACCCCTGATCTTCCACATGGCGAGTTAGGTAGACATAGAGGAGTCACGCTCAGAACAGACTGATCAAAACACGACAGGCCGTTGTTCTCAGAACATTTGGCCAGTTTGCCTCGGTACACCTCATATTTCCTCTGCTGGAATAAAGAAGGGGTGGGGAGGGGGGTGTTTGGAGGTCGGGGTTGGGTGGGGGGGGTGTTTGGAGGTTGGGGTTGGGTGGGGGGTGTGGGTTGGAGGTTGGGGTTGGGTGGGGGGCAGAAGGGATGGAAGTGAGGCGCGAGGAGGACAGGGAGATGGCGTAGAAGTGAGGAGGAAGGGAGCTGCCAACATGGCAAAGACAACATCATAATTTAACCCAGAGGTTTTGAAAGTGGGGTCCGGGGACCACCAGGGATCCTTCATTCTTGTGGGGGTTCCAGGGGGTCACCATCATAAATGACAGAGTTAGGAAGCAAATGGACACAAATGGATCTGAAACTCAGCGTGTGTACAAATGGAACCAACATTATGAGGATTTTGTATCAAATGGACCCTGTGGCCCATACTGTATGTGCCAATGTTTAAACAGGGGCTCTCTGGGGGGTGGAGAAGCGGGGTGGTAACAGACTGACCTGAGTTCAGTTTAAACAGGGGCTCTCCAGGGGGTGGAGAAGCGGGGTGGTAACAGACTGACCTGAGTTCAGTGTTTAAACAGGGACTCTCCAGGGGGTGGAGAAGCGGGGTGGTAACAGACTGACCTGAGTTCCCAGCCCTGCTGGAGGATGTGGAGCAGGTCCACTTTGGGTTTGGTGCAGCGCTGGGTCGCCATGGAGGCGGAGGAAGAGGAGGAGGAGATGGAGGAGGAGGAGGCTCCGTCGTAGACACGTTCCAGCGGGGCAGCCGCCGGCTCCGTCCGCAACGCTACCAGAGGATTGAGAGGAGGAGGCTTGTGAGAGACTGGCTCCGGAGCTGGCCTCTCCACCTCCCTCTGCCGCGGCTGCAGCGTCCGCTTCCGAACACGCTCCTCTCCCTCGCCTGGCTCCTCTGTGGCGGCCTCCTCCTCCGCTGCGCTCTCAGCTGGGGAGGTGTCGCGTCCACTTCCTGAGGCAATGCACAGGAGGAAGACAATCTGTCAGATGAATTAAGTGGATAAAATGCACACGCTGACACTCAGATAGAGGGCGTCTCGTCTCTCTCCTGTGCTGTAATTAAATGAACACGATCATACGGTCATAATTTGGCCAATCGCACTATCACACACAGGGGATTTTTTTGTAATTGAAACCAGAAGGGTACAAGTGTGTGAATTAGGTCCACTGAAGCCTGCAGCATGCTACACAAACGATGCCAAACTTTTTTCAGTAGGGCTTGCTGAAGTTCTTAGAGGGCAAAACTATTTTATACTCGCTGTGGCTCAGCTCTGAACATCAGACCCAGCCGACTCAGTAGTCTGCCTAGCAACACCACTGAAGCATTGTGTACAGCGTTGGAAGGGTGATTTTATCACCTAGATCTCCACTCTTTTTTATCACTCTGACGCCCTTTGTCAAATTTGGCAAAATATTTTGCCATTTCTTGGAACAGGTTGTGGTAGAACTATTGAACAAGAAGTCAGCAGACCTGTCAAAACCATTCTCCATACTGTAGGCCAGTGATTCCCAACCTGTGGGTCGTGAGGATATTGTAAGTGGGCCCGCCAAAAATGGTCAAAACAAGATGTTATTGATATAACATTAATATAAAAGAAGTGGTATATTGTATTTAAAACCTTGAAAGACTAAAGCTTTCATTATGATACCAAAACTTAAACTAGGAGCTTAAAGAATACTTCATTTGAAATTCCATTGATCCAATCCAGAACATCGTTAAAATAAACATGCTCTGAAAGTGCTAGCGGCGCACCCATCTGACCACTTAAATGATGTTCCAATTTAGTAGTTATGGAGCCAATGGATTCCTCCCCACACAGTCAGTAGGATACAACACAGAGTTGTGTGGGGAGGAATCCATTGCCCAGTGTGTCCACCTGTCCACCTGCCAGTGAGGAGTCCCCACGAGAGGACGTAGAGCCTTCCTACACCTCCCGACCAACACATGCTGACAAGTGCCGCCCCAGCGGGAAAGGGTGATTAATTATCACCCTCCCCGCCCGGTGTCCCTCTCCCAAACACAGGTCAATTGTGTTCGAGTAGAGTCGACGCTCAACAAAGCCGGATGCACCGTGGTGGAGAGTTAGTGATCAGAATGAACGTGAAGCAAACTGAGATGAGTGTTGTGTGGGTAACTATCTACCAGACATCTTCTTCCCGGGGGCTGAGTGCCGGGCCAGACGCTGCCTCCTCTTACGCGCCTCCAGAGAGGGAAGCTTCCTCTCGTACTGGAACACGTGACCGCCGTAGAACACCCCCACCTGAAGATGCACCTTATCTTTGAGCTTTCTGTGAAAGAAAAGGAGGAAAAACAACAACAACAACACAGTTTAACAGAATGGTGCCAGGAAATACACATTTTATGTCATCACTGTCAGGTAGAAACCTGACTCCAAAACAGGAAAAGACCCGTGTACCAGACCAGTGGACAGGCAGGCTCCTTTTAATATTTTTCATTGGTTAAATATTTATAAGAACCTACAGACAAAATTAACCACTTTGACTTTTTGTTTAACTGAAAAGTAACGAAAAAAAAGTTCACAATGTATCGCAATGACATGTGCTGTGAGCTTGTAGATCGGATATTTTCAGTACTTTTGCACGACACTCTTCTACAAAGTAGTCGTAATTTACAAAAGATGAAACATGGAGGTAGATACAAGGTTTCCTCTCTGTATCAGTACCCTACACCGCATACAGTATGTAGAAGTAAAACAGACAGCGGTTGGATGGGTGGATGAGCTGGGGTTCGAGGGCCAAGCCAGTCGTGAGAGTGAGTAATGTGTCTGAGTGTCGTCTCTATTTAAGAAGTTGCTGAAGTGAGGAAGGGTGATGGACTGGTGCACGGAGGGAAAATGACAAATGTTAATGCCAACTGTGGTCTCATGGCCTCTCCAGAGCAATATATGGAAAAAGTTTGTGTGTGTGTGTGTGTGTGTGTGTGGGGGGGGGGGGGGGTAATATGGTGCAATTGTAATAAAATTAAATAAAACGTCAAACAAAATGGTGGTTTAAGTCGAAGTCTCATACTGATTTTAAAAAGTTCATTTGAATAACTAAAATGAGGTAAAGTGTGTATCAGTTTAGGGGTTTTCTCTTCATGCTTAGAGTCTATAACTATGTTTCCCATCCTGCCCCCAGCTACAAGACACATTGCCACATAAGACACACGACACTAGCATCATACTGAAAAAACCTCAAAAACTATACTGCCACACTGCCATAGACTTTTAGCCAGTCCTCTCACCTATCCCATCGAAAGACCAAACAAACACTCCAACAGACCAAATCCACAAAGTGACGACGAGGCTATTCCCAAAGTCCCGACCACAATGGAAATGCTTACCTTTCATGGAAAAAAAGTCTGTTTGCCAACATGGAGTTCATCGATGTCTTGCACTCCAGATATCCACTACAATGAAGGAGACAAGAGACAGTAACGTGAGTAAAATAATAATCAACTACAGCGGGGTGGGGTGGGGTGGCCCCACCTGGTGAGATTCTAACAGGCTCATTTGTGGTAAGTGTGTTAAAATGGTGGAGCTACCGTGATACAGACACTCTGAATGCCTCCACTGTTAAACGCCCTCATAATTTCCCCCCGACCACTCAATAACATACTGTTAAAAATCCCACTAAACCCCTGCTACTAACAGGGCCATAAAGCTAATCAAGCAGCAAATCCCTCATATAGGAATATGGGCTGTAAGCACAAAAATGGATTTCCTCTCAAACAAGAGGGTTTAAATGTCATTTAAATTTGAAGTCACTAAGGGGCATGAGCCATATGTATGCAGGCACGTGCGTCGTGCGTGTGTTTATATATATATATATATATATATATATATATATATATATATATATATATATATATGTAGCAGTGGCTCAGAGCCTCTGCCTCAAAAGTCTAATATCTCCCCCGTCCATAGGGATATCCCTTTGGTCTAGTGGTTAAGATGTTGGACTTTCACGCAGGAGACCTGAGTTCGAATCCCGGGCGTTACATATATAGCTATATATTCAAAAGTAATAACCACAGTAAACCAGTTGCTGTCTACTGTATATGGCTTGGTGTCAGGCACAGATGTTTAAAGGGTAAAAAGGAGATGCTGTGTTCATGACAACGCTTCAAACTTGTGAAAAACTAAATGAATGGTCGACATCCCACTCAAGGGTAGGAATTTCAGGCACCATCTCTCAGCTCTGATTTCCCCCGAACCCAAGCTCGACTGATATCCTTAACAACAAGAACATGGTGGGAAGCATTCTTCGTGATACATGTTTGTTTAATTTTAAATACATAATTAGATCCATAATTACGGACAATTAGTTTGTATCGTTTCCTGTGGTCATCCATGTTTGTTGACCGCATGAAAGCAATTTGTGTGGAGGTTGACAAAAAGTGAACGTGTTCCGACTAGTTGTCTTGAACGCAGCTATGTAACCCAGTGTTTTGCGGAGTCGCCAACACATTTAATATGGGTTGCAAGTTAAAAAAATATATATATCTAAAGATTTAAAAAAAAATCCACCCAGAAATTTTAGTTTTCATAAATTGAATTTCTTTTTGGAAAAATATTAGTTTTAAAGAAATTCCATAAATAAAAATAAAACAATAAAACATTGTAGCTTATAGATGTGAAATAAATACATAAATATTGGGCTAAAATGTTTGGGAACCATTAGCCTGAGCTAACGTGTTAGGTTTCTGGTCTAGAGGGGCGGGTCGCGGCTCAGATTTGCGCACGCCCTGATTGGATCTCATCGATCTGTCCGTCACCCCCGGCCCCTCCTCTCCCCCCTAGTGCAGCGCTACGTCACATCATTTGGAGCGACGCCCACCCGGAAGGGTTGACTCCCACTTTTAGACCGGAGCGGCCAATGCGTTCCTCCAGGCTTTACATTTTTGCACCAACAAAAATGAAAGCCTGGTACCGAGGCTAGGGAACCATTGATGTAATAAGGCTAATTCCCTGGTAAGCAAAGTAAGCAAAGTTCTTTGTTTACCCAGGGAAGTGGACTAAGCTCGAGATGCTTGTTTACAGCCACACCCTGCTCATATAACATTTCATGGTAGGGGTTCTATGCCTTGCTCAAGGGCACTTCAGTGGTGGTAATTTTAACGTGCCGTTCCGGGGGTTCGAACTGGCGACCTTCCGGTATCAAGACCGCTCCGCAAACCGTTCGGCCACCGCTGGGTGATATGCTGTCACGATGAGGTTACCTGTATATCTCCCAGGTGTCTGCAGTGGGGAAGATTCGGATGAAACCTCCTCTCCTCTCATGTTCTTCCTTGATCTTCCTCAGCACTTTGATCTGATGTTGAAGAGAGACAACTGGTAGAGAACTGGTTCTCAAAGTGGGGTCCTTGGCAGGGTCAATCAATTATGTAATATCAGGGACCAAATGGACCCTTACCAGTCTGTAAAGGGGGATCGGTGGGGGTACTAATTGTGAACCATGTGTGTTATGGTGACATTGTATTAAAAAGTGCCCCAGAGATCTGCTGTTAGGTGTGGTCAGTGCTAATTACCTCCTCAGCGCTCATGCCCAGAGTGCTGTCTCCCAGGCCCTGTTTGCCTCCCAGCTTGACCTTTGATCCCTCTTCGTCTGGGTTATTGGCGGACATGGGTCTCTGCCGCTACCAGATGGAGAAGGAGGGGAGATAAGTCTACCATCCCTGCATCTAGATTTCTTTATTTTTCCCCAACATGTTTACAGAGAATAGGGTGTTTCAATATCCAAAAGAATTGCTGAAAGCAGGTTTTACGTCTCAGTCGCACCTAAGAAATCACAATTACTGATTAGATAGGCTAATCTAAACCAAGTTAAGCTACAGTACAACTATCTTTATAAAATGAATGCAATGGATCATTCCAACAATCCTAACAGTTGCTTAAATGACACTTCTTTTTCACTGGCACCCTCCCTGCTACATGAACTACTGGGGCCTGATTGACGACTTTGGCATGCAAGTTTGAGCTCGGGCCAATACAACGGGGCATAACCCCACAGGATCACATACAGAATTTGTCATCTAAATAGCGAGGGGATTACATTTAATTTGTCTGACGGGGCTGGGGGGATACAATGGCAGCCAAAGACTGACTAGGCCTAATCCCCCTGAAAGAAATCTCAAACGCTGGCCCTAATCAGCGCACAGGGAGAGGACGGACAGGTTCTCAGTGGGCCCCTGGGGTATTTTAACTGCATCCATGACAGTGCTGCTTTAGCAGTGGGCTTGTATTTGTAATGTCTTCAGACACTAGCTGAAAGTCTGAGACATAAAAAGCAGAGACATTGCACAGCGATGTTCATGAGAGTCTGAGTCAAGCACTGCAATGCAGTATTGCAATGCAGTCTTGGCAGGGGCCACTTTGCTAATGTAATGGGCATTCTAATCAAGATGGCATTTAGAAATCAATAACAGGGCCATCTGTCTGTGTCACCATAATCAAATACAAACTACGTAGCAGAAAGCAGAGAGTGGCTAGACTGGAAGAAATATGGTGATGTTCTTACCAGTAATATAACAGGGGTCAGTAGCAGAAGGGAAAAAAAGCAAAGCTAGATTAGTTTGGAACATGGATGAGACCGCGGAGGACTTACGTACCACTCTGGTCTGTGGTGTTCCTGTCTGTGCAGAGAAAGAACGCTATGGAGCAACAGGTGAAGATGGTGAATTGAGGCAAGCATCGACATCTCAACACACACACACACACACACACACACACACACACACACACACACACACACACACACACACACACACACACACACACACACACACACACACACACACACACACACACACACACACACACACATATATACACATTTTAGGAGAGTAATGTCATACATGCCATGTGTAACCTTAAACCTAAATCTGCTTATATACTTAGTTGCACGCAGGTGTCAAAAATATACGATTAACAAGCTCACCAACATGTCACGCTGTGATGTGTTCAAATCCAGCGTAACTCTCATAACTCAACCCAGAAACCTTTAACTTTTAAATGTCCTAATCCTTACCCTAACCCCAAACTGAATCTTTGAGGACCAGGAAAATGGTCCACACTCAGTCTATAATTCAAATTCTACTACACTTGGGAGACATTTGGCCCTCACAGTGTGCAGGGTATTTGAATTCAAAATAAGGTGGGGTAGAGATCTGTCTGATTTGGTAATCTCCCAGCAGCAGATGCCGGGGCCAAGGCTGGGTTGCAGTAGTCGAGTGGCTCAAGCCAAGTGTTCTTGCTGCTGTGGCACCATTAAGCAATAAGGCCTTGGGAGATGATTAGTCACGTGAATAGAGATGATAAAACAATACGCCACAGAGCGCAGCTCCAAGTGATCTCACCCCAACTGGGTAATTGCATTAGCAGTTGTTTTTCATGAGGGTAAATTTTCCATGAGGGTGAAAGAGGAGCTCAGTGGCAGGTTGGCAACGGCCTGAACATATAGTACATACATGACAGATCATGTACGAATGGTAAGAACATATAGAACATACATGACAGATCATGTATGAACGGTATGAACATATTGTTTCTGTTGGGCAGAAACCTTGTATCTCCATATTTCAACCTTTCCTGTTTTTTCATTTAATAATTCCATACTTGGTCATAGAAGTGTGTCGCGCAAAAGCAGCGATTCACCATTTTGCTTTTTTTCACCCAGTGCCAATTGTCTAGTGTAATCCTGGGCGCTAGACTCCCTCTGCCAACCTGGGGAGAGCAACGGACTGACCTCATGCTCCATTCCATGCATGAGGAGTCCAAACCACTTCTTTTCACCTGAAGGGGGGGGGGGGGGTTCCTCGGTTGGACGTACAGTAGCGTGTGGAAGGAACACGTTATTCCAATCAGTTCCTTTCCCCTCCATCAGGTGGGGGGGCTGGCCAGAAGGAGGCAGTTTAGAAACCAGGACTACTGCCTGTTTTTTGTGAGGGTATACTTACCCTAGGGTTCAAGGGGAGAACATGCAAACTCCACAAATAAAGGCCCTTTTGCCTATGGTATGGGCAGAGGAGAGAACACGCCCACAGCGTCCCCAGCGGGAATCAAACCCAGGATCTTCTAGCTGAAGGCGACAGCGCTACCAACTGCGGCACAGGTTTTATAAATATTTAACTAATGAAAAGTATTAACAAGACCTTGTGACTAAAGAATAGCTATAGCTACACTGGATGCATTGGAACACAGGTTATTTTTCCCATTTCCTGAATCCTGACAAGTAACAGATTTGGACATAGAATGTTTCCACCCAACAGCGACGACATGGTGCTACAAAGTATGGCAAAAACATAACATACATGACAGATAATATATGGCAAGAACATATCACGTGTGTGCGTCTCCAGTACCTGACTTCTCCTGGAGTCCAGTGGGCCTCTGTCAGACTGTGGCCGTCTCAGAAGTGGGTCCTGACACACAAAGCCTGTGAAGATGTGATGAGTTGTAAGGGGAGAATACAACCAGGAACCAGGTTTAAAATAGTATACTATGTACAGTATATTTTATTTCCTCCCATGGGCAGTAAATACTGAAAGGAAAAAAGTTTACTTCACACTGTGAAGTAAACCACACTGCTTTAAAACAACTGGTTGTGGAAAAACCCTCCATGTTCATATCTGAGGATTGTGTACATCAATTGCATCAGTGTAATACAAAGGTAATATGAATTTAAAGTCCCCACAGTGCACTACCTCTAGTCTGAACCAAATATAGCCGATCTACAAGCTCACAAGTCACACCCACGACACGTTGCAACGGGACAGGCTGTGGACTTGCAGATCTGCCATTTCTGCTAAACCAGAATAGGGTCATGTGGTTTAAGACTGTCAAATTAAAGTATTGAATTGCCATTATGCAAAGGACTGCATGAGTCCTAATAATATAATGTCTACACTCCAAACCAACGTAGAATCCAGAAGGCCTCAAAGTAAACATAACTTCATTCTACCAGTGTGTGTAAGGTGACATACATTCAACGAGGGCCTCGTCTTCATTATAATTTCCCCACTCTCAACATTACGTCATCACTCTCTCCTTACATAGCTCACCGAGAGCTAATTGATGGTGAAATGGAGAAGTTAACAAAACATGTTTACGTTGTATCTTGTGCTCGTACTTGGCGTGAATGGGGTCAATCGACAGCTCAGGGCCTCGAGGCTGTTTGTGCTACCTCATCCAGACGTCAGGTACGGACCAGATCCGTGCCACGTTCTTGCCTAAATGCAGCAATTATTGCAAACATGGGGCTGACGTGCGACTGACAGCTACACACGAGGGGAAAATGAATGCTAATGGCATGTTGTCATTATTTACAGCGCTGGGATGTGGCCCAAGTGTTATCAGCCAACAGCGCTGGGGTTTGTTTGGTGAATAATAGATGGGCTATGTTTTACATGCCACTGCTCCTTTTCCCCAGGCTAATGCCTCAGTCCAAAGATAACTGGCAATATATGGCTCTCTGCTCTGGTTTAATGACCAGGACGGGAGCCGTGTCGAGGGTAACGCATTACTTAAGTAACGCATTACGTAATAATATAATAATGAGTAACAATGTAATAGCACTTTATTGGGTGATATTATTACAGTGTATATGTAACGCATTACTTTAAGCTTCTGAATGCTTGACAACGTAATTTGTCTTGGGCTCAAACAGATAGGAGCATACAGCAATAATTATGATCTTTGCAATTACGAGCTGAGCCAACAACCCCAAAACATATCGTAAAAAAAAAAAGAAATAAAACATAAACAAGTATAAAAGGTAAATGTTACAAACTTCCACCACTGGAAGGTTGGGGAGTTCAAGCCACAGCCTTAGCCTAGCCAGGGTGCATGCAATCATGTACAAACAAGACTGACTGCATGGCGGAACGTCAGCCTAGTTGGAGGCCTCCAGGCCAGAAGATGCTATGGACCCAATCAAGATACACCACTACGAAGCTGTGATTATATCTGTCACGGGTCCATTTGGTTCCATTTGTACTCTGAGTTAAATGAACACAAAGGTTTTCACTGTCTGTTCCCCTCTAGTATGGGACCAATTTGTCAGACTGCATGTGTGTGTGCGTGCGTGCGTGTGTGTGTGTGTGTGTGCGTGTGTGCGTGCGTGCATGCGTGTGTGCGTTGCATGTACAGTACATGTGAGATTCTTTTCAGGTGCATTTATCATGATACTCCTATAAGCTCTGGCTGTTATATGAGAACACAATAATGATGATGGGACCACATGTAACAAAGGCTCATCTCATCCACCACTGCAACCTTCTGTTGTATAAACAGTGTTGATCTGCGCCTTGGGGCCAAGCATTTTTATGTCTGCATGCTAAAGATTGCTCTAGCTTGACAATGCAGGATCCAGTTTCCCAAGAAGTCTTAATGACTCCAAAACAACCAAGTCCTCTGTTGACAATTTCTCCCCCCGCAAGTCATTTAATGTCAATTAATAATGGCTGTGGTTTTTTGCACAATCCTGGTGCCCCATTATGGAGCCACCCAACTATTTTCTAATACGCTGTGCACAGAGTTAACTACCAGAATGTGGCCATTGTGAGCGTTTAACTGTAAGACAATAGTTGACTGTCTCCGTGGCTGAAAACCTTGGTCAGTGAGTAGAGGCCAATTAACATCTGTGCCTTTTGTGCAAGGTTATGCATAAACTAAATCTCATAAATAGGAGACACAGGGCTGAACACACAAACACACACAGCTGAACATGTTGCAGACTAAGTGTGTGGAGTCTGCAGCAGCCTACTGTAGATATGGAACATGTTGCAGACTAAGTGTGTGGAGTCTGCAGCAGCCTGCTGTAGATATGGGGATCCTAAACGTCTGTGGAGTCTGCAGCAGCAGCCTACTGTAAGTCTGTGGAGTCTGCAGCAGCCTACTGTATAAGTCTGTGGAATCTGCAGCAGCCTACTGTAAGTCTGTGGAGTCTGCAGCAGCCTACTGTAGATATGGGTCTGCAGCAGCCTACTGTAGATATGGGGATCCTAAACTTTTTCAGCTGGAGACCCAAAAGATACATTTGTGTCTACTTGGGACTCAAATTTACAAAAATACATGATGAATGAATCACAAGTCCTATTTCAAAAATATACCAAAAAGCTTAAAGGACCACTTCACCACTTTTCAACTGCATTTTTTTCCTACTCGGTCTGTGTCTCATAGGAGGGCTGTGGGCAGTTCAGAAACCGTCTTCCAATGACATCATCGATGGGGAATACAAGCTAATAGAAACTGCAGGCTTTCTAGTCCTGAAAAGTTGCAATGCGAAAATGGAAGCCATCGTTAATCACGATAATGAAAATCTAAACATTTTTGTAAAACAATCTTTGTTTTTTAAACAATCTGCCTAATGATGATGTCACTGGAAGACGGTTTCTAAACTGCCCACAACCCTCCTATGAGACACAGACTGAGTAGAAAAAAATCGTGCTATTTTATCATGATTATTAGTGAGGACCTATTATTATTATGAAGATAAGTTGAAAAGTGGTGAAGTGGTCCTACAAGCTCATGTTGCATTGCAATGCCTTGTGAGCTTCAGAGCTTGCATATCAGATAGTCAGAATTTGTCACTCGTTTCTGAAAATCTAATTACCGGTATTCTTTTGTTTTAAATGATTGCATTAAAATATATATATATATATATATATATATATATATATATGAACAGTTAAGACAAGAAGGCATTTACTCATGATGACCCAAAAAATGGGCCCACAAACCATTTGTTTGGGAAACACCGACCTAGAGCAACAGACTTCACACAGCTCCTACACAATAAAATGATGTGTTAATTGAACTCTGAGAGGGTACAAATATAACCGAATAGGCTGGCATTTGTACCAGCTCGAGTTACTGAGGATTTTACAGGATTGTACAGTAAAGGAGTCCACAAAGCAGATATGGTCTACACAAGCAGTGAAGCACCTATATACGTAACAAAGCAATCCATAAGAAGTGTGGTGGTTTAATCAATTAAAGATAGGAAAACATCATTTTAGATTTGAGCTATTTAGCATGGTTCTCAAAAATAACATATTTACAAGCACCCTGGCACAAAACATGGGAGGGTCCTACCTCTCCTACCTACAAACGTTCTTATGGACCTGGGCGTCTTACTGTATGCTGTCTTACTGTAGTCCTTGACTCCTACCTCTCCTACCTACAAACGTTCTTATGAACCCTGGGCGTCTTACTGTATGCTGAGGTGTAATCATCGGAACAAGTCATTGAAATTCTCCCTGAGTGCTAGTTTGACACATGTACTCACCAACAAGAGAAAACATGTCAGATAGCATGCTGGACTTAATCTTCAGGTCCAGAGGCGCGTCACTGGAAGGAAGGGAAAAAAACTATTATGTACAATATTTATCCACTTAAACTCTACAGTACTTTGTTGGCTGTGTCCCCCAGGGGTCTATACTTGATTCCCTCTTTGCCTCTACCAGAAAACAGCATATTGATCTACAAACTTGCAACGTTTTTCCCCGGACCCCCTTCATTCATGCTCAGAAATTAATTCTGCTCCTTTAAATCTGCTGTCTCTCCACGTCAACTCCCTTCACTCTCATTCGCTACAAGCCATCTCACTCACGGCCACATTCCCTCAGTGCAAATCAGACGGTCCATTTAAGCATTCATTATTCTGCATTCACTCTAAATGCTAGCTGACACAGGAGTTGTTCAAATGTCGTCGTTCAAATTCCCTCCACCAGCTTTCACTTTTTTCTTTACACAAATACCATCATATACCATAATACCGTGGTGAAATGTCAGGAAGGTATGAAGGTATGAAAAGATTGATCCAGCCTAAGTCTAGTGTTGCTTCTAAAAAAATTGATTAGCTGTCTAACCTTAAGGACATTTTCTTGGTAGCGTGCGTTTCTAGCGGAGGAAGTCAAGATAAAAGCTTTGGCAAAAACTCTCACCCTAAGGGTATTTATCAACATGTGAAATGTAAACAGCCTTTCAGTGTAACAGCTACTGTATTAACAAGTGCTTTTTTTCCTCGAGGCCTAAGTGTGTTTACACGTAGAAGAAGGAGAAGAAAACAGAACTAGAAGTAGCATATTCCAAGAAAAACACTGGTCTTTGCCGTTTTGCAGCATGAGATCCTCCGGAAACAACAGGCGAGATGAACCAGTGACTAAGCATCCTGAGCTGATAAGATGGAATCACTCACCAGGCCAGGGAAGGAGAGAGGTTCACCTCCAGCAGCCAGGGTTTGAGGTTGGAGTCGATGAGCACGTCAAAGCCATACAGCTCTGCAAAGAGAGGGACACGGTGGGTGAGTTTTCACTGTCGACAGAGAAAGTCACAATAACAAGCTCCTCTGATTGAGTGATTAACCAGAAGATCATGCATGATGTAAAATAGATTAAAAATAAAACATAACAAAATACTAAAATAAATATAACTGCTTGAATCACACAGGTGCCTTATCCAACAGCCAGGTTTTGGTTAGATATTTATTTAAACATTCTCACATTTGTAGTAACATGTAATTTCATTGCTGTATCGAAGCTGTTTCATTGAGAAGCACCTACTAAATGTAAAATATCCCCTTCCAACAAGAATTTAAAAGTTAAAACACACATGACATTAGCTGTGCTGGCACTTAACTTGATATATTGAGATATTGTGTGCCACCCTGATGTGAGAAGAAAAAATGGAAAAGAAAATCTGAATCATGGTCAGCCTGGACAAAGTTAAAAGGAAAACTAACTATACGCACATGGGTGAGCACAGTGAGTGCTGGGTTAAAAACGTACTGAATTAAAAGTAGAACCGAACACCAAGCCAAAGGTAAAAAGACATCTTTAACTCATTAAGACTTGAAGCCGATTCTCAAAATATTTTCAGAAAAAAAAAGGAACAAAAATGTATGTTACTATATCAGTTGTGCTTTCATTTCAAGGACCCCAAATATCGTATGTATTTGGCTGCGGACCCCCATCTCAAAATATTGTGTTGCAGGGATCCCCAGAAGCAAAATTTTTAGTTAAAAATGTTTAAAAAATATCTATATATTCAAAGATTGGCAGAAATCTGAAGAGAAAATAGCAGATCCAAATGGTAAATAAATGGTGCATTTATATAGCGCCTTAATCCAAGGCGCTTTACATAGATTGTGCATTACATTCACCCATTTACACACACATTCATACACCGATTGCGGCGGAAGCCATACAAGGTACCAACCAGCACATAAGGAGCAATTTGGGGTTCAGTGTCTTGCCCAAAGACACTTCGACATGTAGACACGAGGAGCCGGGATTCGAACCGCCGACCCATGGATCATTGGACGACCTGCTCTACCTCCTGAGCCACAGTCGCCCTGATCTACAAGCTCATAGCACGGAATAAAGTGAAGCGCTATGAGCTTGTAGACAAAGTGACACTACATTCCACTGAAAATCAATTGACTTCATTGAATTGGCTCCTACTTATGTGTGACTGATGATGGAAGAATTTTATGGTATAAAAAATAAAAGTATCAACGCAATTTTGAAGTGCAGTCTTATCACAGGCCCCCACAAAGTGTCAACTGGCAATGATGGCAAAGGCCTGCGTCGTTCTGCTACTGATTATGTGGCGTATTGTATATCAAATCACTCAAAAGGAGAAATGTACATCAAAGTGTGCTACTGAGGGATTACATACACATTAGTGCTCCTCTGGAGCTGCTTACATCAGGCCGTGGATCAAGAAGTCAATTGCGGTTGCGAGGAACATTTTCATGCATGCCGCCTGTAATTCTTTCCGGCCTACGTATGGGTATCATTGTCACCACGTGTTAACAAGAAGGACATGACTCCATTAGCGACAGAACAAAACGACCGGGCTCAGTCACAAGGTCAGTGTTTCGTATGACTGAGGTGTAACAGAAAGAAAGGTGTGATGAACTAATATAGATGTTATATGTAGGGCGGAAACTTTGCATGTCCAAAACCATTACTTTTCAGGAAATGCACATGCTCTGGGGGGATCCCGGTGTACAAACTGGATCATCCATTCCCTCTGGCGTTCCTGGGGAAATACTGTACAACCCTGGCCTGTGGCAGCCTTGTGAAAGCCCTCCTCACCACTCCCTCACACTGCTCTGGGGAGTGTCATGGCAAGCCAGCGGCCCCCCCACCCCCTGGCCCCAGCTGCAGCCAGGGGGGGTGGAAAGTTAAACCACAGCATTTCACAGGGATAGGGCAAAGCACAGCCTTAAAGCCAATGGAGTGGGAGGGGGGGGTGGCGGGGTCCCTCCTAATGGCACTTCAAAAGAACATACTCTGTTTTGAGAATAGGCCAGAGGGCTGGTGGTTTCAAAGCTGCCATAACCAACGTTGTTTATTCTAGCATCCGCAGGTCAATGCCAGTGTTAAGCACACAAAAGCCAGCGTGACGGCGAGCGATGTCTTCTCACTGTGCTTGGCTCGAAATATGACAGGCAGAGCACCGCTAGTTCAGCTGGACGAGGTACATTTATAGGGCCGTAAATTACAGATGGTTTACGGTACAAAATAACCAAAAAAAACCTGTTGGATTAATCAATTCACATTGAGCCTGTGCCTATTAAAAGGTGCTTCTAGGAACAACAAAGACTAACAAGAGGTTAGTCAGATTGAGACTTGGCCTAGCGAGATGTCTGAATCGATCTTCTCTGAGCAACGAGCATGCACAGTGCTCTCCAATATCTAAGAGCCCAGACCTCCCCAGCTTACTCTTGGAATCCAGACTGTCTACACTTCTTCAAAACACTCATGAATTTTCTTACTCTCCATCTCTTTTTTTAAATGCTGTCAATCTCACACGCTCTGCATGTGACAGAGATTTGTCTAAATCCCAAAACAAGCGCCCTGATTGCGCTTCATTTAACATAGTCCTAAAATTACACTATGGGGAGTTCAAAGTAACATGATATATAATCTTGAGGTTCAAGATCGGTTAGTATTAACAACGTACTTACTGTGTACAGCTGAACAAAGTTTGCCATAGTACTGTATGTTCTCGAGACATACTGCAATCTAAGCTGCGATACCCATTTTTACTTCAGATGTGGGATTGGATGAGTACTTCGCCACTTAAACCCAATATACATGATACGTCGCTGACTGGTGTCTCTACTTGGTCCCCACCTTGTGTGTGTCTCTCTACATTTGATTCCTTCTGTGAAAAAAGCGGATCTAAAAGCTGCTATTTTTTGCTGAATGTGTGCCTATTATCACATGCCCAGACTTGGGATGCTAGGATTCATGTGGTTAAACAGTAGTTGTTAAGCAGAAGACAAGGGATTTGAATTTCCATTTGCAGGCTCTTTATTATATAAAAACACACATAGACAGACACACACACAAACACACACACACACACGCAAAGAGAGATACAGAGAGACTGAAAGAGAGAGAGAAAGAGAATCATAAAACATAATGTATTAGTCTTGGGGAACGGAACACTGGAATAAATTGGTTTGGGCCCAGAGAGCCTCATCAGTGGCACCACAACAACAGGCGAAAAGGGGGGGGGGCGGGGAGGGGTTGGTGGAACGGCACCACCTCGCCAAAACCCCGACAAGCAGACTCCATGTGCAGCGCATTTTCCTCCAATTAGGAGCAGACGCCGTTCCTGCCCCACAAGCCTGCGGAGCCGCTCACTAGCTAGACGAACGTTTGTTCTGTGGCTCAACCGCTGCCTTTGGGGAGCGCTGTTAATGTGTCCACAGAGCCCACAACAAGCATCGCAGACAGGCAGAGGAGGAACCAGTGAACATACACATCACACCCATTAAAAGAAGGGGGTGGGGGGAGAGAAAGGAAAAAAGTTGACAGGAGAGAAGAAAGCACGCATGATGAAGAGGAGTATTTACTTATTTTTGTTGCCGTTGGGCTGGGCACTGCTCTAAAACTCCACACACCACAAGAGACATGACTCCCCAAAACAACGATCGCTCCCCGCACCCCGCCCCGCCCCTGGCCACGCACATTGTTGGCACGGCAGAACATCATGAAGCATCCTTCATGTGTTGTGTGTTTTTGTCATCAGCTACGACAATTGAATTAGCCTTGCATCATTCTCAGATAAATGATCTGAGCTGCTTCTCTGCTGTTGGGAAGTGATGAGAGATGAGCTCCGAGCCAGACACACGACAGACGCCCTGAAGACAGCAAATATATAGGCTAACAATATGTAGCTCCATCTAGACATAGGGGCCCCCCGGTCCATTTATCGCTCTATAAAAGACTTTGGATTTCATAACAGGCCTGGCCATGATGGTGATCATGGTACCCCTACTTTTGCTACAGGAAAGCGTGTGTCTATCTGACAAATGTGGGACAGGGAGGGTGGTTCAAAGGCGAGAGCCTCAACCACACTGTGCACTTAATGAGGAACGCTCACTGGAACACAGGACCAGTAAGTGGAATGTTTTGTGTGTAATAAAATAGGCCTTTGGCTTGGCTAATCAGATCTCAGTCAAAACATCTCGTAATCAGTATCCCTCAGTAAAAAAGCCTGTCCATTAATCATAAGGCAGTGGTAAGAAGCTACATGGGTGGCATTCTCCACACACACACACACACACACACACACACACACACACACACACACAGTCTCACTCTCTCTCTCCCCCTCTCACACACACAATAGCCACCACACACAACTCTTGCAGAAGAAAAAAAGAACAGAAATGTGTTGTTTTTATTTCTTCCCACAACAGACATTACAGCGCTATAAAAAGATTTTGTTACCGTATAGGCCCTGTAGATAGGCAGGACAATTTGGGCGGAAAAAAACTCAAAAACCCAATTTGAAAAACAATAAACAACGGATTAGAGACATTAAAATTGCAAGGAGCAATTTGCCCCAAATTAAGATTATAACTTGCTTTATGGCCTCTTGCATGGCTGCTGTCCAGACAAGGCAGAGAACTCACTGAAACGGTATAATGTGCGTTTTGAGGGCGTGTTCCCTCGTCTTATAACCACACTTACTCATTAGGCTACCATACACCACAACGTTATGACTAGGACTGGGCGATATTAGTGCTTTCGCAAGATATTTACACAATGAGTGGGTAGCTAGAATAGTCAGGTATGTTTTGCATCACTTTCGTGGTTGATTCATCGATTAACGGGTCAGTTTGGTCTTAGTCAGTCAAGCCTTAGGTGATGGCCGTTTGCCATGCATTTTGTCCTTGTACATCTCTAGATATAACACTTGCATTATGCCAGTGTATAACTTTCAATAGCCAGTTTCTGCATCATTTGATAGTGACATGCAGTGAGAGAAAAACAGGAGAAGTGGGAGAGAGAGAGGGAATAACATGCAGCAAAAACCAAAAAGCCTTGGGTCAGATTCAAACCCCGGACTGGCTGCAGGAAGGACTATAGCCAATTAGCCATACGTACACGGACAGTATGTGAATGGTATTAAACCAAGTCATGAAGTAGTCGTGGATAAATCCCTATGACAATTAGTCAACTAAGAACTTCTCTAGTAACTCTAATGCAACTTTTAAAACCAATGGAAGACAACACAATCATATCACTATTATTTCTATCCCAAAACTCAGATGAATATAATATTCATATATTGATTTTCATTTTTAGCTTATTGGTCCACGGCGACAATATCAAGTCAGAGCTTTTGACAAGCAGGAAAAGAGGAGAGATAAAGTTTAAAGTTTAAAAAGGCAGTGCTCAGAAAGCACGTCTCTGCGGTTTGAGCTTGGATTTTATTTGAGAGGGGAGTGTAAAAAAACAAAAAAAAACATTGTGATATGATACTGGACTCCCTGGAGAACACACACTAAAATACTCAAACCATGGAACCAAATGGACCCATAAAGGGGCAGTTGGTTCCAATGGTACACTCTTCGAGCTTACATGAACACAAAGGATTTTACTGCACAGACCTGTCTCATGTTTTACCCCGGCTCCTACATGTCTCTGTATGCCTGTGTGTGTGTGTGTGTGTGTGTGTGTGTGTGTGTGTGTGTGTGTGTGTGTGTGTGTGTGTGTGTGTGTGTGTGTGTGTGTGTGTGTGTGTGTGTGTGTGTGCGTGTGTGTGCGTGTGGGTGTGTGTGTGTGTTCACACACACGTGTTTGAATCACACATTGCATGTAGCAGCCCACCTTGAGAGAGAGGCAGAACAACAGAGAGATGTCGAGGGTGGTCCGCTGGAACTGTCAGTGTCTGCCTTTGGAAAGCTAATCCTGCAGTGAACACTGTGAACGCTGTAATTAAGTCGCCCAGGGCCACTGAAGACAACAAAATTACACGATATTCAACAGTCAACCGATATCTCAGGAGGTTAATGGGCATGTTCTCAGCAGACCACAGTGTTTGTGTATCATAATACACAAAAAAGGGGACGGACCTAATTGCCTTGTGCTCCTCGCAGAGTGATAGTATTGCGGTGGTACGCTGAACGTATTGAATTTGACAGGCTGCGACGACGTGTGCGTTTTGCTTGCTCGTCGACGTCCCCGTATTATTCGGCATGCCATGGGATGATGGCGGCGGTACGTTACCGCAGCAGCACCGCCCTGTCGCATTCCTCCCTTGATCTGGCAGAGGCAACATCCCATTAACAGAGATGGGACACATAATCTTTATGACGAACAACCCAAAAATGAGACGGATGAAACACGCTGACATGTACAGTAACATGATACTTTGGCATGTAATAACACAATCCTGTTTACCGTTGGCCCTCGGGGGCCCTCGTAAAGTCTGTCTGCATGGAATATCCTGTTTATTATTGCTGTATATAAGAAAGGTAGATATAAACAGATACAAACCTGTCAGCATCTGGAATAATGTGCGCATGTGTAACAACTTAAACCATATATAGACATGGTTGACTGGTGCTCTGCAGGCGTGTATACGGTACTTTACTTTTTTCCCTCTACACCAAATCTTAACATAGCCGATCTACAAGTTCACATCACATTGTGTTGTGAGCTTGTCGATCTGTTATTTCTGCCTATTGTGGTTAAAGCCCTCAGTTGGGACTGAATGAATGAGTCACAGCGGAACCTGCCCAGTGTTTTTGTCGCTGTTGTTGTTGAGTTTCTTCTACTCTCGCTCTAGACAGATGTTGATTTGTGTCCGACAGGCGTGCATGAGGCCCGGATTAAAGCCCCCGCCACAAAACACAGTATTGCCCATTAATGTAACACCAGCACGGTAAACGGCTGCTCAACCCAGGAGTGATGCTCGGGGCTCAGATAAGGATCTTTATGCGGGCGGTCGCCAGATAGCGTAAATCCACACCCCTGCCGCAACGCCCGCAAACACAGCCCAAACAACAAGCACTTGGGTCCCTATTATGTCTAGAGAAAGCTCATCCAAAGTGCGAGGCCCCCACTGTTTTTTCTAACGGTGGGGGAGAGTAAAGAATTATAATAATTTTGAAAGGGAGAGTTTGGAGGAGAGGAGAGAGGCAGGACTGAGGCCCTGAGTGGAGGCTTGGTCTATGTGCAGAGAGAGAGAGAGAGACAGAGACAGAGACAGAGACAGAGACAGAGAGAGAGAGAGAGAGAGAGAGAGAGAGAGAGAGATGGGGAGGGATAAAGAGTGTGAGAGAGAAAGATAGAGAGACAGACAAATGGGGGGGGGGGGGGGGAGAGAGAGAGAGAGAGAGAGAGAGAGAGAGAGAGAGAGAAAATAAGAGAAAGTGTGGACAATTAGTGCCAACACCAACACGGGTAATGGCTCCGAAATGGAGTTCACACGAGCTTGGTGCTAGGCAGGAGCAGCCAAGAAAACAGTCAGCCTAAAATCAGACAGACCTGAATGGTAACAGAGAGGAGGAAACGAATTCCTGCTTCAGTCAACAGGCTTTCCACTACTCTGCCGCCAGCAGGCAGGAAGGGTCCAAATACCTACAACTACACAGTCAAATGCTGAGTCTTGAAAATCAGCAGTTATTCTGTGTACAACTCCAAATAACATGGAGTAACTAGACAATCAATGTGAAAATGAGAGGAAATATGAAAAATGTATGTGTGGCTCCATGTACAGCTGTGCGTGCGCGCCCTTATGTAGCATAAGAGAGTTCTAAGAAAGTGTTAGAAAGCAAGCCACAAGCATTAAGACTTCTACATTAGAACATATAATAACCAATCTCTCAAGACAGATTGATTCTGTTAACAGCAGAATCTGTCAGCACCACTGCCCTAAACTTGTTAGTGTTGTTATTAGTAGGAATAAACACAGAAACATCCAGGCAGAAGCACCCAGGAGGAAGTGGACTAAGAAAGGGGACGAGGCGAGCCAAACAGAGTTCCTGTTTCAACCAAAAAAAAGGAGGTGGCACTGGTGCCCCCAGAGGCAAAAACAAAAAGGAGATTTTTCTTCTTCTTTTTACTGAACCAGTTTCCAGATTGCAACATAACTAAACTAACCCTAACCTATTTGATTTAATTTCCTCAATAACAAACCTACTGTGCTCTCAGTCACAACCAATGTTTACTATTTGGTTCTGAAAATGACAAAGATTGCCATCTCAAAGTGTGCCCATTGCTCTAAATGATTTGGTCAAATCTGTGCTGTCACATTTGGCTAAGAGTTTCTTGTGAGTTATTAACATTATTAATGTTATCACTTATCCTCTACACAAATCTCTTCTTTGAAAATAACTGATCTAAAAGCTCATGAGTCCCAGGGTGTTGTGAGATTGTAGAAAATAATTATCTCGC
Organism: Protomyctophum parallelum; assembly: GCF_964188405.1. Taxonomy (NCBI): domain Eukaryota; kingdom Metazoa; phylum Chordata; class Actinopteri; order Myctophiformes; family Myctophidae; genus Protomyctophum; species Protomyctophum parallelum. Next base: position 11,555,495 of record NC_139718.1, read on the forward strand.
CTATCATGACATGCCCAGAATAGGGACACTAGGGTTCATGTGGTTAATCCTTAAGAGAAATGTATTCTTAAACCTACACGTATATATCATGTATATATCATATCATTATGTGATAAGCGTGTAACAGACAATTTGCTGCGTGTCACTCACTCCCCATCTCTCTGTCCTTGTTTCCTGTCACTCTATCACTGTACTTAATCTACTTATCTGAATAAAACCCAAATGATATAAATAATAGATAGAATAGAATAATGGTGGACGTGGTACCAAAACAGTTGGTCCTGTGTGGCACAAACATCTTGCAGGCAGTGGCAATGTGAAGCTCAGCACTCAGCACAGCTTTGATGATTAAGTCCTCCACCTGGCTCATAAGTACTGGAAGAAGCAGAAAGGAGGAGAGGGGAAGAGAGGGGAGGGGAAGAGAGTGGAGGAGAGAGGAGAGGACGGAGGGGAGGAGAGTGGAGGAGAGAGGAGGAGAGAGGAGGGGACGGAGGGGAGGAGAGTGGAGGAGAGAGGAGGAGAGAGGAGGGCAGTGGGGGGGTCAGTGATTTACAGTATACTTGTATACTTTCCCAGTTGAATGCATCTTCTTTATAATGAATTGCATTTTTATAGCGCTTTTATAGTGCTCAAAGCGCTTTACAATGGTTAATTAATTCATGCATACATTGGGAGGTGAAGCAGGTGAAGCAGTCGACACCAGCGTCCTCACTTCCCACATTCACACACCAATGGTGGCAAGCTTACACCAACCGACTCATTGGAGGCAATGTAGGGTTCAGTGTCTTGCCCAAGGACACTTCGACATGTGGACAGGAGGAGCCGGGATTCGAACCGCCGACCCAGGGATCATTGGACGACCTGCTCTAACTCCTGAGCCACAGCCGCTCTTTGTCAAGTAATACATAATACAAAATATCAGGTAAAAGTAGCTCCCAGGACTAAAATGTAATTTAATCTTAATGTTCCCTCTCAAAACGATGTATTCGTCTTTTTCTTTTCATCTTATCTCAAGGGATGGTGAAATTAAGTGCTGCTGCGAACCGCATGACTATTATTTTTTGGAAATCTTTGCATGGATGCCGCAGTTAAAACGTTTGGAAAAGGTTGCCGAGGATGAGAATGAGAGAGAACGAGAACTCGACTCACATGTGGTGTCTCTCCCCTCTTGTTTCAGATACCTCAGCATCGCACTCATGCTCCATTTGTTCCCATAATCCTCCACTTCTGGGTCATCGCAACTGACAAGGAACAAAAGACAGAGAGAGAACCTCAGTGGCTTGGGCTTTTTCCAAAACCCCTATAATGACCATGTAACAACTGACAGATGACTCCATCTGCGTTCCAATTAATTAGCACCCGTTTAAAATGAACCTCTTGAACCCTAGCATCCCGATTTTTGCAGGAGATTTGATGTGGAGGGGGGAAAAGAGAGGACCAAGTGCAGAGCCGACCCCGGACAACTAAGTATAGAAAATCTAAGTGGTTAAAATACCGTAGATTTGACATGGCGTTACCTGACGTAGTCGCTGCTCTTCTTGTTCACGCTGTAGTTGGTGAGATGCATGAACTGGTTCTTGATGTTCTTTGAAGCACGGTCATACTTCACTGTAGCGAACCTGTGGGGCAGGGCAAGAATCAACCGGTCGGCCCAGGCCGTAGCGTAACGGTCTGGGCACCGGACTGGTAATCCAGTCGCAGTGTGCCGCGGGTTCGACTCCCGGACCCGACACGGCCTTTACTGCATGTCATCCCCCCATCTCTCTCCCGTTTCCTGTCAGCCTACTGTCTGTCCCTTCAAAAATCAATAAAAGGCGTAAGCCGCAAAAAAATCTTAAAAAAAAAAAAAAAAAAAAAAAAGAATCAACCGGTCACTCATCATGGCAAACGGTCATAATGACTTCATTCACATGGCCGACTCCTGACCAAGCGATGGGACACTTTAACCACCTAATAGCTGAGTTACAAGCTAACAACACATCACATCGATTGTTGTGAGCTTGTAGCTTGACTAGGTTTGCACAAAAAGTTAGTTTTTTAATTCTTTACATTTTTTTATTATTTTGCATGGTGAGCTTATAGATCTGCCATTTTTGAAAATGTTGAAACATTTTGAAAGGTAATTCAAATGTTCCACCTATGATGGCATGCTCAAAATAGGGACGCCAGGTTGCAACTTTATAATTTCAAAGATTCAGTTCATATTCCCCTCCTCTGCGTCTGAGAAGGAGTGGGCGCCACATGTGCAACAATGAGAATTCCTTGGCAACACCGCTCGTACCTGAATACCATCAAACCCAGTGGAATGTCAGGAGATAAAAGTGGGATTCGGAATTTGGCCAGGATGTATAACTCACAGCTCATAATCAAGTGCAGCAAACGGAAGGGGGCCAGTCAGTGTCGCTCCGTGCAGCAGCACGATGGAACTGACCTCCGCCGGTCCACACAGTCATGTTGTCCATCAAACAGCCCACGCCTCCCCTACACTCAAGCCTGATCATTTCAACCCGACCTCCCTATTCCGGACATATTATAATTAATAAGAGATCATTCGGCAAAAATAGAAGAACATTTTCCGAATAGCCGATCAGATGATCCGATGTACAAGCCCACAACATGTCGCATTGTGACCTTGTAGATCGGCTATTTTCAACGTATCGATTTGTGTACAGTTCTAAGGAGCGAACCAAGTATAGTCCCAGGGGGGACCCCAGTCAACTAAGTATACATATATAGTTTAAGTGGTTAAGCATCTTGCTCAAATGGGCTCTGGAAAGCTCACGCCCTAATATTCAATACAGTCTATGGACCCACACAGAAGTCATCAATTATCCTTCTGTTATATCTAACAGTGTTTGATTAGCCTGATGTACGGTTGTTGAGACAATGGGGAGCTTTGTTTAGATTAGAATACCCCCCCAGTGCTGAGTCTGTAAAGTTGAGGATGCCCTCTACTGGTCACTGCATCATGTGTATAAATAATTGTCTCACTTAGTTATTTCATACTCTCTATGCCCATTGCCTACAAAGTGGGGTCCGGGTACCCCCAGGTGTCCTTGGGGGGGGGTTCTAGGGGGTCCCTAGGTGTCCTTGGGGGGTTCTAGGGGGTCCCCAGCTAAAGCAGTTGACCATCACCATCATAGTATCCACTTTATCCGTTTATAACGTTGGCTTTTGAATTATTTTAAACACAAATCTTCTTTTCTGGAGGTCCTTGGCACAAAACATTTTCAGATTGGGGTCCGCAGCCAAATATATATCAATTTGGGGGACCTTGAAAAAAAAAGGGGGGGAGGGGGACTACTGATTTACATGATACACATCTGTCAGCTCACCTGGCTAGGCCTTCTTCGTACACATAGATAAGGAGGGGATCGTATGATGTCACCAGCACGTATAACCGCACGTCAAATTTAAAGTCTGAAAAACAAACAAACGCAGAACATTCGTCAAAAATAGTGACAGGATCATGTTCTCAATGGATGGTTAAAACAAGGCCACAAATGTGTCTTTATACAGTTAAACCCTGTATACTTCAGTTGAACGGGGGTCCCCCCAGGCCAGGGTTCGGTCCCCTCTTTTTTTCCGCTCTATACCAATGGTTCTCCAACCTTTACATTTCAAGGTCTCCCCTTAACTCTGAGTGTACAAATGGAAGTTGGTTATTTGTACACTGTCAAAGTTACAGATTTGTAAGACCCTGTAAAAGAACGGAGTGTTTTTGAAATACACTTTGAGAACCACTGCTCTATAATAAATATCCAATCAACGAGCTCACGAATGGTCGGCAATGTTTGACAAATGTTCGCATATTAAGGTTATCAATGTAAGCTTGAGAACTTGAATCCACGGGTTCGTGTGGTAAATACAGTGGGACAACTGGAAGAAGAGCTCACCGTCTATCAGCAGGGGGTTGCTAATGTAGCGAGATACCAAGATGTTTTCATCCATAGAAATCTGGTTTGGCTGTGGATGACACATGGTAATATCATACAACATGGTAAGGTAACTAATCAACCCTTGGGTTGATTAGTTTACCTAAGTATAATTTTGCATAGAAATAACCAAAAGTAGAAGCATGTATTGCACATAATAATACTAAATATTATTGCATTATAATTATTGATGCATTAATGTGTAAAGCAGTTTGGGAAGGAGAGGCTTATTTTAACTACCTTCAATACTGCTGGGCAGCTTGTGACCGCCTGGATCAATATACAGTAGCCTCGTTTTATCTTAATCTATAATAATGCATCCTAATTTATATCATTTATTTTATATTGTTTATGTCAATCTGCAAAGTAACTAAAAGGTATCAAATAAATGGCAGTGGAATACATCATTTGCATCCAAAATGTAGTGGAAGTATAAAGCAGCAGACAATGGAAATCATTGTAGGCCCGATCCTCAACGGCACTCTATGAAAACCCAATCCGCTGGTAGGAGCTAGGTCATTTATGAGGTTAAAATGTGTTGCAGGTGCTGAAGCTGAGATCGAGGCAGGGAGGAGCAACTAACCTCAGGGCTGGCCACAGTTCAGAGAAAACTAGAAACTAAAAAAAAACCTAAAAAAAAAGGAACGACCTTCTTTTCCAAATATCACCCTGACATTCTTTCCACTGTTTCATAAAAATGCCTGAGAAGAAGAAAAGAAGAAAAAGAAAACCTGTATACGTTGTCCAAGAGAGAGAACCTTGTGGACCTCCTCCAAGAGCCCATGCCTTGAAGTGTGTGATCCTCAACAAAGCTTATTAATGGCTATGATACACACCAAAGAGGACTCGATCGACAACACCACTCCCGTCCACTAATATACTGTCAAATCCTCAGTGGTAATGGTGTTGTAAGTGATGTTTTTGTTTAGTTTTTTAGTTTACGTTACAGCTCAATATTCAGATTTTTGGAAATCATGAAATAGTGTTTCTTCAGTAAAATGGGTCTACGCAATCCAGTTCTTTAGTAAACATAAAATAACATTTCCCGTCGGGATAAAAGAAAATCCAATCAGGAGAGACAACTCCACAAAGATGATTTATCAGCTTCAATTTTATAGTGTTCAAATTTGTCTGCTCTTTTTTTTTCCTGATCACTTCCAATCCAATTCCAATCACTTGTATGCTACAGCATACAGCAACTATTACTATAGGAATGTACAAAACAAAAAACATTAATTAAATTCCCTTTAACTCAGAGAATTACAAATGGATTTTACTATGTAACATCTGGTTGAGCAGCTGTGTCACTTCACATAGCGTTTTCTGGAAGGGGACTAAGCTACCATCGAAATGTCCGTCAAGAAGACTAAGGGCTCTATTTTCGTCCCCGCCATTACCCGCGACGCTGCCCGCAAGTCAGCCGCTGCCCGCAAATTACGGGTATAGCAGCTTGCACTGTCCCTAGATGGTATTTTGGTCCAGCGCTATCCATTATGCTGAAACCGCTATTTGCCCCTAGAGGTGTGGTCATGGGTCATGGGTCACGCTTTCCCCAATATGGCTATTTTGGCCACACACATTTGGGAAAGCTCATAGTGGAGTTTAAAAGCACCCGTAACCGTAAGCCATAATGTCAAATCAGTTTGGTATAGAGCCAAACTTATTAAGTAATTAAGTATGGGCCTGCAATGGAGATGTCCGGAGTCAGGCTGCTTCATCTCTCCTTATTCTCCTACGCATTTCTCTGATTGTAATTTTCCTATAATCAGCAGAAGTGAGTGTCCACTGTATTATTTGATTTGTGCCGTGCATTGTGGTCGATTCCATTTACTCACTTTCATCCATCCATTGCACAGAAAATAATTAATGGATTACAATAATATAAAATTCCCCATAATCAGTAACACGTAGATGATAATTGTGTAAGTCAAATATGGTTCTATTCAAACGCAATTAAAGGCTAGATGGTAAAGAAGGGTGTCCAAAGTCTGTCCAAAGAAATCCAAAGTATCCTTTTCGCTTGATAACGTTTCATAGAGAGACAATACGATCACGATCTATATACCAATTGAAAACTGGAACTTCATAGACTACACAGAACTTTGAATTTTACAAAACAACCATCTATCAAATATAAATGTATTCCAAGGCAGCAATGCTCGCTCTTCCAATGGAGATGTCCGGAGTCAGGCTGCTTCATCTCTCCTTATTCTCCTACGCATTTCTCTGATTGTAATTTTCCTATAATCAGCAGAAGTGAATGTCCATTGTATTATTTGATTTGTGCCGTGCATTGTGGTCGATTCCATTTACTCACTTTCATCCATCCATTGCACAGAAAATAATTAATGGATTACAATAATATAAAATTCCCCATAATCAGTAACACGTAGATGATAATTGTGTAAGTCAAATATGGTTCTATTCAAACGCAATTAAAGGCTAGATGGTAAAGAAGGGTGTCCAAAGTCTGTCCAAAGAAATCCAAAGTATCCTTTTCGCTTGATAACGTTTCATAGAGAGACAATACGATCACGATCTATATACCAATTGAAAACTGGAACTTCATAGACTACACAGAACTTTGAATTTTACAAAACAACCATCTATCAAATATAAATGTATTCCAAGGCAGCAATGCTCGCTCTTCCAAGGGCAAAGAGGGTGAGAACCAAGATAGATTGCGCTGGGGATAATGCATGGGGATAATGATCGTACGGTACCTATACATAATGTAAGGGGTAGCAGAGGTGTTTTAGGGATTTAGGCAGGTGACAAAAATAGCCACCACTTAGTGGGTGAACGCGGCCATTCCTCAATGCTAAATCCCCAAATAGTGGCTTTAGCAAGCTCGGGCCATTAGAGCCCTAAATGTTTCTATGAAGGAACGAATTATGTCAGGGAACGATAGTGGTCTTACGTTGCTGACCAGGTAGATCCCCCTTCCTCTTGAAGACGCCACTGGTTTAATGATCCAAGGTCCCTTGTCCTTAACGAAACAACCTGGGCACGAGGAGACAGTGAGTATACAGTTCAGAATATGCAATAAGGGTGAGTGTATTGTATAACCAGCTCTGTAGGGTTCCCACTCTCAATGACCAACTCTAGGGCTAGGCAGCCGATATGTACAAAATCAAATATCACAAGATTTATTTTTTACCAAAACATTAATTGTGATATCCTTTTTTTGTTTTTCATCAGGGCATAAATAGCAGATCTACACACTCAATGCATTGTGAGCATGTAGACCTTTGGCTATGTTTTGCAAACATTTATAGTTCAAACTATCTGGTATAATATCACAATATCAATATATTGCCACACCCTATGACGTCAAAGGACTACAATGATGGTGGGTTGGCAGTCATCCATATTTAGGCCATATCATTATCGGCGAAAGATTTTCAAAAACGTTCAAAGTTTTTAAAAAACAGCAACAATAGCATGTATCATAACTTTATTTTTTTAAAGATGAAATATGGAGATAGAAACATACTGTATGACACGGGGTCATGATCCCCTTCAACCTCCCCGTATATTTTTACTTTCATTAACTATACAGGTAAAGTCTCATTGAAATAAATTATCTCTTATGCAATAAGACCTGTGGATGACACATCCCTGGTCGACAAGGGATCCAGCGAGGCTCCAAATACAATTTCATGACTTTTCCAAAACTTTTCTCCTTTGATTATAGCATAACTCATCCAGGCCAGTGGAAAATTTGATTTTTAAAATGCCATGCCTTTTCCAGGTTTTCTAGGAGAGTGGGAAGTGGGAACCCTGGCTTAGGTGCAAGGTCTTTGAGGGAAGCTTACTGCAGAAGTCCTGGTACTCAGACGGAAGCACAAAGGTCTGGGGAACAATGTGGAAGTTTTTAAAGCCATGAGCCTGCTGCATTCGCTGGATGTTTTTGTACAGGCGATCTTTGCGCGTCAGTTCATATGACCTGGAAAACAAGCACAGCCGCTGACCTGTTAGTTAAAAAATGTTCAAGCTCTGCTCAGTGTGCTTGTTGAGAGAAAAGTAAAGTGCAGTGAAAACACAGTGGCAATAAGACTCCCTTCTGCATGACATTATGATTCATTTCATGTTTTAAAGAGGCACGGGTCCAAACTAAATGCACTTTGCAGTGGGAGCCAACAAACACAATGACTGATCTGAAGGTCTTAGAAAGGCTCAGCAGCAGTGTAAGATGACTGAATGCGCAATGCATCTCCTGTGGATGTGAGTTCAGAGGTGTGGGGGCATGTAATCATCATCATCATCATACTATAATTAACCGAATGTCTGTGTGTCTGTGTGTGTCTGTCAGAAACATTGCCGTAACTCCTTACTGCCTGCACCAATCACTCCCACTTTTCACACAGGCATTGACCATATGAATATGGAGGGCGACACATTAATGATTATTAATTAATGTATTAGTCAATTACAAACGCACCCAGGCGCAGTACCCTTCACGGCCACAAGGGGGGCAAATATTGTATGTATAATTGATTGATTTATACTTGTACTTTACCCTTCTATTTTTCATTGGCAATTGGTGCTTGGTTGAATGGGGGTAGGTGGGACAATCATTCCCTCTTTTGTGTTCCCACGTGTAGTTAGTTAGTGTACTCTCAATGTCTTATGTTCCTTCAATACAATATTGTCTGCCTCAACAGATACAACTGAAGACGTGCACTGCACCTGGGAAAGTGGTTGACCTTCTGGAAGTCTTGAAGGCTGCGTAGGAGATAAGGCTTGAGATGTGATCCGGTCCACATGAGATTAAAGTCATTACTATTTGGATGAACCTGAAACAGACAGACATTCTGGTCAAGAGAAAGTCCAAAGGCTTTGTCAACAAATTTAGATTCACTGCACACAAATTACCAATACCAAGGTATTATTTAAAAGCAAAATATATATATTATATTATATATTTAACACCAAGTATAGTAGTTGATGCTAATACAGTGCGAGTTTCCAGTCAACAACAGCAGCATTATATTCTGATGTCCATCACATGTGACCGGTCGGTTAGCATGGATCTAAGAAGCAGATCAGATACTCAGCCACTAATCTGGTGAAATATAGCCTACTCTCTTCAAATCACCTCAAAGCGAAAGTCCGCTCAAAAGCTATTTTCATCACCATTTTACTTGATGTGTTTTCTGTTTTGTTTTGTTTTATTCCAGCCATTGGTGGGGATGCACGTTTCTTTCACCAACTTGTCTAGGAGAAAGCCATATGTTTGCAATAGAGGGTTATTAAACTCTGGCTCTATATGATGCTGTGGCAGACACTCATCTGCCTTTGATGACGGTTTAGTGGGAGTCCAGAAGCATTGAAGAGAAATAAAAAGAGAATTAATGGTAACTGTTTGAAAGGAGTGATAATGAGGACCAATACTTGTTTATTTCCATTGTGTATTTTCCAGGTTTCGACTAAAGCCTGATTTATATTTAGTTGCGCACCAGAGTCGCACACCGAAAACAGCAGATCTACAAGCAATGTGACACGTTGGGAGCATGTACTGTAGATCAGCTATTTTTGGTGCACGAACAAGTTCAAATCAGAAATTAGACGGTATACAGTAAGTGAAGGTTGTAAAATCCCAGTGGATTGGACAGACATGGACCCATCTATCATTGTTAAAAACAACACTGAGGCTTTTACTGTGTACAATGCTATATTTACATATGATTACATAAATATAGCATTGTGCTTCTGGAATAGAGTGTATACTTTGTTTTACAGCAGTGTACGACCGTCAAACATGAAACATGACATTGTTTGCGTAAGTCACCACTCTGACATTGGACGCTTAAGCCAAGAACTTTACCTCATGGAATCCATGATTGGTCAGGATTCCTCGTACCAAGCGGCTCTCTGTGCGAACGATCTTGAAGGCCATGTTGTATCTCTCTTTAATAAATGGAAAACAACAGTGCAACGGTAATAAAATGTACTTCAATATGCCCCGACATTAAAACATTCCAAGCATACAAAAGATAATAGGCTACAGCTTGTTTTTTCATCTTTCACCACAATGCAAGGTAATAATGTATACCTCCAATGGAGCAGATGTTCAAATCCCTAGAGACGATCGCTTCAGGGCAGAACACCAGAACTGGGATCTTCCTGCTAAGACCACTCCAGGCAATGCAAGGGTGGTCTCTGGGAGGCACAGAATCAAATGAAGCCAGGTATAATATAATACATTAGTAAGATGTAGTAGAACATAATTATATGCATCATATAAAGAAAGATGACAACTGAATGATGTTGTCAAACAAATACAGCCTGGGGATTTATTTCTCTTCATGCCATGTTGAGTTTACAGTCCTGGTTGATGCTGGCTAGCGGATATGGGCTGCTTACCTAACCCTGGTGGAATGCATCCTGACATGATGTTGACTTTATGCGAGCAGATAGAGACAGAACCACACACAGGTTCAGGGTGTGCTGTGCAATAAAAAGGCCCTGCTAATATATTAACAAACACCCTGGTAACATTGCACTGAGAATATCTGATAGGGCCAGACTCTGACTACATGTCAGGAGGTAAAAAAGAAAGAAAAAAAGAGACAGATAAGATAGCATGTTGTCGGAGTAAAACTCTATCGGACGTGACCGTCCTTGATAAGATGGGGAGAGGCAGGAAGGCATGTAAACAATTGTTGCTCCTAGCTCAAATATCCAGGTAGGCCAGACAAAAAGGCTTCTGTCTTGTCTGTGGTGATATCTGTGCTACACGCCATTGAGAAAGGTATTTTGATAGCACAGATCTCAGTCAGCGAGCAACAAAAGGGCTCAGAACAAGCTGACATCAAGCACTGTAAGTCAATGTGCGATGCTCCATTAGAAACATGTTGACACAAAAGAGGATAATGTTAAAGAAAAACAACTGATCTACAAGCTATGACGTGTCGCAATGCATTGTTAGTTTGTGTAATTGTTCTTGTCGACGAGCGACATTGTTGTACGATGAAGTATGAATACAAATTTTGGATAAATATTCTAATCTGTTTATGATGCTGCCGATTTTAAGCAATCCTGGCGAATACCTGCTCGCCTCAAACACAGTCGCTTTGGGCGCAAATCCGGCAGAGGTCCAATGGTCTCTGCCTGGTATTACAAAATGTAACGTCAGTAAACTATGCCTAAAAGGTTAAACCTAACCATATTCCTAACCTTAACCTCTGTAAAACAGTGCCAAAACCTAATCCTATTCCTAAACTTAACATCAGTAAAACTATCACTGTGATTATGTAGATTTCATCCTCACGGCTATCATGATTGGTAGACAGGTGCTAATGAGGGGTTGGAAAGCGTCAGGGAGTCCCTCGTTTCATGACTGGTTTGTGGAATTAGGCAAGGTTGCAGCATACGAAGAAATGGCATATAGGAGGTCCGACAGACTGGACAAATATATACGGAAATGGGGAGGATACATAATGCATATTACTGTCAATCCCACTGTGGTGTGAGCGCAACGTCTGTTTTTCTTTCTTGTTTTCTGTGAAAGTGTAAATTGATATTACCCAGGTGTAATGGCATTCATTTTATTTTTTTTCCCTTTTTTATTATTAATTTGTTTTATTATTATTTTATTGTATTGTATTGTCTGTATTGTTTTATCTTTTCTGTAAAGATTTCGTTGTGTGATGTATTTATTATTTTATTGTCTAGTTTTGTTTCATTTGTTGTCTTAATTGTTTGTGAAACTAAATTGAAAAAGCAATAAAATTTTGAATCATAAAAAAAAACATCAGTAAAACTATGCCTAATCCTAAACTCATCAAAATCCTCAGTTAGTTACTACTAAGTGTAGGCCAAAGTGGCAGAAAAATATGACAAAGACTGATTGGTGTAACAATGAGCTACAATGAAATGTCCTTGGCTTTAGCTATTAGGTTTCCAACTTCTTTTATCAATTATGCAAAATAAGAGTGACTCAAGAAGTTCTACTGCATCTTGGCATCAATAATTAAGATGAGCTGGGCCCTGGGATAAGCAATATCTGTGGGCCCCACATGCAATTTGTTTTGGTATTTATTTTTAATCCAGGCTTTCGAGGGCCTCCCCAGTCCCCACCCTGGGGCCCTAGTAAATCTGTCCCACTTTTCCCCCCAGTCCAACGCCCCTGTCCATCTGTACACTCTCTGAGTTAAATTAACACTCAGTGTTGCATGCCAGGAGGGATCAGTACTAAGCTAAGACCCATTTGACACTGCTAAGATCAAATCAGACAGCCAATTCTACAAGCTGTAAGGATTGTGGGCAGCACGTGTACATCACTACATGCAAAAGGAGAATGCTCACAGAGAGCCTTATTATAGCAGTCCAAAAAGGGGAAATGACACGATTAGTTTATTTATTTTTTTTAAACTTGATTTTGGCGTTTGTTATCACGTCATCAAGACAAATGGGTTATGGGATTTCTATCTATGGCCAAAGTTAAACTGGATAGACACTCACACCAGATTAGACAGACAGATCGGGTGGCAAGGGGGTTGAGGCTCAAGGTGTATAGCCTACACCCTACAGTATATACTTCCTTTGATGAATTGAACAATGTGGACCCTGTTGTAAACAAGTGTAATGCTTAATTGGGTTGTCCACTCACAGTTGACAGTCTTTGTATTGAGTTTGTGCTTAAAATGTACTGTAAATTCTACAAACTGTTAATAAATATTTCAATCAATCAATCAATCAATAGTCACATAAACTGTTGCAACATTGTAAACAGTGAAATCATTGCACTTGGCCTCTACAACAGTAGGAGAGAAAAGGGGAGATCAATGTATCTATGCAATGCATAATAAAGAGAGCAGAGAGAGACAGACAGACAGACGAGCAATCTGACATATGTGGACTTTTTATTAGTAGGCTATATCCACTTACTCCTGATCGTCCTCCTGTGAGGACTCCGAAGAATCCTCTTTACCCCGGATCACAGCTGGCATTTCCACGGCGGAAGGTGAAGCGATGCCTGGTGAAATGTTCTGGGAGGATGCCTGTGCTTACTACGGCATCTCCAACCTGCAGACAAGATGAACTGATGATCATCACTGACAGAAATCCCAGCTATACTGATTAGCTAACGTTAAGCTAACAACGTTAGCCAACGGTGAGAGATTAGTGCATGCATTAAAAACGCACGATAACGCCAGGGTAATTATGTACGTGTGGACAACTGACAACCTTAGGTTAGCATAGGTGTGTAGCAATCTTCAAATACTCTGTAGAATGGATGACACAGTTGCTATGGTAAATAATTGTTCGAGCAACAGTGCCATTGGTCTGGAGAACTGATGAAGCCTAGACTCAATGTAACGCTAACAACTTAGCCATGCTAAGAACACAGAGATAGCTACTATAGTTTAGCACCTTAACTGTATACAATAACGGTCTATGAAGTAATAACCAACATACCTAAAACACGCCAACATAAACGTGCATCTATCCTTTGAGTGTGCAAGCTTGCTACTTGCTGCTAGCATCACTCACATCATGCACATCACATCACTTGGGCTTTTCTTGTTGAGCGCCCAACGCCATCCTTTAACGTTCCTGTAACTACAACAACTGAGTAGCAACAGATGGGAGCATGCGCACACACCTTGACCTTTATGTCCAGCTTTTTACTTGTCACAATTTACTCACTCGTCGTTGATATTTATGATCTATATAATAATTTGCCTGTGGGCTATGGCTGGTTGGTTTATCAGATTATACATTTGATTTATTTTACTAACTAGTCATAAACTATCAAATGTTGTTTACTTTGCTTGCTTACTCAAATGATCTACGATTGGGAGACATGGGGCGGCACATTAGCGCCCTCTATTGACCGGGGACGCGTCCTGAACTTGGTGCCCAAATAGTGTAAACTACAGACTTTCTCTTCATGGAAAGTTAACATGCTGAAATCTTAGAGTATATATAACTCTATGGCTGAAATAGAAACCATTGTAGGAGCCGTTGTTTTTGCATCAATAAAAAAATCACACCTGTGTGAAGTGAGGGGCGCTCTTATCATCGTACATCATAATACATCACATCATCTCATTCCGGCCAATCACAATTTGAATGAATTGTCCATTCTATTCCATTCATTGTCAATGGCATTTTAATGTTTGTGTAGGACAAAGTTTGTGCACGCACTGACGCACACCAAAAGCTGGTCATATAGGAGGGGCTAGCGAGCCTCCAAAAACAACATCATTGGTAAGCAGGTTTCTGAACTATCTACAGGCCACATCTAGGGCTCTATTTTCATCCATACTAAACCCCTTATGTATGACATACATTTGTGGCAACAGGCATTCTGATTGGCCAGTATGAGATGATGCATGATGATGTACGATGATAAGAGCGCCCCTCACTTCACACGGGTGTGATTTTTTTTGTTTACTATTTTGAAAAACATTTTTGAATAGTTCAACTAGCTGATCTACATCGACACGTTTTTCAAAATTGTAAAAAAAAAAGGCAAAGAAGTTTTGAAAAACGTGTCGATGTAGATCAGCTAGTTGAACTATTCAAATGTTTTTCAAAATAGTAAAAAAAAATCACACCCGTGTGAAGTGAGGGGCGTTCTTATATCATCGTACATCATCATGAATGATGCCAATCAGAATGCCTGTTGCCCGTTGCCACAAAGTTATGTCATATTTGGCGGACATTTGACCTTATTTCTCCTTTCATTGTCGATATGAGACGTGTGGGGACAAAATTACGTAAATTATCCCTTCATTGTCAATGACATTTAATGTTTGTGTTGCGGACATTTGACCTAATTTCCCCTTTCGTTGTCGTTGGAAAATATGAGACGGGCCCACCCTTATCTTATCTTCCATCTTGAGGCACAGCTCACCACGGATTGATTTTTTATTTTATTTTTTATTGACAAAATGAATATACATTAAATGAACATAATCTATTTGTCCAAAGGACATTGTGGTCCTTTGAATGGAATGGAACGGAACGCTATGTGCATCTTGCTGAAAATGTTCTATACATCTGTCGACTCATAAATGCCATTTAGGCCAAAGTCAACTAATCGAAATGCTGTCAGTATCGATACTGAACTTACAGTTTGTCCGAAATTGCTTGAGCTTGGCAGTGTCCTCATCGTGAGGAAGGATGTTTCTGACAAACACTGGAGCAGGGACGTGCAGGGTGTCTGCTTTCATCTCAGCAGGCTTCACCTCCTCCTGAACCCCGGGTTCAAGGCTGGCAGTCGTAGCCTTGTCAGAGTGTGTCTCGTCTACACTGAGACACACTTCACCGGGGCTCTTATGTGAGCGTGTCTTCCACAGTGATACACACCTCACCAGGGCTCTTGTGCGCAGGTCCAGGGCATGCAGATCAGCTAGTTGAACTATTCATAAATGTTTTTCAAAATACAAAAAAAAAAATAATCACACCTGTGTCTAGTGAGGGGCGCTCTTATCATCGTACATCATGCTGCATCATCTCATACTGGCCAATCAGAATGCCTGTTGCCCGTTGCCACAAAGTTATGTCATATTTGGCGGACATTTGACCTTATTTCTCCTTTCATTGTCGATATGAGACGTGTGGGGACAAGATTACATACATTTTCCCTTCATTGTCAATGGCATTTAATGTTTGTGTTGCGGACATTTGACCTAATTTCCCCTTCCGTTGTCGTTGGCAAATATTAGATGTGTGGGGACAAGATGACATACATTTTCCTTTCATTGTCAATGGCATTTGATTTAATGTTTGTGTTGTGGCCATTTTGTGGGGACAAAACATGTATATAGGATGGGCTAGCGACCCTCAAAAAGGTAAAGTGTAGGGATAAGGGATGAAAATAGAGCCCCTAGTAGTAGAGAGAAATGGTGTCATCTCATAATGATTAGTGAGGAGGAAGATACGGTTGAAAATGGGTGACGTGGTCCTTTAATGAAACCCTCACTAATTACAGAAAAAGAGACTTTGCTGTTGTTTGTCAGGACTCTCATGCACCTGTGACCATTCTGGTGTGGTCTACCCTGTCAGGGGTTTTACCCCACCAGCAGCATTGGGCCCAGGGTCAGTGAATCACTCAAGCCTCTTCACCACGGCAAGGTCACAGCAAGAGAAGAGGATGTTGGCCCTTGCAAGGACTGTTTTTTCTTCAGCATTTTGTGTGTGTGGCTTTAAAAGTTTTTTGTCTACATAAGTTGGTCCTTACAAGGGCTTTTGGTTCTTTTTTAAAATTTCGTTCTTTTTTTTGTCGGTTTTTCTTCCACGTTAATCATTGCCAATTCCCCATTTCTACTGTGGCCCCTGTTACTGTCATTGTCAATCTGGGGAGGGTATAGTATAGTTTCCTCCAATACACATCACCAGACCCTTGTTTTCACATGTCAGTAAGGAGTTTCACCAGGAGACTGTCTCTTCTGAGACTGTATCTCATCGTCTCTGCTTCTTTTGTATCTTTCTCTTCCCAGTTCCCTGTCTTCGGTTCAAGGTTTCCTTATTGTTAAATCTTTAATATTTTACCAAGATAGACGATCCCACACCTCGCCACTAGTATGAAATGGCACACAAAAGGTCATAAGTGATCGCCTCTCCCCGACCCTATATCTCTCCCAACCATATTTGGTGAGCTCACCTGCTGTGGATGTTATGTGCCCCTGGTTTCCTCAAGGGGCAGGCACCCACATCACATAGACACAGGAAATCAATTGATATTTGGGGGGGTCTTGATCTCCATTGTGTACCGCGGTAGTCCGGTACATAAAGGCCATTTATACTCCCGTTCAGAATGGATGTGTACTGTACAGTATGTGCCCATATTTTCTGAACGGAATGCCTCCAAGTATAATTCAATTACAAAAACGGGTATTGCATATTACCGGGCATGCATTCCCGACTGGCATTGTTCCCAATGGGCATCAGCCTAGTAATAGTACTACTACTACTAATAATAATAATAATAGTAAACATACAGCCGAGAATTAGCAAAAAAAATAAAGAAACAAAAAACTAACTAACGAAACAATATAAAGAAACAAAACAATAAAGAAATAAAAAGGAAACAAGAGAAAAAAGTAGTAATCAAGACTCAGAGCTCTATCTATCCAAGGTGCTTGAAGGTGCTGTGTGCCAGGTTCCTTACCCCTAAGTTATACATAGCTATCTGTGCCAGTGACCTTAGCTTTGTATAACACTTAAGAGCTCTGACCTCAAGGAGGGCAGTCGTGAGGGGGTTCAGGATAACACTTGCTTGGCTTCCACTGAACACAGGTAGAGAAAGGGCTTGGGGGTTAACGTTTCTGGTATTATTTGCTAGGTTTTTCTCGTTTGGTGGTCGGAAGTGGCTATCTATAGCAACCTACTGCCAGTGGCCTTGTTGCTGCGGGGCCACTTTCCATGGGGCGGCTTGATGCATCTGGAACAGCCTGTGGTTGGGATGGCTGGTCACTGCATAGTGTGTCTATAGCTTCGCTCTCCCAGCAGCTCCAGCTCTGGCGTACCTGCCGGTTCCACCTGCCTCACTTAACACATGCCCTGTTAATATCCCGCTTCTTGCCAGCTTGCTAATACCTAGATTCAAGGTTTCTTTATTATTGTTAAATCGTAAGTTAAGAGTCAATTCCACCAATGGAATTGACTTATTGCAACAGCAATAAAAACCAAAGGAAATAAGGAAAAAGGAGAGAAAAGATAAAAAACAAAAAATAAAACAAAATAAAATAAAAAACAGTAGTACCAAACTATATATTCGATAAAACATATGCATATGTGTAATGACGTATACTTTCGATACTTTCCTGTGACCATGGCTTGCCATACATTGCTCTTCCCTCTACAATAGAACCGTTGCTCACCCACTCCTCTTTCCTGCCTGCTGCCCTGCCGTGCTCGCCCCCTTTTGAATAAATTACTTTGAACTGATTCTCCTTACCTCTGCATTTGCGTTCACCTTGTCTGCTTATGATTGTATCAGTTAGATTTTATGTGCATTATGATTTGTATGTTATGATTTTGTAGTTTTAGCCAACCATATAAATGTATTTATATATATAGTTTGGGGATTGAGGGCCCACCCTTATCTTATTTCTTGCACGTTGAGGCACAGCTCACCACGGATTGATTGACATTTCTATTGACAAAATGAATATACATTAAATGAACATAATCTATTTGTCCAAAGGACATATTGGTCCTCTGAATGGAATGGAAGGGAACGCTATGTGCATCTTGCTGAGAATGTTCTATACATCTGTCGACTCATAAATGCCATTTAAGCCAAAGTCAACTAATCGAAATGCTGTCAGTATCGATACTGAACTTACAGTTTGTCCGATATTGCTTGAGCTTGGCAGTGTCCTCATCGTGAGGAAGGATGTTTCTGACAAACACTGGAGCAGGGACGTGCAGGGTGTCTGCTTTTATCTCAGCAGGCTTCACCTCCTCCTGAACCTCGGGTTCAAGGCTGGCAGTCGTAGCCTTGTCAGAGTGTGTCTCGTCTACACTGAGACACACCTCACCGGGGCTCTTATGTGAGCGTGTGTCTTCCACAGTGATACACACCTCACCAGGGCTCTTGTGCGCAGGTGCAGGGCATTCAGATCTCTGTGCTGTTGACTTCACCGCCCCGTTGACAGTGGTTGCAGTGGCCTTCTCCGGGCGTGACGAGCTTGCCTTCATCTCCTCCACGTTGAGTAGCACCTCACCGCGTAACTTTATGGGCCTGTTGCTGAGGATGTTCTGTACAGGTGCGGCGTCATTAAATGCTACAAAGCCAAAGTTGGGGAGCTTTCCACCACACTTGATACTGAGCTTCATGACTGTCCCATACTGCTCAAAGAGCTCCTTGAGCTCGGCCTCATCCACTTCGTGAGGGATATTTCCCACAAACAGTTGGTGATTGTCGGGGTACTTCCACGCCTGTGAATCCCCCTTCCTGCCTTCCCTTCGTGACTTCATCACTCCACTGGCAGTCATTGTAGTCTTGTCTGAGCGTGCTGAGGTTGTCTTCATCTCCTCCACGTTGAGTTGCACCTCATCACGTAACTTTATGGGCCTGTGGCTGAGGATGTTCTGTACAGGTGCAGCGTCATTGAATGCTACAAAGCCAAAGTTAAGTTGCTTCCCACCGCCACACTTGATACTGAGCTTCACAACTGTCCCATACTGCTCAAAGAGCTCCTTGAGCTCGGCCTCATCCACGTCATGAGGGATCTTTCCCACAAACACTTGGTGGGTGTCGGGGTACTTGACTCCCCACACCGGTGTCTCCACCTTCTTTCCTTCCCTTCTTGACTTCACCGCTCCATTGGAAGTTGTTGCAGGTTTGTCAGAACGTGCCAAGCTTGCCTCCTCCACGTTGAGGAACACCTCACCACGTGCCTGCCAGCCGGAGCTCGCAGTCATTGGGGCTTTGTCTGAACGTGCCGGGCGCGTTGTCATCTCCTCCACGTTGAGACGCCAGTCACCGCTAAGCTTTATGGGCCTGTCGCTGAGGATGTTCTGTACAGGTTCTGAGTCATTAAACACCACAAAGCCAAAGTTAGAGAACTTACCACCATTCTTGATAATGAGCTTCAGTACTGTCCCATACTTCTCAAAGACCTCTTTGAGCTTGGCCTCTTCAACATCGTGAGGGATGTTTCCGACAAACAATTGGTGCGCATTAGGGTACCTGAGTCCCCGTACCTGTGCCTCCCCCTTCTTTCCTTGCCGAGGAATTTTCTTCTTTGTGACTGTTGCACATAATACTGGGCTGTTTTCCTCTGGAGCAGAGGGGGAACTTGTCTTCTCCATCACCATCATCGTGGTGAAAAATACAAGTTATAGGCCTATCTTAAGCGATATCTGAGCTGTATTCAACACTTCTTCACAGTTCTCTTCTGCTCTTTTCTGTTCCTTATTCTTCTCTTGTCTGCTGTTAGCATACTGACACCTGTCTGACTGTGATTTGTCTTTAAAAGGTCAAATTAATCAACACTGCAACGTCACCTTTACGTCACAAAGGGCAAAACCAGCTATACAAACGTTTGCCATGTGTGCTGGGCGAAGTACAACAATGTGCAAACACAGCAGCAAGATTTGTGAGTTGCTGTGATAGGAGAAGGATATCAAATGGAACACAACCACCCTAAAGACTAATTATTGTGTATATTCCTGCACTATACCTGCACCGAGTGACCTTGGTACATAGTATGTTTTCTCATGCCAATAAAGCCCTTTGAATTGAATTGAATTGTGTGTTCCGTTCCATACGACCGGGGTTTTCGTTTCTGTCTGTGCAGGTGTCTGTGCAGGTGTCCCCTCAAACTCACCGTTTGAGGGGTGTGGCACCAGCCTCCCTGATTGACCAACCACCATGGATTCACTGATTGGCTCAGCTTTGCATCACGTTTGCGCCGCTTATAAGTTGACACCTCTTGACGCTATTGTCTAGATGTAGGCCTACCTACCCTATGGGTATAACCAGACAGTCGCGTCAAGAGGTGTCAAGACGGCCCAGGCCGTAGCGTAACGGTCTGGGCACCGGACTGGTAATCCAGTCGCAGTGTGCCGCGGGTTCGACTCCCGGACCCGACACGGCCTTTACTGCATGTCATCCCCCCATCTCTCTCCCGTTTCCTGTCAGCCTACTGTCTGTCCCTTCAAAAATCAATAAAAGGCGTAAGCCGCAAAAAAATATCTTAAAAAAAAAAAAAAAAAAAAGAGGTGTCAAGACCAGGTGTCTCTTCCGAGTTTTTAAACAGCTGGTTGATGGAAACGATGCTAGTGTGCGGCTTCAACTTGTAGCGTGGGAAAAGCGTTTCGTTTTTTTGCCAACAATCCACCAGCTGTTTAAAAACCCGGAAGAGACGCCTGGTTGGCTGGTTCTCTTCCGACGCCTCTTGAGTCTTGACAGAAAGTTGGTTATACCCACTGAGGTCTGTGCACATGCATGGCTGAAGGAAGCTGCAGTGAATTAAAAGTGGTTTCTTATGTCTTTGCCTTATAGCTCTTATACCTGCCTTGCTTTGCCTTTACCACTGTTTGTACACACACACACACACACACACACACACACACACACACACACACACACACACACACACACACACACACACACACACACACACACACACACACACACACACACACACACACACACACACAAAATCTGGAGGTGCACCGTGCAATGCAGTCTTTTGTCCACAAGATGGTAATATTGAGTTTTAACGGTTTCCCTTTTGTCAACGGTTGCCTGAGCAGCAGCAGGTCTACAGACCGCGGAACCTACCAGGTGACCAGGATTCGTGGGTTGCGATTGGCTGAAGTTGAAATAAGGCGGAACCTGACCTCGAATGGCCCATTCACCAGCTCGGGCGACTCGATGACGCCATCCCACGAGCTTTCTGATTGGATAAACAGATATACAGGGTTGTTGTCAGATTGTATTTAATTTGTTACACAGTAATACACACACACACTGCCAATCTGCCATACATACAACCGCAGCTCCTCTTCAGTAATGATCAGTAATTAATTTACTTAATGTACAGGATTATTTTTGTTCTGTAGTTTGATACGGTACGGGTAATCAGGTAAATGCATGCATCCTCCATGTTTTGGTCATATTTTGTCACATTATACCTTATGGATAACTATTAAAACGACAACTGTTTATAGCCGCACAGTGACAGCACTGGACAGGCAACGATATGTAACGTTCATTTGTGTCAGACAGTCAGTCCAGTGTCATGTCATTGTCATCAATCTCATGACAAAAGAACAAACAACAAAACGCCTGTGGTCTCACAGTATGACAGTTCAGTATGACAATATGACAGCTCACAGTTTGTGAGCAACCAAGCTCCTATCCTCGGTCCCATGCTTACTCATTTTGTGAAGCTCGATCCATTGTCCTCTTTCCGTATAGTAATATATTTGGCAGGCAGGTATACAGTTTGTGTTGTTTTTACACAATGCAGGTTACATGAGTATAGTGCTACAGTAATACTAATTGTTCTACCTACTGTACACAACAGTTAAATGAACAGTAATAAACCGTTTTTTGACAGGTACAGAGTTTAATGTGTTTTTACAGCAGGTGTTTTTACAGCAGAGTTTAATATATATATATATATATATATATATATATATATATGCATGCTCTAAACGGTTTGTGATCAGTTTTGGAAATTAAAGTTGCAGCAGAGTTTAATGTGTTGTTATTTTTTGTTTGGCAGGTGCATCAATCAAAGATGAGTCGTTTCTTGAATGTCCTGCGGAGTTGGTTGGTGATGGTCTCTGTCATCGCAATGGGAAACACTGTGCAGAGTTTCAGAGACCACAGCTTCTTATCACAGAAACTGTACACTGGAACACCTGAGTTTGGTAAGCATCAATTAGGCTGGAATGGCAATACTATATTTACTATATACTATGTTTTGAATTTGAATCCTGAAAAGTACAAGTTTTGGACATATGAGGTTTCCACCTGACAGAGACGATATGTAAATTATCTGTAAAACTGAATTAAACATGTACTGTAACTATTACTATTATTACTGTCTGTTGTTACTTGAATGGACAGTAGTGAAGAGCTGCCTGCATTGTGACTTTTATTTGTTCCTCAGTAAATGGCCTCCAAGCGCGAACATTTGGAATCTGGACATTACTATCATCGATTATACGGTGTGCCTGTGCGATTGACATCCAGAATAGAACGTAAGACATTTCAAATAGAGGATCTTGATTTTGTTCTTATACGTTACTGGAAGTGATATAGCCTAACTACTGTACGTATACATTGTAGTAGTACAACAGTGTCACTTGCCAACAAGATCTAATCCCTTTTTAAGAGTAGCCAATTATGTATTACCTCTTTTTCTAGTCATCATGCCACACATGGTTGTTTTACCCTACTTGCTCAGCTGTCAGTGAGAAGCCCCTACCCAGAGGACATAGAGCCTCCATCCGATTCCACCCCCCATGTTCGTATTTATACGCCCAGCCAAATCAGATGGATGGTGGATTTGAACCCCTAGCCTGTGATGTAATCTTCAAGCTGACACCTGACAGCTTCAGTTCTTGTTGGCAAGTGACACCGTCGTATGATGGACTGTAAATTAAGCTTCAGGTTGCATTGTATGATTTGTATCATTACTTTTCCCTGCAGGCTGTATCATATTACCCTGTGGACCTTTGTGCTGGCTCTGGGACACTTCCTCTCCGAAGCCTTCATCTATAAAACTGCACCTCTAACTATTGGTGTAATGGCACCTCTCATTGTGGCAAGTGAGTAGTTCAACTCCTTACAGTGAGTGTGGGCATATTTAGTAACCCCACTATATTTGAAGATAATCATTTATCATTTATTGTGATATGCAGAGCAGTCCCTTTAAAATTGAGTTGTAGCCTGCAAAAGAAATTAAACTTTAACAATTAAAGGGGGTGTATAAGTGATTGTTTTGTTGGCAAACTTTGCTGCAGAGTGTTTGTTCAGTAACAGGGGATCTCTCTCCAGATCTTTAGTTAAAAGAAAATACATTTTCAGGTTGGGATACCAATTTTATCCAATCAATCAAAAGGGAGAACTAATACAGGATACCAGATAAACAAATGAAATTTTAAGTGTAACACTAAAACGGCATTAATGGTTTTTGTGGGGTTCTCTCTTGATATTATTAATATTATATCAGTATCCAGAGAGACATACTGTAGCAGAAGCTTATTGCGACAGCACACCGGGGAGCACTGGATTTATAACACAAGACCATACAAGAAGGTCATGGTCATTACAAATTGGAATGTGGCAGCAGCACAATATATATATTTCTTTTATCTTAATGTCATAATCGTTGGAGGCCAAAATCGATTAATCGGCTAGCCCTACATTTCACCCATTGCACACCTTCATATACGAGTGGCAGAGACAACCAAGCAAGAAACCAACCGACCTGCTCATGTCAGGAGCAGTTTTAGCAGAGTTCAGTGACTTTCTTAAGGACACTTCAACACGAGGAATGCTGATCGAACCGGGAATCTTCCAATTCCCAGGCAACCATTCTACCTGTACCTCCTGAGCCACTGCTGCCAGATAAGGAAGAAATGGGAGTATGGTCAAAGAATATGTTATAAAATAGGGGTTGGCAGTGCTGACTTGGGTTGGGGCAGGAAAAATAATTTAGTGTTGTTGGAATTGACCACGGTCAGATTCAGCCATAACGTTTGTCTTGTGTTTCTCCAGGTTTTTCCATCATGGGAATGCTGATTGGATACCAGTGTATTCCAGACACGCAGGAGGTGGTGGGTGCACGACAGAAGAAACGGAATTAAACCCAAACAGTCCAAACAAAGCTCTTGTTGCCGGCCTAATCCTACAACCTTACCAGACACACTTGTGAAGTAGTCTTGCTGCTTCTGGCCTTGAAGAACATGACATGCAGGTGTAATTTTGTGTCATATTGTGAAAACGTTTCATTGATTACATACCTGGACTGGATTGTACCCTACTGTACATTATAATATTTTTCTCTGTGTGTGTGTGTGTGTGTGTGTGTGTGTGTGTGTGTGGGGGGGGGGGGGGGGGGGGGGGGGGGATGTTATGCAGTCACCAGTCTTCAATGTTCTGATCTGTTCTGATGTGGTTCATGGTGTTTTTTAAATATTGAATACAGTATGTCAGTATCTGAAAATAAGTCTGAAAATCTAGAACACTTTCTCACACGTGTACGGTCGGTCAAGACCTAAGTACCTGCTTGAAGCAATCAGTCTCCCTGAGGTTACAGAGGCTGTGTACATACAGATTGCAGCTTCTTTCATTCTAAAATAAACTAAAAACAGTTGCTGGAATGGTACGGGTATACATATTGCCATGGAATGAGAACTTAACTGTATGTATCCAAGCCACATTGTTTTTATTAATACAACTTTGGAATTCAATAACCAGAGTATAAAGTTGTGTGCTGACTGATGGTATAAAATGATTAGAGAAAGCTACAGGAGAATGTTTATGTATTCATTTAATGAGACTAGCACATACATACTTCTCAGATTATTTGGCAAAAAGATGTACTATGTACTGTTTGTCAGTATGACAAGTAGTTAAAAAATTAAATCACCATTTCTTCATTTGTTCTACAAAACACTGGGGTGAAAAACTTTTCATGATTATAAGCCCGGAGAAATCCCAAACTCCTGTATCATAGCAAAGGTTTTGGCAGAAAAATATTAATACCGGTACTGTAATGTCAAACAGCATGGCTTTCTCTCAGTTAGCGACAACAATTTGATACCAGTGCCACCCATTTATAAAACATTATACTACTCTGCCACCAACATGTGGAATACCCCGTCACCATCCCTTAAAAAATGTGGATCATTGATCAAAACAGGCCTGAAAATCCATCTATCAGGAGTCCACAAGGGGAGATAAACTCAATCTTCCCATAGAAAGGATTTGACATTCACTGCAGACATGTTTCCCTTTCTCCTTTGTACATTTATGTCTTATATTTGTTGACATGTATTAGTGTTATTTTAATGCTAGGTTGATGAATTGAATACATACTGTAGGACTAGAGATGTCCCGATACTGTATCGGTATCGGGAAAAGTATCGGATTGGCCCTTATTTGTCATATCGGGTCATATCGGTATCGGTGAATATGCCAGTCTAACCACAGGCAGGTAAATAAAATGTTGGAATTTGAAATGGTTGGAATAACATGTTCCTTCCACACGCTACGTCCAACCAGGGAAACTCCCCCTGTCAGGTGTAAAGGAGCAACTTGGACACTCGGGCATGAAGGAAGCGTGAGTTCAAGTCCGTTGCTCTCCCCTTGTCCCCCATATATGGGGGACTAGGTTGGCGGAGGGTGTGTAGAGCCCAGAATCACATTAGATAATTGACACAGGGGTGAAAAATGGGTTACAAAATCGTGGGATAAAAATTATTAAAAGAAATGTTGGAATTTGCTTTGGAGTTGCCTAAACTGCAAGTGCACATTTGAGTGAGCTGTAAACACAATAGGTTTGAGTCTGCTATAAACAACACGAGATATAGCTATAAACACAACATGAGATCACAACACTCTGTATCGGTATCGGCCAACACAGAAATTGAGGTATCGGGATCGGATCGGAAGTGAAATCCCTATGTAGGACCACAATGGAAACAAGTCCCAAGTTATCCTTTTAGCCTCAATGTCTGACTGTACCTTGTGCTGTTTACATTTCTGACTTAATCAATCACAGGCTTGCTAAAACCTATATATTTTTTTAATCTATAAAATCAATGTTTCAGAATAGTCACTGGAAAATACAAGCATGTATATCAAGTGTAAGATGTAGATAACACACGGCACTATAGGAGATTCTTCGTATATCCAGCTTTAGCACTTTAGTATTAACTACATTTGTCAAACAAATGTACAAGTTAAGAGTGTCATTCACAGAAAAAACAATACAATACTATTTCCTCATGCAAAATAACAAGTGAAGCATGACTTGTCTTCTGTCTCATCAGCGGTTTTGACTTAAAATGTATAAGTAACTCATTCAAAACACTAGTTTACCATGTTGATCCGTAGATACACAGTATCACCATGTGAAATTGTTTAAATCTACACAGCACAATCTAAGTTAAATGTTAATTTAACAGAATGCTGTTTGTTTGTTTTGTATACTAGTCAAAGTAACATTCAGTACCCAGCTGACCTGAGAATGATGAGTTACAATTTATTGGGATAAAACAATGACTATTCAGACTAAGATGCACAGCATCAACTATATTCATGGTAAATTGCAGTACTCAGATGTAGTCTCTCCTTGTAATCCAGTATGGCAGTCAGTGGCAAGATACAGTTAAAAGGTAGGGAGTGATATCTTTTGGTTAAAACAAAACGGGTTTTGTTAAATGGTTGAAGCACTATATTTGTCTGATGTACAGTATACATGTTTTGGCCAATCTTATGCTTCAGAAGAGGATTTTTACTGTAGTCAAGTGGGCAAAAACACTGGTATTGCTTAAAAGACTTAAGCAACTTCACTTGAGACAAAATGCCATTGCAGGAAAAAAGAAATCACAGAATCCTTAGTCTGCATTTAACATACACATTCTAAAAATAGAACACCTACACGAATACCTTCAGCAATGTAAAGTTTGATTTCAATCATACAATATTGGTCAATGAGGAAAACAACAATCAGATTAAATATTAGGTTGCAAAGAATGTCATTAACGTTAATCAGAGGGACGGTTAAAGCTACGGAAACATTAAAATATATTAAAGTATGCAATATCGGTTGGCATAACTACAGTAATATTCGCTCTGCAATGACAGTCGACATCATCAGGCAATCAATGGATCATCTTCAGCTGAATGATTTCCTGTATAGTTTCTCACTGAGTTAAAGTCTTCGAAGTTCCAAATGACGGTTTTTCATGGCTGACATGATTGTGCAACCTCTGGAGTTCAAGCCGGAGCAGTTCGTAGTACCGTACATCATAATGTACAGTACATTGTATGTAGGCCTATTGAGCCTTCCTAGAGCGTCCATTTGTGCAAGCCCATTCAGGATACCGATGTGTCGGCAAAGATGCAAAGAACTGTTGCACCAACAGTTAACCAAACTAATCTACGATTAAAAAAAATAAAAAATGCTTCGCAATTATTTGATGAATCAAAAACGTTATTGATAGAATAATCACAAAGATAGTTGTAGGCCTACATGTGTGCTGTACCGTAAGAAGTACAGTACTTATGTAATGTCTCACTGTATTATCGTCAGTGTGTGATGATCCGGTTGGACCACACATTCCTTATAACTTGACCTCTTTCAGGATCACGGGTAGACAGTTGCCTCCGTCCAGACGAGACGCCTCTCTCTGCAACAAACAAAACAAAAATCAGGGTCCACATTTCTAGCCCTGTGTTGGTATTCAAAAAGCACAACAGGCCATCATTACTGTTAACCGGACATCCTGAACATTCATTAGGACATACAGTACCTGGAGAAATGCAATCTCATGCGATGAACGTATCTCACATCAAATCAATGTATGAGCAGGGTTTGATTTGTATACATATACACATACACACACACACACACACACACACACACACACTTATATAAACACTGTTACAAATGAACCCTCTTGAATATTAAAATCAATAGCCACTCATGAAAACAGTTTTATCTTGATATGGATTTAAAGGAGCATTCAGTGATTTGGGTGATTTGAAGAAAAAAAACAGTCCGCCCCGGTAACAAGATGTGCACATGCACGCACTACAGTGGGGGGGGGGGACACGCGACATGCCAACAGCACGCACAACAAGGCCCGCCCCACTCTATCGTGATTACCTTATATGGTCAGCAAACTCTATAGTAGGGAGGATTATCACAACAAAACAAAAAAATAAGTGATATTTGAATTGAATGAAATCACTGAATACACCTTTAAGGAATAATACAGATGTGGAACATTTATAACATCATTATGAAACTCTGCAAAGACTTACATTTCAAAACTGGTGACTGGTACTATTAAGACATTTCTATCAAGCTATACAATTATCTTCAGTTGATTTACACAGACAATCTATATAGCCATTTATTTTTTGGCCTGCAATTAGAAATACGTGCCGTTGTTTTTATTTTATTTTAATCCCACGATTTTGCAACCCATTTCTTCACCCAGTGTCAATTATCTACTCCTGGGCACTACACTTCCTCTGCCAACCTGGGGGGGCAGCGGACTGGCCTCATGCTTCATTCTATGCATGAGGAGTCCAAGCTGCTTCTTTTCACCTGACGCGTGGAAGGAAAACGTTATTCCGACCAGTTCCTTTCACCTCCATCAGGCGCCCCGGCTGGCCAGAGGGAGGTAGTTTAGAGACCAGGATTACTGCATGTTTTTTGTAAGGGTACCTACCCTAGGGGACACGGGGAGAACATGCAAACTCCACACAGAAAGGCCCTTTCGCCAACCCCGCCTCGGTTATGGGCACTGATGACACGGAGGAGAGAACACGCCCCGAGCGCCCACAACGTCCCCCAGTGGGAATCGAAGGGGACATCAAATCACATCAAAACAGTGTGCCGTTGTTTTGACGTGTTAAATTAATTGGAGATCACTACATTGTAGGAGTAAATTAAAAGTAAAAACCTAACAAACAGCATTTACACAATTAGACACAATTCCAAAGGTGCATTTCTGTTTTGAATGAACGTCACCCTTATGACCGACCATAATTAATGTATACAAAATATTGTATTGTTCATGGTTGTGACATTTTATTTGTGTTCGTGTTCATACCTTTGACATAGGTGTGTGTTTTGGTTTTAGTGGGGGTTGTGCGGTTAATGTCAAGACTGCCGCTGCCAGATGGATGACGTGGCCCCGTAATCTTGCACTGATGACAGGGAGCCTGTAGGCTGGAATGATAGCTTGGGTGTCACGTAGGGGTCCAGGGGACCATCTCTTCTTCTTATTGTCCACTATTACTGTAGTCCGACTGCCTACACTATGAACGTGCAAGCTGTCATACTCGGACAAATAGCCGATCTACAAGCTCACAACGCGTCGCATCATGACACGTGAGCTTTTAAATGTGCTATTTTCGCTAATTTCTCTCTTTTTCCAGTTATGACATGCCCAAAATAGGGATGCCAGGATTAATGTGGTTAAAAATGGTTCTTTAACTGAAAATTATTATTATTAAAACATTTACAGCATATCTTAACTATTAATTATTCAAGCTAAAATATCTAATTGCCAATAGTTTTATGTTGAAATAAAGCAGAATTGAATGTGCTTGTGTTTGAATTCTGTAGTTTTGCAGTGTTATTGGAAGCAACCATAGCATTTCTTTATAATATTATAAGCATAGAAATGAGGAGGAAAGACAGTATAGAGTATTGACAAACAGTTTTAGAAGAAAAGGTAAAGGCTTGCCATCACAGCATAAGCATATATAAATCTGTTAGAAAGTAACATTTGGAAGATGTCCACTGAGTTCTGCTTTTATGTATCTTAAATAATTATGACCAAAATGTTTTCCATAAACAGGACTACATTTTAACTTTCTGCATAAGTGCAGTGCTATTTCAACTCAGCATTTTATTATTTTGTGTTCTTGTATATCTTGTTTTAATGATTGTGAACTACAGTGTTTTGTTATTGATTTAGATTATCATGACATCTGTTCGACAGCTGTGAACAGTGGCCATGATAATAAAGAATGAGACCTTTTGCAAGCCAAATATTTTCAAGACATGCGGCAGTGCACAGCGATTTGTAGAGCTTTCAGCGTGTGTAGAGTAATGCTTTCAGCAGACAGAGTTTGGGGGATGCAGTGCGTTTAGTGAATAAAGAGAGAACAGTGATGCCAGTATGACCCTTGTATTCACTATTCATGCTTGGAGCAGAGCAGAGCAATGTGAGGACTGCAGAGGAACAGGCAGCAGAACCCATGGAGAATGCACAGCCCCATGCCAGCCATGGAAACCAACACGTTCCCTTTCCGCGGAACAAGCAGCAACCACCTCCTTCTTTGCAGAAGCCATTCAGAAGTCCGATAAACTTACGCTCCCTGCTCGCGCCGCAGCCAGCTGGTTGGCCTTTTGCCGTCGAAGGTCTGACTTGATGAGTCCTGCAATAAGCGCATAGAAGGAAGGATGAATATCATAATATGAGTGAAGGCTCAGGGCACTTGCCTGGTGAAATGAGTAGATGCAGTCAGACAATATGCAACATTGGAAAGAACGAGCAACAAAATGTTGGAAGAAAATGTAAATTGTTTCGTTAACCACTTAAACCCAACGCCAGATTCCCTCTCATGTTTTCGCTCTACACTAAACATCTTAATAGCCGATCGTGTTCGCAGCGATGCTAGGGTTCCTGTGGTTAAAAGATAAAGCAGTGATACTCTGTTCAGACACTAGGGGTCATACTCATTGCATTAATGATCTGACTAACTGAGTGTGGATTGTGGAACTAAGTATGGGACTATGATGGACCAACATGGTACAATTATGAACCACAGTTTTTTGCAAGCTATGTTATTTTACTGCTTAAAAATCCCATGAGCTTATATGAGTCCAATGTTCAGTGAAGTGATGTTGTGTTCATAGTGTTATCTGAGGTCAGGCATAAACTAGAGGGGGAGTCAGGTTTGAACCTATACATAGTTGACTGGAGTGCCACAGGGGTCTATCCTAGGTACGCTCCCTTTTCCCCCCTCTACACCAAACCTCTTCGCTGAAAATAGCAGATCTTAAAGCTCATGACGCTTTAGCTCATACATCTACTATTTTCACTTAATGTTCACACCAGAATAGGGATGGTGGGGTTCATGTGAAGACATGTGAATCCCTTGACTCCTTCAAAACCGCTCTCAAAGGGCACCTACGGACGGCTGCAATTCGAAACTGGCCCCTGGGAAATCTAACCCCCCCCCCCCCCCCCACGTCTCTAATTGTTTTGATGAATTGAACATGGTGGACCCTCTTGTAAACAAGTGTAATGCTTAATTGGGTCGTCCACTCACAGTTAACAGTCTTTGTATTGAGTTTGTGCTTGAAATGTACTGTAATTCTGCAAACTGTTATTAAATATTTAAATCAATCAATGTGGTTAAACTAATAGCGAGGAGCTAAATACATTACCTGTCATTACGGTTCCTATGAGCAGGAAGATGCACAGGAAGATGTTGCCGGCTAATGTGCCCCATGCATCTATGATCTTCCCTTGGGAGATGGTGAAAATGATTCCAAAAATCTGGAATGAGATTCGAGAAATGTTGATAGCAGTGTCATCCTTTATTCCATATGTTTACCCCAACACCCTACACTACAGAGTCCACAGTTGCATCACAAATTAGAAAATGCCTCTGCCAAGGTATCAATGTCTATAAAGTATTGCGGTGCTTCCAGCACTACGTTTTGGTCAATGACCTGTAAGGCCATGATGCATGTGACCAGGTAATCACTTCATCCCGGGCTCATGATACACCAACCTTTTTTCAAAATACTGTGGCATGTTCATCCGTTCAGAAGTTACAGTATAAGCACTGTATACAATGGCCAATCACAGTGAAGCATTTAGTTCTTCCATGGCCCATTACAAACTATTCATCACGTTTTGTGCAAATCCATTCAGAACTGCTCGAGATATCCAGCAGATATCAGTTAGACAGACAGACACAGACAGACAAGCTTCAGTTGTCACCATGTCTACTGACCTGTGCTGAACAGTTGAGCAACCCTGACGAGGTGCCCTCAGATTCAGGGTACGTGAGCTCCACTGCAAACTCAAAGCCCAGAGGCAGGTATCCTGTCATGAAAAACCTGTAGACAGAACAAGAGGATCAAAGTAAAGCTTAACCACTTAAAATCCAGTTTATTTGACAGGTTCCCCCTGGACTCCTTTTCTTCCTCTACACCAAATCTCAAGCTCACAACGCATGGCGACACAATGCTATTTTTGCCAAATGTTCTACCCAGAATAGGGACGCCTAAACAAGTAATTGGTAAGACATTGTTGAGGAGTTATTATACTGTTAGTATAATAAATGTTCTCTTGGTATTCTAACAAAGATACTGCTATGGAAACCATAATGGCATAACCAGCTTACTATAAATACAAATAATTGTGGGGATAAAGGCCCTGGACTGGGGAGTCAGAGGAGTATTATTCTGCCCTGTACAAAGCTGAGAATCAAGCAGAGAAACAAAGGCTTAACCTCGATAGCCATGCAGGACAGGAAAGGTTTTCGCGGTCAGTAGAACACTCAGTGTTGAGACATAACATAACAAAGTTTATATGACCTCAGACCTTTGACTTTAAGCCTTATCTTCAGACATTACTTATCACAGTATACTACAGATTTTTGGTCTGTGGGTGTCTAGACAGTAAACGGTAAAATGAGGACCATCATGACCATTCCTTGTTTAATGCACAGTAAACATACCCTAAAACTCCTGAGGTCACAAACACTATCCAAAGATGGCCCAGGTTGAGGGTGAAGGCGTAGACCACCATTCCAACCAGGGAGAGGAGATACACCACAAGGGTGGTCTGCCTGAGGAGAGACAATAAGAAAATCAGTCAATAGATTGTCGACCATTCTATTTAGCTCACATCAGCGGGATTTCACACTCTGACTCCTTCCTAGGGTGTACTGTACGCCGTTACACAGAGAGGCGATTATAATTCCGAATCAGCTTAGACATGTAGTTTAATCTGATTTGGCTTTCCATTTACATTTAAGAAACAAAAGTCCTAAGACCATACTTACTGTAAGCTTTCTACAATGAATGCCAGTGTTGAACATTTTTCAATAAGAAAATGCTGGACTGTACACAGTATAAAGTAGAACAGCAGTACAACAATGTAATTATAAATTGTAGTACTGTATATACATGCAGTAGTTATCCCTCCAAAGGACTTGGCTATGACTATCAACAGCCTTATAATAACTGCAAAAGAACAATCATATTGTTCCCAAAAGACCCTTTGTCATAACGCAGGCAGTTTCTACACAAACAAGCTTACTCTGGTGAAGCGCTCTCTTGTACAACCACGCGTAAATTATTTCTCCAAAATGTTTTTGTTAATATAACACAATCCTTTGCCTGTCGCCCGTCCTGGACAACGGAGATGTGAGTGTCAACAATGGAAATTTAGGGAAGCTAATGGCATGTTAAGAATTTGAGGACTGTTTTGTTTTTCCCCACCTTTGTTATAATATTTGACCATAGGTTTAACCAGGGCCTCCCATTGAATAAACTATTCATTAATATGAATGACTATCCATTCAAGAGAAGTGGTTACTTTGCAATGCAGAGCACAGGCTTAATATATTTGAATTATTGGATCAATTAACAAATAATAGAAAGGCTGTAGCTTTGTGTGATGCAGCCACTATTCAAGTTCTACTATTACTTGTCTCCACGATTAATGAAGAGAGAAAGGCTGTCAGCTCAGATATGTGAAGAGGCAGATCAAACACACAACTCTGCACAGCTGAAATCTCAACTGTGCGCCACTGCCAACAAAAGCCAACGTTGGCTTGCTTTGTGATAGATACCGATTTAGAAACAAGGAGGCCTTCCTATAGTACAAAGCTATGGCTGTTGTATACTCCTTTACATGTGGTTAAACTGAGTTTGAAGTCTGAGAACCTTTATGATGGAGAGCATCCCCTATTATGCAGTCACATCGTGTTTCCCGTTTTTTTTGTCTGAAGGGCATGAGGCCACAGCAGAGAGGGAAGAAAATAAATAACAATCAGGAAGAATTGGTGAAAAGGATCCCATGGACATTGACTGGCATATGCAAGGCTTTAGGGTATTAACAGAGGAGATGATACATACATGCTTATTCATTTGTTGACGAAGGCCTGTGGCACCAGTGACTAAAGTAAAGTTCCAAGAAACAGGACGCCAATTTAAAAGAACATTCATTTCCCGGGGACAAATAAAAGGCCTATGACGACTAACCTATTGGTTAGTCGTCATGACCATATGATATAATGAAAACATGCTCCCTATTCTGCTCATCAGAATGGAAGGGAAAATGTATTAGGGAAAAAAAGGTTGTGGCTACTGAATCATCTCGAATACTAAATTGCATCTATCCACTAAAAAAGTGGATCTTTATTGATCAGGTCTCGCAGCAGTAACAGCAGTAGTGAAACACAGGATACACATAGGAATAGAGTGACAGACATCAATTCATTTCCATAAACAACTGCAAATCATTTACAACTCCTGTCCCCCAGGACTCTTTGCTTGGGCCCTCCTAACAAGATGCCCGGCTACTCACCAGAACCTGTTCTAGAGCAGCAGTTCTCAACCTTTTCAGGCAGCGACCCCGCCGACCCCTCAAAAATCATATTTGAACTGGGGACCCCCCATCCTGACAAGTACTTGTCAGGAGTTGAGGCATTACATTTTGTTTGATTCGTTTTCCACATTTTTCCACATTCATTTTCCCATAAATTGCGGACCCCTGCAACAAGGCCCTCAATTACCCATCCCCAGCTACCTCTCTGACCTCCTCCACCATCATGCCCCCCTCCCGTTGTTCCCGTTGTTCCCACCTCCTGGTGGTCCCCAGGACAAAGTGCCAAACCTGGGGTGACGGGGCCTTTTCAGTTGCCCCCCACCCCCTTACCTCCCCTCTGGAGCTCACTCCCAACTCACATCAAAGCTTGTTTCTAGTAGTTGTAGGTCTATTATATTAGGTTCAGATTAAAGATCAAACTAAAATCAAGT
The DNA here is from genome assembly GCF_964188405.1 of Protomyctophum parallelum. NCBI lineage: Eukaryota > Metazoa > Chordata > Actinopteri > Myctophiformes > Myctophidae > Protomyctophum > Protomyctophum parallelum. Next base: position 11,590,677 of record NC_139718.1, read on the forward strand.
AATGTAGCTTACTTGTATGTTTTGGTCTTATCCAGCCAGATGCCACATATGAGGGAGCCGACCATGCCAGCAATGACAATAGTCAGACCAATTCTTCCAGCATTCACCTCTTCACCCTGGGACAAGATCATCAAGATATTTGCCATTAAAAGACATTTCGAAAACTCTTTTTGCAATGGTGCTATAGTCCAAATTTAGACAATATGACATCACATAACAGTTATGTTATCTGAGATGGACTGGGTTGAGAAAGAAAGAAAGAAAGAAAGAAAGAAAGAAAGAAAGAAAGAAAGAAAGAAAGAAAGAAAGAAAGAAAGAAAGAAAGAAAGAAAGAAAGAAAGAAAGAAAGGTCTCGCAGCAAGGAAGGAAGGAAGGAAAGAAAGAAAGAAAGAAATGATGGAAGGAAGGAAGGAAGGAAGGAAGGAAGGAAGGAAGGAAGGATTGATGTGGGTGGAGGTTACAGAACATACAGGGTAGTGTTCAATGATCATCCGGTTCAACAGAGTGGAAACAGCATAGAAACATCCAACGTTGAGCCCTGCAAAGAACAGAGAGAAAACCAGAAGTTTACATCTCCAGAACTTGGGTGATGCAGTAGTAAAGTACCTGCCCACCACTGCAGAGTGTAGGGTTTTATTGGTCGTGGAGGGAAGCCATTATACATTTAATTTGTCACTGCATGTACCCACCATAGCTGTTAATTGGGGAAAAACAAATAACTGCTCCGGAAAGCTGCAGCATTTTGTCTTCTCCTGGATATGTTTTATGAAGTGAAACTTCTGTTGCCATCACCGCGGCATTACATTTTAACCCAGTAAGACCTGTGGCCGATTCTGTGAGCTTGTAGATCTGCTATTTTTGAATAGCCAATGCTAAAATCTAAAAACTTCCCAGTTTAAATGGATTAAGCGCAATACGACTAATTGTTCTCCCTTTTCAATTTCTTCCTCTTCTTTATTTATGTTTAACCTTATTTTGCCTTGTTATTTGTGACTGTTTAAGACATTTACATTTAGCTCCTTGAGTATTTGCATGTTGTTGTAAGCTGCAAGTTTACAGTGATTGATAAAGATTCTAACTAGTGATTCACAATTTTGCTTATCTGCATCAATAATGAAACATCCACTTTACAGTGCTGCAGTTATGATGTCAGGTGATATGACCCATGAGTCATGTTAATATAATGATGTCATCATCGTCTGTCAGCAGGTTAACTGACAGACGATTCCAGATCACCAGATCTGTTTTTACTCCATATAAACTTTCACCTCTATAAAAACGGTTGTACTGTATCTGCAATGCAATGTTAAAATTATGGTTATTGGAAGTGCTATTGAGACCGGGAGAGAAGAGAAAAAGTGAATGTGCTTAAAATATTTCAAATAAATATCTTAATATACTTTTCATTTAATTGCCTAGAGCTTTAAATAACAGTCTCTCATAGCCTAGTCGTAGGACACCTGTTTCTGCTCATCTGACATGACACTTTATGGCACTTGGCACTCACATGGTCTTACAGTATACGCCTCACTGGCCTAAACACACAAGGGTCCCTGACTCCCTGTTACATGGTGTATATTCTTCTGATTGGAATGGATTAGTATCTTTGAACTGTTATTTGTATGTTTGGTAAGGAATTGAGGAAATTGTGTTGAAGATATTGATTATTTTTTTTAAATATATTTGAAACATTTTAATGTATGGGGTCCCTGGCACATGGGTGCAAATACATGAATTTGGGGGGGGGTCCTTGACATGAACAAGTTTGAGTTTACTTAGTTGTGAGTCACTGACCATCTTGATTCTAAGCTGAGAGACCCACCATAGCTGACCACCAGCAACATGAAGGGCTTGTTGCGCAGCAGTCTCATGATGGAGGCCATGTAGGAATAGTCATCTGGGGTGATGCATCGAGCCTGGGCCTGGGCTTGAGTTGGAGGAATTTCTGGCCTGTCCTGGAACACTGGTGGACACATACATACATAATAATGACTCTAAAGCACTTTGAGGTTTCTTAAAAGCTCCATAGAAATACAATGCGTTAAAACACACAAATTAAACATGTAGAGAAGAAACACATTTGAGCAGATAAGATAAGAAGCATCATTCAATGGATCGATAGATAATTTCAAGCATCCATTGTGAAATTGTTTCAACCCGTTTAGCTGTGTGTTCAACGATTACAACGAATGACACACTAAACTAAGTCACCTCTCAATGTCAAATAAAGTTCATCCAGATAGCTGAACTTTTCTATTTGTGCCTTCTGTTTTGCCTGTTAAATATCCCCAATAAACAGTTTTTTTGCCGTTTGTCATCTCAGATGGCCTTTACCATGATTTTCCACACAGTTATTTGAACCTTCAGGTTCAGGTTCAGGTTTATTTATGTGTATAGATACAGAGTATAAATACAATGAAATTTATTTTGCTCAGAGCACTCTGTCTTACATACACAGGACATAAACAAACATCTATAGTGCAAGAAAAAGACAAAAAAACTGGAAAGTGAAGTGACAAAAGAGTGCAATACAGTTCAAGGTCAACTGTTCAGCAGCCTGACTGCCTGAGGGTAGAAACTGTTACTGAGACGGGTGGTACGAGATTTGATGCTCTGGTAGCGTTTTTTGGAAAGGAGTAGTTTGAACAGGGTATTTGCGGGATGGCTGGTGTCTTCCATGATGTTGTGGGCTTTTTTCATACGAGTGGTGTAGATGTTATGGAGACTGGGTAATTCTGTGCTGCCGATGATTTTAGCTGCCGTTTTAACGGTCCTCTGCAACCTGTTGCAGTCCTGAGCGGTCGTGTTACCGTACCACACTGTGATACAGCCAATTAAGACACTTTCAATTATACAGCGATAAAAGTTCACTAGTCCTTTGGTACTTTTGTGCCGAATATTTTAAGGCGCCTCAGAAAGTACAGTCGCTGCTGCGCCTTCTTGAGGATGTACTCGTTGTTGAGTGACCATGTGAATGTGTCTGTGATGTGTATGCCCAGGAATTTAAAGTTATCAACTATGTCGACAGATGACCCTTTGATGGAAATGGGGGTGTGGATACCTTTGGACTTCCCAAAGCAAATGAGGAAATGTACTGATAACTGATAATATCTGAGGAAAGCAAACGGACACGTCAGCTGGCTTACAGTGACAGTGAAAGCCTAGTAGTGGAGAGATCCACTATCCAACATCTGTCAATCAATCGTCTGTTCCTGTTGCTGAAATACTTTCACACTGCGAGGTGATTGCAGAGTGCGTCCGTGCATGTGTGAGTGAGTGTGCAGCATGAGCTAAATAGCAAGGCATGTTTAGGCAGAGTAGGGAGATAAGATACACTCTGTAAGACGTGGCACTTACTGGTGATGTCACTATTGGTTTTATGTTTTTTTTTTTAATGTGTGTGTTGTGTGTTTTGTTTATACCCACTCTGAACAGCTGAGCTTGTGGGTTACCAAAATGTTCTGTCCTGTCATGTGTACTGAGCACTTGATATGCAACACTATGCGCCACCAGAATCAACAATTAAAATTCAGTGGAGAACATAAGTGTTTTTGTTCTGGATTTCTTGCACAAGCCCTGGATCCTGTGGAATCCTACTGTATGTGTGGCTGTGCTGGCCTAGTAAATAAATTGTCCTTAAACATTGAGTGATTTAAAGACAATCACCAATATTTCAAAGTTAAGAAATCTGACAATTGGTGTGTTCAGCTTCCTTAGTTCCAGTTAGAAGTCTAGCAGAGCAGCTGCTTTCTGAATGAGTGGTAGCAGTCTCATAGCTTTTGGGTGAGACCTGAGAATATCATTATCATAGGCTAACCTACTTTAGATTAAAGTCTAAATTCTAAATCTTGTTTGAACATGAACATGATAGATTTGAGTCCATCTTCCTTTTAGGTTGTCTTCCTCTAGGCTGTTTTCCATGTGTTCTCTATTTGGACTGTAGGAGTGGTCGACGCTTAAATGTTTTGTTTTTATCTGCATCCATAGACCTTGTCAGTGGAATTGCGTTGCTAGGGAACAGCTTGGGTCCAAGATTATGTCTTGTCAGCTACTGACGTTAACAAGCACTGCAACAGGAAATAATCATTGTCAAGTGTGAAAGGGTCCAATAAAAGTAGTTAGCTTAGAGTGCACTTTGTATGGTAAATAGTTGTTGTAATTCTTAAGTTGAATTGGTGGACATTGTAAACAAAGTGGAAATGCAAATTTGTAACTGAAGACTGAAGAACAGGAGGAATTATACAAAGTAGGGTGACATTGATGACATCACTATGAGGCCAAAATCAGTCAAGCTGTTCCTAAGAGCAATTTCCATTAAAACACCCATATGATATGAAAGACTGATTGTTTATTTGTGGGGAGAGAAAACGCATATGGGAGCCCCAAAAACACAAAAGAAATTGAAAAAGTTGAATTTTATGTTATAGGTCCTTTACTGGGCGGGAACCCCTTTTGGTGTTTTACCCCCTCAGGCCGGGAACCCATTTTTGGGTTCTGTACTTCTGTACAGTATGTACAGTATTCAAAAATTACAAAAAATTGATGCTGCTATATATATATTTGAAGTTTTTCAGAAAACTTAGGTCAGGCTTTAGAAGGCGTTTTTTTTTAATCGGCCTTAGGCCTAAATGGGTTAAGTGTCAAAACTTAGTGCGAGAAAACATGCAACATCCATTCCCTCCCAGTTCCAGCTGGCAGCGATGCCAGTATACGCACTGGCCGGACTGAGGATCCAGACTCATTGAGTTGAGGGTGAAAATACAGTGAGACGTGCCAAGGCACCCTGGCAAAATACTACAACGTCAACACTTTTTTCAGTTGAAAGTCATCGCTGTCCGGTCAGAAAATGTGTACCTACAGATTTGATCTTTTCATATTTATTCATATTAAATATTATTTTATACTTTGTTGTATGACAGTGTATGAGTACATGTGAACTCTGCCATTTGTGCTATTTTTGAACAATGTTATGATGATGCCTAAAAAAGTGGTTAAGTCTGTCTGAGTTTTATAAATATTGAATCAATGAAAAGTATTAACAAGAACTTGTGGCTAATTAATAACCACGTTGATTCATTCGAATACAGATTATTTTTTCCATTTTCCTGAAAAGTAATGGTTTTGTACATATAGTAAAACGTTTCCACTCGACAGCAATAAAATGTGTTTTTTTCTTTGTCTGCGACATAAATTAGCCTTAAAAGACAGCTGGTTTCACCCACGTCTATTTTGCGTCCGAGCATAGACACGGTAACGCCCCGCCTGCCTCTCTCCGATTGGCCTACCAACACTGCTCGTCTTGACTGTCCACTGAGGTGGATATAGCTATGCTGGATAGTCTGATGTGAGGTTACTCCGTGGTGGCGTTACCATGTCTATGCTCAGACGCAAAATAGAATACGCGTTTCACCCCACACACTTGAGGAGATCTGGCAGTAAACACAAGAGGTCATCATTTAATTGTCAAAGTATTTGTATACTATGTGCAGTGACAATAAATTGAATCTAATCTAATCAGCCTGTCCCAACATTTTGAACATGATATCTAAGGAACGCCTTGAGGGAATTGCATGACATTTAGGACAAATGTTAACTGATTAGAAGTAGGCGGTCAAAACCCGGTCACAGTCAATGTGACCTCACAAAATACATTAATTAAATTCGGGAATCAGCATAGACAGATATAAACTGCAACTGGTTGGCAGAGGCATACAACATCGATAAACGTCATTATTGCTTTATGACATAATCTCAATCATGTGTTCATGTCTGCCCCACCAGCCTTCCATTACTACAAAGGGACACACCAGGGCTTCATAGACAGAACTTCTGGAGGAAGCATTAGATGTGAGGCTTCCCCATGCCAAAAATCACTGACAGTGACTTTTCAGCTGAATGAGGAAGTCAAAGGAGTATTTGACGGAGCCTAAGGGTTAGATGATTTAATAAAACACGTCATGTCACTCTTTTGTTCCTGCTTCCACTTTGCATCACATCTGAAGAGATCTCATCACAAAAGGCAACCCATTACAACAATTACTGCGGCTGCTCATCTAGTGGAAACTGAGTCCCAGTGGAGAGCACATCTCACCATGAACGACGACTCTGGGAGGACTGACTTCTCCACTAACACTGCCTGAGGAGTGGAGGTTAGCTTAGCAACTAAACCATTCCAAGAAGAAGAAAGGAGTTCATAGTTGCAAAATTATGAACCAAAATGAATGCACACAGCCACCCATTGAGCCCTCGCTGGTCCTGAATAGAAACATGAAAATGCCAACACAAATCTTATTTTGGCATAACGGTAATGGACAGCGGCAGCACAGACTTTTTCACAGCCAATGCTAAAAAGGAAGGTAGTGTCACAATGTAGTTAATCGTTTTCTGGGAGTTGTAGTGGGGGTTAACCTTAAGTCTGAACATAAAGGACAAAAACCACCTTGGTAGGATTGTCAGAACGGCCTCATAGATAGCCTCAGTAAATTTCAGTAGCCAGGATCATGTCTTTAAAAACCTGGTGCAAAGCCAATTCCATTTGTACGGACAACTCCCATCCCCTCAGCTCTACAGGATGCTTCCTTCCGGCCTTCGCCTAAAGGTTCCAGGGGCCAAAAGTAACGGGTATAAATTCTCCTTCGTGCCTGTGTCTATCCAGGCCTTAAACGACGATAGGAGGTGGTAACTAATTTATGAATTTCCATTGCTACACTGAAACCTTGAACTGCCATTCCGTTTTTATTTTCTTTGTGTACCATGTAATTTTTTTTACTGTGTTTTATGTGATTCATGTGTCTGCCTGTTATGCTTTGCTGTATACCAAATCGCCCTTCGGGGACAAACAAATAAATTAACCTGAACCTGTCCAAATGTTAATTTAGTATTAATTAGGTTTGAGATATAGGAATTTTCATCTCCCCCAATTAGACTTACCAATGACCACGAGGATGAAGAGGACCGTGGCCACTCCGGCGGTCACGTAAAACATGATGCTGATGTGGTGCGCCAGCTCGTCCAAGTCGTCCACATTAGGCACTATAATCGGTGGCACAAGGAACCCGATGGCAATGCCAAGCTGTGGGCGAGAAACACAAACGCATATAACATCAAGAGGTGTCATCTTCTCCCAACGTTTCCGTACACATGCATGCACGCACGCACCCACCCACACCCACACACTCTAAAGGATGTGGGTCATCTTAAGGGGACATCATCCTAAGGGTAAAAGTTTCAAGAAAGAAGAAAGGGATTAAAAAAAAGGCATTATACAAGCCACGTTAGACAAATTATACAATTGGCCCATATGCAGCTTTGTTGTTAAACACACTCAAATGTGGTGCATGCGAAAACAAATGTAATGGCTTACAGCACAGGCTTTTGACTTCACAAAACTTGTTATATATCGTCTATACCAGCTACTGTGAGAAAGTCAACAGAGCATGCTTGATAATCTGTTGACTGTTAAAATAGTGTGTCGTATTGAACACAGTTCAGGATGTGCCTGAAAGGATACAAATGTCTTCAAATGTTCTTCTCACTACTTTATCTGAGTCAGTTTGGGACTTGCCTACCTATTATTGAACATGCCCTCATGTTCAATAACTGTTATCCTGTTTTCCTTGATGCTAAATTGTGTGCGTTATTGGTCTTTTTTTGCTTTTATTTTTGTCTACTGTAGCACTTTGAGATTCTGAGGAATCCATTATTATTATTATTACTACTACTACTACTACTACTACTACAGGTGATGCACTGTGCCCACAGCTTCTACAAAACTAATCTTTACTACTAAAAGTGGATCAACCTACCTTGTGGTCATTTTACAAGCAATAGCTTTTACAAGACTCGCAGAAGCCTTTTAATGAGCCAGCTGAAAGGTAATATTGTTGAAATCAGTCAAAGCAAAGTAAATGAAGAGAAATGCCAACTCAAAATTGCTTGAATTTTATCCCCAAAACCCATTGACATTTCTTTCAAAAAACAATTTGGGTAAACAATCAAGTCTTAGATAGTCCAAAACAGTCTTCACTTCGAACAAAAATAACTGAGATAAAAACGATTTTGAACGTTGGAACATCACATGCCATGGTGCTTTAACCAGTTTAGCATTGTGCATATGGTTGTCTACGGGGAGATAACGCTTTCAGCCTAGATGTTTGTTAGTATGAGGTTTGGGACTATAACCAAATGAGTAAAGTAGCTACATATGAACAACTTAGTAAACAACAAAAACAGTGTTTGTTTATCCTACATGTGCGAGAGTAAATTACTCATTAGAAGAATTGTTTTGCTTACGTGGCATTGCAGTGGCATTACATGGTGAGTCACTTAAATGTACTCCAACAACCATGTTTAGTGTCACTTAACCTCCCAAAGATGTGTGTTCGGAACCCTAGTCATCCATGTCCTGCATCAGGAGAAGAAGGGCTTTGTGCTATAACCACTTGGACAGTTCCCTAAGAAAGAGCATCTAAGGCTGCATGAATCCTCACATCATGATTCAGCGTGTCCTGTGTATTCCTCAACTATTTCACTTAAACCTTTGGCTTTTTATTTTTCTTGTGTGCTACGACTTATTTTGACTCACTGACCTTTTCTGCCATTTATTTTCATCAGCAAAACAACGAAGGGGAGCTTATGGTAGGGCAAAGGCAAACAATACATAGTAGTCACCCACATCCAAACACCATTTAAAGCAGGCTGGACCAATGGAAGACGGCAACAAAAACATTAAAGTGCAATTTATGCACCACAAGGGATGTTTTGAGCTAATGCTCTTCTTCAAACTTCAAAAGCTCTCAGAAGACCTTAGCCTAGCCTTAAAGTTATAATACACCTACTCCGTGGTTTTCATGCATTGTGTTACTGTTACTGGTATTGATTGTCTATAATCCAAACCAGTCACACAGTTTAACAGACATGTTGTGGGTCATCTTCTGTAGTAGTGACTCCATTTGTGGTTACCGTGTGTTAGAATATGCCACATCATAGCTTTTTCTGAGGACCTTCTTTAATGTTTTTTATAGCTTATGGTAGGGAACAGAATTGTATTCCAGGTGGCCTAGTAATGGCCTAGTCAATATTATATTTTTTTGATATTTTAATGATTACGCTCTGCATCAGCCTTCACTATCTTCTCATGAAGCTTTCTCAGTATTATCTCATTGTACAGATCATTTACCCAAGCTGTGGGAGTTTGTTCGGAAGCAGACGGTCCGAGTGGTGGAAGTCACCCGCCAATTCCCGTAATTTCCCCAGGCTAGGAAGAACAAACCACACGCACATACACACATGCGCGCGCACACACACACACACATACACACAAAAATCACTTTGAACATTTCTCTAAAAAGCTCCATCTAGCTTTTTCAAAATTGTGATCTACTGTACAATAAGTCTTATCTGGGCCTTTGAGTTCTCCTCCCTTTCCTGCCAAAGGGAGAATCTTATATTGACACACCTGTTGCATGTGTGCATTTACACCAAGCCCTATAATGTTGGTGTAAAAATAAAGACTTATAGGAGTCGAGTTTCTGCATATTTATAGGCCCAACAGGCCTGATGTTGAACATGAATATCTATATTTAGCTCACTGTAATCATATCACTCTAGAAACCATTTTGTTTACTTATGCAACCAGTCAACTATAAAAAGCTCTTAAGGACACTCCCTTTAAAGAAGAAATATCCCCACATGTAAAGAAACAGCATGGACTTGTTACAGAAAGACAAAGGCAGGTTCCCAGGACAGACCATTTTCATTCCAATCTAATCTCAATCATTTGTCTGTGAATCAAACAATACCTTAAATTTGAGCACACTGGACGCGTTTTTTTTAAAACCGACGGAAAAACGCAGCTAAAAATCTGAAAACGCGCCAAGAGGTCATTACCATGAATGCACTGAATGTAAGCTGTGAGCAAAACATCACATACATGAAAGTTGTTAGTATTCATTCAAAAGGTTCAGTGTATTAACACTGATTTGACATGACTTGAAAACCTGACTTTCATCAAGTCATTCACAAAAGACCGGGTAGACCGGTGTAGACCGTGTGTAGACCGGGTATGTTAATTTGGCTCTGACGGCACATATAGCTGGGACTTCATAAGATCCCTCAGTGTTGCAGATTGTGCAACCAAACCATATTAATAAACGTAGAGCAACCCCAAAGCGGCAAGAGGGACTCACTTCCTGAAACCTGCTGACTCAAGAGGAAAAGCTCTGACAGGGTAGGAGATAACGTTTGCTGACACAGATACGCTAGTAGAAAAGAAATCATGGAAGACGATATGTACACTGCATGCACGCACGCACGCACGCACGCACGCGTGCGCGCACACACACACGCGTGCGCGCACACACACACACACACACACACACACACAAACACACACACCTAATCCCGATATAAACTGGCAATTGTTCATACGGCACACAGCATTTAAGCCTAATTAGGTAAACAGAGACACACCTGGTTACCCAGAACTCCAATGGAGCAGGCAGTGGAGACTTCCTGCTGACCAAACCACAGGGAAGCGATCCTGGACGGGATGCCCAGCACAAACACCGTGCCCACCGAGCACATGAACTGGCCAAAGAAGGTCATGGGGAACCTGCTGGGTGCAGCCGTGCCCGTCTTGATCCATGCGCCGATGCAGTTGAAGGCAGCGCCCACCACCACCACGTCCCGGAGGCCTCGGTTATCCAGGAGCCACATGACCGGCAGGATGAGGGGGATGTAGGTGAGGAAGTAGATCATCGAAAGCCAGTCAATTGCAAGGACGTCAATCTTGTAGAAGCGCATGAAGATGTTGCTGATGATGCTGTACTGGAGCCACATGAAGGCGTTGCTCATGGAGTACGCGGCGAACAAGAAGAGCATCACCCAGCGCCGCTTGTACAAGCGGGTCTCCATGAGCGGGTAAATGGGCACGGTGTCCAGGCTTTGGGAGGAATCCATGTCCAGTCTGCTGTCTCCCAGCGGCAGGTGGGGTATGTGGTCTCCCGGGGAGAATAGGTCAGTTCTCGGAGGACAGGACACTCCGCGGGGCTTCTGGTGGTGGTCCATCCAGTCTGGCTGAAACTCGCTCATGCTGCTCCAGTCTCTCCCTTCTGCCTTTTGCAGCATTTAGGAGCTGGAGAGAAGAACACAAAATGCTCCTCGTGTGTGAGGCCTCTCTCTGTAACAGCGGTTATTATTTACCTGCCCTGTCCCTCCCTTACTGTAACCATACCTATCAGAAGGTAAACAACAGACCAACCTCTGTGCTTAAAGGCACATTTAACTGCTTTAGCATTCCTGGCATTGCTTTTATTTTAGTAGACGACGTGCATTTGAGTTGCAGTTTAAATCAAGCGAGTGGTGTTGGATAGCTCCAGACAACCCTTTCATGCCTGAGTTGCTCTGCCAGTGTTGAGGCTTGCCTTCAGGTTCTGGTATTTATCACCTTTTGCTCTTCAGTCATGTGATGGTATTCCTTTGAGACAAACTCCTCCTCCCAGCTCAGGTTACATTATGTATGAATACCTGATATTCAGGATCATGTTTATGAACTGGATTTGATTTAGGTATTGACTGGGTAGTACAGATAGTATACTCACACATGTGGCCTCTCTCTCTCTCTCTCTCTCTCTCTCTCTCTCTCTCTCTCTCTCCCAAAGACAAGATACCACTATTATTATTCAAAATATGAAGTCATCTCAAATATAAAATGAGTCAATTATAGTAATTTTGTATAGATACTACATAATGAAAACAATTTCACCCTTATCCAAATATAAAATGTGTCTCCAAACCTGTTCTGTCAACCTTTTTGACACTAATACAGTGCTACAGGTGAAAGATAACATAGGATATAACACAGGATCTAGGACCTGTTCTGTCAACATTGAGACCTTTTTGACACTAATACAGTGCTACAGGTGAGAGATAACATAGGATATAACACAGGATATAGGAGACCACCTCCCAGATATTCTTCCGTGTATAGTGTCAACACACGCAGAGATGACAGATCAGAATCTCACACACACACTCACTGTCACGCGACAGAGTTTTGGTATGGAATGAACATAATATAATAATTAGGCCTGCATCGCTTTGCCCAAAACACTGAATTATGAAAAGGACCGCAATTGGAAAAAGCCTGCCGCTGGCTCCCATTTGTTGAAGAGACATCTATACATTTTCAAATTATATTGTAATTATGCTTAAATTATCACTCTGGCTAAAACGCTGAATCCTGCGGATAAAGTAGGCTATGTACATATAACTACAGCATTCATAACTACAGACATTAATATAGTCTACCGCATATGTACAATTATATAGCCTACATTAAAAAAACAAGCTTGATTGACATTTGTAAATAGGTCAATACAAAAACTGCTACAAGGATAAAACCAGAAAAGCACTAAGCACTAAAATGTGACAAAAACGAAAAGTGGCAGAAGAACTGGGAGGTGGAGGCGCGGGGAGTGCGCTGCCCGGAGCAGTGTGCTAAAAAAAAAAAAAGAGTTTTAAGAAAACCCTTAGGTAAGGTTTTAGAAGGGGCTTTTAGAATAGGCCTCAGGTCTAAATGGGTTAATATAGCATCAAACTTTTATAATATCATCAATATGTACTGTACAGTTTAACCCTATATGTCAGCTATTTCAAAACTACAAGCTTGTAGATATGATCTTGGGGGGTCTTCCTTGACATTGAAAATGCTGCTATATTAAACCTGACTAATTAAATTTCACTTAAGCAATAACCGAGTGATAAACCTTTTTAGTCAGTTTGCCTCATACAATGGCTTGAGTGTAATGCAATGTCTGCCCTGAACACTCATACAGGTCAAGCAAGTAAGTCTGGTTCTTTACGCATCTTCTCAGGTACAAACTACAGTCCTATCAGTTTTGTTGCACCCCTAAATTGTAATATAAGGGCAGGGCAGGTCAGTAATTAAGTGGCCAGGGATGACTGTGTACTTGTGTCGTCGGAAGTACTGTAAGAAGTTATACTAGCTTTCTGGATCTCTCTGCAAATAAAGATTAATGATACACGTTTTTCCTGCAAGAGAATCTAAATGGTATGATTTTTTGAATCGACAGAAGTAAAAGGTTAAGCTTAAATGCAAAAAGTTAACAATGCACTATGAATTATGAACTACACCATGGTCACATGTATTGACATCACCGCCACGAATGCTTGTGTTTGGCATAATGGCGTACTGGACTTACTGTCCCTGATAATGTAGTTTAATTTAATCTAGCCATTAGCAATAGCCTGTAATATGGAAAAGCTTTCAAAATTCAAAAGTGGTGTATTTACCAATTAATTTTATGTCATAAAACAAAATGTGAAAATCCCTTAAGCCCCCGTTAACTGCTGACCTTATTTCAGGCATTAAAACCAAAAACCCATTCAATGAATTTACCAGCCGAGTGTCTGCCCTGAGACTGGGCGGTCGGGAGTCATAAGACTATGAAAATGGTACCCAATCAGGGAGGCATTGCGTACCATGTTGATAGTATAACTAACTTGACACTCAGCATAAAGGGGTGTTTTGGGGGCAAGTCCCTGGGACATACTAACGTCATGTACTTGAACATCAAGGTGCCTCAGACTAAGGAAACAGGACCTATGGGCCATATGATATGGCTCGTTAGTAGTAGTAACCATTCAAAGAATGAGACAGAACCAAGCAGTGCAAAACACTAACTTGTTTGGGGGTTACCGTTTGGGGACCACAAACGTTGCCACTCTATATACTTAAGTATTCATCATACTTATTGGTACATAGGTATAGATCAGCGAAGTCTGACGTCAATATGTAGAGGGCGCAAATCCACAGGTTCATTTACTTTTTATTTGCATTATAATCCCCATAGGGGGATTTTAGATCGCCTCATATAAGAACTGTGTTTGAAAAATAAACATGTCATCCCGGCCGCTTCACTCATATGGATATGAAGAATCAACTGACTGAGAGAAAACGCTAATGTGCATGCATATATGAGTGACTGACTGTTGCAAACGACAATAACGCAGAGACAGCTTGTTTATTTTTGGACCACAACGCTTATAGTAGACGATATTAAGAATAAAGATCACCCCATGTTATTCTCCATAGAGAAATTACTTCCGCGAACCAGGGGAATCGAAGGGATGAGCGAGTTACGTCAGGACTTTGGTGCTCCATTTGTCACATAGTAAAAATTGTCATTATATATTTACTCAGCTTCAACCAGACTAGTGTAGGTAGGTGTACAGCGTTGAGTGTTCAGGGCCCTTAAGGCCATGACACATACTGTACATACATACATGGCTGTCAGATCAGTTTATTTTTAAAAACTCCATGACCTCGTCTGTTTGAGGTAATGGATCAAATAAATAACGGTAGTGGGTCGCATACACCAAGACTTCATGAAGAGGTAATGGATCACAAATGCAAAAATACTGGTCCACTGGTATTCAAATAAATGGGAAAAATGACAATATATTCTTTGCTGAAAAGAAAGCTGCTCTAAGATCAATTTTATCATACCTTATAAAACTTTTGATAGATAAACACAAAATGAATTCTAATTGATTTAACTACTTAAGTCCATTTAAGGAAAAAAAATCTAAAATAGACGATTTACAAGTTTAAATGGTTATTATAGGTTGTGTGGGTTGGTTGTCATTATCTGAACTTATGTCTTGACCTGCATTAGACCCTGTTGATTAAATAAAAAATAACTTTGAAAGGAAGAAAGAACATTTTCCATGTCAAAGACAATTGATACAAATTAGGCTGCCCATCCCCATTTGAAAAGATTTAGTGCCAGCTAGACCCCCATAAGAGAAGCTATTGTTGCTAGTTTGAGAACCGTTTTACTCTGGAATTCACACATACTAATTGCCAACTCCGCATCTTCACTCTGTAACTTTAAACATAGATTGAGGGCCAGCCTCTTGAAGTTACCCTCTCCAATTGATTCTAACGTAATGTAGCCTTATTGTGCATACTCGGACTCAGTCACGCGCACACACACACACACACACACACACACACACACACACACACACACACACACACACACACACACACACACACACACACACACACACACACACACACACACACACACACACACACACACACACACACACACACACACACACACACACACACACACACACACACAGACACTTCACAAGTGTAAATAATGTATTTCTTGTTGTTTTTGTTATTTTCCATACCTATGTTTGATTACTTTGTCTTACTATTTGTATATTACTATTTGTTAAATTGTATATTAACTTTGGTGAGAACCACATATAAGCCCTCCCTGGGTTTCTTTTCTCACCTGCACACACTTCACACTTCTATTGATGTTACCTTTTTGTACTGTTTTTATTGTGCAAATAAACTAAACTAAACTAAAACTTTACTGGGGACTTTTCCCTGATAGGAAGAAAACAGGTCTTTGACAGTGAAGATATTTTGGAGGCTGTGTGCAATTGTTGAATTGTTGGCTCTTTTCTCTTTTTGTACATCCCCCCCCCCCCCCCCCCCCCCTCCTTATGTGTGACAATAAAGATTCTTTTGATTCTGCAATATTTAGTTTTCCGTGTCACATGGCATAGGTTCACGAGTTTTGGCATGGATTTGTCAGATATGACAAATGCCTCCTTGGATCATTTGATAAAACTATTACACATCTTGTTTTTCTCATGTCATGTGCCCTTTCAAAGTCTAACCTAAGCACCCAACACTTATTATGATGATTGTACAAAATCGCGACCTCATGTGAGCTGTGACTAACTGTCTTGGCAACGAGGTGAGAGTGACAGGGACAGGAGTCGCGTAGATTAGAAGAACACTGTAGCCTACGGCTACTATGCGTGGGTGGAGTGGGATCGTGGGAGACGCGTAAAGTCCTCGGTCAGTGTGGCTTAATTTGTTAAATTGTTGCAAGTAACAGGTCCCAAGAGAGTGTCAGTGTAGGCTACAAAATGTGACCAAATGAGCCCGTACACACTCGGAGTTAAATAGCCTGCAATAATTTATCACCTCAAGAGTGCATTGCGTTACGACGACGGAGCCGCTGTCCAGCTTGTATACGTGGACACTGGACAGACGCTCCTGCGTAGTAACTTCGGTCGTGTCACATCACAACAGTCACATAAAATGCCAAACGCAGTCCGTCTCGCCAGTCATCACCACAATATACAGTGGGAAATTCCAATGGTATAATAATATTACGAATTTACGATGTATCATGTGCTATATGCTATTGTCCTCAAGCTGCCTAAGTTCTGACACAGCTCGAGCAAACATCAGACATGAATGGGAACACCATACCCATGAAACCGAAAGCAACACTTCAAATGCATTTGTTATAGCTTTCTTTCACATTGTGTTGTTTGTTTGTTGTATTATTATTATAAGAAGAAATAATTGTGTATATTATTGTGCATGAAGTCTAGAATGGAAGTTAAAACATTGTTCGCATTATTTCCATATTAAGAAAAACAATATTGGACGTCGGTCTAAGATAAGATTTTTATAAAGACATTAGGCTGTTAAAACAAAGCCATCTGACGGTATAAATATCTCATCTATATTTTTCACAAGTTTTCTTCACTCGGCGCAACAATATGTATCACAATCATGTCACGCTTGGCTTTCAAAGACGTGTCTTTGTCTGACCTGCTGAGATACAAATTAACCTAGACTACAAATTAACTTCAGTCCATGATCCTACCATGACATGAACCCTCTAAATGCATGGGAGAAACCCAACCAAAACAAAGACCGTCAATGACACATACCTGAGCACGGCTGCATTGACTAGGCTACATATATACACTGATACACTGTACGAGCAGAAGATGGCGGAATTGTTCACACACACGTCATTTCCCTTCGTTTTCCACTTTTCACAGCTGCTCCCTAAAATAAACTCTTGAGTATTGACCCGTGTGTGCGTAATTTCAGTTTCAGTCATGCACCGTGGATTTATTGGCCATTTCTGTGAGGCGTGAATTTACGAATATTAGATGTTTACATTATTATAATTATGAAAAACAATATTAATACAGTTGTTGAGCAACTAAATAGACTATATACTAACGTAATCTTTCTTTAAACTATTCTCAGCTTATTTTCTCTCTGACACACACACACACACACACACACACACACACACACACACACACACACACACACACACACACACACACACACACACACACACACACACACACACACACACACACACACACACACACACACACACACACACACACACACACACACGCGCCGTGTGGGGCACTTCGGGGAAATTGGACCGTGAGGTACTAGGTTTGACGCCCTGAAAAGGCCCTTCATTGGCTGTTAATTTTGTTAAACTTAGGTTAAAAAGATGATAAAAACACGAAAATGTCATGCGCGCTATGGGGACCCTGCAAATATTACCAGCCCAGGGGCCCTCGTAGGGGTTAATCTGTCCCTGTCCGTAACCCGTTTCACATGGGTGTGATTTTTTAAAGTAAGCTACTGATGGGTATTTCTTAATTATGATTTATTGTTTCATATTTTATGTTCACATCTTATTACTATGTTAAAAAAGACATTGTATCTGGTGCACAGGACTGCCCTGTCACCCAGTGATGTCATATCAATATATATCAATACACTCTCACCCCATGAGATAAAGAGTCATCAACAGAATCCTAATCACGGAACGTGATTAAAGTCAAAAACAGGATTCAGACGATCGGACGCCCATGACAGCTTGATGACACCTTACTCTGATGGGACCTTTCAACCTTGAAATTGAAATGTGACAGCTGAATTCTGAATCTATGACATTTTTCAGTAGGATATACGTTTGTGAAAAATGATGTGACTTTCATTCAGAGCACTTAGGAGAATTCTCTCTATTTTTTTACATTTGTACACGCTCTGGATCTGAAGAAAAACTAACTAAACTTAAGAAATACTTTAAGAACTTGTCTTGTGTCAAAATCCTTTCAGGTCTTTTGCACTACTCTAAGTTTCACTAGAGTTCCTCTTTTGGGTCACTTTTCCAGTGAATATTTATAAAGTTGAGAAACTGGTCTTTTTGGCTATTTTAATAGCCTCACTCAGATTTCTTATCTGTCAGCTACACATGAACAATAAACTGGACTGTGGACTTACAACACTGAGGCCCTCTATAGCAGTGGTTTCCAAACTTTTTCATGCTGTCAAGGACCCCCAAATTGACACCAATTAGCCCACAGATCCCCATTTGAAAAGATATGCCAAGGACCTGCATGAGAGAAGGCTCTAGCAGTGATTCTCAACCCGTTTAAATTCAAGGACCCCCTGCAGTTTGACATGCATTAGTCTACGGACCCCCATTTAATGGCATTTCTATCTCTGGGACCCCCAATTTATATTGTAAAATCAATGTTAATTTAACTCCATTTGGTTCCATTATAGTACACTCTCAGAGTTACAAACCCAGTGTTACTCAGTGTCATCTACTTTGCGGTGGCTTGTTGGGGGAGGTGACCTCCGCCAACACTTGATTGATTGAAGTATTTATTAAGAGTTTGCAGAATTACAGTACATTTCAAGCACAACTCAATACAAAAACTGTTAACTGTGAGTGGACGACCCAATAAAGCATTACACTTGTTTACAAGAGGGTCCACCTTGCTCCCTCCGGGAGGTCAACACAACGGAAGGCAAGGAAGGATATAGCTCCAAAGTTGGAGTTGAACTGGACAGAAACAGACTGGAGTGGAGGTGGTTGCGGAGGGGAGGATAAGGGGGAAGCAGGGCTCTATGGGGAGCTATTGGGCACATCATAGCGGGATATTCAGCCCCCTGAACCATATTATGATATACAGTTAACTGTTGTGAGACAAACATTCATTAGATTGTCTACATCTACCATAATTATTGTTATAATGAGTCCATGTACAGTACATCTTAGTCTGTGTACTGGAACTTGAGATACAGTGTACTTGATATGTATTGTGTACTGCCTGTACTGTAGCCTACTTTATGGATAGGCTACGAGAGACATATCAGCGCCAGCAAGGTCAGCCCTGCTGCATTGGACATTATCATGTCACGTTTTTATGTCTATCTTATTGTCAACAATGTCACGTCATTATGATCCAGCACTATTATGTTTCCTGTTGTGTTTCCTGTTGTGTAATAAACTTTGTGAACCATAGTGTGATACTGTCTTGTGTCGCGTTATTGTTCTCCTGGGCCCGTCGCTGCATTCGCCGTACCAAAGAATACTTCAACCGGATTATCACACACCACCCAGCCTGCACACACTACCTGTCTGTTAGAACCAGACGAGGGTCCAATTAGAGATCACAACAATCATTATGCACTGTTTATAGTCAGACTCTACATACATTATCCATAGCCACTGTTGAAATCCATCTGACACTGTACCCTGCAGTCTCATGCGTATAGCTACATTATACAAATAGGATATTCAAATATTCATTGGCGATACACAAATTCATGCATAGGACATTCAAGTATATTCATGCATATGTAACGCCCGGGATTCTAACTCGGGCCTCCTGCGTGAAAGGACTTGGGGAAATATTAGACTTTTGAGGCCATCAGGCTCTGAGCCACTCTGCTACACTCGCCTCCCTTTTGACCTCCTCCCACGGGGAAACCCGATCCGGGTCACGGCACCAATGTAAAGCCCGGGATTCGAACTCAGGCCTCCCGCGTGACAGTCCAACATCTTAACCACTAGACCAACGGGATGGACCCCTTATGGACTTGGGGGAGATATTAGACTTTTGAGGCCATCAGGCAGAGGCTCTGAGCCACTGCTATACACATATAGGCTTTGCAATGAAAATAGATATAGATAATAATGGTATACATATGCAAACAAAGTGCAGATGTTTTATTTTCATTTGGTCTTATTCTTATCTCTCGTGTTCCACTCTGTGTTGTTGCTGCTACACAGGGACCAATAACGTTGTATTATCTTATCATTAGGCTACTGGTTTGTAGCTGAGAATGACCATCACCTTTAATCGTTTTATCCCCCTCATTGTCTCCACCAGGCCGAAGGCATGTGGGGAGAGTATGTTTTGCACTCCGTCCGTCCGCGTGTCCGTCCGTCCGTCCGTCCGTCCGTGTGTCCGTCCGTGTGTCCGTGAACAGCTAATCTCGGCCACCGTTAACCCGGTCGATGCCATATTTTGCACACACACTCCCTGGATGCCAACGATGAACCTCTGCCCCAAACTTTCCAGAACAGCCTGTTATAGCGCCACCAGGAGGCCGCTTTGTGCAAAACAAGTTTTTGCACAGTACACCTACAGATTTGGTCCAAACATCACGCAAATTGGTACACAGTCTCTCTAGAGCCATTCAACGAAACGGGTCTTTCAGATTTATCAGACTCCATCCTGATTGGTTAAGATTGGCTTTTAAAGTTCACAGGAGTGCTCAGTTTCAAACAAAAT
Source organism: Protomyctophum parallelum (assembly GCF_964188405.1). NCBI lineage: Eukaryota > Metazoa > Chordata > Actinopteri > Myctophiformes > Myctophidae > Protomyctophum > Protomyctophum parallelum. The sequence goes on from NC_139718.1 coordinate 11,611,158, forward strand.
GCTGCAAATCATGAACACATCGCGTGATTTCCTTGAAATTGTGCACCCACATTCCCACTAGGCCGAGGACGAAATGCCACATGAACAATTTCAACTCAGCCTCAAGGTGGCGCTATAACTGGCCGAAAAGTGTTTTCACCTCTAACTGCACGGATCTGTGGATAACCTGGTGGAGACCTGTGCCCAGAAGGGCACTTTTTCTAGTTGTCTCTCATTTTTAAACCGTGCCCCCTCTTTTTGTGATGCAGTGTTCTTAACCTTATATATGCCTGTATGACCGATGGATCATAATTATGGATTTCCCATCAATAAAGTAGGCCTATCTATCTATCTATCCATCCATCCATCCATCCATCCATCCATCCAACTATCAAGTCAATATTAATCTCGTGATAAAGCAACATTGATTTAAGAACAATTGAGCAATTTACCCGTTTCAAATAATTTGATAAGAGCCTAGAGGAATAAACTTGTAGTCTCACTCTCACACATATTAAAAGCGATGGCAATGGTGTGCGTAATGCCGGGTGCGCGATGCGTAAAAGGCACGTGAACCATCTGTATTTGACTTCAGAATGCGATCGGTCAACGAATCCCTGCAATGATGGATGAGTTAAATGTGGATGTATCATTATAACCTCACCTGATTCCCAAAAACTCCAATGGAACAAGCAGTGGACACCTCCTCCGAGCCAAACCAGACCGATGCTATGTGCGAGGGCATCCCAAGGATGAACACTTGGGAGAGAGATCCGGCAAACTGTCCGAGCATCGTCACCCAGAACAGGTTGGGTCTCACGCTGGCGACCTTGATCCATGTTCCAGCGCAATTCACTCCGGTCGCCACAAGCGCAATAACTCGCAGTCCTTTTTTATCGAGAATCCACGTGACAGGAAAAATGAACGGGATATAGGTGAGCATGTATATCATAGACATCCAATCTATGGCGAAAGAGTTGACGCCATAGAATTTCATAAATATGTTGTTAATTATTCCATACTGGATCCACTGGAATGCGTTGCACAGAGAGTACGCGCTGAACAGAAGCACAATCATCCATCGCCTCTTGTACAGACGCGTGGTGACCGTGGAGTCAGTGGTGACCTGGGAGTCATTCTTAGCCTCTGTGATGCTGGTACTTTCAATTTGTTCTTTGACATCATCTATTGAAGCTTTTGGTCCCAAATCCAAACCATTCTCGGCATCCTTGTCCTCAACGTCGGGGTTATCTGGCATCTTGGAAGTTGTAGGTAGACCGTTTTTTAAGCGATTAATTAACCAAATTGAGCGGGGTTGCTTAGCAGAAAAAATGACCGCAATAATTTCAGCGACTTCAATCAAGTTATATCACTTTCGTTTAGTTACCTTCCCAGTCGATCACTTGGCATGGCAGCAATAGGAATGTTTCACTTCTGTTCTGAGACCCCCTCTCGCCTCTCCTAGCTGATGCCTACAAATATTTATATTGTTTGCTCAAGTGCATGACAATATACTCGAATAAAAACGTCTCAACTGTAGCAATCATTCCACCAAAACATTTAATTTTATATTTGTACTGTCACTGCTGTGTCCGAAATGAGAAATCTCGTATTATATCACTGCGTGCGTGGTGTCCAAACTCTAACTCCACCCAACTGGAAGTTGAACCAATGATAAGAAAAGCACCGGCCCTGACACAGGGAGTTAACTCAAAGGCTTTGCAAAGAAAAGGGATTGAGGGGGGGGGGGGGGGGGTATTCAATACTGTGTGCACTGTTGTGTGAATTTAATAGGCCTATTCTTTCCGTTCCGTTCGTAAAATGCCCCATGGGGGGGCGGGGGGCAGTGGCACACACACACACACACACACACACACACACACACACGGAAATACAGAGTTCGTATTTAGTCGGCAACACAAGAGTGCTTGGAATCCCCTCTGTTAATAGGACCACACACACACACGCGCGCGCACGCATACACACGCACGCCTATAATCAATTAGACAATTCTGCTATTGGCCACTAGATGGAAATGTTATCACAAAAGTAAATTCTAGGCAGAATTTCAGAAAATTGGCTTAAAGGACCACTTCACCACTTTTCAACCTATCTTCATATAATAGGTCCTCACTAATAATCATGAAAAAATGGCACGATGTTTTTCTACTCAGTCTGTGTCTCATAGGACGGCTGTGGGCAGTTTAGAAACCGTCTTCCAGTGACATCATCATTAGACAGATTTTTTTTTTAAACAAGATTTCTTTACAAAAATGTTTAGATTTTCTTTATCGTGAGAACGATGGCTTCCATTTTCACATTGCAGCTTTTCAGGACTAGAAAGCCTGCAGTTTTTATTAGCTTTTATTCCCCATCGATGATGTCACTGGAAGACGGTTTCTGAACTGCCCACAGCCCTCCTATGAGACACAGACCGAGTAGAAAAAAATTGCACCATTTTTTCATGATTATTAGTGAGGACCTATTATATGAAGATAGGTTGAAAAGTGGTGAAGTGGTCCTTTAAGTTTAAAGTTAGGCTTAAAGTTGTTTAAAGTTAGGCTTTAAGATTTGCTTTAAAGTGCTCAACGAAAATCATGTTGATTGAGGGCATAGGCCGACATGTTTTAAGGTGTGCTGAATCCATATCTGCTGTATGCTCAGCAAACAATGGCTGCGAAATGCCTCAAAGTCTACCATTTAAAGAGCCCACCACTATTCTGAAAAAAAAAAAAAACATATTTTTGACTGTAGAAACTTGATTCAACTTTGCTTTTATAGGCTAGGTTTTCATAAGGAACACACTGCTATTTTATAGCCTATAGGTTTTCATAGGGAACCCACAGCCATTTTCTGATTTGAGATCAAATTTGAGGGAAGTATAAACGTGTCTAGCAAGACAAGAAAGAAAGAAATAAAATAATGAAATTCATCTCTAGAGCAGTTTGTTTGTTGGTGTTTGCCAAACAATGGGTTGAGACACATTTTGGGTCACAGATCTATTTGCATCTATCACGAGTAAACATTTTTCAGAACTGCATTTTTCAAAAACTGTTGTTTTTCTTGTTGCAATTTGTTTTTCAGTTTGTCTTCTTAAAAAAAGAAAAAAATATATTCTGTAATTCTGTTTTTTTTTTGCCGTTTTTGTTTTTCCTGTTGCCATTTGTTTTTAATTTTGTCTTCTGTAATTCTGGAAATCTGTCGATAATGTTTGAATTGTCAATAAACAAAACAAATAAAAATAAAAACACTACTCCACAATGCCAATTGCCTCAGAAATCAAGGTCACCTATATATAGGGCATGGTACATCTGGAGGTGAGGGGTGGGTGCTGTTGTGAAGGTCAGTGATGGGGTCGGTGCGTAACTGTTGGGAGGGGTGAGGTGGCCCGCTCCAGGTGGATAGAGGGAAGTTGGGGTGAGGGGGATCTGTAAATAGAGGGAGTCCTGGGTTGTCTCTCTCCCCTGTACAGATTTGATAAGCTCCAGCCTCCAGATTATGGGGAATATACTGTACATGTCTAGGCAAGGTTGGAGGAGTGTGGAAGGGAGACCTTTGCTTGGAGCTTTTTAACAGGAATAGAGGGGAGAGGTGAACATGCAGCCCATGTCATGATGACGAGATCCTGTTGTATTCGTATAACCTCCAGGCCCATAAGGGGCCATGTCCCTGCTGCTATCCGACAGACAATTGCTTTCCGCATACACTTAATGCTCTTGGTTTTTGTTCTGGAGTTTTGTAACTAGGGGAACAGCAGCAACGAATGCCTGTATTCATTTCTTACTTCAATTAATAAAACGTGGATCCCAATGATGGATGTCTGTCTTAAATGTGAATGCATGCATCATTAACCTCACCTGATCCCCCATAACTCCAATGGCACAAGCAGTGGACACCTCCTCCGAGCCAAACCAGGTTGATGCTATGATCGAGGGCATCCCAAGGATGAACACTTGGGCGAGAGCAGCCATAAACTGTCCGAGCATCGTCACCCAGAACATGTTGGGTCTCACACGAGAGACCTTGATCCATGTTCCGGCGCAATTCACTGCAGTCGCCACAATCGCAATAACTCGCAGTCCTTTTTTATCAAGAATCCATGTGACAGGAAAAATGAATGGGATATAGGTAAGCATGTATATCATAGACAACCAATCTATGGTGAAAGAGCTGACGCCATAGAATTTCATAAAGATGTTGTTGATTATTCCATACTGGTTCCACTGGAATGCGTTGCACATATAGTATGCGGTGAACAGAAACACAATCACCCATCGCCTCTTGTACAGACGCACGGTGACCGTGGTGACCTGGGAGTCATTCTTAGCCTCTTTTGGTCCCAATTCCAAACCAGTCTTGACATCCTTGTGCTCAACGTCAGCGTTATCTGGCATCTTGAAAATTTTAGGTACTTTTTTTTAAAGGTAGTCTATTAATTAACCAAATTGAGGGAAAAAAAATGTTGTTTAGCAGACTGAAAAATTTACCGCAATAATGTCCAGACTTCAAATCAAGTTGTATCACTTTCATTTAGTTACCTTCCCAGTGGATCACTTGACAGCAGTGTCCTCCTTTTACCTTTGAGTGTCCGGATCATCAGTTTTTTCTATGGCTTGATCCCGTCTGATCCGTGTGAGCACCTTTTATATACTTTACCATAGTCACCTTTTTATCTCTTACTGTACCTGGTTACTCCTGTTTTTCTGGTCTAATGTCACTGTTGGCCTACAGCAAAGAGGAACAATTCAATATTTGTATGACTCAAGACTTTAGGTTAAACTGCTATACAATATTGAATCTTGACTGTATTATTGTAGCAGCACTGCATGTGAAATCCATTTTCTATAAGCATGAATAGAATCAATTGGCCAATGCTGCTATTGACCACTAGTCAATTCTATTATCACAAACGTCACTCAACAACCTTCTTCAAGTCGAAAATAAACTAAACTAAACATTTATTTCTTGCAAAAATACAAAATGCAACATATACGCCTACTGTATATGACATCATATACAAAACGTTATTAAAAAAAGTTGGAGTGCAGTGCCCTGCCTTGTGTCGATCACTGTTACTGTTGTCCAGAAGCGCCACAAAAAGCTCTGGCCAGGCTCTGCCAGACCTGTGCCAGACTAGTGGACCTAATGAGCCTAAGTCCCCTGACCTGTACAGCCAATTGATTGCCATGGCATCCCCACACACACCTGGCCTTTGATTACTTAACCATGCAGTCCACTTTTCACAGTCAGTGAAGTCAGCCGTCTTTCCGGTGATAAAATGGCCACCAACGTAATCAAAAAAGTCAACCAAAGAACAAGATTCCTTTACAGGATCTCCTCACTGGTCAACAAAAACACCTTGAAGACCTTAACAGGAGCCCTCATACAAGGTTTCTTTGACTATGCATGCACCTCCTGGTACCACAGCACCTCAAAGGCCCTTAAAACTAGGCTCCAGACTTCCCAAAACAAACTGGTCAGGCTCCTACTTGGCCTCACCCCCCCGAACCCACCTCACTCCTGCCCACTTTGACAGGCAGGAATGGCTTACGGTTGACGACAGTACAGCATCTTGCAATGGGTCTGGTCCACAATATTCGATACACCACCAAGATACCCATGTACCTGTCTAGATACTTCCTTAATGTTAACGAAGTCCACACCCGCAACACCAGAAGGAGTGCAACGAACCATGTACAACCCAGATTCGGCACAAACAAGGACTAAATTATTTTCGCTCCTATGCCACCAAAATGTGGAACGCCCTACCAACAGCCATTAAGACATGCGAATCCCTTGACTCCTTCAAAACCGCTCTCAAAGGGCACCTACGGACGGCTGCAATTCGAAACTGGCCCCCGTCAAATCTGAATCCCCCCCCACCCCCCCCCCCCTTTCCCCCGCACTGTATATGTTTATTTTCCCTTTTTACCTCCTTCATGATGAATTCCTGTTCCATTCTTTGACTATAGTATATAGAAGTGTCTATTTGTACGTCTCTAAATGTTTTGATGAATTGAACATGGTGGACCCTCTTGTAAAGAAGTGTAATGCTTAATTGGGTCGTCCACTCACAGTTAACAGTCTTTGTATTGAGTTTGTGCTTGAAATGTACTGTAATTCTGCAAACTGTTAATAAATATTTCAATCAATCAAGTTTGCACTATTCTAGATTGGCACTCTTCAGACACAGGCAGATAAGGGACACAGGCAGTCTGTTAAAACGGGCACCATTCTGGTTCCACTGAAAAATCATCCAGTAATTTTTCCCATAGAGATTTAAACAAATATTTATATCAATTATTTAGCCTAGAATCAAGCCATCCAGGATTGTGGTGAATCATGACCTAAAACCATAAAAAAAAAACATAAAACCTTTGATCCTGTGAAAATAAATAATTCAATATTTAATTATACGTATACAATTAATAAATAGCCTACCCTTTGTTTCGCGATTTCTTTTATTAAAATAAATCACAGAATCAAAGGTTTTATTATGGTCATGATTCACGGCATGAAATAATTAATATAATCATAATCGAATATATCGATTCACGCTGGGGACGCTGGGGGTGTGTTCTTCACGTAATCAGTGCCCATGCCCTAGGTGTGGTTGGCGAAAGGGCCTTTCTGTGTGGAGTCTGCATGTTCTCCCTGTGTCCCCTAGCCTAGGGTAGACCCCTCACAAAAAACATGGCCAACCGGGGAAACTCGCCCATGTCAGCTGAAAACGGCTTGGACTCCTCATGCATAGAAGGAAGCACGAGGTCAGTCCATATTCAATTAATAAACGTGGATCCCAATAATACGTAAGTAAACGTGGACAAACAATAAAAAAATGGGGAATGTAATTTTCTTATTTGAGAACAAATGTGAAGAAACTGCTTAAAAATCATATAGGCTATATTGTGTGAAAACTGTCATTTATTGGTGAATAATTCTTCCAACCAACTTTGTCCCATAAAGAAAATGATGCATGGAAAAACTTTACAGAATCATGAAAATAGCAGATCTATAGGCTCAGGTAGTTTACCTTTCTGGGGTTGGGGTGGGTGGGGGGGACCCTTTTCCCCAGTTTCTTTTAGCTGTTATTTGTTTTTGTTTTTCAGTTTGACTTTCTTACTTCAATTAATAAAACGTGGATCCCAATGACGGATGTCTGTCTTAAATGTGAATGCATCATTATAACCTCACCTGATTCCCCATAACTCCAATGGCACAAGCAGTGGACACCTCCTCCGAGCCAAACCAGGTTGATGCTATGATCGAGGGAATCCCAAGGATGAACACTTGGGAGAGAGATCCCGCAAACTGTCCGAGCATCGTCACCCAGAACAGGTTGGGTCTCACGCTGGCGACCTTGATCCATGTTCCAGCGCAATTCACTCCGGTCGCCACAAGCGCAATAACTCGCAGTCCTTTTTTATCGAGAATCCATGTGACAGGAAAAATGAACGGGATATAGGTGAGCATGTATATCATCATCAACCAATCTATGGTGAAAGAGCTGACGCCATAGAATTTCATAAAGATGTTGTTGATTATTCCATACTGGTTCCACTGGAATGCGTTGCACATAGAGTATGCGCTGAACAGAAACACAATCATCCATCGCCTCTTGTACAGACGCGCAGTGACCGTGGAGTCAGTGGTGACCTGGGAGTCATTCTCAGCCTCTTTTGGTCCCAATTCCAAACCATTCTTGACATCCTTGTGCTCAACGTCAGGGTTATCTGGCATCTTGAAATTTGTAGGTACTTTTCTTTTTTAAGGTAGTCTATTAATTAACCAAAAAAAAACTGGTTGTTTTGCAGACTGAAAAATTAACCACAATAATGTCCATGACTTCAAATCAAGTTGTATCACTTTCGTTTAGTTACCTTCCCAGTGGATCACTTGATAGCAGTTTCCTCCTTTTACCTTTGAGTGCCCGGATCATCTGTTTTTTATGGCTTGAACTTTTATATACTTTTTACTATAGTCACCTTTTTATCGCTTGATCCTGGTTACTCCTGTTTTTCTGGTCTAATGACACTGTTGGCCTGCACTTGAGCAAAGAGGAACAATATAAATATTTGTATGACTCAAGAGTCAACACTCAAGAGATGAGGCTTATCCCACCCTCCCAGTGTGGAGGGAAGGTTAAACTGCTACAATCTTGACTCTATTATTGTAGCAGCACTGCACGTGAAATCCATTTTCTATAAGCATGACTAGAATCAATTGGCCAATGCTGCTATTGACCAATTCTATTATCACAAAAGTCACTCAACAACCTTCTTCAAGTCGAAAAGAAACTAAACTAAACATGTATTTCTTGCAAAAATACAAAATGCTACATATGTTGTGATAGCATACGCCTACTGTATATATGACATCATATACAAAACGTTATTAAAAAAGTCATAAACATAAGGGAGCATATGGAAATTCAACTAAATTATAATGTAAATGTAAACTACTGATCAATCAATGTACCACAAAAGGCCACTAAAAAATCTAAGAATAGTTGTGACTATGCCTATGGGCTAGAGAAATCGTGCATGAGAATTTGGTAAGTTTCTTTTTGCAATGGTTTTCAATGGAGTGTTTTGCTCTTTGCTACCATTGCACGGCTTTCCACTCTGTTCCCATTGAAAACCACTGCAGAAAGACAGCCACAGACAGAACAAAGTTAGATTGACTGCACCCTTAGGACATGGTCAGGTCACACATGTGCGACAGGTGAGTGACCATTGCCTGTCGAGGCAAAATTCCTATCATATTGTGCTGAATGTGGACAGTGCAGCATATGACACATGGAAATCAATTGACTGGTTTGTAGTTCTTTTGAGTGGATGTGTTGGTTTGTCACACACAGAGCACTCACTTAGAAAACAGCAGCCAATGACAGTCAAGTAGGGTCATCCACATACGATACTTCTTATCTATTGGTTTACAGATCTAGGTCATATGCGTCTGTATGGTATGCGTGTGTGCAAATTACCGCATACAGTAGGTGGGTTCTAATCTAGATCGGATAAGATTGGTTAATTCAAAATAGAAAATCAGGCTTTCCACAACTACTGCGGAAAGTGATGCGAGATTAGAATGAAAGTGAACAGGAGGAGGATATTTTGTGACCGTGCCCATAGCCTGTTGACCCAGGCTACTATTGACAGTGGGTTATGTGACCCAGACCCTGAATGGCACACTGAACAGCAAAAGAAAGAAAGACATTTCTTCAACTGCCAGTACAGTGTCCAATCTCATGTGGTTGGCCTCCTCTGTGGCCTCCTCTGTGACCTGGAGATAAGTGCTGCTTTATAGACTCTAATGTAATGTGTACAAGTACATACATTTATTTTGTATACTGACTACCACTGCTGTTTTTGTTTGGGTTTTATTGATAAGATTTATTTTAACTTTAGTATTTGGTGGCCATTATTATAGTGCAACTTACTTTTACACATGGTTTATTCTTTGTAACAATTATTGTATTTCCCCCAAAAAGTATTTAAACTCATTACACACTGTTGTATGTCCTATTACAGTGAATATAACCTTGTTTCTTTTGCATAGACACATACAAAACAGAAAAATACAAAACTATGTCACTCCATCTTTAAGCTTTTCCTCTTAAGGTGTGTGTGTATTTCCCCTCCCTTCCTTTTGGCTACAGCCTGCCATCCCGTAGTAGGCCACTCCCTTTCTCATTGCACTTTTAGAGTAGGCCTATATAGTATTTAGAATATATAGATTATATGGCTTATATATTTTTTATATAATAAAAAAATAATCTCTATTCTATGCACAGTGTCCTCTTCTTTGCAGGGGCTTGTTGGGACAGGTCAACACAAGGGATGGTAAGGAAGGCTATAGCTCATAGTTGGAGTTAAACTGGACAGACTGGAGGGGAGGATAAAGAGGAAGCATGCAGGACCCTAACCTAGCTAGTGGGGACATATACTGTACATTCAGCCCCCTGAACCATGACAGACACACGGCATCATGCCTCTCAATATTACGGGTAACTGTTGTGAGACACATTCATTGTTGGTATATTGTCTTAAGTTATTATGCACCGTTTATAGGTTCTACAGTACAGACATTATCCACAGCCACTGTTGAAATCCGGCTGACACTGTACCTAATTAGTGCACTGCTGATAGACTGTAGATAGATACATACATAGGATATCCAAATATTAATTGGTGATGAAAGTATATGAATAGGATATTCACTGGAAATAGTAGGCTACATTTTTACTAAGGCTATTATTAGGCCTATAGCCTATTGAATAATAGTTGCGAGGTCGCAACTAGCCCTCCAAGCAGAACCCAAATGCTACTGAAGTTTCTGACATTTGTTCGACCCAGTGCATTGGGTCCTGTTCCACGTCGTCCATGCCACCTGATTAAAACATTTACTGGCTCATGTTTACATGTTTACCGCCTCCCCGCGCTCTTTGACGATATTCTTCAGTATGAGGCTTTCTGAATATGTAAAGTATAAGTACCCATACATGCCGCTGCGAATATCTCCTGTGGCGCGGAAGCCGTTAAGTATTTTTAATATATGTTTGCCCGATTTGGAAGCTTGGATTCTTCTTTTCCTTCCTTGTTTATTGACACCTCATTGTACCGCCTATCTGGCTAGCTAGTGGCGCTATAGCTATGACACAGCAGATCAGAGGCAGGGACGTAGCCTCACAAGCCAACCGCACACCGGGAGGCGGTACAATAAACGGTAAACAAACAAGAAGAAATAAAGCGACCAAATCGGTCAAACAAAGATTAAAAATACTTAACGGCTTCCGCGCCACAGGAGATATTCGCAGCTGGATGTATAGCTACTTAAAGTTACCGAATTCAGAATAACTCAAGGAAAATAATGGCGTCACATGCCGCGGGTCCTATTTTAGAGAGAATCTCCACTTCCGCATATAGGAATTTCCATACGAAAATACAGTAGTGAGCAGGGACCCAACGTAAAACTCAACAAAATATCAGAAAAGTTTTACGTAGGGTCCCGAAAGGGGCTAGGTCGCAACCTGCAAAATATGTCAGTCAAGATTGGCCATCACCGTTTCAATGGTTTTACCCATTTACTCAGTCGTATATATATATATATATATATATTTGTGTTTTAAGAACACTTAGGCCTATAGCAATTTACCCATTTCAAATTATTTGATATACGCTTCTCACACAAACTATGGCATGCGTGCGTAAAACCGGGCGCATAAAGCCAACAAGCCGTCCACATGCGTATACTTCAAAATCGGTCAACGAATGCCTGAATTCATTTCTTACTTCACATAGCCTAATAAACGTGGAATCGTGGATCCAATGTCTTAAATATGGATGTATCATTATAACCTCACCTGATTCCCAGAAACTCCAATGGAACAAGCAGTGGACACCTCCTCCGAGCCAAACCAGACTGATGCTATGCGCGAGGGCATCCCAAGGATGAACACTTGGGCGAGAGCAGCCATAAACTGTCCGAGCATCGTCACACATAACATGTTGGGTCTCACGCTGGCGACCTTGATCCATGTTCCAGCGCAATTCACTGCGGTCGCCACAAGCGCAATAACTCGCAGACCTTTTTTATCAAGAATCCATATGACAGGAAAAATGAACGCGATATAGGTGGGAAAGTATATCATAGACATCCAATCTATGGCGAAAGAGCTGACGCCATAGAATTTCATAAATATGTTGTTGATTATTCCATACTGGATCCACTGGAATGCGTTGCACAGAGAGTACGCGCTGAACAGAAACACAATCACCCATCGCCTCTTGTACAGAGTGGTGACCGCGGTGGAGTCATTCTGCCCTATGATGCTGGCACTTTCAATTTGTTCCTTGACATCCATTACTGGCATCTTGGAAGTTTTAAGTAGACCGTTTTAGCTATTAATCTTACAATAAAATGCACCACGTATCTCTGTGTGTAGCCTACTGTGTACGTCTGTAGGTCTAAAAATCCACGTAACTCGTTACTCGAGAACCGTTCGCCCCACCGACTTCAAATCTTACACACGTGTTGTTCCACACCAACACACGGAGTTGCAGTGCAATGCCCGGCCTTGTATTGAGTCGATCAGTTACTGTTGTCCAGAACCGCCACAAAAAGCTCTGGCCAGGCTGGCTCTGCCAGACTAGTGGACATAATGAGCCATAAGTCCCCTCACCTGTAGGCTACAGCCAACACACCTGCCCTTTGATTACCAGCCCACTTTTCACAGTCGGTTAAGTTTGCACTATTCTTGGCACTCTTCAGACACAGGCAGACAGACAGACAGACAGACAGATACAGAGATGGGCACAAAAGGGACACAGGCAGGCTGTTAAAACGGGCGGTTCCACTGAAAAATCGTCCATTCATTTTTTCCCACATTTAAAAAAATATTGTATTATATATTATATCAATTATTTTAAGCCTAGAATCAACATAAAACCTTTGATCCTGTGAAAATAAATAATTCAAAAGCAGCACTGTATGTGACATCCATTTTCTAAGCATAAAGTCAATAGAATCAATTAGCCAGTCAACAACATCAACAAGTAGAAAAGAAACTATATACATTTATTTCTTGCAGAAATCCAAAATGCATCACATCTTGTGATAGCTTATACGCCTATATGACATCATATACAAAAAGTATAAAAAAATCATAAACATAACTGGGAGCAAAGATATGGTAACAGGAATAAATTCTACTATAATGTAAACAGTACATACAGTATGTGCATAAATGACGCCTGCGTCATTCAAGATAGACAAAAAACAACTGATCAATCAATGTACCACAAAAGGCCAAAAAAAAAGACTGACTGACTGTATGTCTAATAATAGTTGTGACTGTGCTTATGGGCTAGATAAATTGTGCGTGAAAATTTGGTATGTTTACTGAGTTAGGGTATGGTCACACCTAACTCTGTACCTCTGTCCGTCTTTTTGCAATGGTTTTCAATGCAAACAGAATGTTTTGCTCTTTGCTACCATTACAAGGCTTTTCCGCTCCGTTCCCATTGAAAGCCACTGCAGAAAGACGGCCACAGACAGAACAAAGATAGATGTGACTGCACCCTTAGGACATGGTCACACATCTGCGACAGGTGAATGACCATTGCCCGTCGAGGCAAAATTCCTATCATATCGTGCTGAATGTGGACAGTGCAGAATATGACACACGGAAATCAATTCACTGGTTTGTAGTCCTTTTGAGTGGATGTGGTGGTTGCTCTCACACAAGGGCGCTCACTTAGAAAACAGCAGCCAATGACAGTCAAGTGGGGTCATCCACACTCTTATTTGCTATTGGTTGACATGTCTAGATGTGTCTGTGTGTGCAAATTACCGGATACAGTATGTGGGTTCTAGACCGGAACAGATTTGGTTCATTCAAAATAGAAATCAGGCTTGCCACTTTCCACAACTGCGGAAAGTGACGCAAGATCAGAATGAAATAGCCCGTTGACTCAGCCTACTACTCAGGCTAAATTGACAGTGGGTGAAGTTATGTGACCCTGAATGAGAACCACACTGAACAGCAAAAGAAAGAATGACATTTTTCAACTGCCAGTACAGTGTCTGATCTCATGTGGTTTTAGACCTGTGTTTCAAGGCTGGAGTGCTTACAGTAGCTGGGCCTCCTCTGTGGCCAAGACCTGGAGATAAGTGCTGTTTCTTGACTCTAAACAGAACCTGTGGCGAATTGTCGCACTTTAAAGCCTGATTCATACTATTAGTTGTGTGATGCCATCATATGATGGAGCAAAAATAAAGCATTACTTGGCCTCCAGCTGTTCCAGTAAGGGGTTTACTTCGCTCTCTGGGGTTTTGACGCTGTCCGTCCTGACAATACATGTGGGACGATGGCGGTTAAGCAGGACGATCAACTGCTGTCGCTCGTGCTTCAACTCCTCAATCTGGGCTTTTAGGTCAGAGTTCATCATCTCTAGTCGTTCTGACTCCTAACACATGGCAGAGGAAAATAATTATTGAACCAAAACTGAAGGTAATTACTTGCGCAAGCAGAGTGCGCAAGTACTAGTTTCGCCCAGGACGATGTTCGATGCGTATGCACCGTCACAGCATATGACGTAATGACTACTTGTGCCAGATACGGCAGTGGTGCCAGATTACATACATGTATACATAGGGGCATTACCTTTAATCCTCCCGACACTAAAACATAGCGTCATTACGTCACCATCGAAAACCTATTACACCCCGGCATTGGTTCTTTGAATTCACATCTTTATTACGTCATCATTGAGAGCTAGTTATACGATTTGATTTATACCCTGACGTCATATGCTGCTACGATACATACGCATACGCAAAGTAACCACAGTATACCGCTAATCAACTTACAAATTACATATACATATACATAGAGGCATTTTCTTTAATCCACCCGACACTGATCGACATATACGTCACCAGTATTTGCGCGCTCTGCTTGCAAGTAGGCACTCGTCAGAGTGCAGTTCTAGTTGGTTCAATGTTTGTTTTGTGACGCATTGACAATGAAGCGAAAATTTACGTCATAATGTGTCATTTACGTCATATTGTCTCTTTATTGTTAATGGCGTTTAATGTTTGTGTTTGCACCGTTTGTTTTACATCACCATTACATCACCTAATCAACATGAGTTAGACTTTAAAGGTATATTCAGTGATTTCACTCAAAAAACCTTAGGTTTCGTTTTTGGCTGTGGGACCCAGCCTTTCGTCCAATCAGGATAGAGAGTCAAAAACGAAACCTAAGGTTTTTTGACCCCCAGGGGTTAACTGGGGACAGGGAGGAACTCCTTATATGGCCAGCACACTCTATAGTAGGGAGGATTATCACAACAAAACAAAAAAATAAGTGATATTTGAATTAAGTGAAATCACTGAATATACCTTTAATATATTAGCGGCGAGCGCCCCTCACTTTACACGGGGGTGATCTTTAGAGTAGAGTTGCCTAATGCTCATAGGTGTAATATATCCACTGACCATGGGGATCTGACTGGACCTTTGGGAGACCCAAAGACTGCAGCTTTAGGGCACAGTCACACCTCACTGTCCATATTCGTTCAATAACATCTTTTCATTTGTTTAAAACTGTGCTGTCCTCTCATCTTGAGACTACCTGTTCATGTTTTCACTAATTATCACTGTAGCAGATCCATGATGCAATGATCCATGTGTTATGTCTACGTTATGTCCATGTTATGTGAAATGTTGTTAACTTTTTTTTTTATATATTTTTTTGCGGCTTACGCCTTTTATTGATTTTTTAAGGGACAGATAGTAGGCTGACAGGAAACGGGAGAGAGATGGGGGGATGACATGCGGTAAAGGCCGTGTCGGGTTCGGGAGTCGAACCTGCGGCACACCGCGACTGGATCACCAGTCCGGTGCCCAGACCGTTACGCTACGGCCTGGGCCATGTTGTTAACTTTTGTTGCAGTTTTTGTTTTGTTTTTTGTTTTGCTGTTGTTTTTCGTTTCTTGTTTATCTAGGAATTGTTTTGTCTTGTTTTGTTTTGTCTGGTTGAATTGTTTGTAAAAAAAGTGTCTATGTATGAAGTGTACTTTGTGAATTGCGGACCCCCTTGAAAACGAGATGGTTCCTAATAAAGAAATTTCAGACTGTTATTCTACCTATGAGGACGGATTCTGCCATTACATTTCAATGGAATGGAATGGACTGGAGCGTCTTTTTGCAGGAATCTGCAAATGGCAGCAAACCGCTCCATTCCCATTGAAATGCATTGGCAGAATCCGCTCTCATAGGTAGAATAGATATAGATATAAACGAGACCACATCACCCCAGTTCTGGCCTCTCTCCATTGGCTCCCTGTTAAGTTCAGAATAGATTTTAAGGTGCTTTTATTTGTTTTTAAATCACTTCACGGTCTCTCTCCCTCCTACCTCTCTGACCTAATTGTGCCCTACGTCCCATCTAGAGCATTAAGGTCTGCGGACAAGCTGCTGCTGGTCGAGCTCACGACTAGTAAGAGGAGCAGGGGTGAACGTGCTTTTGCGGCTGCGGGCCCCAAACTCTGGAACATGCTGCCCCTCCATATTTCTGCCGAGTCAATCAGGGCTTTTAAATCCCTCCTCAAAACTCATCTGTTCTCCCTCGCCTTTAACTGCAGCTGATTTACCTGTATATTGATTTCCTGCTCTGTGCTATTGTATGCACTGTTTTATATTTTATTGTCTCTCTTTTCATTGTTTTATATTGCTATGCTCTACTGTCTTGTTTTAATCTGTTCAGCACTTTGGTCAGCTTTGGCTGTGCTATACAAATAAAGTTTGATTTGATTTGATTTGATGTGACCAAGGAGGTACGGGGGGAAAAATACATCAACGGGCAAATAAAAGCTGGTTAAAGAGGATAACAGAGGGAGCAAAATGGGAGCAGAAAGACAAAAATATTAATTTCTCACCTTTTGTAGATAGTCTGTCCTCTCCTTCTTTTTGTTTCGACATCGTGCTGCAGCCACCTTGTTTTTCTCTCGCCTTCGTTTTCTCCTATCTTCCTCCTCATCTCTCTAAAAAGAACAAATAAAATAGTCACAAGATGTAATATATGGGTTGGCTATATGGGTTGGATAAAAAATGTTAGTTGCAATTCTCCCTTTGCCCAGTATGTGGTGCTATTGGTTCATATCAGACATCTCTGACAACAAAGATTTTCACATAAAACAGAATAACTGTCACAGTAGGCCTAGTTTTAATAGCATATTGTCTGTGAAAGACATATGTTATTTGGTATTAACATCAGAAACAATGTTAATATCTACTGTGATTTTTGTTTTGTTTTACAGTTATAATCTTGCAGCCATGCCATTAACCCAGACTTGATTTATATTCCCAGTGTGCAGGCAAGGCTACTCTGCTACATGCACTAGAGGGAGCTACAACAAGCACTCCTCACCTCTGTCTTGATGGCCAGGGGTCTCTTCCCCAACTTGCCCAAGAAGTGCAGAGGGGAAAGCATGGTCCCAAATTCCTGGAGGTCACCAAATTTGAACTGGTCAGTCAGCGTAGTGGCTGAGATTCCAGCCAGGGGACCCAGGCTGGGCAGAGAGCCAGCTGTTACAGATGGATCTGGGATTTGTCCTGGCATCGTGTCAGGCTCGGTCGTGACCACAGCTGGAGGAAAATGGGAAGAAACTTTCAGTAAGGCACTTAAACCAGCAACGTGCCAAATCAAAAAGGTGTGTTTCTGCATGCTCCCCTTTGACTAACGTGTCACTGTCAAAGTTCTGTACTGTGAACAATATTGTTATTAATGTACACCTTTATCTCTATAGCATGCATGTACATGGATTAGACATGGGATTGGAGCCAGGTATAATCGCCCCCTTCAACTTCACTCTGTTAAAGGGCTTAAAGGAGGTTCTTTCCAAGGTACACTCAGTCTTCCTGGCAGTCGGACTGGCCATACTCTAATGAATCGCTGTCCTGTTGTAGGAGCAGCAGGCAGAGGCTGTCTCCCATTAGGCCATTTCATTATTTTTGCCTCTCTTTTTTCTGGAATGGATGTATACTTCCATTTACAGAGATCTTGGCAAGGTTTACCTTTTTTATCCCCAAAGAGGCCCAGACAGAGATGTACAGCACTGCACAAAAGTACACTCAGACAAATTCCCCTATCCCATAGAGGGCTAAAGCTGGTCCTTGCCAAGAAACAACCGTCACCCATGTTTTCCTCCCTGTGAGGCCGGCTCTTCATGTCAGGGAAGGGGAATGTGGCTGCTGGAATAAAGGATAATGGTTCCAAAGCATAATATGCCCTATTTAATACCAATAAATTACTCCTATCTAACAAGTTGAGTTCAGTTCAACAGGCTCTGCTCAAACCTATACACACATAATTATTAATTACAGCGTTTATAGCACCTGCTTAAACTTACACACATTGGCCTACTTTATCTGTGAAATGCCCTAATTTCAAGACACTAATTCCTTATAACCAAGAGGTCCAAGAGTCAGACCAGAGACAGTGAGAAATGTGTGAAAACTAAGAGGTAAACAGGATATAGGAATAAATTATGTTTCCTGTTTCGTAAAAAAATAAATATACATATAATATTATTATTAGTAGTAGTATTAGGTTATAATTAACCATTCGGACGCTTGTGCTACAGTTCAATGTGTTTTTCAAATATCACTTGATACACAACAAAGTCATTTATCTTGATTTCATGTCAGATTTAGTTTTTACTTTACTTAATTGAATTGCTTATAACTCTTAGCTGTAAAACAGTAGCCAAGATTCGATACACCACCAGGTACCATGTACCTGTCTAGATAGCCTACTTCCTTAATGTTAACGAAGTCCACACCCACAACACCAGAGGAAGTGCAACGAACCATGTACAACCCAGATTCGGCACAAACAAGGGACTAAATTATTTTCGCTCCTATGCCACCAAAATGTGGAACGCCCTACCAACAGTCATTAAGACATGCAAATCCCTTGACTCCTTCAAAACCGCTCTCAAAGGGCACCTACGGACGGCTGCAATAAACTGGCCCCTGTCAAATCTGAATCCCCACCGCCCACCCCTTTTCCCCCTCACTGTATATGTTTCTTTTCCCTTTTTACCTCCCTTATGATGAATTCCTGTTCTGTTCTTTGACTATATAGAAGTGTCTATTTGTACGTCTCTAAATGTTTTGATGAATTGAACAAGGTGGACCCTCTTGTAAACAAGTGTAATGCTTAATTGGGTCGTCCACTTACAGTTAACAGTCTTTGTATTGAGTTTGTGCTTTAAATGTATAGGCCTACTGTAATTCTGCAAACTGTTAATAAATATTTCAATCAATAATACAGAATAAAATTATCTGACATAATAACATGTCTTTTTAAAGTTCACCAAAATAAAGGTGAAGCAAACCCAGTGAAATCTTGGTCAAACTGGGGTGGCAGGCGGGAGGAAATATTAAACATTCAAATTAAAAAAATGTAGTCTCTCTCTCTCTCTTTAGCTGATTCTTGATTTTCCCCTAGTCTACTTCGCAAATAATTTCCACCTCAGTATTATCTTAAAAAGTTAAGGACAACGAGTCAACGACAATACGACATACTTAACAGTCCTATAATAAGGATAACAGCACTATTATAACGCGCCAGACTTGAGTCATGGGTCAATTTCAAAGCGGAAGTTTTTCTTCAGTGCTGCATTCATCTGATCTTACGTAACTTTAAATGCTTAAGTCATACTTCGTGTCGCGCCGGTGTCGCGCGCTGAAAATAGCCGATATACAAGCTCACAACACGTCGCACCGCGACGCGTTGTGAGCTTGTAGATCGGCTATTTTCGTCACGCGACACTGGCGAGCGACGAAGTATAGATCGGGCTGTCTTTCCCTGCGAGAGCTGATCTGCAGCCATAAACCCGTCAGAGGCTCTTGTTTCGGGGGATTCTTTTTTTTCCTCCGTGGCTGATCGCATCCCGAAAAGCGACTTCCAAATACCACGACACATAACACATACACGGATAAGAACATTTTGTACAGAATATAGTGTGAGTGAGTCATGCACATGTAACAGCTTGCAAACAAAAGAAAATGCAACACTCCAGCATGCTCCAAGATCAAGAGCTTGTTGTTGCTGTAACGCCGAAAATTCACATAGATCAGATGAATGCACTGAATGCAAAACAAGAGATCGGTCATCGGTGCTGTTTTTAATATGGGGCTCAGTCAGTGGGACCCGTGCATGCGTGCCGTGGCGCGCCAACATGCACTGGGTTTTTCTCAAGATCGCAACTATTTTAGTTGCAGCCAGACAGTTGAAGTTTTTGTCACCGACCTGACTTTGATCCCAGGTGCAACAGATGTCCTCTCTTCTGGTCGGATGAAGAAGGTCGAGAGTAGATTTTAAAAAGTGGAAATCGTTGCATCAGCGCGTTTATAAAATGTGATCCCAGCCTGGGAGGATTTGGGAATGCGGAAATTCGGTTAGTGATGCCAACCAAACGTAAGAGAGAGGGGATGTTAAAGTACAAGAAGAAGTGGGGGCAGAGAAAGAAAGTAGGGAAGTCCTACCGCTCCTCCTCCCATAGAAACACAAAACAAACGCACCCACACAATGTCACGCTAGTCTAGGATGATGAACCATGCAGTGCCAGCTCTGGAAGACATGGAGTGAAGATGTATTTAGACCTACAGTAACTGTTTTAAGCCTCATTGTGCAGAAAATCCCATCATAATAAATTGTTTATAACCTAATTTGATGAGTTGGATTCCAAAAAAGGTAAAAGGGGCAGCCCACAAAGTGCACAGTGAGCACATGCTCATATCTGATCTGAAAGCCAAGGTATAGACATACATTTTATGAAGCTATATGTTCACAATCAGATATGCACTTCTTTGTGTGATGCCTGAAGGACCCCAATTTATACCCCTATATTAACTTACCTCTGAGATAGTGAATACAGTATAAAGACAACTAAATACTCAAGTAAAATTGTAGTCCAGTATTTGAGTAAAATTATTTGTTACCTTCCACCACTGAATGCCTGGTCTGGTGCAACCTTTCCCTCGTAAGCAAGGTAATATGTTATTATTATTTACCTAAATAGACAAATGGTGATAGTTATAAAGCTATATAAAGATGGATATACTGAAAGAAAGATCAATATTTGAATAACCTTTATGGAGGGAGGGGTGCTATGCTGGTTCATTGTCCCTCCACCTATTATACAAGTTTAACAAACAGCATTTGCCTAAAGTTCTAAACCATCTATAATGTAATAGAAGCTATAATGAATATAGCCTTTAACTGAAACTGAGATTGCAAAGGCCAGCATCAAATGCATACATCACTCAGAATGATTTATTGTGATTATTCAGCATAAATAAGCAATCAATGCTCATTTGACATTTTTTTGTTGTAATTTGACAAATAAGTCAAAATCTGAAAGGTAAAAAAATAAATCATCATAAATTACATCTTGATAGATATAGCACTGGATGTTTTCATGGAAAACTCTAAACATTTTAACAATGAGGTAAAACCACAGTCGATGACATTGAGGTATGCATGTACTTAAAGGGTAAGACCACTTTTTTTGAGGTTTGGGTTGTGTAGTTACTTTGCCATGATGCAACTCCAAATGTGGACAAGAAATTAAAAATAACTGCTCCAGTGATTAGAAATTGATAATTCAAAATATGCTCCTCATTGACTTACATTGTATCTAAAACAGCTCTCAAAGTCACTCTTTTAGTATGTAAACAAACACAAACAAAGTTGATTCAGACAATATAGAGCATCACCAAAACTCATGCTGTTTTATTTTTTCATAAAAATGTTTTCTTCCTGTTGATTTTACTATTTGAAGATCTGGATCCAGATCCACGGATCCAGTCCGGGTTTTCTTCCCAATAAAATGGACAAATCAACAGGAAGAAAACATTTTTATGAAAAAATAAAACAGCATGAGTTTTGGTGATGCTCTATATTGTCTGAATCAACATTGTTTGTGTTTGTTTACGTACTAAAAGAGTGACTTTGAGAGCTGTTTTAGCTACAATGTAAGTCAATGAGGAGCAAATTTTGAATTATCAATTTCTAATCACTGGAGCAGTTATTTTTTATTTCTTGTCCACATTTGGAGTTGCATCATGGCAAAGTAACTACACAACCCAAACCTTAAAAAAAGTGGTCTTACCCTTTAACATGGGTTCTTTAACACAACATCCACAAATATCAATATGTTATTGACATCAATACACAAAACCATACTATAACATTAAATTCCACAATACAGCCTAGATCTCATAATAGATCAAATATATAGATATATGAGCTTTGAAAATTATTTGAATTTCTCAGCATGCGATCAAAACCATAACTTATTTCAACCCCATCTGTCAAATTAACTGCCATGCTTTGAGCTACATCGTTCAGTATGTATCAGGAGAAACTTTATACTTTGCTTAGTCTCAAACAAGACATTTCATGAATGTATTCCTTGAAGTGTTACAGCATACTGTGTGGCATATATGATCAATATAATCTCAAAGTTAGGAATCGGAGAGAAAAATAAATCACAGCGATAAGACCAATAGCTTCCCTCTGTAAATTATAAGGCAAGGAGAGTTGGAGAGTTGAGGATATCAACAGATTCAGCCTTGCCGCCTTTATGACTGTCTAATTCCTCTGCAAGGGAGTCCAGTTCGGAACACGAAAATGTGAATACAGACAAGTAACTGCTACAGGTGGGGGTCGAGGTGACCACAGGAGTGCTCAGGGGCTCCAGATCACCTGAAACAGACTTGTATAAGGTCTCCCAGTCCGAAAGCCCGAGAGAGCTGCTCAAGTCTATGTCTGGGACAGACCGGGCTGTCTCCATGGGGGTTTTCTCCTCCACACTGGCTATCAGATTGTCCAGCAAACCCTCCTTCATGTCCAAAGACGGTTCGAGGTCGCAGATGTTGATTTCGGCACTGGCACACAGGAAGATGTTTGAGTTCCCAGAGATGGCCGTGGACGGGTCGCTGGGGATGTCCATGTCCTGGAGTGACGGGGCTTCCTGGGTGCCATCATCTGGAGGCTTGTCATCATCTTGATTAGGCTGAAGCTCTGGGGACCCAGTGGGATCCTGGAACATGGACTCCAGCTCTTCTGGGATTTGACACACAGGTTTGTGTGTAGCGAGGTCGAGGACATACTCGAGCCTCTCTTTCTCTTTAAGGAGGTTGGCTATTTCTGTCTGCAGGTCTGCCCTTTCCGACTCAAGCTCGTCTGTCTCCTTCAAAAAGATTAGTATCCAAATTTAGCCAAAAAGGAAGTATAGCTAGTACAGTTCAGTAATATGAAATGACAAATAACAGCTGAACAAACAGCTTTGTTTACTTACAGCCTGCAGTGTATCGGTGAGCTCTCTCCGTCGGTTGCGACACTTGGCTGCAGCCATTTTATTCCTCTCTCTCCGTATTCTCTTCTTCTCCTCCTCCTCTGGAGAGAGCTGGGAGGTTTAGGAAAAGCATCCAGTCATTACCTTGATAGATCTGGCCATTTTGTATCTGTTGGTCCACCACATTCGCTGCCAATTCACCCTTTGAAGAGTGGCAAAAGCATCTTTCTCTGCAATGCATCTAAAAATAGACCATTGTTGCAGACTTGCTGTGACCTGAATACAAATTGACTGCCTGTGAGGAAGGCACACCACCAGCAAACAGCTCCTGAGGAGCATGCACAGGAAAGTGCCACTGTACACATCAAACTGAGACTATAATACTTCATGTAAATGTGCTCTGTGGCTACAGCAAGCGAAATGCTTCATGATGTGTGAGCTGTGAGCTATAACCTACCTGCTCTGCTTTCCCTTTCCTGGCAGTATTTCTGCCCTTGCTCCCGCCTGCTTTGGGTGTTGCCTGGTGACTGCTCTGTGCTTCATTGGCTTGTTTGCTGCCCACAGACGGGGAGACAGATGTAATGATGGTAGGCTGGACCATCCACTGGAAATCTGGGGTGGAGGAAATCGCAGTAACCGTTGGGACAAAAGGGGCGTCCTGTATGTTCATAATATCTTGGCAGAGGTCCTGAAAAAATAAATACAATATATATATATACAGTATATATATCACGGATCATTTAATCACCAAACTGTTGCTCCACAATAGTGCGCTCATATAAATCCTATACGATAATGACCCATGAATCAACCTGCTAATATGTAAATCACAACTTACAGGAAAGACATGTTGTATAGGCTATATGGATAGCTTAAAAATACATCCATCCCAAAATAGCTTTCTCCGGATCAATATTTGACTTTATCATAGTTTCTGACGTCAACACTGACGCAGAGATGCTGTGGAGTCTCCTGAATGGATTTATTTTTCTCAATGAACCGCTGCATCGACAGTTCGACACGCTACCGTTTGGTCCCAGGACGCTGAAATCACAACAATCCGAGCCGACATTTCCCCCTTACGTCTGTCCGAATCAATCATCCAATACTCAAACAAATAACATTTAGATTGGGTAAAAACTAGGACATTGTCATTTAATCGAATTGCGTATTCCCACTTTCAAGATATACAGCATTTATGTTATTCCGCGTTAATTTAAGACAAAAACAGACCCCATGTGCTACATCGATTTGTATCTCTCATTGATATTTTATTATAATGATCCAAGATTCCAAGCCATCCATACCTTTGCATTGCTCTCCGAGGAGGACGCTGGTGAGCTTGCGTCTGGAGTCTGCTGGCAAGAGTCCCCGACAGGAGATTCAATACTGCAGGTGGAGTCTGTATCCATGTCAGGCGTCAGGTTTTTGGGGTACTAAAGGAATAATGCTATCCTCCTCTTTTGTTAAACAAAATTATGAGGGTCTTTCTCCAGGTATATACCTGGTAACTGGATGACAAGAATGCAAGCCCCTCCTTTTATACTCTGCTAGAATTTTATGAATGAACCGAGGCTGTACCATCTGCAGGGGGGGGGGGGGGGGGGGGGGGTGTCGCATCATCGCATGAATGAAATACAGAAATATAAAAAAAATAGGCCTTCATCCTGAGATGCAAGCATTTTTAGTTTCCTAGGAAATTCTCTGCCGTGTACAGCGCGACCAAACACCATTGGCTATAACAAAACTGCTGAGATCAGATCTGACAGACAGCCCATGACAACAATCAGGTCAGCTTCATTCGAAATTAAGTGTACTATAGTATACAATGAACGTGGGCGTATGAAAAACAAATGGTTTCTACTACCAATTAATAGTTGCTATAACGCCTGTTTTAGTGCACATTATACTCACTTCTACAGACAATTTCGCATGACCATATCATGAGAAGTTATAATACATTAAAAAAGTGAATATGCTTTAAGTGATAAAATTATAATAAAGCAATACAGATTAGTCAGCATCTGAATATTCGTAAATCTAAACACAGTAAGCAACGGCATTTATAGGGCGATTTCGCCACACCTGCTCGTGTGCCATGCAATCAAATTTGGGATATTATCTTAACTTCAGGCATGTTCAATCTAATGTCTGCTTTACGACGCTGCCGCTTGCCCAACAACAGATTTACGAACTAAAGCATGCATGGCAGAGCAGGCAGGCTAGTTACAGCCTATGTGTAGATCTGTTCTTTTTGACAAGCAACACCCACTCATCCTCGTGTGGGCGGTGAAATCACGTGATACAACCCGGAACTGAACTATGTATTAAGACAGCGAGTGTGACACTGCCAACGCGTCTGCTGCTGCTGACAACAATACAGCAATGGACAACATGTCGAGGATGTGTGTGTTGATTTTGATTCCTGTTCTTCTCTTTGACTTTGCGCTTCCCATCACATTCTACCTGCCGGCTAATATTCGGAAATGCGTGCAAGAAGAGATCCACAAAAACGTGCTGGTTACAGGCGAATACGAAATGAGCGAACAGCCAGACACAAGAACCAATCTGAAGGTAACACGTCGCTCACCCAGTGCAGTATCTCAGTGTACCCTAATGAAATCTTGGATTATTAACTGATCGCCGTTGTACATGTTATGTGTGCATGTCAACAGATTGTCGTTTCCAGATAACTAAACAGCTGTTCTCTCCTCCAGATCACAGATTCGGCTGGCCACACTTTGTATTCCAAGGAGGGCGCCTCAAAGGGAAAATTTGCCTTTACAACAGAGGATTATGACATGTTTGAGGTTTGCTTTGAAAGTAAATCTCAAATGGGTGGGTTTAACTTCATATTTGTTTGTGTTTGAGCACTTAATGTGATTCAAATGGCACTGTATAGTTCACTTCACAAATGTGCACAAAATAAACATTTTCTATTTGTGTGTGTTGTGGCCCATTGGAGAATAGAGATGAGGCTACTACTAGAACGTATGCCTACTAATTTCCTGTGTTGTAACTAATTACATAATTTCGTGGCATCAGGCACAGTAAAACCTCCAGACCAACTGGTCAATTTGGACATGAAGCATGGAGTGGAGGCCAAGAACTATGAGGCGGTAAGGGCGAATTGAGAAATTATAGAAAAAATAGAACGCTTGCACTGTAAATCAGTGCAATACAATACAGCACTTTATCATTGGAGCCCTACAGTGTGCGAGCATTTTGTTATTTCTATAATTAAAAAAAAAAATCCTGAACTGACCTCACTCAGCACCTGGGCTGTGCATGTCTGTCTTTTTGGTCATTCTATAATCTATTAACATCTGGCATAATTAATTGAACTCTTCTCTTGTTACATCTTTATCAGATTGCAAAAGTAGAGAAGCTGAAGCCCCTGGAGGTGGAGCTGAGACGTCTTGAGGATTTGTCAGAGTCGGTCGTGAATGACTTTGCCTATATGAAGAAGCGAGAGGAAGAGATGCGAGATACAAACGGTGTGGTTCTTAACATGCCCAATGGCATCAGGTTCAATAATAAATTAAAAACAGATGTAGATTATCATCGTTGCTTGAACACAGGGGTCCTGAGTGGCAAATGCCAGATGGTAGTTTATTACATAGTTCATACCCAACCCTTATTTACAGACTACAAGAAAGTTCTGGTTATCAATTTAATTGAATGGATCAATGTTGGTCAATAAGCAGCAATACTAGTGGTCATCAATGTAATTGAATGTATCAACGTTACCGTCAAGCAGCAATACTGCTGTGATTCCCCACCAGTGTGGGTGAGTTGGTTAAAAATGCCAGCTATTCTGTGAACAATTGAAAGTCACTCTTTACTGCAGTATGTTCTAGTTCCTTTACGCCTGGATAAACGCCAGGGTCTGTAATTATTGTAATGCCCATACTTGTATATTAGTTTTATGTATGACAGTAAACCTACAACTTAAATGGTCAGAGGGGGAAAAGAAAGACATGGTCTTCATTTGGAATCAAACTGGGGATGTAAATATGTAGTTAACACACTATACAGTCATCTAGTGGTGGCCCAAGGTTTACTGATATTAAGGTGTCAATTTCTGTCTGTCTTACAGAATCCACCAACATTCGAGTGCTGTACTTTAGCGTCTTCTCTATGTGCTGCTTGATTGGTCTGGCGACATGGCAAGTTTTCTATCTGAGAACATTCTTCAAGGCAAAGAAGTTGATCGAGTGAGATTGATAACCAAGTCGACTGGAGATTCGGTAAACATTTTACTGGACAATTTGAGGCACACCTTTCTATTTTTCAGACCACCCACCCCCTTTAACAACTTTCAACCTGGTGTCCCTATTTATGGCATGTGATAATTATTTGTACAAATTAAATTAATAGTGAAAATAGCTAATCTACAGGCTCAGGATGTGTAGCAATGCAACACGTGAGCTTGTAAATTAGCTATTTTAGCCATTTCTGAAATGCATTTTAAGTGGTTAAAAAAAGAAAACCAATGTAATTTATTGCAATGGTTGCCCGTTTTATTCCAGTGAAGTTGTACTATTATTTAATTAATGCATTTTCTTTTACTTAAAGGCAAGTGTATGCTCAACACAGTGACAATTCTCCTGTTGTACAATGGCAAGAATAATCTGTAATTTTTAGGGCTGTCAATCGATTAAAATATTTAATCTGATTAATCGCATGATTGTCCATAGTTAACTGATTAATCGCAAATTAATCGCATATTTCTTATCCGTTGTTGGCCAATGGTACCATTACGAGAGATAACAGGCCATGTTGATCAAAATAACATGTTTTCTAATTGTGTAGACTTAAATTAACTTAAGTAATGCAGCTGTTTAACAATTATTCAACTCAATTCAATGGTCTCTCAACCATTTTGTCAAACTTCACAGTGTGTTAATCGCGCGTTAAAAAAAATAGTGCCGTTAAAAGGATTGTGAGTTAACTAGTTAATAGTGCGTTAACTTTGACAGCCCTAGTAATTTTGTATATCTACCAAGTTTGTCAATACTTCAATAATTTCCAGTTATACGTGTAAAATAAGATTCACATTGATTAAAAAATATTCCTAAATATGTGCCAGTCTGAGTCGTCTAAATCACAAGGAAAGTAGAGATTTTAACAAGTTGTCTCATTTAATGAAGGAAATTTAATAAGTTAAATCTTGACCAGACAGTATACAAATATATACTAAAAATGTTCTTTCATTCCATAAAGTTCCCACGCTCTACACATCCTTCTCAATTTTAGGAGGTTTGGTTTTGGTAATTCCTGTGGGGATAAAGAATACATAGTTTTGACTAAGTGTTACATGTGTTATCTTTTGCACAGACTGAGACAAACTTTGCTGTGGATATTGCAACTTAACCTGACGCTGCCAGATGAGGGCGGTATTGGGTAACCATGTATCCCAACACAGCATTCATCTGGGATCTCTCAGACAGTTGAGCTGACAAAAATCCGTTCCGTACCGGACCAATCAGCGTGAGCTAAGGGCGGGACATGGGCGAAACCGGATGTGAAGCTATATAGACACGTCAATATGATTGGTTGTGTTTGCACGCCCACACGGTGATAGACAGACGGTCCCATCCAATCATCTACCAAGTATCTTGAAAAAAAGGAACAGCCCCGTCATCGAATTTGCTGCCGCGATCCCAGATCCCAATAAGCTGTGAAACAAATTTGTGTAGCAAGCTTCTTGGATCTGGCAGCGTCAGGTTAATTGCAACTATCTGTGTGCCAAAAACAGGCAGTCTACAACAAAACACATTTTAAGCTTGTAGATAAGCTATTTTTGTTGAACTATCAGGCCTAGTTTACTACTCCCTTTAGAGAGAGAATCAGAGTTACTGAGTGAGGTCTTTTCTGTGTGATGTACCTTTTGGTCGTTGTCCAAGTGGAGGACGTCCACCAGGGGGACGATGGACGGACGACCATGTGCACACTGGAAAGGCAACTGGCAGGAGGACAAGGATCCTATCAGGCTGCAACACTCGTCTTTACTCAGACTGTGGTTGAATTTGATAGCACCTGTTCCAATACGCAAGCATAGCAACTGGTTGTATCAATATATGTACACAAGATTGACACAGTGTAATTTCACTACATAAAAGATTCATTGAGTGCTAGTTTGTGGTCTTAAAACTGAAATGAGTTCACAATAGGTTATCAAGATTGAGATTCAGGGTTTTCAATTTATGCTGAAAATAAGGTTTGTGATTAACATAAGCTTAAGAGAACATTTTGTTCTACAAAAGAAATTACATCCAGTAGCTAGGTGCATTTTGTGTGTGTGTGGTTCAATAATCAAAAATCACGTATTGATTTGTGGAAATTTTGTTGAACAAAGGTAACATAAGCGCTACTTATTTTCTTAATGAATCCTAAACTGAATGCAAATTCACTAGCATCTCATGGTGGGAGTAACTTCCATTTAGCCTACAATAAGACATACCCGTAGTAGCTATTGGAGGATAGCGAAGTATGTGAAACCTACCGTGGCATGCCAGAGAGGCGAGGACTTTCAGGACCGTGAGCGGCAGTGTTCCCCTCACTCTGCCAGTTGAGCGGAGAAACTAAGAGAAATAGGCCAAAGAATTACCCATATCTGATCGATAGACATTTCTCCTCACATTAAGTTAAGTAATTAAGAGTTAAGTGAGTAAAGAGAAATGACTCACCTCAGTCTGCTCTTGAAAATACTCCTAAAGGGAATTTTTTAGAGTGAAATTTTAAAAGACAATACATTTGTTAGGCCAGCCGCCATATCATGATTGACTGATAAAACACCCTTTAGCCAGAGGCTTGTATGTGACTGACTTACCTCAACTATGGACTTGATGATGGACGGTCTCCCTCGTTTGAGTTCATTGCTCTCTTTCTCTATGAAACACAGTGGGACCTTCCCCACTAGCACCCGTGGACCCCCGTTCTCTGTAAAGTCCACCTCCAGGCCTAGCCTTCTCAAACAGGACTGAAAAGACCTAGAAACACATAGACAATACATAACACAGAAGATTCATTCAGCACAGCACAGTGCACATCAGTGACATCTGCTGGTGAAATTGATAGATTTAGCGTACATAAGTTTGAATTTCTTTGTGAGAAAGTTGAATTTGTAATGTTTGAAATAATGTATGTAAGTTAGCAGGTCTGATTCTGTAGGCTAGGTTTCAATTTCTTTGCTCTTCAAAGAAAGCTTGGTTGATTGACCGACCAACAAGGAGTATCACATTTTTAGAAGTCTACAACTGCTCTCAGACTCATAGAACCCTGGCATTCAACGCCCCTGACCGATCAAATGGTTATAGCTTACAGATAGTTCAGTTAGAAACACCTGTGATCACGGTACTTATTTGGTGCCTTCAAGAGATTTATTTTTAATATAAATTAATGATTATGAATAGTTATTATGGGTGGTCAAGTTTACATATACGGTTTAATTTTCTTTCGTTAGAGATTGTTACGTTTAGGCAAAATAATCAATAAGCTAAAGTAAATAGACATTTCTAGGAGACATTTCCTTGTGCAGCTGATCATTCAGTTTGAGAGATTGATCAGCCTTTTGTGATGTCATACTGCTTCTGCTATATGTGTAAAAACCCACAATAAGATATTATTGATAAGGTAATAAATTTAATTTACATACAATAGGTATGTTTTCTAGAATAAAACCCCTATGATTAGTGCACAGCAATGACTAGGATATAAAAGCTAAAAGAAAGTCCCAAAAAATGTAATCAGTCTCAGATTTTACCATTACTTTACTACAGATATTATGAGTAGATTCTTCCCTCTCCTTTAAGCTATATTATATTTTCTATGATTGGCATGTTTGTCACAAACCTGAGCAGTCTCAGCTCCTCCGCTGTTACACTGATCTCTAATGGTGGCAGAATGTTTGACGAACACAGACGTTTCTCCCCCGGTGCCTCTGGGTCATCCTCATAGGAATCTACAGTAAACCACAGTCAGATCTAATTTATTGTCACATCACAGATTGACATGTGTAAAACAGTGGGTTTGTCGTTTTGACGACCAAGTTACGACTTGATACAGCTAGGACAACAGCAGCAGTGTGACTGTCCACCGTTGTTGACATCAACAACCCATGGTCTGTGTTCTTCTTTTTTACCTGCGACTAGATTCTCAAGTCGAACCCTCTCGTGGGCCGCATGTTGATCCACCAACACCAGAAGATTTCCTAAAGTTCAATGGATATGAATTTTGAGCACATCTTTAAATGTACTGAACATAAAGTGTGGGCGAACAGTTGATGATGCATTTTGAATAACATAAACGTACCCTCACGTTCACCGTTTGTTGCAGGCCCTTGGTCTCTTGTATCGATTAGACAAGCAAGGAACTTCTGATCAACTTGATTAATAACCTACATGGCAATGGAACCATCATGGCAACAGACTTTAGTGTTTGTAACAAAATGTTTTTTTTGAGCCAGAGCTTTAAAAAGAGAAATGTAGAGAAATGTACTTGGAAGTTCAAACTTGCCTTCA
Organism: Protomyctophum parallelum; assembly: GCF_964188405.1. Taxonomy (NCBI): domain Eukaryota; kingdom Metazoa; phylum Chordata; class Actinopteri; order Myctophiformes; family Myctophidae; genus Protomyctophum; species Protomyctophum parallelum. The sequence continues at coordinate 11,642,539 of NC_139718.1, forward strand.
TTGAGTGCACCATAGCCTTAGAGAAGCGATATGGAAACAGGATGTTGTGAATTTTCACTGCCAATCCATCAGCTTGTTCACTTGATATATCAACACCAACCTAGAGAAACAATGACCCATGTTACATTTATTTAATGATTATGCCCATTGAAAAGCACTATCATTTAAATAAATTATGCAATAACATTGGAAAGACAAAAAGACAAAAGCAAGATTTTTTTTACCATAGGAGGTCGGACGAACACAGGATTATTCCATTCTGAGTACATTGAGGAAAGCGAGTTCACAGTCTGAGCATCATCCTCTGAGAAGACAACATAAAAACATTACAAATACATGAAACATTCACATGTAAATATGTATTCACGTACTAGAGTGTGTGTGTGTGCACGGCTGGCCCTAACAGTATACCATGTACTGTAATTCTGATCCAATACTCTTGCTAAGTGTACCTCTGTTGTCAGGCCCTGTACTAATCACTCTTTCTGCCCTGGATTTAGGAAGGAAGGGAAACACTAGATCCATCTGAAAAGGGTAACACCTGTATTCCATCCCTACAATGCAGGAAAGAGAGCAAGGAAGAGACACACATGCACTTACTAACATTCACCGCAAAAAAACTATATCCACTGTGTAGGTTCAGGTTGGCAATCATTCTTCTATAGCCATTTCCTGTTACCATCAAGTCTACTGTCTCTGTAAGCACAAACAAACTAGAAGCAAAGCATCACTTACCTGTTTTAGAGATGACACTGACCGCCATGTTGGTGATGTCTGATGTGCAGCGCACCTGCGTCTCTTCCGTCGATGGGTCCTCATATCGGCTGAGACCGGTCACTTTGTTAACATAGACTGTTTTCCCTACAGAATCATCATAATGATGCAGCCAGTCTCCCCATGCTGTGAGCTCTTCTTTCTCAGCCAACTGAGGACTTGCATCGCAGTTTGTGACACACTTGTTGTTGCCATCTTGGATATTGTCGTCTGCATTCATGAAACAAACATCATTCACTGGTGTGCTTTGAGTGACACCGGTCTTCTGTCTCTGTTTAAATTGACAGAATTTTGATGCCAAGGATGCTCCACTGTCTCTCTTCTGATCCGTGATTGGCTTTAGCCTGGTCAACATAGAAAGAGACAGGGGGCTTTTTAACTCTCTCTGTTGTTCTTGTGTGTCTGTGATATGACTCTCCTGTTCCTCTTCCTGGCTGACTGGATTACTCTGGGGTTTCAAATGCAAATTGTCTGTCTGTGGCACGGCGGGATGAGTTATTAAGATACTACAATTAGCCTCCTCAGAGGATGGTTTCCGTTCAGTTGACTTTCCATATATTCTTCTGAACTGATCCAGACTCAAACTGCAACTTGTTACACACTCAGCCTTCGATGCCATACCACAGACTTGATCATTGTTGTTGCCATCATGGATATTGTCATCTGCAATCCTGAAACAAACATTCTTCTCAGATGTGGTACCTGCATTATGTTTGAGGGCACTTTGTTTGACATTGGTCTTTTGTTGTCGTTTTAAATTACAGAGTTTTGCTGCTAAGGATGCTTTACTTTGTCTCTTCCGATCTGAGATTGGATTTATCCTGGTGAACATAGAAAGAGACATGTGGCTTTTTGAGTCTCTCTGTTTTTCTTGTGTCTCTGTAATATCACTCTCCTGTACCTCTTCCTGGCTGACTGGAACACACTGTAGATTCAAAGGGAAGTTGTCTGTCTGTGACACTCTGGCATGAGATAGTAAGCCACTGCATTTAGCCTCCTCAGAGGATGGTTTCAGTTCAGTAAACTTTCCATATATTCTTCTGAACTGGTCCAGAGACCCTGGGTCTTTAGATAAAGACAACCTTTGACCCAATGTAACCTTTGGTATCTCGGAGGTCATGCCAGGTGGAAGGTCCTCACAAACTTGTTGAGCTTGACTATGATTTGTGCCTTCTATAAGGGAGAATTTGCGTTTTGATGGGAAGGAATTTTCCATTCTTTCCAATGCTGAAATGTGCTGATGAAATCGTGGTCTACTGTACTGGCCCTGGTCCCGAGCCTGCAGAATATCATGCACATATGGATCTGATAAACTGATCTTTTTGTGATCTACTGAAGTTTGTCCATGTCCATTTGTGTTCTGACAATGATGTCGAACTTGTGTGAAAGAGCTTGAATTGGGTTGAATTTCCTGCGTGACAATATTGTTTATCATCATCAGTCGGTCTTTATTTATTTTCTGCTGTTCACTTTGCTGTGCCCTGCTGACTGAACTAGGCATGCATTCAATACTTTGTGACTCTTCCCTCTTGTCATGGGAATTTGACATATCGATGTTAGTAATGTTATTGTCAGTTAGTGTGACTAAATCGTACTGCATCCCTTCTTGGCTAGTTTCATCTGATTTTGACGCACATTCCTTGTCTATATAACTATGATCTTCATGTTTCCTTTCCAGATCCCTCAACAGGATGCTTTCTGCTCCAAGCCTTCCTTCATCAACCTCTACTTTGGGCTCGATTTCACCATATGTCAGGCCGATGTTGTTTTCAAGAACAGAGACTTCCTCACATTTGCGATGAACAAGTACAGATGCTACTGTCCTCCGAATATTGCATTCCAATGGGGACTCTGCTAAAGTTGCTTGGATGCCTTGGTCACCATTGTCATGCTCCTCTTGTTCTGTGCCTGCTATCCCAAACAGTTTTGGAGCTGTATATTCCAAATCCTCTGGTGATAGCTCACTCACCAAGTTCTCTCTGCTGAGGAATATTTTCACTGCCTCTTCGATGCAGAGTGAAACACCATCCCAGTCTTTGAATTCAATGAGAGTTTTGGAAGGCTCAAGGCAAATGTCATACTCTGAGTAGGGGCATTTGATGTCGAGTACATACATACCACATTGCAAATCATGGCCTCTTGTGTGCTTAGGACTCCTGGTAGACGACTGCACATCTGGACTGTCATTCTTTTTAGTTGAACTCCTCACTTTGCGAAGAACAACATTCAGCAGTTTGTGGATCCGTGTTTTAAGGAGGAGCCTGCCATTTACATATAAGTACTGAACACTGTTGTTGTAATGGCCCTCTCTTCCTATGTAACCGCTCACTTCAAACTGTCCACGAGTGTAGCTGATTTCTCCAAGTCTCTGTGCTCGCCCTAAGCCGTGTATTTGAACAAACCTGTTATAGGTGTCTCTAGCTTTGGACAGCTGCACCACCATGGCTCCAGTGCAGTCATTCTTCAGTGTGAAGGAGACAGAAGGGTGCATGAGGGAGATGGCCTCCACGCGCTGCCTGATCCGCTCACCTTCCAGGACAGGGTCCATCCTCTTCCTTCTGACTGGCATGTTGTGGAAGAAGTTACAAATCACAGTGGTGGTCCCACAAGAGGGTCGAGTGGCGTCAGCCTCGAACACATCTAGCCCCTTGCCATCCTTGAAGACCTTCACGTGTGTTTTCACGGACCGTTTGGTCCGTGATGATATTTCAACAAGCGTGGCAAGGGAGGCTATACTGGCAACCGCCTCACCTCTGAATCCATAGAATCTGAGGTTATCCAGGTCTTCCACAGAAGAGCATTTGCTGGTGAAGTATCGGTTTCCAACCTGCTCCATATCCTCCAGGTCCATCCCAGAACCGTTGTCAATCACCTGGACTTTGAATGCCTCCAGGTCCATCCTCACGCCCACGCATGTCGCCCCTGCATCAATGCTGTTGAGAAGAAGCTCTTCAACGCATTGCTGAAGCGAGCAAATAGCGACCCCGGAACGAAGTTTCCCCTGTACCTCTTTAGACAGACGCTTAATCATTGTTCAGATCAGATGGAAGTAATGTCCTCGATCTCAGTCAAAAGGGTCCCTGGCTGTCTCCTTTTTCGTAACGTAACGTTACCCAACCGACAGAACTGTTTTGGTCGTCAGTGGTGTTGGACAGATCAAAATGGCAAAACATTTCGGTTGAGCTACTGCGGGTGACCACGTCCAAAGTAGTTGTATGATCATGAATTTTACTATTTTCTACAACGTTTAACGAACCATCCTGCATGCCCACGGTGCTCCAGTGTTTACCTTCCGTTCTAGGTTAGTAGTAGGTTCTACTTCTACAGTTGAAAGACAAAAACAACTTGTTAGCTTAAGACGCTACAGTTAGCAAGCACTGCCACCTTCTGGCGTGGAGTGGTCAACGATGACACCAGTCAGCCATTTAATCCGAGTTCACATTTTTATTGATTTAAATTAAAAGGACATAGGTTGAATGTAAAAAGAAAAAGGAAACTACTTTCAGCCTGGGGTCCTTATTTGGGGAATTATGTGTGAAAATAGTTCATATAGTTTGGCTATTTTCACTATGAATGTTTTTCTTTGTCATTGTAAATTTGCTCATAATGTGAAAGTTGTCCTCTGCATTTAACTGTCCTATTCTAACTGTATGAGCAGTGGCTACTATTGTACACTGCCGCTGGGGAGCATTTATGGGTTAAGTGTCTTCCTCACCGATACTTTGACACAGACTTTGTGTTGAGTTGTGCTTGAAATGTACTGTAATTCTGCAAACTGTTAATAAATATTTCAATCAAAATCAATCAATCAAAGACTGTGCAGGCCCTGCTGGATCAACTTCGTTTCCTTTGTTATGTGGACATGTAGAGCCCTTTGAGACTAAAATTAATTAAGCACTAATAAAGTTCTATTCTTTAACATTAAGAACTAATACAACTTATATTCTTTAAAAATGCCTATTATGCCTCCAAAGGCCTTTTATGCCTGTATGTAAATTTAAAGCACTTAAAATATATGAATGGTTTTTCTCAGTGGAGTGCGAGACCCAAAATCCAGTATACGTATACAAAATAAATAAAATGCTACCATATTTTGGGATTTTTTTCTAAACTATTCTGAATATGTTTGACATAATCGTAGACAAATGCAAGTATTATGGAAAGGCTACAAGATTAAATCTAATAACTTTGTCATGTCTATAAAAAACCCCCAAAAAACCTAATAAAAAGGCTACAAGATTAAGGTGTTTGGAGCACAGGATCAACCTGCTGTGACATACGGTGACAGCATCATGCTGGACAGCCAGCCTGTGTCTGCTGTCTCTTTGTTGCTACGGCAATGTACATTTTGCACAGAAAAGACATTTTGCTAGAAGGACAATAAAGTCAGTAAGGTAAAGAATGTTCACCATTCAGCTGGACAATGATCCCAAAGCTCAGTCAAAGTCCTAAACTCTATCCTATTAGGACATTCTGCACATGTTCGCCTCAGAATAGGGACGGTAGGATTACTATAGTACTGGTTCCCAAACACTGTGTCGAGACCTATTTGTGGGTCGCAGACACATTTTTATGGGTTGGTTAAGTAAATATCCATTTATTTTTGTTTCCCTCAAGATTTTCTAAATGAACATTGTACAAAAAAAGAAATTCCAAAGAAATTCCATAAAGAATGTCCATCCATCGCCCAGGCGGTGGCGTCTGGGTACCCGACTGGTAATCCAGTCGCAGTGTGCCGCGGGTTCGACTCCCGAGCCCGACACGGCCTTTACTGCATGTCATCCCCCCATCTCTCTCCCGTTTCCTGTCAGCCTACTGTCTGTCCCTTCAAAAACCAATAAAAGGCGTAAGCCGCAAAAACATATGTTAGAAAAAAAAAAAAAAAAAGGCCATCCATCCATCTTCAACCGCTTATCCGTAGTCGGGTCACGGGGGCAACAGCTCCACCAGAGAACTCCAGACCTTTTCCAGAGCAACATTAGTAACTTCATCCTGGGGTGAGTCGATGTGATCCCTCCATCTGCGCCTTGGTCTGACCGGGGGTCTCCTCCCAGTAGGAAGGTGCCTAAAGGACCTCCCTAGTAGGAGACGCCCGAGAGGCATCCTAACCAGATGCCCAAAGTCCCGAACCACCTAAGCCTGCTCCTTTCCAGGCGAAGAATCAGCGACTCTACTCCGAGTCGTTCTCGCGTGACTGAACTTCTCACCCTATCTCTAAGGGAGATGTCAGCCACCCATCGAAGAAAACTCAATTCGGAAACCAAACTAGTGAAAATAGCAGATCTAGGCTACAAGCTCACAATGTGTCGCATCATTACGCGTTGTGAGCTTGTAGATCTTCTATTTTCACCGCTATTTATTAACCAGTCCTAGCATCCCGATTCCGGGGCAAACATTCACAGAAAATAGTAGATAATAGCTATACAAGCTCACGTCACAAGGCGAGCTTGCCTTGTAGATTGGCTATTTTTTACAAAGAGATTTGATGTAGATGGAAAAAACGAGCTGACCAAGTATAGAGCCCAAAAATGATGCATTTATTGATGTATTATTGCATTTAATTATATTGAATTATATTTATCCCCCCCCCCCCTTTCATTTTGGCTATTAGCCTACCGTATATTTAGGCTACTATAAGAACCATAACAGTCAGCAAATGTGATACAGTACATTCCATTCAATAAAAAAGAATAAATAAAAATAAATAAATAATACATCTAGCGAACTATTTTAAAGGTTGAATGATCAAGAGCTTGAATTTTCTTTTCATTCTTGAACTCTGCCTTTGTGATTTTTGAGCTTGGGCTCCCAGTGGATTTCAGCCATTCCTGCATCTGTTTCACCTTACAGCTTGGGCCTTGCATCTGCCCTTGAACGGTCCCCTCGTCCGTATTTTGCACCCAGCCAACCAAGCCTAGCTTTTTCGCTTCTGCCTAAAAAAATCAAACAAAGTGAATTAGACATAAAGATCATGACAGATGGACTTTTTCTGTCCTTTTTTCTGCTGAATTAAAGATGTCCCAATGACAAGTCAAAGATCTACAATCATATTTTAGTCCTGCTTTAACTCAATATAACGTGTGTGTGTGTGTGTGTGTGTGTGTGTGTGTGTGTGTGTGTGTGTGTGTGTGTGTGTGTGTGTGTGTGTGTGTGTGTGTGTGTGTGTGTGTGAGTGAGAGAGAGAGAGAGAGAGAGAGAGAGAGAGAGTGAGAGAGAGATAAGATAACTCACATGTGTGAATTTTCGGAAGAAGACCCCTTGCACTCTACCAAATATTTCATAATCTACTGAAATTAGGTCTTCCTCACAGGACATAATGGACCTAAAAAAAAGAACAACACAAAAACATGAATGATGTGTTTTTGCTGCTGGTGATATTATAATAATAGTGAGTGACAGTGTTATAAAAACTAATATCTGACCTAACAACCATGCACTGCACACAGCACAGGCTTAGCCCTAGAATCAATGGCTGTGACATACATCACATGTGTCATTGGAATACATACATGAAATGTATGTCATTGTAATATCACAGCCATAATCTAGGGCTAAACACAGGCTATGCTATGCAGTTTACATTAGCCATTAGCCGCCCCCTATATCAAATGACTCGAGTATACTGTATAGATCACTTCAAAAGCATCCCGAGCTAAAGAAAAATGACTTTGTATTAATTCATGAAACGATTATATTTCGCTACATAAAACAAATCCTTACCTAAATGTGAGGAGTAAGAACAGAGTAGTAAACTGTGTAATGATGACCATCCAGATCTTTCTGTCACTCTGACACTTCTGTTTGAAACATACGGGACTCTGCTACCGGAAGTGATACGTAGACCAATCAGAAGACGGCTTTAAAACGCCTTGTCTCTAGGCAACGAACGTCAACAACACAGGTTGCAGACGCAGTTCATAAGCAAGCAAGATTTATTTGTTATTCGGCACATTGCAATTAACAAAAACAAGTTTTGGTATTTTTTTCCTAATGAAAAACATTGGATTCCGTTTAACAGTGGACATGCAAGCTGAATTGTACAACTGAGAACAAGTGTCAGAGGGAGAGCTCAGAGCTGTAAGTAGATGAGAGACACTGCAATTGAATGGCTATTGCTAGCTACAAACTACCTACTTGAATATCTGTGACACAATTGTGAATGTATCTATAAGTTGACATAACTAACAACATTAATCACTTACAGCAAGCCATGTCACGTTATATAACGATATGTTATACTTTAGCTATTGAAAAATAGCAGATCTACAAGCTCATATTGCAGCACCAAGTGCCAAGCTATGAGCTTGTAGATCTGCTATTTTTGAAAAATTATATAAATGTGGCGTAAATCTTGGAATATATATTCTTTCAGAGCGAACATTTTTAACCCCGAACCCCATTTTCAGATGGGGTCGGCGGCTAATTACATATTTTTTTGGGGTCCTTGACATGAAATATTGAGCACCACTGATATAGAAACATAGGTAGGCCTATTTCAGAAAACTATCATGATTTAGAAGACATTTTTTAATTTTGACGTCAGGTTTTTAAGTGGGTTAAAACTTATTTTCTTTTGTAATAGGAGTGTTCCTGGAAAAACTCCAGCAGTCCCCAGAGTCCAAATAGGGCTCAAGTATCTCCTACCAATCCATGGAGCACCAGGGCAGCTTCATCTCGGATAACAGACACCAAGAGATGATGGGAAGTAAAAAATGGCAGCAACAGCAAACAGATGAGAGGTCTGATCAGTCACATTCTAGTCGTCAAAGGCAGCACAACTCCGTAAGACAAGTTTCCACAGAGGTACCAGTTCATAAAGCACACAGAGTAGACATGCCATTTCCAGTGAAGCCTGTTTACCACAGAAGAACTCTCTGCCTCGGAACACAAGGCTCACTCAATCCACATCAATTAGTAAAACCCTCTCCACAGCCAAGAGGTAACAATGAGTACAGTGGCAAAACCTGCAACAAAAAGCCCTTGGAATGTCCTTTATTGTCCAAACAAGGAGAGCTTCTTTCAAATTACAGAGATGTCCCTATATCCCAGCAGCCAAAAAGAGACTTGCACAGGTTGTCTACTGAAGAAGAAATACTTAACACAAAGGTTATGATGTACGAGAAGCTATGCCGAATTGGGGGTAAATTGAGAGAAAATGTCCAAAGGGAGAGAGCTGCCTCAGGTGAGGATATAATGAGTCAGAGGCACAATAGCGGACAACGAGAGCAGGACAAGGGAAGGCAGAAAGTGACGATGGCACCTCCTGCTGAAAGAAGGAGTAGAGAATCAGTCAGAGGCACAGAGATGTCCAGATATGAAAAGACACCAGAGATGTCCCGATATGAAAAGACACCAGAGATGTCCAGATATGAAAAGACACCAGAGGACTTGAGACGGCAGGGAAAGAAGGAGCAAGTGGAAAGGAACGGAGATAGGAATAAGAGTGTGCGTGAAGAAGAGTGGAACAGACGAGGAGGCAGAACAGAAGAGAGGGTTACTGTGAAGAAGCAACAGCCAACAAGAGACAGGAGAGCTGAAGAGGAAAGGGAAACAAAGCGCAGAGATGCGGAAGAACAGAACAGAAAAAGTAGTAGGGGGAAAGAAAAAAGTGAGGTAGGGGAAGGAACGAGAGATAATTCACACAGTGGAAGACAGAAAACAAAAGGCAGAGGACAAGCTGAGAGGATATCAGAGGAAGACGAGGAGGACACCAAGTTGAATGAGAGGAATCAGGACAGGTCACGGTACCACACCAACAGAGACGAGGTGGAGCACAGCCTCAGAGAGAGACCAGACACGTCCAAGCAACTTGTGCTTGTCCCTTGCGAAATCTGCAGTAGAAAGTTTATGGCTGAACGATTACAGAAGCACCTGACAGTCTGCAAAAAGCTTCAACAGTCTCAACGCAAAGTTTATGACATGTACAGTGCCAGGGCCAAGGGAACACAAAATGAGGAGTTCTTGAAGACCAACACAAGAAGCAAGACGCCAGAGGTATTGTTAGGCCAAGAAACTTTCAGCTGCAGTTATTGAACATACTGTATTACACTTTCTTTATATAGGCTATTATATATCATTTATTTAACCAGTGTAATACCACATTGAGATTTCAATCACTTTTCAAAGGGGGCCTGGCCAAGAAGGCAGCATAGACACTACATAATAGGGTCAAATTTAAAAACATATAATTTGTTTTCCATTTAATTCATGCCTTTTCAAAGGAAAAGCTCAACATTCAATCTTGATTCTTTTCCAGATGAAGAGCAAGCGGAGACAGAACCATCAGACCATGACCCAGATGACCCCCGACTACGTAGTCTACGTGACCTGCCCTCACTGTACACGCCGGTTTGCCCCAAACGCAGCAGAACGACACATCCCAATGTGCCAGAACATCAAATGTCGCCCCCCACCTCCCCGTTGTCGCAAATAGTGTTTTCGGTTATACATTTATCATTAATATGGTAAAGTTCAGTTAATTTAAGTTATGAACGCGCATTTTTTGTTTTTTATTTTGCCCCACATTCTTCTTTGGTGTGTTGTGTAACTTGTGTATGCCTCCATCAGCAATATTATTATTGTTATTATAGTCCGTTTGTCCATCTGTCTGTTTGTCTGGCCAGCCGGCAACCATGTCCCTAACGCAATGTCAGAAACACACACCTTGTGGAAATCATATATTTGGTGCAAATGTCTACTTTGACTCAAGGCTGAACTGATTAGAAGTAGTGAGTGGCCAAACGTTAAAGGTCAAGGTCACTGTGACTTCATGTCTGTTCCAATCTTGTGAAAGGCGATGTCTCCGGAACACGTCGAGGGAATTTCATTACACAACTAGTTGGTGCATGGAGGCATACACAACCATGATGTGGTATTACTAGTTTAGAAGCTATTTTAAGGTCAATATTGAATAGTACTATAGTTAATTTGTATTACATTAGTATCTTGCAATTGTCTACATCGCTGTAGTTTTGTCTATTAATGTTTCATGGTTATGTGTAATGTTCTGTTTGACTTCTGCGAACACCTGTTCATCCTGTACATTAAGTCAAATTCCTAGTACGCTATACTGTATATGCAAACACATCTGGCAAATGGCAATAAAGACATTTCTGATTGTGAACAACAATCAATGAATTTGACGCAAATGTGGGTTTTTTTATTTGTTTTTAATGAAAGCATAAAATAGCATAAAAGAACAATAAAATAATTTCTTTGAAATGGCGATCATTATAGACAACTGCAACATATACTCAATATTTGGTTTAAAAGGAAATGCTGAGGCTGAAAACAAACAGTAAAAAAAACATCCATACCGGTACATTGCCATACTTGCACTATATAGTTTTTTGTTTAAATGGGATAATGCACTTTGACCATGAATACATTTGCATTGTACTGAATGGAAACATTGCCAGAGTTCTAGTGTCTGGTATTACAGCTGTGAACCAAGACATGATAGCTTATAAAATACTGTTTCAAATTTATGTTTGATGTTTACACTCAAGCCTAAAACCAAATAAGACACTGAAAATTACACATGTGATTAATACTATGGTTTCACAAATGATGCAAAAAGGCCATACACATTTTTCAGAAACATACACAGGTACCAAAGACAAATAAAATTGTAAAAAACGTCCACACAGTACAGAAATATGGTTGACTACAATATACCATGTCTCACAAGGCACCATTTAGCACAGTCTAAGCATTATTTAAGTGTTCATACAACCATGTCACCAAGAAGACATAATTGATTTAAAACACTAATTAAGAATTTAAGGCAATGATAAAATGTGTCAGAAATTAGTCAGTAGTCTTATGCTTCACGTAAACGCCTTTTGTAAATATAGCAACATGCAAAAACGTTAATATTGGCAAAGGAAAGTTAAAATATGGCTTTGTATCGAAATAAGCTATATTTAATATCAATACAAGATGGTTTGTAAGTCTATACTGTATTTGGCATTTTGACTCATCACATTAATTGTAAATCTAAAATAAAGTGATTAAAAAGGTAATATTTTCACATGACGGCATTGACATGAATAATTAGATAAATGTGAACATTTTGTCGGTCACCCAAGCTTTTGTCATTCTTATAGTATGATACATTATTCTTATTTCAAGAGCCGAATATAATAAACCTACTCTGTATTAGCCTATATATATTAGTAAAAATGCTTCCCCTGCTATTTTGATATCCTGTTAAATTCACATTGCTAAGTAACACTAGTCAGATTGCCTGTCGCAGGTGTCAGGGTCACTTTAATTAATGTTGAATCCAGCCAACATCTGTCTGTGAAAACTACTGCATAGCCAGATCACTGCACCCATTTCTATAGTGTACAAACGTGACATACGTAAAAGTATTGTCTTACATATTTAAATAAAACATCATGCATTGAGTGTGTATGGTGTAACGCATTGTGAGTGGACATTAGCCTACCTTGTGTTAAGTAATATTTGAGTACTAAGTTCTGCACCTCATCTCCGACATCCCTAAAACATGACAACTTAGGGCTAATTTATACTGTGCTTCATGGCACTACCTTGTCACTCGGCGAAAACAACGGATTCTCAATAGGAAAAAACATGCGTTGTTATTCAAATCTGTCATTTTTGTCAAGCTACACGGCCATTCCGTATAAATTAGCCTTTAGTCCTGCCCAGACTGAAGCCCAGTCTCCACCACCCAACAGGCATATCCTGTGTGGTTTGACACGTGCAAAGAGCTCTGTCTTCTTCTTCAGTGATCAGAACATCTGCAGGTTTAAGCTCACGGACTAGCCCCTGCCGATCTGCCCCCATGGTTTGTAAATCCCCCTCCTCTTCCTCCACCATCATCAAGCGCACGACCCGAGCGGTACAGCCCGTTACTGTCCGATTCTCTCAGCGTTAGATTGCCAATGGCTGCCCAGAGCCTCTCGTTTTCCTTGAGTTGGTCATTTACCTGTTCAGAGCAAAAACACACATTCTATTGTCATACAGATAACACAAAATAGGTCAAATACGGCATTATAGTGGCATTTGAGAATGAACATCCCACCTGCTTCTCAAGCATCTGAATCTTGACTTCTTGACAACTGATTGTTTCTCGCAGCTGTAAATCAATAAGGCATAAACCTGTTAACTCAAACGTACTAGTTTGGGTGTTTACGTGTACACAATACACATGTCTCCTTTTAAACAAAACGCCTGTGGTCTCCGAGGCTACATACAAGCAAACACCAAAACCAGTGTTTGTGTGTGTGTGTGTGTGTGTGTGTGTGTGTGTGTGTGTGTGTGTGTGTGTGTGTGTGTGTGTGTGTGTGTGTGTGTGTGTGTGTGTGTGTGTGTGTGTGTGTGTGTGTGCATGCATGGCTCACTGTCAGAGAGAACTCTTATGAACGGTCACAGTACATAGTCATTATAAACGTTAACATTTTCATCTTTTAAATTTTATTCAAATTAAGTTCATCCCATGTAGTATAAGCATGATTATTACCTGTTTTGTTACATGTAGATATGTGTTTAATATACTGTCCAGACAGAGTACCAAACAAGCTGACAAACCGTAGCATTTTTCCATGATAAACTCTGCCATTGTTCAGACACTCGGAACAACCAGGCTTTTCACTCAAGATCGGTCAGAGTGCAGCCTGGATGCTCCCAGAGAGCAGTGTGTGCGCGAGCGTGTGTGTGTGTGTGTGTGTGTGTGTGTGTGTGTGTGTGTGTGTGTGTGTGTGTGTGTGTGTGTGTGTGCGTGTGCAACAGACCTGTGCTACGACACTGCTTGCTTTACAGCAAGACATGGATTCTCCTTTCCTACAGCCTCCAGTCTCCTCCAACCCATTGACCTTGTCACATTCCATCCGTTTAGTCTGTGAACAAACCCATGGATTAAGTGGAGAAATTAAACATTCTTAATCTTAACCCATTTAGGCCTGACGTCGAAATAATTAAAGAATATATGTTTAAAGTACAGAATGGGTTAATGCAAGTTGCACAGCCTACTGCAGTGGATGTGAGACATGGCCAAAGTATTTTTGGAGGTCCCCAGCCGACCCCTGGACTACTGTAACATATGGTGATTTCAATAAATGAAATGAAATATAGAACACTAGTATTATGGAAACATGTTTCTTTTACTGGTCTGATATAGTTGTCCAATTTACCTGTCTAGACTTAAGTTCAGACCTTCTTATCCAAATGTATTTATAAAATACTGACAGCTATACATGCAAAAGATTAAGGGTTACAATGTCATCTAGAAGATGAGAACATTATAAAAAACACCATGTGTGTTAATATTACAGAGAGGCCTTTGTCAATGGAAGCTGCTGCGGCTGCAGCAGCCTTCAGTTCCTGTAGCTCATCATAGGGAAGAGTCACACTGTCTTTGAATGAAGACAGCGGGTCTTTTGTGAAGCCGCGGGAATCCACAGGCATAGGTATGAACTCTGCATCTTGAAGTTCCTGGCAGGGAGAAACAGTGGACGATAGGCAGAGGTTAGAGACCATTATTCACATGGTGACATTCTACATACATCTATCATACTCAGCCAGGTGGTAACGTTTCCCCACGAGTGTGACATAAAGAGCAAAATGCCAGGTGTCAGAATCTGGCCAATTATTTCCCTGTGGATTGAATGAAGCTTTCCAATCTGGCAATATTCTGTGGTTATAGGGCAACGCACCTTTCTAAGCCAGAGGGGACAGGAGCTGTCCCCGGTCTGGTTTCCCAGTGACATCATAGAGGTGCCCCTGCGGAGGCCCTCGGTGTCAGCCTCCATTGTGCCCCCTAGAACCCGGTCACGACACGCTGTTGCTGCGCCCGGCTCCATGTCCATATCCACCGTGGATGTAGACGCTTCCTGGCCTGCTCCTGAATTATACGGAACCAGACATGTGCGAGCGGACGCGCGTGCGCGTCACACACACACACACACACACACACACACACACACACACACACACACACACACACACACACACAAATGCAGACTAAACTCAGAAGATTATTTAGCTCACAGAGAGAAGAATTTGCAGCAATACACAAAGTGGTGCTCATTGAAAATAATTTGCAATTACCTATTGAAAGGTTGCTACTGTTAGAGCGAATGGTCTTAGAGTTGAGAACTTTCTCTGTAAAGGGGAACAAAGGCAACTGTTTTTATTAAACAATAAGCTGCTAGCTGTGGCCAGCTTTCTGCAGTAGGGGCGAGTGGAGGTGATGTCTTACCCATTATGATAATGGTGTGCCATGCACGACACGAGAGGTCTGGAACATAATGAAGAGAACCAAAGATGGGCCTGGGTAATGCAGGGCAAACCTCTGAGCCAAAGCCTTTGTCAGCGGGCATCCCCAGGCGGCCATTTCCTGCATTTCCCCAGGCGAAGATCTGATTGTCTGCAAGGATGACACAGAAATAACTCGTATTGATCCAAAGACACTACTGTCACAGGGCCAAAATTATACCAAAAGAAACGAAACGATTATACCAAACTAAACACATTTTAACCTAGGGGAACCCTCACAGATTTCGGCCGCCTGATGACGGAAGTTATTTCCCAGACCGGATCAGAATCAGAGACTGATATTAACCATGTCAGAGTGTACTGCATTGTTGCTCTGGACTCTGGAGGCTACAGGGCCATCCATAGGACAATACAGTATTGAGAAACTTGTGTTGACCATTTTATCAATTTCATTGTTGCAAGTTTGTGTTAGCACACACACTAAAAGGTTGACATCGCCCCTCACAAAAAGAAAATAACATTATATCTATCTAACCCTCGATGGCTGCAATGGTGAAGCCGTCTCCACAGGACACTTTGGTCACGACCTTCCCTCCAAACGGTCCCACCAGGACCTGGACACACTGGTGTTTCTTGAAGTCCTTCACTCCCAGCTGGCCAAACTTGTTACAGCCGAAGGTGATCAGTCGACCCCGTTCTGAAAGGCCAAAGATCATCTGGAATTATTATTCATCACATCATAATGTGAGATAAAATATGTACTTTCCGAAAATAAAGAGACTCTCTTTTGCAATACCGTCGATAGCGGCAGTATGGCTCTTCCCCGGAGAGATGGCGAGAATCTTGAACCGGGCTAGTTGCTTTACCAAGGTCAGTGTGGTGGTATACGGGATCGCCTGGAAGCTCTGATGAAGCAGAAACATGTGTTTTAAGAATTGACTATTCTGACTTAATTGTTCATGGTTGTGACATGAATCTCTCTTAAAGAGATGGATTGATTGTAATTATTATATGACAAAGTACCTCTCCGGGGTGGTTCTTGAGGCCAGATATACCCTGGTTCAGGCCAAGCTTGTTGAATTCATTGTTCCCACAGGCCAAAACTTTCCCGGCCTCTGTCAAAAAGAAGGTTCCATCACTGCTGCATGACACAGAGGAAATGATGGCTCCTTTAGGGAGCTCCACCTTGACGGAAAAATGTTGACGGAACGTAGGACATCATAATGTAGAAAGAACAAATGTGATTAATATTGTCTTGGCTACACGTTTTTTCCTCTTTCTTTTTTCTATTTTTCTTTTCTTTTTTCCAATAAACATTATATAGCAACATAATAGCAATATGAACATGGTCTCTTACTTGCATCGGAGAAGAGAAATCATCCTCACATTCCAGGCCAAGACGCCCTGTGGCAGGAGATCATAGAAATCATTAAAAGTAGACCACCAACAGTCTGTGGGTCAGAACTTTCATTGTGCATCAAAAGGAATGAACACTGGCTCCATCTGCTGGTCAGTGCCAGTACCACAAAAACAGTGAGTTTGACAATCATTTGAAATCTGCAATTGTACATGCCGTTTTAATCACTTAAGTGAATATCTCATTTACAAGCTCATAGATCTGCTATTTGGGGTCATTTAAAAAATGTTTTAGATATATTTGGAATATTCTTGACTATAATAACATGCCCAAAATAGGGACTGCGGAAACAGCCCTGTCTGCTTTGTACCATGTTCTCCACAGCCCCAGGAGTATATATCTCCACTGTGAGTCAGGACCACCACGTGGTTGTCTCCACACGACACCCAGCGAACAGGCCGCTCCTCAAAGAACTCCAGAAGGACGGGCTTCAGAACCTCCATGCCCTCCTCATTCTCCACTCCGATGCAGCCATAGTAGTCTGATCCGAACATGTACATCTGACCCTCATCTGCAAACACACACACACACACACACACACACACACACACACACACACACACACACACACACACACACACACACACACACACACACACACACACTAGCCTTGTTTGATCAAATAAGATTGAACTCATTTTGCTGTATTTGCAGCTAGTGCTAGAATAAAGACTCCAGGGATAAGACAACACGGAAGTGTGTGTAGCCTGTAGTTTCATCGGCCCATGAGAATAAGGCTTAATTTATATATTGTTGTTTTGCAAGATAAAAAGCTATTTAGCAACCAAATATACCCTATTCATTCACCAGGGTCCCCCAGGGGAATATATTCAGTCCCCTAGCAGTAAAGAAATATTACTACTACACCTTTCTAATATTTTGTTGTCTACTTTGGTCACCATTCAGACTCACCAGTGACACAGGCTGTGAAATCAGCCCCGCAGGCCACCTGTTGGATGGCCTTCCCCTGCAGCTTCTCCACCTTCCTTGGCTGCCGGTACGAGGCCTGGTCTCCGTGACCTAGCTGGCCCACCATCTTGGTCCCTCCTTGGACATTCTGACAACAGAGAGCAGAGCAGGAGTTTGTACGATCAGTTTGTCATTCTATTTATACCAATGGTTCTCAAATATTTTCAAGGACCCCACAAATTGATATGTATGCCTCAGCCCCCGAACATTTTCATGAATGTTCGAAAATAGCTCAAATAACTGATCTACAAGCTCACAACGTGTCGCATCTTTGAGCTTGTAGACTGGCTATTTTCGCTATTTGCAAGAAGTTGTTAACCGTTGTAAACCCCTCAAGGAACCCTTTGGGTCCCAAGAACCACTCATTTATACCACCATACTAGCACTTATCCGTGTATATCTATCTCCCTGCTTTTAATGGTTAATGATGGTTGTATAATTGTGCCGAGCAGGGAGAAAAATATAGCAGAGCCAAACGCCAAGATAAAATGTTATACAGTATGCAGTATAGTATAGTATAGTATAGTATAGTATAGTATAGTATAGTATAGTATAGTATAGTATAGTATAGTATAGTATATACTATATAGTTCTTATTTTACACATGTTTCATGATAACTACTTTTTATGTATGTGATGTATTGCCATGCTATGGATTAAGAGCGTCTGCTAAATGCCTGGATTAAGAGCGTTTGCTAAATGCCTGGATTAAGAGCATCTGCTAAATGCCTGGATTAAGAGCGTCTGCTAAATGCCTGGATTAAGAGCGTCTGCTTAATGCCTAAATTGTAAATTGTAATTGTATAATAAATATTTGTTCAATCTATTTGTGAGATATCTGACTGAAATGGGTCAATTCACTCACAGCCCAGGTGTAGAGCTCTTTTTCCACTGTAACCACTGCAAAGTGGCTCTCTCCAGCACACACATGCTGGGCAATGCTTCCCCCTTTGAACGAGTCCATTTTCTGTGGGGTGAACTTCCCCCCGCCCCAGAAGTACACCTCCCTGGAGCGGGTGGTCACCACTGCAACAGGGCTCTCTGTCGCTGTGCTCAGCCTAAAATGCAAAAAGAACATTTCCCATAAAGAAACAAAACACAACACAGTGTAAATGTTGACTAGTTAACAGTGTTGGGGAAGTTATTTTCAAAATGAAATATATTACATATTACTTTAAAAATACATAATCTGTAAGTAATGTGTTATATTACTACATTATTCCCTCAAAACAGCCTCAAATTAAGTGCAAAGGGACTAGACTTATTAAATGGAAGAGAGTAGGCTATATGGATTATCAATACCACAATAATGTTGTTAGTATTACAATGCTATTTTAGAAGCCTACAGTTCATGTCATGATGAAACACACATATTGGTTGCAAATGGTAGACAAATGAATTCATTACAAGCTTACAAAGTATAAATAAGTGATTCTGAAAGCAATGTGTTACTTCTTACTTGTTATACTGGTATTAACAATAATAAATTACACAGTTTGTAAAAGTAATGATATACTAATGCAAGACATGTTACTGTTACTAATCACTCAATCTGTCAGCACCACTGCCCGAAACATGTAGTATTGTTGTTAGTAGAAATAAACACAGAAGCACCCGGGAGGAAGTGGACTAAGAAAAGCCCTAACTCAGAAGCAAAAATACTGAATGGGTTCCCAGATTGTGTTATTATTATATAAAGTGTTGCAACTGATTATCCTCAACACTGACGGTCCAATGTAAAAGTCAACTTACTTTGGTTTCTTCATTGCAGAATTAAGCAAGGCAACTCGTTCCTCTAGCTCCCTGCATGAGGGATTGATGACAGACAATCAGCATGTCAACATTATCAATTGCAATTTCACTACATTTTCACAGTTAATATGATTGTCTAAATCACATGAGGGATTGAAAACCTATTAAAAGGTAGTTTAAGTGTTATTTTAAAGTTTCAACCTCATGTCTCATTCAGATAGTAATCATTTCTGTAGTAGTGCGTGTTCAGTAATAGGGGGTCTCCCTGTCTCTCCAGCTCTGTAAAGGGCCACTTCACCACTTTTCATATAATTGGTCCTCACTAATGTTCATGATAAAATTATTCAGTTTAGTTTGACTTTATTTTGATCCAGCACCCAGCCTATAGGTATTTATGTGCGTGTCCTTTTTGACTGTTTGTTCAGCCTCCCCTACTACATGATAAAATACCACACATTATTTCTACTCAGTCTGTGTCTCATAGGAGGCCTGTGGGCAGTTCAGAAACCCGCCCACCAGTGACATCATCGTAAGGCAGTTTTTTTTATAAACATTCATTTTTTTAAATTTAGATTTAGATTTTTATTATCGTGAGAACGATGGCTTCCATTATCGTATTGCAACTTTTCAGGAATAGAAAGCCTGCAGTTTTGAATAGCTTGGATTTCCCATCGATGATGTTACTGGTGGACGGGTGCCCACAGCACTCCCATGAATGAGACAGACAGAGTAGAAAACAATTGTGGCATTTTATCATGAACATTCGTGAGGACCAATTTTATGTGGTCCTTAATGAACAGAAAATAACTGTTCAGGCGGATTGCCAATTTCATCCAATCGTTTGAGTGTACATATTTATCAGCTTAAATTTGATAGAGTTCGAGTTCCAATTTTGTCTGCTCATTTCTTTGTGTCATTACTTCCAATGTCACTTGTTTATCCTGTATCCTGGATATTGGATAAGTTCTCCCTCCTGATTCGATGCTGAGCGAGCCGCTAGGCCGACTGAGCAACATTCAAATTATGTCCCGATATGGACAGAATCGTAACTCATATCCCCCCAAGTCCCACGAGACGACCGACGAGACGTCAATCTTTTGCCATTTTGGGAGCACTTATTTTAACATAAACATATCACTTACTATCGACCAAGATGAAATAATGTGCAATGAGCTTCAGTGATTTGGTACAACCAGTGTACAAACACTCATGTAAAGTGTGAATATTCTGCAGTGCAGCTTGCCATTATGTTAACCACATTCTCTCCCTGGCAACCAACTTACTGTTTGCAGGAGGAAATGATCGGCTGGTCCAGAATTTCATCCGATGTGGGTCTCTGCACAGGATCCTGGGAGATGAATCCATCAGTCACTTTAGTCGGGGTGCAACAGTTCAACCAACTAATTATTAAAATATAATCTATGAAATATAGAATTTTCATAAATAGCAAGCTACAAGCTCACACAACGTTGTGAGCTTGAAGATTGGCTATTTCCCCCATATTTGCCCTTTTTGCACCATCATACTACGGCATATAAAATTGTGGTTAATTGTTTGGTTCTCTGGTTTCTGGTATTGGTATCTCCAATAAACATGCTTATTGATTATTAAATTAAACACTTGTTAGGTTAACTTTTGTGAAGCATTATGTTAAACATCAGCATTAGCTCATGGCATGCATTGGGCCATTCATTTCTCTAAAGTCTGATAGAGGACATTTGCCCTTTCTCTTCACTCACTTGATCTAGGCACTTATATACCAGCTTGATAAGTTCAGCAGAATAAACGTTAGAGTCCACTTCCATAGTCCAGTTGCCTTGGACTATTTTCACACACAGGTTTAGAGGATTCTGGATGGACACAAACAGGACAATGTTAACGTTATAACAATGCCAACAATAATTTTGACGTGATTCTATGAAATTGTCTGTCTCAAACTCTACTAACAAATAACAAACCTACCGTGGCATCAAATGTTCTCGTTAGAGCCATGATTTCAAAGATGACACAGCCCATGGCCCAGATGTCTGATTTGAAGTTGTACTTCACACCCTGGCACAGTTCAGGTGACATGTAATATGGGGTTCCCACACACTAAGAAGACAAAGAGAAAGCAAAAATAATAATTAAGCAAATTCACTGCAGCCTCATATAGTCCCTCTGACTTGCTCTGTTGTGGTCCTCATCAGACCAGAATAGCACCAAGCCGAGGTCACAGCAGACAATTAGAAACAGACACTTCTAATAATATGTCTCCCATCAGATGGTGTTTCTACATAATATGGTCGTGATTTAGCCTGGTTCAACCACTCCCCCTTGAAACCGTAGGGGTGTCACAATTCTCCAAATCCAAGATTCAATTTTACTTTCAACTTTAACTTTGTAAACTGCAGAAATAAGAAGAGTTCTCATCCTGGTGGCTTTTTACAGGACAGTAAACTGAAGCTGTATCCAGTATCCTTCTGCCATCTAGTGGCTCTTCTTTTAACTGCAGTGTGCACAGTGCACATCAAATAACAACCATTATTCAAGCTCTTGATACTAGCAATTTGACTCAGTTTGATGGATAATTATCAATTTCAATAGATTTTCATGACATCCCTATGGTATAACAATTAAACTGTGCAACAATCACTTAGCCCTTCACATTATACTAAACAACTTGTACCTTGTGACATCACGCCTCGTGAGTCGTGACACGTCAAACCACCATATATGGTGACGCTCCATATATGGCCGACGCTCCATATATGGCCGACGCTCCATATATGGCCGTCTCCATTTATGAAGATCACGACACTGACCTCATCAAACCCTGGATAGCCGTACACGGAGAAGACTGGATCATCACCTAGATCTGCATGTAGCCAGCCAGCAACTCTACATCTGACCTCAAACCTCAAACTCTTAGATCTCCATATATGGAGCTGACCTGTTCTGACATTTGATTCCATATTCTGATCTGACCTCATCAAACCCTGTACACTCAAGACACACTCCATATATGGCCAGTACAGAATTCATTCCATAATATGTTGATCTGACCCCCCATGCCAAAGCGCCAGCGACAGTTTGTTTGATTGATTGATAACCCATTCCACATGTTTTATTGTGTATACTTAAATTATCTTTTTAATACAAAATTAAATTAAATTAAAAGATAAATATGTTTGTACAGGGGTACAAACATATGTGGGTGCAGGGGTTCAGTGTCATGCTCTATGGCTGCCATGTTCGTTGTATGTGTCGTGCTATATAAATGTTCCATTTACCATTTTAATGGTAGTGGCAAAGTGGCAAACGTTCTGCAAAAAAAGCAGATCTGAAAACTCACAATCATGATAGAACATTTTCGCTACTTGACATTCAATGAATTTACAGTATATAGGGCTTGAGTGGATAAGCCCACACACAGCTCTGCGCCTGACGTCCTAACAACAACAACAAAAATGACTTATTTTCCTTGCTAATATGGGCATTGGGCAACAAATAAAAACGTACTGTCTCAGCCATGGCAAACTGGGAGTCGAGCTTCTTTGCAAGTCCATAATCACCCAACTTGATGAGGTCAGTCTTTGTCAAGAAGATATTGAGCGTTTTGATATCCCTATGAGATAAGGGAAAGGGAAGGGACAGAAAACATAGTGGTACCACTGCCAGGCCAAAATACTGTGGGCTAAGTCACAAAATAATCAGTCAGCTATCCTAACAACAACATAAGAACTAACACAACTATAAACATTACCATAATAATATAATAAAAGTATATTAAAAGTCCAAACTTAAAGCAGTTTACCTGTGCAGGATCCCAGCCTTGTGAATGTGGGCCACGGCTGAAACAATCTGATACAGGTACCATATGACCGCCTGAGAACAATAAGATCAATGATGAAGACATATTGTATTACCAAGCATTGATGTGTAAAACACCTACAACATACCTCCTCAGAGAAAAGCACTCCCTTCTGTTGGGTGATCTTTTCATACAGATTTCCTCCTGAAAGGGAGCAGTCATACAATAATTATGACACTTGTGTGAACCAACGTTCAAACCAATCGGTCAAATA
Source organism: Protomyctophum parallelum (assembly GCF_964188405.1). Taxonomy (NCBI): domain Eukaryota; kingdom Metazoa; phylum Chordata; class Actinopteri; order Myctophiformes; family Myctophidae; genus Protomyctophum; species Protomyctophum parallelum. Next base: position 11,665,762 of record NC_139718.1, read on the forward strand.
AAGCCGAGATATGTTTCATACCATTGCAATATTCTAACTCGATGAGTAGGGTGTTCTTATCCATGAAGTGGTTGAAGTAGGCTATGATGTTGTTGTGTTGGAGGATGGACAGGATGCTTATTTCGTTCATAACATCTCTGCGCTCCTTCTCCGAAAGGCAGTTCAGATCCACCTCTTTCCAAACCACCAGAGAGTTGTCCTGGGAACATCACATAGAAGGAATGTCTGATATTTGTATAGTAATAATAGACTAGTAGTGCACACGTGTACTGTAAATCATCACCATCAATGTATCCAAGTGTAACCCACAGTGTACAAATTAGTGCACTCTCAGAGTTAAGATTACAATTAGGATTTCACTGTGTAGCCTACATACAGCCAGCCTGTCTGTCTTTCCATTGAAGGGAGGTATTGAGGGTGTCATTTATCTCGCTCTGACACAAGAATGTCTCACAAGGTTATGGAACAGAAAGCCACTGTAGTTGTCAGAAGCAAAATCAGTCACAATAACACATGACATTCTTATTTGGAAAATAATAGAACTTTATTATCCAACCACAGCTAGAAAAATCACAGTGGCCTGATTTACAATATACAGTAGCCTATTTCGTGATACAGATCATTATGACTGATCAAACTGAATTATTCGTACCTCTGTTCTCCTGTAAAGGGTCGCTTCCCCAAACGACCCTCTCCCAAGAATCCGGATAGGAATGTAATGCAACTTTTCCTCTTCGCCGCTGTAAGTAGCAGGCGTGGATCGTCCACTGGCGACCGAATCACTACCCAAATCTGAATTTAGCGACGCATAATGTCTCTCATAATCCTCAAGTGACATTTCTGCATAAACTCTGCAACACTGGTTATGATAAACAAGGCCTAAATGGCAACTATTCTTGAAAACAACAGCAACACTATTAGTCGCATACACGCGTGTATAAAAATGTCAATTCTATTCAGTAAAATCGCTGTTTTCTATGACATAAGCACAGCATAATGCGTTCAAGTCTCACGAAGAACAATAAAAGTAACCGTAACAGTTACAATGTTGCCACCGCACTTTAGGAAGTCGCATGCAGACCATTCGAGCTCATCCCGTTCGAAACATTAACATTGTTTATACGCAAAATAATAAGCCCTGTGTACTGTCACGTACTGACAACGCAAACCCAGATAAAGTTACTGCTGACAGAAATAGACAAATAGTGGTTTAACTAGATTACGTTGACTTTTCTGACCGCACAGATACCAAGTTTAACGCAAGAACGTTACAGTGAAAGTCCACCGCAGTACAAGAAAGACTCCATCTTTTCTATTTCCATGCACAGACCCGGAAACACTCAGATTACACTGCATCATAATTATGCATGTAAACTTCATCAGCAGGAGAGCGTTCATATTTTGTCTGACGAATTTCGTTTACATTGTACAAAACAAATTAATTAATTATTTGAATTAGCCAAATAATTAAGTGTGGTTAAAATATAGTTTATTGCTGTCCATGGCAGTATGATGTATGAATACTTAAGTAAACCAAATTGTTGAACAATTTCTATAAGAAGGGTGGCGAATAGGAATAGTGTAAACCATTCTCGGGTCCATGGTAACCCCAGGGCGCAGGGGCCAGGGGTCCTTGAGAGGTTTATTGGTTCCATGAGGTCCCCAGCGGATGATATCTGCTAAACCAGTGGTGGAAAGTATACTCCTTTAAAAAAATCTACTGTTATACTGTTATAAAGTAGGCTATAGCAGAGGCCATCAATATGTATATACATGGTCTTGTGCATGGCACATTTTAGATTTTCTTTATTTACACATGCTATTAACCATAAATAATACAGATTACAGTTTCACTGTAAACAGTCCTAATTCTGAGCCAAATATTAGACCAAGAACACCATCGAACCAAATCTAAAACATCTTTATATAGCTCATGTATATGTTGTTATTATTATTATTATTATTTCCTTGACATTTCCCATGATGAAGTCAATATAATTTATTAAAAAATACCAGCTTGAAAAAAGTAAGGGGTGCATAAAATTCATGGGGATTTAAGGGTGCATGTTTGGTTAAGCTAGAAATTAAGGGGTTTTGATCATCTTCACATGCATGGTTTAGAGATGAGAAAACCCTCCAAACCTCAAAAATCAACTAAATTACCTCTACAACATAGCCTACTTTAAATTGTACTAAGTTAAATTGTACTAAATATTTCTTCCTTCCATTTTATGTCCCACATATACCATCACCTATATATGCAGTTGTGTGCTAGTGGTCCCCGAAATACATGAAACAAATAATACAAATAATAACTACTTTTATAATGTTTATTTGCACAAACATTATTATTATTTTGTTATATGATTGTCACAAAGGAGGACATCCCAAAATAACAAGAAACATTCCAATGGAAATGGCAAGGAATCTCTTGCAAGTCAGAATAAAAAAAAAAAATCCTTCCCCTTCCCTTTCTTTTAACACTTTCTCTGTGTCTCTGTCCTCCCATCTCTTCAATTTGATTCGGTATAGTTCCTTCCTCAACTCTTTCTTCTCATCTTTCACCTTTTCAGTCCACATAAAGTATCCTCCTGAGTCCTTCCGTGTCTCTGTTGTGATGAACAAAAGCCTGCATGGGTCAGAGTGGGTCAGGTTTGCATGGTGACATCTGCTAATTGTCCTGGTGGGCCTGCCTCCCTCGTACTTTCAATACCAGTCCCTCCGTGGGCATCTATTGCTGGGAGGTCACTGGCAGCTGGCACTTTACACTATCTTTATGGCTTACGACATGGTTATTTACCCCCTACCCTGCCCCATACCGCCCCTCGGCTCTACCAAGGAGTCCAATGTTGAGGAATTGGCACACTTCAGTGATTCATGAACTAATGTATCGCTTGCCTTACATGCATGGATCTGACTGAGGCTGATACTCTCCTTTAAAAAAAATCTACTGTTGGTTTATAAAGTATAGCTGAATGTTAGTCTCCAGGTTTCCTTCAGAATATGTATGACACTTATTTACTACAACACTGGCAAATGATAGGAGTCCATATAGGTTTTTAAATGTTTTATTTGCAACAACCTATACCAAACTCCATTTGAACTCTCAGAGTTACAGATCTGTTATGGTCATTCAGGGCTATATAGCTCTTTAAGTGGTAATATTATTGTCTACTCATTTTCTGTCTGTGGCAAAACAAAATATATATTTTGACAAAAATGTCCATAAACCAGCAAGCATGCATGGCGATGACCCTGTAGGCTATACATTAATCTCAGGTCACACATCTGTAGGTCTGCTTTATGAAATAAAATGTAGAGAAGCTATACTGTATAACTATTTTTGCTTGTTTTGTTGAGTTTTTTATTATTATTAATTTATTGTGCTGCATTGTAGGCATAACTTTTTATTTTCTATCTATTTTGTTTGAGCTTATCTCTTATCTCATTTTTATTCGATTTAAATGTCCTTAATTTCATACAGTTTTTTTCTTTTCTTTTGGATCTTATAATGTTAAAAAAGCACTTAGAATTGCCTTGTTCTTAAACTTGCCTCTATCAAACTCCTTAAATTAAAATAGCCTTTTTGGAGTAGTGCACACAGATCTTCAGTGTAGATTGATTTATTTGTGACGTATGAGAGTGTACAAATGGACCCTTGTCTATTTGGTTCCATTTGTACACTCTCAGAGAAGTGAAGACTCAGGAGTTTACTGTGCATGAATTCCATTAAACCTTTATTTTGTGTTGGTAGGCCTAATGATTATAGGCCTATTTTGGATTAACTTTGAAGCACAATCAGTTAAGCTTCAACTCAGTTTGAATGTGTCTAGATCACTGCTGCTATAGCCTAAAGTTGACAAACACCCATATAGTGGTTAGCCTATAGTGAGCAACTGGTTCTAGTCAAATAAAACGTTGACATGCTGCTGTGCGTGTAAATATTACAACTCTTTAATTGTGGCACATGGGTGGCACAGTGGGGAAAAGTAGCCACTGATCAGATGGGCAATTACTCCAATAAACTTGTTAGTGGGATTCAATAAACCAAAGTGCTTTGTGATTATATTACACTTACACTTATATTACACGACCAATGGAACTATTGTCATTCTATTCAGACGCAAAATGAGGAGCAATAGGAGCCCATAAATTAACATCACAATGAGCGTTCACGTGTCTTACCACCGTAACGTCTCACATTTGCAAATAATGACAAGACAAACAACAAAAAGCTACATGACTGTAAAGAAAGGGGAACATTTTAACCAGATGCCCAGCAATAAATAACAGAACAGTGTATCCCCAGCAGAGCGCGCGCATTAGCATTTTTAAGAGCCCTGCGCTGCAGGGGTTCTATGAGGCCGGAGCGTGTTGTGTGTTTGCGCTGGAAGAGAGCTCGTGCAATTGTTTCGCACAGCATCTGCATAATGGTTCACTCACTCACTGGTGAAAGTTTTTTTTAAATGAAAATGTAAATGATATGTGTGTGTGTGCTGGACGTGTAGCTATAAAAGTCTGGGCACATCGGCAGTGTGACAGAGAGGAGCGAAAGCACACTGCATGCAGGACTCGACCTCACTCACTGTTTCTTTCGTTTTCACAAGAAATTAAGATGCAGTTTTACAATTTACCAAATAATATCATGAAGCAAACAGCTTTTTCTGTTGATGATATATTGGACCCCGCAAAATTTACACAAAGACAACGATGGACAACGGCAGTCGAACTGGCAATGGCATCAGGTAAATAGCAATAATGCAATAGGTGTATTTTTCTGTTTCATGGAGTGACCCGTTCCTTAATTACTATCACTTCCAAAATGCAGAAAAGCCAGTTTTCTATTTTTATTGGCACCAACATAGCCTGGCAAGTGGCCTACTCAAGAAGATCATGAATGGGCTATGGGCCAGAGGATTGATTTATTAATATTATAGTAGCTTAATGCATGAATATGCATGTTTATCACTTTAATATTGCAGCATGGTAAAGGTGGGGCTGTAGCTGTACCTGTATATATGTTTTGTATTCATCAAAATCTTCAAAGTGACAATGCTGTCAAAACAATTGTATATACTGGAGCAAAAAAAGAGCCTACAATATTTGCCTCTGAAAGTATAAGTATAAAGTAGCCTATCAAAAAGTAGGCCTACTACAGAATTGTACTTAAGTAGGCTACAGCTAGTGCTACTCTTTTACAGTTAGATTTTTTTTTAATCTACATTGTTGAGGGCATAAGAATCAATTAACACAACCACTGCTACTGTACATTACTTGAAGCCGCATATAACCTGATGTAGACCTGGACAAAACGTGAAATGTTAGTTTGTCCCATCTTTAACACAATATACATTTTATTTCTTATAGGTGCAGCTCCAAGTCAGAAAGATGAACCATGCATATCCGGCACCAAACGTCACAGTTCAGAAGAAGATGTGCCCTCGGAAAAGGCTTCCTCCAAATGCTGCAGAAATGTTGAAAGATCATCTGCCAAGATTCGTCGGATCCGCACAGCATTCTCATTGGAACAGCTCCGAATGCTGGAGTACAGTTTCCAGAACTGTCACTACCTGTCTGTGATCGATCGCATTACAATTGCCTCTACCTTAAACCTTTCTGAGACCCAAGTCAAGATATGGTTCCAGAACAGACGCACAAAGTGGAAGAAAGACGGGGGGAAAGAGTCACCGGAACCAGAACTGTACCAATACGACTTCACACATTCATCACTTCCAGTCATCTACTCACCATCAATCTTGTCTTATAATCATCTTTACTGTCAACAGCGCTCACCAATTCAGCGGCTTGCATCATCATTGGGACCTTATCACCATTTAGGCTACTGAGCATGATTCTCTTACCATAATGACTGAGGAAAAAACAATGTAACATGGAAAAAAGTGTATATTTATTTAGAATGTATATTTATGTTTTATTTTATATTATTATGTGAACTGTTAATGGGCCAAGAAAAGATACAGCATGAATTTTTAATATCCCCCCCCCCCCAACCCTGTTAATTTATTTTGATGCACAATAAAAATGTTAAAGATCACATTGTTTTAATGGCATTGTCTCAATTTGTGGTCACCCACATTTAAATATTTGTATTTATGCAGAAATGGTGGATATTCCTGAGAATAATTATGAGTCCACCTTTGGATACAGAAAACAGCACCTCCTTCGAATGCAGCAGACAAGAGCAGAATCTTGTATTTTTGACTTGAGCATTGCTGGGCTGGCATCTGCAGATGCCCTGCTGTTGCCAGTGTTAGATTCTAACTGGCATGTGACATTATATACACTAATCCTCGATTATGTCATGCTTTGTTACAGTACATCTCCTGTAGGTGCCGTTCAAAATATATGTGACAGATATATATTCAATGACTGGATGGAACCAATTCTGGGCGGGAACCCCTTTTGGTGTTAGCATCAAGTTATGCTTTAGCTACAGTATTGAAAAATAGCAGATCTACAAGCTCGTAGCGCGCCACTTGGTGGCGCGCTATGAGCTTGTAGATCTGCTATTTTTGAAAAATCGAAGAACGACTGACATAGAAACATAGCTTTTTCAGAAAACTGTCAGGATGTAGAAGACGTTTTTAGAATCTGATCTCAGGTCAGAATGGGTTAAACCCTATAGATTCCATTGACTGGGGTTCCCCACGGCCACGGGTCTATACTTGGTCCACTCCTTTCTCCCATTTACACAAAATCTATTAGCTGAAAATAAATCTACACGCATAGACTTAGACAAACTGACAACCTATGGCCCTATCTTTCTATGGCTGGCCAGCAATCTAGCTTTAACTGTGAAAATTGTTGTCCTTTTCAACTGAAACATTCTCCAGTATTGAATGGTGAACTGCAGTGTTGCATTGGTTGCTAAATGTTGTTCAATATAGCATCTATGACAGATAGACCTTTTCTGAGACTCTTTCACTCTTTCACTCTACTTAACACAGTCATGCAGGGATTCACTAGATCTTGCACAGAGGTCATTAAGGTCAGGCTAATTTGACCAGACACCAAAACCAGAGTGTACGTCCATATTGCCATTGGGCTTCCTTCCGAAGCCAAGGAGACTTGACACTCTCTCTCTCTCACGCACGCACGCACGCACACAAGCACACACACACACACACACACACACACACACACACACACACACACACACACACACACACACACACACACACACACACACACACACACACACACACACACACACACACACACACACACACACACCCTGTTAGTCAGACATAATGTGATCTTGAGTGTCTTGATTACATCCCCATGATAAACTCTCTACAGTACTCACATTCGTGCTGGACTAAGCGTGTGTCATTTTCTGTTAATTATTTTCTCTGAAATTACCCATAAATAAACACAACCATGTATGTGTGTGCGCGCACACACACACACACACACACACACACACACACACACACACACACACACACACACACACACACACACACACACACACACACACACACACACACACACACACACTTACCGGTAGTCATGTTGACATAGCAGCCTGCAAACAGACAAAAGAACAGATAAACCTCAACTGGTCACAAACTAGTGATGTGAAGCAATGGCGATTTCAAGGTAAAACTCTGAACACCCAAAGAGTAGCCTACAAGTATGCCGTTCCACGACAAATACCGAACAGAGGGATATATATTCTATCATAGTGCAAGAAAAAGAGGTAGGCTATACACAATTTTAAATTGCCCTCATTGACACATCACAAAATGTTTTCTAGAGAATGACCTGCAATCCATTTTAAGATCACACTGATTATTCTTCCTTGGTTCCTAATCACAGTGAATGCTGGATGGCATATTTTCCTGAATAGTCCTTTGGCTATTCTTTGTCTGGCGCTGTTGAATGTTTTTCTACTCATAGCTGCTATTGCTCTTGGATTCTATTGTAAGTTCAAGTACAATTTCACCCCTCTACTTTGGACTCATATTGGATTATGTCCTTTTCACCAATGATTCCGTAATGATGGTTTCCAGTAGTAGCCTTTGGATTAATTTGTTCTGTAATGGTAGATTAGACACAATTTAATCATATATCATCAGATTTATTAAGCTTATACGTATGATCAAAAGTTTCTCCCAATATCACATTGACATTTTAAGTTAAGATTGCATGTGGCTTACAACTGTCTTCTGCCAACAGGTGGCAAAGTCAATGAAGCATATGCTCCCCTACAGCAAAATGCTACAGAGCTGTTGAGTGAGTTAAACCGTGTTCAAGCCCAGCACACTATTCTGATCAAAGCCCAAGAGGTGGACCAGAGTGCCTTGGAGACAGAGGTCTCCAGCCATCAGCAAACAAAGCTGGAGTCGGAGCAACAAAAGAGCATCAATGATGGCCTTCAACACCAGATCCAGATCCAGAGACTGGAGAAAACAAAGCTTGTGTCCAATAAATCTGACATTAGTGAGACAATATTGCAATTTTATTTCTCAATACACTGGTTCTCAAAGTGTCCCCAGCAAATAGTAAACCCCTTTTCATCTATTTGAAAATAGATGAATGGTGACCCGTTGTGAGCTTGTAGATTGGCTATTTTTGAAAAATATTGACATACTGTATCCCTTGCACAATTCTTTTTCAGATGGGGGTCTCCAGCCATAGTCCTTGACATATCAACAATAAAAAAATACTCACACACTGCTTGCTTGACTTGCACGCTATATGAAAATGTATTGATAATGTTTCTGTCACATGCAACCTTCCTCAGGCAAGGCAACATGTGACATTATTCGACAACCAGTTGCACACTTGCACTGCACTTGAATGAACATAGCCAGAACCTAAGAATACCTGTCTAGGCCTACTTTCTTTTTGTGAAACTCTACCATTTTCTTTCTTTGGGAACAGTGAGAAACTGCGGCCATTGCCCATCAGGATGGCATCTTTTAAACTCGTCGTGCTACTACCATGCTGACGCACAGTCCAGACCCCAGAGGAACTGGCATGACAGCAGAGCTGATTGTATCAGTCGAGGAGCTGACCTGGCTGTGATAGATAACTGGGAGGAACAGGTGCGTTGAATCCAGGTTTTTATCCTAAAGGAAAATCAAAGCGCTCATTGGGGTAGCCTACTTCACACAAAAGGTATAGTGGAATCATGTCTTTGGAGGGGATTGATGTTGGACTGGAACAAATCTGAAAGCCTAAAGTGGTAGTACAAAAGAGATTAATTGATTGCCAAGTTCATTATTGAACAATTAAAAACTGACATGTTTCACTGTGTTTCAGCCAGTGGTGTAAAGAAAGAGTGGCAAAGCTAGCAACAATGATACAAAACCAAAGCCAAAATGTGATGGCATGTTGCTCATGTAGACATGAATCAGCTCCTGGTTTCTCTGAGAGATCTTTGGTCATTAGATTTATATAGCACACGTGCATATTATCTTTAAAAATAAATTACAAATTTGCAAACATTTGAATTTAAACACTAATGCTACCTGTCTTGAACTCTTGATGACATAATGTTAAGCAAACATTACCGTGGTTAACAAGCAAATATGTTTTATCCAGCAACTTCTCTTTGAGGACCTGCCAAAAGTGGCTCAATCCTTTCGCCCATGGTGGTCATTAAAACAAGGAATCTGGATTGGTATTACAGATATGAAATCAGAGAACATCTGGGTATGGGTCAATAATGTGACTCAGCAAGACGGGTAAGAGCCATGTGCCATGTTTCATCACATATACCTTCAGCATTAGTTTTTGAGTGGTGCAACCACTCCTACAAGCAGCAATGTCCGTGTACCTGTGTGTGTATGTACCTGTGTGTGTACCTGTTTGTTTGTATGTATGTATGTATAAGTGAGCACGAGTATGTGATTTAATAATAGCAGTAGGGGGCGCCAGAAACAGTGAGAGGGGTAGTGCTGTGTCTCTAATGAGAGAGAGTGAGAGAGAGAGAGAGAGAGAGAGAGGGGGGGGGGGGGGGGGGGGGAATTGCACCACTCAGTTCACGTGTCTGATTTTCATTAGTATAGTCAGTTCACTATGTACACTAATGTCACAATGTCATGATTCTTCATATCTGCACAGCTTCTTTTTCATCAACCAGGGAGAATGTTTTCCATTTTAAGTCACAATCTAAATCTCTCAATTGAAGAGCAGGGAGACAAAATAGAATGAAATACAGATTTGACAAAATTACATTTTATTAATTAAATAAAAGTTACATAGTGCTGCTATAGCCTAATGACTAACAGTCATCTTCATCCTTAGACAATATTTCAATTGCCATGAGTGCCATGGCCCATGAATGGCCTTTAATGTGGATGAATATTAAGAATCATTCAGAAAGCCTTCAGAAAGTTCGATACCAGTTGTCAAGCATGTTTAGACCAATCTCGCTGAGAATAGTACCTGGATAAAATATATATTTAAATGTTTAATCCAGACAGCCATTAGCAATTAGGTCTCGCCAACATTGACTCAATTGTTGTCTAAACATAACATTTGTATGACTTTGGAGAAAACTAAACTGCTAAATCTAAAGCCATTAACAGGAAAGGGTCTATATTTTTTTATGTATCTAGAGTAGACACCGGTCCTTTAATCTCTGACAATATTTATAGTGTCTTATACCAATGACCTCTGGTGTACTGTCTTTAGGTACTGGATAGACGGGGAGCCAAATAACCATGGTGCTGGTGAAGATTGTGGAGTAGTTTTCAACAGGGGCAATCCGAGGAAAACATGGTTTGATGCCCATTGTGGAAACCACCAGTATGAATGGCTATGTGAGATGCCTCCCAAATAGTCCTGGAATTCAGGTTTTTGCGTTTGAGTGAAAACTTGAGTATATTTTGATTTAGGAGTTTATGACAGAATATTGAATGCTATCTATGTTTGATTTTGTTATTTTCTTTGAAAGCCAATGTTGTGATCTAACCTATCCCTGCTTCTAAACATTCAATACAAACTGTTCCAATCTAATTTAAGGGTTCTTTATCGTTTATTGAGTCCTTTGTTCGTTTTCCTTTACACCACCTGGCTACACATAAAAAAGGAGAGGCTAAGTCCTCTCTGGTAGGTACACGCCTGCCTGGCACCCCAAGCTACTGAGGAAACGGTTACACAACTTACTTCTTTCCTCATTTTGAACAGGCCCGGAAGGCAACATTAGCCGTTAATCGAGTTAGAAACGGTACAGCTATTAACAGAATAAATGCGGTATTTGTATCTGTAAAAAGGTTATTTTCTGGTTTTGTTTCATGCATGCCAATCTGAGAGGTACAATTGATGAATTTTATTTAATTTAAAATATTGATGCATGGTGGCTTTTATGTATTTAAAATAAATAAAATAAACAAGGATAATAAAATGAAGTCAAATGGCTTATTTCTCATTCTCATTGGAACAGCTCTGGATGCTGGAGTACAGTTTCCAGAACTGTCACTACCTGTCTGTGATCGATCGCATTACAATTGCCTCTACCTTAAACCTTTCTGAGACCCAAGTCAAGATATGGTTCCAGAACAGACGCACCAAGTGGAAGAAAGAAGGGGGGAAAGAGTCACCGGAACCAGAACTGTACCAATATGACTTCACGCATTCATCACTTCCAGTCATCTACTCACCATCAATCTTATCTTATAATCATCTTTACTGTCAACAGCGCTCACCAATTCAGCGGCTTGCATCATCATTGGGACCTTATCATCATTTAGGCTACTAAGCATGATTCTCTTACCATAATGACAATGTAACATGGAAAAAAGTGTATATTTATTTAGAATGTATATTTATGTTTTATATTATTATGTGAACTGTTAATGGGCCAAGAAAAGATACAGCATGAATTTTTAATATCCCCCCCCTCCAACCCTGTTAATTTATTTTGATGCACAATAAAAATGTTAAAGATCACATTGTTTTAATGGCATTGTCTCAATTTGCGGTCACACACATTTGAATATTTGTATTTATGCAGAAATGGTGGATAATCCTGAGAATAATTATGAGTCCACCTTTGGATACAGAAAACAGCACCTCCTTCAAATGCAGCAGACAAGAGCAGAATCTTGTATTTTTGACTTGAGCATTTCTGGGCTGGCATCTGCAGATGCCCTGCTGTTGCCAGTGTTAGATTCTAACTGGAAAAGGAGCATGTGACATTATATACACTAATCATCGATTATGTCATGCTTTGTTACAGTACATCTCCTGTAGGTGCCGTTCAAAATATATGTGACAGATATATATTCAATGACTGGATGGAACCAATTCTGGGCGGGAACCCCTTTTGGTGTTAGCATCAAGTTATGCTTTAGCTACAGTATTGAAAAATAGCAGATCTACAAGCTCATAGCGCGCCACCGAGTGGCGCGCTACGAGCTTGTAGGTCTGCTATTTTTGAAAAATCGAAGTACGACTGACATAGAAACATAGCTTTTTCAGAAAACTGTCAGGATCTAGAAGACGTTTTTAGAATCTGATCTCAGGTCAGAATGGGTTAAACCCTATAGATTCCATTGACTGGGGTTCCCCACGGCCACGGGTCTATACTTGGTCCACTCCTTTCTCCCATTTACACAAAATCTATTGGCTGAAAATAAATCTACAAGCATAGACCGAGACTCAGTGAGCTGCATGGGGTGCAAACTGACAAACTTTTTTTTTTTCTTTTCTTATTTTTAGAGTCTTTCTACCCTATTGCTAAATGTTGTTCAATATAGCATCTATGACAGATAGACCTTTCACTCTACTTAACACAGTCATGCAGGGATTCACTAGATCTTGCACAGAGGTCATTAATAAGGTCAGGCTAATTTGACCAGACACCAAAACCAGAGTGTACGTCCATATTGCCATTGGGCTTCCTTCCGAAGCCAAGGAGACTTGACACACTCTCTCTCAGGCGTACACACACACACACACACACACACACACACACACACACACACACACACACACACACACACACACACACACACACACACACCCTCACACACACACACACACACACACACACACACACACACACACACACACACACACACACACACACACACACACACACACACACACACACACACACACACACACACACACACACACACACACACACACACACACACACACACACACACACACACACACACACACACACACACACACACCCTGTTAGTCAGACATAATGTGATCTTGAGTGTCTTGATTACATCCCCATGATAAACTCTCTATCTCTACAGTACTCACATTCGTGCTGGACTAAGCGTGTGTCATTTTCTGTTAATTATTTTCTCTGAAATTACCCATAAATAAACACAACCATGTATGTGTGCGCGCGCACGCGCACGCGCACGCACACGCACACGCACACACACACACACACACACACACACACACACACACACACACACACACACACACACACACACACACACACACACTTACCGGTATAGATGTCATGTTGACATAGCAGCCTGCAAACAAACAACAAACAGATAAACCTCAACTGGTCATAGTGATGTGAAGCACCCAAACACCCAAAGAGTAGCCTACAAGACAAGTATGCCGTTCCACGACAAATACCGAACAGAGGGATATATATTCTATCATAGTGCAAGAAAAAGAGGTAGGCTATATACACAATTTTAAATTGCCCTCATTGACACATCACAAAATGTTTTCTAGAGAATGACCTGCAATCCATTTTAAGATCACACTGATTATTCTTCCTTGGTTCCTAATCACAGTGAATGCTGGATGGCATATTTTCCCGCATAGTCCTTTGGCTATTCTTTGTCTGGCGCTGTTGAATGTTTTTCTACTCATAGCTGCTATTGCTCTTGGATTTTATTGTAAGTTCAAGTACAATTTCACCCCTCTACATTGGACTTATATTGGATAATGTCTTTTTCACCAATGATTCAGTAATGATGGTTTCCAGTAGTAGCCTTTGGATTAATTTGTTCTGTAATGGTAGATTAAACACAATTAAATCATATATCATCAGATTTATTAAGCTTATACGTATGATCAAAAGTTTCTCCCAATATCACATTGACATTTTAAGTTAAGATTGCATGTGGCTTACAACTGTCTTCTGCCAACAGGTGGCAAAGTCAATGAAGCATATGCTCCCAAACAAAATGCTACAGAGCTGTTGAGTGAGTTAAACCTTTTTCAAGCCCGGCACACTATTCTGATCAAAGCCCAAGAGGTGGACCAGAGTGCCTTGGAGACAGAGGTCTCCAGCCATCAGCAAACGAAGCTGGAGTCGGAGCAGCAAAAGAGCATCAATGATGGCCTTCAACACCAGATCCAGATCCAGAGACTGGAGAAAACAAAGCTTGTGTCCAATAAATCTGACATTAGTGAGACAATATTGCAATTATATTTCTCAATACACTGGCAGTGGTTCTCAAAGTGGGGTCCAGGGTCATCCAGGGATCCATGAGGGGCTCCCAGGGTGTCCCCAGCAAATAGTAAACCCCTTTTCATCTATTCGAAAATAGATGAATGGTGACCCTGTAGATTGGCTATTTTTGAAAAATATTGACATACTGTATCCCTGGCACAATTCTTTTTCAGGTGGGGGTCTTCAGCCAAACTTATCTATTTAGGAGTCCTTGACATATCAACAATAAAAGATACCCACACACTGCTTGCTTGACTTGCACGCTATATGAAAATGTATTGATAATGTTTCTGTCACATGCAACCTTCTTCATGGCAAGGCAACATGTGACATTATTCGACAACCAGTTGCACACTTGCACTGCACTTGAATGAAAATATACATAGCCAGAACCTAAGAATACCTGTCTAGGCCTACTTTCTTTTTGTGAAACTCTACCATTTTCTTTCTTTGGGAACAGTGAGAAACTGCGGCCATTGCCCATCAGGATGGCATCTTTTAAACTCGTCGTGCTACTACCATGCTGACGCACAGTCCAGACCCCAGAGGAACTGGCATGACAGCAGAGCTGATTGTATCAGTCGAGGAGCTGACCTGGCTGTGATAGATAACTGGGAGGAACAGGTGCGTTGAATCCAGGTTTTTATCCTAAAGGAAAATCAAAGCGCTCATTGGGGTAGCCTACTTCACACAAAAGGTATAGTGGAATCATGTCTTTGGAGGGGATTGATGTTGGACTGGAACAAATCTGAAAGCCTAAAGTGGTAGTACAAAAGAGCTTTTATTGATTGCCAAGTTCATTATTGAACAATTAAAAACTGACATGTTTCACTGTGTTTCAGCCAGTGGTGTAAAGAAAGAGTGGCAAAGCTAGCAACAATGATACAAAACCAAAGCCAAAATATGTGATGGCATGTTGCTCATGTAGACATGAATCAGCTCCTGGTTTCTCTCTCTCTCTCTGCATTATGCAGAGAGATTTTTGGTTATTGATTTATATAGCACATGTGCATATTATCTTTAAAAATAAATTTGAAATTTGAAAACATTTGAATTTAAACACTAATGCTACTTGCTACCTGTCTTGATGACATAATTTTAAGCAAACATTACCGTGGTTAACAAGCATGTATATGTTTTATCCAGCAACTTCTCTTTGAGAACCTGCCAAAAGTGGCTCAATCCTTTCTCCCATGGTGGGATTTAAACCAAGGAATCTGGATTGGTATTACAGATATGAAATCAGAGAACATCTGGGTATGGGTCAATAATGTGACTCAGCAAGACGGGTAAGAGCCATGTGCCATGTTTCATCACATATACCTTCAGCATTAGTTTTTATTAGTATAGTCAGTTCACTATGTACACTGATGTCACAATGTCATGATTCTTCATATCTGCACAGCTTCTTTTACATCAACAAGGGAGAATGTTTTCCATTTTAAGTCACAATCTAAATCTCTCAAATGAAGAGCAGGGAGACAAAATACATTGTATTAATTAAATAAAAGTTACATAGTGCTGCTATAGCCTAATGACTAACAGTCATCTTCATCCTTGGACAATATTTCAATTGCCATGAGTGCCATGGCCCATGAATGGCCTTTAATGTAGATGAATATTAAGAATCATTCAGAAAGCCTTCAGAAAGTTCGATACCAGTTGTCAAGCATGTTTAGACCATTGACTCGAAAGGTATTCTTTTGTCAAAGTAATGTTATTGTAGGGTTATAAAGCATGTTAAAGCACAGATACGTTTGAAAAATCTCGCTGAGAATAGTCCCTGGATAAAAGATATATTTAAATGCAATTAGGTCCCGCCAACATTGACTCAATTGTTGTCTAAACAAACAGTAATTTGTATGACTTTGGAGAAAACGAAACAACTGCTAAATCTAAATCTAAAGCCATTAACAGGAAAGGGTCTATATTTTTATGTATATAGAGTAGACACCGGCCCTTTAATCTCTGACAATATTTATAGTGTCTTACCAATGACCTCTGGTGTACTGTCTTTAGGTACTGGGTAGACGGGGAGCCAAATAACCATGGTGCTGGTGAAGATTGTGGAGTAGTTTTCAACAGGGGCAATCCGAGGAAAACATGGTTTGATGCCCATTGTGGAAACCACCAGTTTGAATGGCTATGTGAGATGCCTCCCAAATTTTACCATATTTTGTCAAATGTTTTCCCTCCAAAAATCATTGTTATATAACAAATGTTTATTCAATTATCGGGTACAGAATTTGCCTCTGTATTGGCAAATGAGTGTGAACAAAGTAGGCCTACTGCTATAGTAAATCGAAATATAATTCATAACCTTTTCTATAGTCATAAATATTGCAATGACTATAATGTGTGACAATGATAATGTGTGGTCGCTCTGGATTAAGAGCGTCTGCTAAATGCCTAAATTGTAAATTGTGGTTGTCACAAAATTCCAATGCACACCTGGACTTAATAATGTCTCAAGGTGCTTTTACTTTGTCCAAATTTCAATACTTCTAGTTCTACTCCACTACATCTCAGGGGCAAATATTGTAAATTTTTTATATGTTATTTATATCCTGGTTATCTCCATCTCTTGTATCAAATAAAAAATCACACCCGTGTGAACTGAGTGTTGCAATCCCCCCCCCCCCCCCTCTCTCTCTCTCATTAGCAGGCACTGACAGCACTACCCCTCTCTCTGTTTCTGGCGCCCCCTACTGCTATTAACTCTCTGTTTCTGGCGCCCTCTACTGGTATTAATAAGTCGCATACTCGTGCTCATGAGTCATGACTACACACAGGTACACGGACATTGCTGTTACACACAGGTACACGGAAATTGCTGGTTGTAGGAGTGGTTGCACCACTCAAAAAATAAAAGCTGATAATTTAAAGCTACATTTTGTGACAGTTGTTTGGGGGTTTGGGGTTTTATTACAAACGTGAGGAGTGGACATTGTATAGGAAAGCCTACAACTGTGACGGCCAGAGTCACAAGTGACTCTTAATTGACTAATTGACAAGCCATCACCACTCAACAAGGATTGACAGCTGGCAATCTCCCTGCTCACCACTGAAATTGCCACAGGTTTGTGTGAATCAGTGTGGAAGAAGTTTGTTTGTATGCTGGCAGCAGCTCTGCATGACAGTTGTCCAGCACTCTACTCACCATTCTTTACCCAGTGTTTTAGCTTATCCGTGAAGTAGCTCAAGTTGGAGCAAACTACCTAAACAGACTATATCATTCACTAACTGAGGATTTTAATTTTGAATTGAACTGATTTAGTCCTGAACTGATTTATTTCCTGAAGACTCATTTTGGTTATTTTGAAGGTTGAATTATTCCAATTTGGAAGGTGAAAACTTGAGTATATTTTGATTTAGGAGTTTATGACAGAATATTGAATGCTATAGTATCTATGTTTGATTGTCTCCACCAGGCCGAAGGCATGTGGGGAGAGTATGTTTTGCACTCCGTCCGTCCGTCCGTGTGTCCGTCCGTCCGTCCGTTAGCAGCTAATCTCGGCCACCGTTAACCCGGTCGATGCCACATTTTGCACACACACTCCCTGGATGCCAACGATGAACCTCTGCCCCAAACTTTCCAGAACGGCCTGTTATAGCGCCACCAGGAGGCCGCTTTGTGCAAAACAAGTTTTTGCACAGTACACCTACAGATTTTGTCCAAACATCACGCAAATTGGTACACAGTCTCTCTACAGCCATTCAACGAAACCGCTCTTTCAGATTTCTCACACTCCATCCTGATTGGTTAAGATTGGCTTCCAAAGTTCACAGGAGTGCTCATTTTCAAACAAAATGCTGCAAATCATGAACACATCGCGTGATTTCCGTGAAATTGTGCACCCACATTCCCACTAGGCCGAGGACAAAATGCCACATGAACAATTTCAACTCAGCCTCAAGGTGGCGCTATAACTGGCCAAAAAGTGTTTTTACCTCTAACTGCACGGATCTGTGGATAACTTTGTATGCCAACTCCCTAGAGGCCAAGGAAAAATCTTTGTCTGGAATTTTTCACATCTGCTCTTTATAGCGCCACCAGGAGGGCGACATATGTAAAACACATTTTCTATTATTACTCCTTCAGATTTTATCCAAATTTCACGCAAATCGGTACACATCATCTCCATAGTCATGTGATCAAGACAGGCTCCTACAGTTTTCAGGAGTAGCAAATGGCCACAACTCCTCAACGCAGCGTCCGATTGCGATGAAACTGTGCATGCATATTCCCACTAGGCTGAGGAAGAATCCTGGTGGAGACCTGTGCCGATTGGCACTTTATATAGTTTTGTTATTTTCTTTGAAAGCCAATGTTGTGATCTAACCCATCCCTGCTTCTAAACATTCAATACAAACTGTTCCAATCTAATTTAAGGGTTCTTTATCATTTATTGAGTCCTTTGTTTGTTTTCCTTGACACCACCTGGCTACACATAAAAAAGGAGAGGCTAAGTCCTCTCTGGTAGGTACACGCCTGCCTGGCACCCCAAGCTACTGAGGAAACCGTTACACAACTTACTTCTTTCCTCATTTTAAACAGGCCCGGAATTAAGGCAACATTAGCCACGTCACATCGAGTTAGAAACGGCTATTAAAAGAATAAATGCAGTATTTTTATCTGTAAAAAGGTTATTTTCTGGTTTTGTTCATGCATGCCACTGGAGCATGTCTTCGTCAATCTGAGAGGTACAATTGATGAATTTAATTTAATTTAAAATATTGATGCATGGTGGCTTTTATGTATTTAAAATAAATAAAATAAACAAGGATAATAACATGAAGTCAAATGGCTTATTTCTATTGAGGAACTATAAACTTTATATCACACTTGACCACTCAAAGAAAAGTGACAGGAACAATTGTGTCCTCTGCTAGACCCAATACATGACAGCCAATTAAACAATCTGCATATAGATCATTGCTATTCTGTTCTCTGAAAATAGAAAATGGAGGAGGTGAAAGGGAGCCCGTGTAGCCTACAGTTTGTAACAAACCTCACATGTACACAGTACATCAGAGCCTGGGGCACAGAGCAGAGAGCAGAGAGCAGACAAACAGATCAATAGACAAATCTTGGACAGAGCCATGCAGAAACCGGAGAGAAGAATATTCACCGGACAGATTTCTCAAGATGATGATTACAAGGATGGATATTCCCATGCTCAGAAGCAGACCGGTGGACAAGGTAGAGACAACAATAACATTGTATTTACAGTGCAGTCAATCCACAGTCTTTTGCACACTTGAATGGAATCAATGCGACAGGTGCACTGGTGGAGCATTATGTACGTTATTATGCACATTATATACAGATCAAATAATAAAAACACCCATACAGCATACACTGTTTTTAGTTGCCTAAAGAAAATAATTTGAGTTACTCGCAACGTTTTAGTCAGGGACCTTGTGCAGGCATCCTGATGTTGCAAATTATTCAAATGATTTCCTTTATTGAGCCAGTGTTTCTGTTACAGTACACAGTAAATTCGTTTAACTGAGTGTACAAATGTACCCAAATTGATTTGCAATTCAAGGCTCCATTTGGTTAAATATGTACTCAAATAGACTCGCAAGGTTCCTTTTGGTTCTATTTGTACACTCATGTACAGTCATTTGGACTCGCAAGAGTCGATTTGGTTACATTTCTACACTCTTGAGAGTTACAAAGGTCTGTCTGTCTGTCTGTCTTATACTATACTGTACTGTACTCTACTTTCAGGGTCTCTTTTTGCAATAAAAGGTGGGCTAAGTTTTCCACAGTACCGACTCATTATCCTGTGTCTCGCATTGCTGGACTTTGTTCTCTTGCTGGCTGCTATCATTATCGGGGCTTACTGTGAGTAATTCTATCCACATGCTGATCTATATGTTCTGAATGCCAAAAAAAGGAATTTCAAAGTAACTTTGAGACAAACCACTTCTGGAAAAATTGCCTATCTGATCACCTGTGAAATAGACCAGATGAACTGGATGATTTTCAATGTGAATGTGATCTTCTTTTCTCACAGGTAGCACACTCAGTGGTGCGAGTCCAACTCAACATTCAGCTGCAACACCCTTCGTCATTGAGCTGCATCATCTTAAAAACAACCACAGTGAGCTCCTCAAAGCTAAAGAGGGGGCTCAGAAGGCATTGATGAGAGAGCTCAACGACCAAACCATACTGCAGAAAAACGTGGAAAAGGAGAAGACACAAAATGACGTGCTTCAGCTCCAAATTGAAACATTACGAGCTGTCAAATCAAAATTGGAGGCCAATAAAACTGCCCTCGGTGAGGGAAACGACTTAACTTCATTACTTTTCTCATTTCAGTAATTTCAGGCTGGGACCATGAAAGCAGAACATTTTCTTGTTAGAGATTATTTCGTCTGATACTGTATGTCTCTGTCTGTCATATTTAGTCCAGAATGCCTTTACTGCCTATGTAGCCTTCTGGAATTTAAGACACTAGACCACTGATGCCCGGCTGTAGAGCACAGAGTCGGTAATGATGGAAGTTGGAGATCCATGCCTCACCTGGCTATGCAATACCATTGTAGCTGTGTCAGAGTACCTGTTCCACCCATCTGTCTGTGACTGTGTCCCTTTTATGCCCATATATGGAGATTTCTGTATCTGTCTCGTCCCTTTATTCCTATATATGGAGTTCTGTGTCAGGCATGCTCAAATATGGAATATTGTGATGTCAGAACAGGCCAGCTCCATATATGGACACTGGGCAGGGGCCCTGTCCAGAGTTCGGGCAGAGGCATTTGGTGGCGGTTCTGGACAACCGTGGGTCCGACCGACTCAACACTGCACTCCCTGTGATGGTGTGGAACGCGTGTGTCAAATATGAAGTCGGTGGGGCGAACGGTTCTCGAGTTAAGTGCAATACATGTACAGAAACTTCCATTCTTGTATCTATCTATCTATAAATGCACCACATCTGTCTGTACGTATTGTGTACTTCTGTAATGCACATAACTCGAAAATCGTTCGCCCCACCGACTTCATATTCGACACACTTCCACACCCAGTATCTATAAATGTGCCACGTCTCTCCAACGTCCATCGTTTCTGACTTGATGACTCTACAGCCGGGGCACCGGTCTAGTAATACAAATTGTATTTACTTGTACATAATGGTGACGATTAGAAGTCAATCATTTAGGACTCCCTAGAACCCCCTTAAAGACCCCTGGGGTTCCTTGGACTCCACAGTGAGAACCACTCACTTAATTAATCAAGTAACAGTCATTTGCTTTTTCCATTGTCCTTGCCAACAGAGGAAAGCTGTGCCGAATGCCCATCTGGATTCCTTCTATTAAACTCGTCCTGCTATTTCTTTTCTTACTCTGAGTCTGGCGGCGACGTGAAGTCGTGGCCGGAGAGTAGGTCAGATTGCATAAATCGTGGTGCTGACCTGGTTGTGATTGATGACTGGGAGGAGCAGGTCAGTTGAATCCATGAAGTTTAGATGGAAGTTCTACAACAAACCAATCTCGTAGCACTAATGCAACAATCTATATTCTAGGAACAATTCAGTTTCTTCACCATTTTGATAATCAACTTGTTTATATTTTTTACACAGCAACTTCTGAGTTACAGCTTACCAAAAACAGGTTCCTCTGGGGCTTGGTGGGCAAATGGATTCTGGATTGGCCTTACTGACATAGCTGTAGAGGGCACATGGGTCTGGGTGAACAATGTGACCCAGCTTGCACCATTGTAAGAGAATATACCTAACAGATCTGCTACATTGTTTTTACAATTTGCATTTTTCTCTAACACATTTTGTTTTATCCTGTATAGCTACTGGAAAGACGGGGAACCCAACAACCATGGAGAACAGGGGGAGAACTGTGCAGCTACATATTACAGAGTAGGAGGTGACGTAAGGAAGACATGGTATGACGGCAAATGCAACCATCATAAATATCACTGGATCTGTGAAGTGCCAATAAGGAGTGCCAGAACTCCCACACCAGTAGTTGCGCCAGGATTGGGCTAGCAACATTTTGGCAGGACAGGGGGGTGGTAATTGATCTCATACAAAATGGACGATATGTCTTTTGACTGAGGAAGATTGAAATACAACTACAATGTATGTTTTTATTACACAAATGAGCACAACAGGTATAGTATTCTTGCATGTGGGCCTCACACTTTTACTTGAGTACAATTCTGAATTTTACTTTACTTTTCCAATTTTCTTGATACTTTAACCACATTATTATGTATGTTATGTACATGTAGCCTACCCTAGCGTCCCTATATTCTGAGGCGAACATTTGGCATTGCAACACATACAGCTTGTATTAGTTATTTTCAGCAAAGAGATTTGGTGTAGAGAGTGAAAAGGTGCAGGGGCCTAGTATAGACCCCTGGGGAACACTGGTCAACAAAGTATCCAGCTGCGTTCATCTCAGAGACAGATATTATACTTTTTACTACACTATATTATTTGACAGCTTTAGTTAGCAGTTACTTTTCAGATTTAGATAATTATTACAAAACATATTGACTGATAAATTGTGAAGTATTATATAGGTTAATTGTTAAGCTACCCAGCAGCAATAAAGTAATAAAAATCAACCCCACCTTCAGCAGCAATATTAAAGTGAAGAACGCATTAATGCTTTATTATGAATCAATCCAATACAACAGTATACCTTTTCTACCACTCACGGTGTTCAGCTTTCTTCAAAATAAAACAACAAAACATTAAAAAAGATCTCTCCCTCTCTCTTGTATCTTTGCACTGGCTAGTTCTTTTGTACTGTAAATATCAGCCTGAGCCAAGTTCTTTTAAGTGTTAAATAATAATATTATCCTCATAATTCTATTTTACCTGTACCTTATTACCTAGATATTTGTAATCTTTATCTGTTGTACATATACTATACAAAAGGAGTATTGAATTCACTTGACCTGTCAAACTGTAACCTACCTGCATGACAGACCAAAATACAGCTGGCAAGAATGTTCTTTTGGCAAATGTTGACACAAGACAATCGCTTGACAAATACCTGGTTGACAAATACCTGGTCATTCCACTCTCAGCCATTCCTCTCCTCTAGAGAGACGGAAAAATGGAGATTTTTGAGAATACAGAAAACACTTTCAAAGGATTCAGTCAATTGATTAATCCGGATGATTGTACCGAAGAACAGATTGAAGGTATGATTGCATTAGATTATATCAAATTGAAGTAAAAGTATAATGTAATATAATATTTGTACAAATCACAATGACTGGGCATTGTGATAGATATTTCTCGGAAATTGTGAAATTAAAAGAATACACACACACACACACACACACACACACACACACACACACACATGATGCTTGCATGTGACGCTTGCATGTGTATGTTGGGTGTGTGTGTGTGTGTGTGTGTGTGTGTGTGTGGGGGGGGGGTTATCAATTAAATCAAAATATTGTTCTTGTTATGATAATGATGATAAGCTTCTCTGTTTAGTGTCAATGTCCTCAGTGCGAGCTGAAACTTGGAGACACAACAGATTGGTAGCAGTGTGCCTGATTCTGCTTAGTGTTGTTCTGATAGCTGTTGACATCAGCCTGGTGGTTCGTTGTGAGTCCAGTATTAACTAAGATCATTCAATATCCACAAACTACCGGTAGTCATATTCAAGAGATTCTGAAATAGTCTAATGTCAAAATAGATTTTTAATACTTACAGATAACAAACTTAGAGATGATCACCTTCCCCTCCAAGACAACATAACTCAGATCAGCACTGAGCTGGCCAAATGCAGAGATACTTACGAGACCGCACTACGAACCAGAGATGAGGCCAGCAGACGGTTAACAGGAGAGCTCAAACAGCACAAGGTCAGCAAGTGGGACCTGGAGCACCAGAAGAGGAGAAGTAATGATTATAACCAGCTGCTTGAAGCCATTAACAGTGAGAAGGCAGCTCTACAATCACTGATCATTCTCGCTGGTATGACTTTCACTTCATTCTTTTTTTTAAGTGTTTGTTGTATTTCATTCTCCCCAGTTTAGTAATTGTTGAGTCATTTACCCCATGGGCCATGTGTATACTGCGGCTACTGCCTGCACTCCCTTTCACACCCAATTCTCCCCACTGTTGGTCTGGATTAGCCTGGGCAACATTTCATTTTGGTATATGATCCGGGCGGGAACGGATGATATCGTTATGTCATGTTGTAGTATTGTTTTGTAGTCGACAAGCAGGAACAACAAACCCGAACTTCCTTTTCCCTCAAACCGATTTTTCTCAATAAAAGTTGCAGGCTACGAGAGCTTTTATTGTTATTCTTCCGGTTTGAGGGAAAACAATACTACAACATGACGTAACGATATCATCCGCTCCCGAGCAGATCATATACCGAAATGAAACAGAGACCAGGCTTTCCTCCGAGGTGGTGGACTTAAATAAATGTAATATTGGGTACAGTATGTACTGCATGTGAGACTTGTATGCCGAAGTTACATGACTTTTTACAGCGTGGCTCCTAGGTGCCGAATCACCTAGAAGAGTGTCTGTTTGTCTTTCTGTGTGTTGTCACATGAAAACCACACCATTATTAGATCCAGTCGATTTAAATAAATTATTCACTGTCTAGGACAGGTCTTGGGAGCACAGTCAATATTTCTTCCAAACCAGATAGGGCCTACAGATGGACTGTGTAGCAAAAACAGATCACCCCAGGATTATGTGGCCATTTTGTTTTGTGACAGATGAAAGCTGTAAACGCTGCATGACAGGGTGGATTCATTTGAACTCAAAGTGTTACTACTTCCCTTTCTCGAGCACAATGACGCAGAGATCTTGGCGTGAGGCCAGGGAACACTGTAGAACCCATGGAGCTGACCTGGCCATCATAGATAGTATAGAAGAGCAGGTGGGAATATTCAATATTCAGCACGCCATCAATAACCATTCTCTGCAATTTATCCGATTGCTCAGTCAGGAAATGTAAAAATCAATGCCACAAGAAGTAATGGATTTGAAAGGACTCATTCAGACTTTCTTAAATGTTTTCATGTTTTCAGTTGTCAATAAGTAAGGTGATGAATGAGGACCAGGTACATACCAGATCTATAAGCTGGAGTGGGTTCTGGATTGGTCTGACAGAAGAACAAGGAACATGGAGCTGGCACGATGGGACCCCACTCACTAACGGGTGAGAACTAATGCATGATTTATACATGGATGGCAAAACAAAAGTAGACGATCTACAAGCTCAAGATGACCTGGAGTGCAACTAAGTATAAAGCAAGTTTAATGTTTCAAAGCTATATGCATTGTCTTGAGTCAAACAGTTGGCTTGATTGATTGAAATATTTATTTTTATAAAGTATAAAGTAACAAATATAAGCAAATAATTCATAATAACAGTACAACATTTTTTATTAAAAAAGCATATTCAATAATAAGTGGAAAGAAGCATGGCCTTCTCCATCAATACTAAATATCAATAATCTATTCCAAATAGAGGGTATGCGTGTGACATCATCATCAAACCAGGAAGTTATGCAGGAATGCCTACTGAGTGGCTAAAAACTACTTTCTGGCCTTGACAGTCCATACATACAAACAGAAAAGTCATATCTAATTGCATTAAACGACATTAAACAATGTTAAACTCACTTTGCCTGTCACTTTGCAACTCGATTTGCCACTCGATTTGCCATTTACTTTATGCATGCGCATACCCTCTATACTTGTATAACTAAATCTGTGATATTTGTACATATATAAAAAAATATTACATTTCTACACATACATACACTTATTTCATGCACACACAAAAAAAGAACCCCCCCCCCCATCCTATACACTGACACGAAACAAGACAGGAACGCCCAAAAACGTCACATCCGGTTTTTTACCCAGGGCAGAATTTTCTATGGCTGCCAATGCAACTTTTTCCAATCCTTAATCACATACGGACAAACATCTATGCCGATAATATCTAACTTGCGGAGATAGCGTGCCTTGTCCACGGGCAACAGATCTTTCAATGTATGGCATTGCAAATACGTTTGATAATCGCTACTCTGCGCAATATTGTTTTGGAAATGCCGCAAATTGCATTGCAGTGAACGAGAGCAAATCACAACTTACCCTGGGGGTGGTGACTCCGCCCTGAATACGCGTTTTCGTGTCAGTGTATGAGCAAAAGATATTTGTGTCATCTGCAAATAGCACAAACCCCTGGCTTTGTTAAAGGTTCTGGATGCCTAATGAACCCAGTTCGGTCCATGAGAAATGTGGAGCAACTTATGCCAGACAGAATCCACTGAAGACCTGGAATGATGCCCCCTGTGGCCATCCCAACAGATGGATATGTGAAATGGAAGAGTCTGCTGTATGATGATGGTTTTTGATATAATATACTGTACAGTATATTAAAGATGAAAATGAATACATTGCAAATTATTATTATTAATGTATCGTATCCAAAGGTTGTTGCTGTTGTAAGAACTACTCAGCTTCTACTATATGTCATTGTTTTTTTGTTTTGTTTTTAATTGGGTTTTCTATTTTCTTGACACTGTTTAGAATTGAGTTATATTAATATTCTATTCTCAAAAGGTGTATTAAAAAATTTACTTTAATTCACAATGACTATTGATTAACTCTGGAAATACACTGTTTTAGTGAGCAAACCATACTGATAATATCAATAGAATGGCAAAAATTGGTAGAGATAATATTTAAAGATGGAGTGCCATGTTTTTTCTAAAACATGATCATCAGGTATTATTATATAATTTATTTTCAAAAAAGTATTTGTTAAAATGTCGTTTTTATGTGGACACGCCCACCAGTTCATTAACTATGCCTGGTTTGCCTGGTGGGTGGTGATGGGCACCCTTGGCAAGACCTAAGCTGAAAAGACTATCAGCGGAAGTTGCGGGATTTTAGCGGAAGTGAAATCGTTGATGCTTTACAAATCAGTTTACATTCTCTGCGAATGAAACAAGTGTTGTGATTGGTCAGGAAAATATCCTATCCGGGGGAAATACATTTGACGGCTGTTCTGGAACTACAGAGGTATCACATTACTCAGCCTCCCTGGGAAAGTCCCTGGGAAAGTCTACGCCAAGGTGCTCGAAAGGAGGGTCCGGCCGATAGTCGAACCTCAGATTCAGGAGGAGCAATGTGGTTTCCGTCCTGGCCGTGGAACAACTGACCAGATCTATACTCTTGCAGGAATCCTGGAGAAGGCCTGGGAGTATGCATATCCGGTCTACATGTGTTTTGTGGATTTGGAGAAGGCATATGACCGGGTCCCCCGGGATGTCCTGTGGGAGGTGCTGCGGGAGTATGGGGTGAGGGGGACCTTATTGAGGTCCATCCAATCTCTGTACACCCAAAGCGAGAGCTGTGTCCGTGTGCTTGGGAGTAAGTCGGATTCGTTTCCGGTGGGGGTTGGCCTTCGCCAGGGCTGCGCTTTGTCACCTATCCTGTTTGTGATTTTCATGGACAGGATATCGAGGCGTAGTCGTGGCGGAGAGGGTATTCGGCTCGGTGACCTAAGGGTTGAATCACTGCTTTTTGCAGATGATGTGGTCCTGATGGCACCATCGGTCCAAGACCTTCAGCTCTCACTGGACCGGTTCGCAGCCGAGTGTACGGCGGCTGGGATGAGGATCAGCGTCTCCAAATCTGAGGCCATGGTTCTCAGCAGGAAACCGGTGGATTGTGCAGTCCGGGTAGGGAATGAGGCATTACCCCAGGTGAAGGAGTTCAAGTATCTCGGGGTCTTGTTCACGAGTGAGGGGAGAACGGAGAAGGAGATCAGCCGGAGAATCGGAGCGGCAGGGGCGGTATTGCAGTCGCTGTACCGCACTGTTGTGACGAAAAGAGAGTTGAGCCAGAAGGCAAAGCTCTCTGTCTACCGAGCAATCTTCGTTCCTACTCTCACCTATGGTCATGAAGTGTGGGTCATGACCGAAAGAATAAGGTCACGAATACAAGCGGCTGAAATGAGTTTTCTTCGACGGGTGGCTGGCATCTCCCTTAGAGATAGGGTGAGAAGTTTCAGTCACACGAGAGAGACTCGGAGTAGAACCGCTGCTCCTTCGCCTGGAAAGGAGCCAGCTGAGGTGGTTCGGGCATCTGGTTAGGATGCCACCCGGGCGCCTCCCTAGGGAGGTCCTCGACGCATGTCCCACTGGGAGGAGACCCCGGGGCAGACCAAGGCGCAGTTGGAGGAAATACATCGACTCTCTGGCCTTGGAACGTCTCGGAATCCCCCAGGAGGAAGTCACTAATGTTGCTCGGGAGAGGGAAGTCTGGAGCTCTCTGGTGGAGCTGTTGCCCCCGCGACCCGACTACGGATAAGCGGTTGAAGATGGATGGATGGATGGCTGTTCTGGAGGATACAACCGCTGATAGCTTCTCTGCCTTAGGTTGTGACCAGGCTTTTCTTTTCGCAGATAAGTAAGCCTGGGACCGAGGCTAGGTCTGAACTGAAGCCGAACCCACAGCTGTTGCTGTATGAAGGGGGAGGGATTAGGGGAGGGGATGGTATTGTGATGTCACTATATCACTATTTTTCATTGGCACGTTCGACTGTAAAGGTTTCAGCCTCCAACCTACATCATTGCACATAACAACTACACCAAAGGGTCTAATGAACGCACCTCATAAACGCATGAAAAACATGTAAAAATACATACAAAAATCACGGCACTCCATCTTTAATGAATTAAGACTCAAGTTGTATAATAACAAAACAAAAAAAATTGTTTAATGAATGATGTCTATCAGTGCTCTTGCTCATTGCACTGAAAACACAGCACGTTCGCACGCACGCACGCACTCACGCATATACACACTCCACCAATGTTATTTTGCAAGGGTTGACAGTGCAATAACCTTACAAAACAGCTCTTCACTCTGTGATTGCTGTGATCTTGCCAGTCATAATGGAGAACACAGGGACTTCAGACAGTGGTTTGGACAAATGGTTTGCTCAGGACAGCACAGATGATCCTTTTGTCTCTGACCATCAAGGTATAGTGAGCATAAAATAATTATAAAAATATACTGAATGTAATTCTAAAAACTAAAAGATGGATTGTGTTTGATCAATTACTTTGGAAAGTGCAGTAATTTGTTAAATACAAATATGTGACTACAATATGGTTATATTATATTATTATATTATATTATTATGCATATTATAAGATATAATATTTAGAAATGTACTTCTTCTGATGTTTTCGCTAATCCTTGACCTCTCTGTGTCCAGTGTCCGTGTCTGTGCCCAGACCTGAGTTGAAACATTACAAATTGACATCAGTGTGTCTGGGGCTGCTGGGTGTGCTTTTACTGCTGGTTGATGTGAGCTTAAGCATCTACTGTAAGTCAATGTAAAAAACACAAAAGGTTATGGCACCTTTGAAGGAATTAAGTGTAGAAATCCATGAAAACGAGAATAATGTTTTACATTGTATAATTACAAACAAGGCATTTGGAAGTGTATGACAAGTTCGGTTTATACTCAAGAGTATAAAAGTTTGCCTTTGTCCATCTGTCTGTCTGACTTTTGTGTGTGTGTGTGTGTGTGTGTGTGTGTGTGTGTGTGTGTGTGTGTGTGTGTGTGTGTGTGTGTGTGTGTGTGTGTGTGTGTGTGTGTGTGTCTGTCCAGTCCAGACTGTCCGTTTGTTTAATCTCCATTGGATTGATCGGGTGAAATTGTGAACACAGACACACACACACACACACACACACACACACACACACACACACACACACACTCTGGAGGCCCTAAACCTCTGCCCCAAATGGTTCACATTGGCACCACCATGAGGCAGATTTTTGCTAAATAGATTTTTTTTAATTACTCCACAGATTTTGGACAAATGTCAGACAAATCAGTACACCATATAGGCTATCCCTGTAGTCATGTGATCAAGGTGTATCTGTCAGATTTCTCTCATTCCATTCCACTTGGCTTTGATTGCCTTTCAAACTTTGCAGGACTGGCTTGTTTTGCACAAAATGCCACAAATCAAGAATACAGCTCCTGATTGCTGTGAAACTTTGCATGCACACTCACAATAGGCCAAGGAAGAACCTCCACCCTAAATCTTTCACATCTGACTCATGATGGCGCTACAACAACCCACTTAATGTTTTGGCCAATAGCTCTTAAACCTAGCTCATACAATAACAATATTTGTCTCGCTAGTCTCTCTCTATAATAGACCCTAGCCACTTACAGATTACATTTTCCGTCATTTAGCATTTTCTTTTTTTGATGTTGGCCTCTGATTTCTATATAAGATTGATACTGTAACACAGATATCATATCAGAATTGACGAGTTATAATGACCCATAGGCTGAGAAAGATATCAACACAGTCAGATTAATAGGAAAAATGATTACCTTCTTCATTTTGTTACCATGATTATGGTACATTATTTGTGTGCTTCTTGTAAATCCGAAGTACGCTGTACTTAAATTTTTTGACATTTATAAAAACTTGAGTTCATGATTTTCTTAAATACAGTGAGTGACTATATACGCTATATGTGTCTTCATCACTGACAGACAGCAAAGTGAGAGACCGATACCTTCGTCTTAATGATGTATCCTACATCAAAAATGAACTGTCACAGCTCCAAGATGATTACATGTTTACAATACATGACCGAGATGAGGCCAGGATAATGTTGACAAGACAGATCAATCAACGGGAGATCATATTTTGGGATCTGGAGCACCAGATGAGAAGGACCCGAGACTACAATGACCAGATTCAGAAGATTCAGGGAGAAAATGCAGCAATAAGGGCAAACCTCCCTCTAATTGGTGAGAACTTTACAACCATGACAGCTTCTAATGTACCTGTGTTGAGTTGTGTAGTGAGATTTATCCAACATGGTGCAGTAAAATGTCACCAAAGATCAATGTACAGAGAAATGTATATGAATATTTTTTAATATAACACCAGCAACACCCTTAAGCGTTATTCATAGTCTGGATTTTCAGTGGTGAGGTGACCACCGAACTACAACATGATGTCACAAGCCACGGTGAAGAGCAAACCACTGCCTTCTCTCTATTTTTACTCACCACCACTCAACGTTATTTCAGCTCCGGTGGTCAGCTCACCTCCGGTGGTCACCTCACCACCGAATAATCCAGACTATGAATGAGCCTTTACACTATTAATGTCACACACACCCTAGAGGCAGCATGCACCACAGTTTGTGAATCCCTGGTGTGTGTGCCGTGATTGCCGTGATTTTTTCCCACCATAAACCATGATCATCAGGTATTATTATTATAAGGAGGAAGAATTTGGTGGGACACACCCACAAGTTCATTAAAGGACAACTTTAGTTTTTTTCAACCAAGGTTCATGTTTTAGGTTGTTATTAGAGAAACTAAAAGGTGAGTGTTCATTTTCTTTCATTTGCTGTTTTCTTTCGTTTTGGGGATTTTAGCAGTTTTTGACAGGGGGCGGGGGCATTCGAGCATGGGGCTAAATATGTATTATTATTATTTTTTTTAAAGATATTTTTTTGCGGCTTACGCCTTTTATTGATTTTTGAAGGGACAGACAGTAGGCTGACAGGAAACGGGAGAGAGATGGGGGGATGACATGCAGTAAAGGCCGTGTCGGGTCCGGGAGTCGAACCCGCGGCACACTGCGACTGGATTACCAGTCCGGTGCCCAGACCGTTACGCTACGGCCTGGGCCTAAATATGTATTATTTTACAAAATATGATGGCGATTTATTTTTTTATTATTTACTATAGTCCTAATAAACCCCAAGAAATTACATCTGGCCACAAAAGATCACAGGATCTATTGAATGTGACAAACTGACATATTGAGCCTATACACACAGTATAAGCCCCCAGTAGGCTACCTTCACATTCAGTAGATCCTGTGATCTTCTGTGGCCAGATACTTTCCTGGGGTTTATTAGGACTATAGTAAATAATAAATAAATAAATCACCATCAAATTAATTTTGGTAAAAAAAAATACATATTTAGCCCCATGCTCGAATGCCCCCGCCCCCCTGTCAAAAAGAGCTAAAATCCCTAAAACGAAAGAAAGCAGCAAATGAAAGAAAATGAACACTCACCTTTTAGTTTCTCTAATAACAACCTAAAACATGAACCTTGGTTGAAAAAAACTAAAGTTGTCCTTTAAGTATCCCTGGTTTGCCTGGTGGGTGGTTGTATGATAAAGAGGGAGGGGTTAGGGGAGGGGATGATATTGTGATGTCACAATATCACGGTTATTTTCTTCGGCACGTTTGACTGTCAAGGTTTCAGCCACTAGGAAGAAACCTTAAATACAAAGGGAAGACAGCATTGCTTCACATTGCACATAACAACCAGACCAAGGGGTCTAATGAAGTACTGTCACCTCATAAAATGTAAAAATAAATGTAAAACTTAAAAAAAAAAATAAAAAAAAATCACGGCACTCCATCTTAAAACTACCTCAAATTTGTACTCAAGTATAAGTGAATAAACGTAACTTAGTGACTTTCCACCACAAATGCGATCATGTCACACTGAAGGTTTCCATTTCATTTCGTAACAGAGGACGGCTGCAAACATTGCTTACCAGGGTGGATGCTTCTGAACACCATGTGTTACTTCTTAGCGTCTGACGCCGACAACCGGAGGTCCTGGCAAGACGCCAGAACTCAATGCAGGAGACAAGGAGCTGACCTGGCCATTCTGAATAGCAGGGAGAAGCAGGTAGAAAATAATTAAACACTGCATTCAACACAACTATCAGAACTACACACTACGTCCTCCAGTATGTATCACAACATTGCATTTCACTTATTGTGCAGTACAATAAACAAATACATGTAAATTTATAAAATGTTTTCCCATGACCTGGAAAAAGTAATTCATGGCCTCATCTCTTCCGCTTACATTATTGTAATTCACTATAATCCGGAATTTTGAGTGCTTCTCTCTCTAGACTGCAGCTTGTTCAGAACGCTGCAGCTAGACTCCTGACTGAGACCAGAAGGTGGGAGTACATTACTCCCTTCACTGGCTCCCATCCCAGTCAAATTCAAAATCAATTTTAAAATGTTATTTGTTTATAAAGCCCACCATGGGCTGGCACCACCCTACATTTATGAGCTGCTTCCTCCCCCGGATAATCCTAGGCCTTAATTAGGTCAAGAGATCAGGGGCTCCTCAAGGTTCCACGTACCAAGCTAAAGTTAAACGGTGACCGAGCCTTTTCGGTCGCTACTCCAAATCTGTGGAACAACCTACCCTTAACTATTAGGTCTGCACCCTCATTGGACACATTAAAAAGCAGACTGAAAAGACACCTGTTCTCCCAGGACTTTTAAACCTTACCTGTAGAATTGGTTGGACAATTTACAATTTAGGCATTTAGCAGACGCTCTTAATCCAGAGCGATTTACATTAAGCAAGAACAAAAAAGCATGGGAATACATCACATAAAAAGCATTTATCATGAAACATGCGTAAGCTAAGACTGTAACAGTGGAATATCTATATAATGAAACTATACATATTACTATACTATATGCTATACATATGTACTATGACGTGCTATGACTACATACAATGCAATTATAGTGCTGTCTACATAACATGCTATAAGTCTGTTTAATGATGATGTTTTTGCACAATAACTAAAAAATATACATCGCATGGATTCACCTGGGACGTATCCTCAGTGATGTATCCTGAGATCAACGGGGTTTCGGTTCTACCAACATCATACCCCTCACTCAGGCGACCCAGCCGGGGTTGATCAAATCCCGACTTAGGTCCCAGTAGCTACCCTCGATTAGTCCATCAGGGAATGAGCAAGGCCACACAATCCGTTGCTCCGAACTCTGCCAGGACTGGGAGAACCAAATTCTGGCACGTGGAAGGACTAGGCTCTGTGAGTTGACTCCTGTCCGGGCCCCTCCTACGTCTCACCAGGTATACTCCTGCTCTCACCAGGCCCAGGACCTGTGCGTTGCACCAGACTCCCAGCACCAGGCACTTCATTCAGGAGTGGTGGATTATAATGGCCCTCCTAAAGGCCTCACAGAGTTTGTTGGGCTTCCTCCTCACCCGGGTGACGTCTACATTCCGGCTGTCATCCGTCTCTCCGGTGGTCACCAGACTATACGCGGTTGTCACATAGTCCATTCTTATGAGTCAATATAAATAGAATAACTATAACAAAAGAATACATTGCATGGATGCACCTGGGACGTATCCTCAGTGATGTATCCTGAGGTCAACAGGGTTTCGGGTCTACCAACATCATACAATGAGTTTATATCTTTATTCTTACCATGGCCACTTTGGGGCTCCGATATATTGTGCAATGTGTAGATATTGTTTTTTCTCTTAGTGTACAGCACTTTGGTCGGCCGTTGGCTGTTTTTAAATGTGCTTTATAAATCAAATCTTGCTTATTGACCTAATTTAGTTTGATATGCATGCATTTATGTATCAGCAGCAGCAGATACATAAACATTTGTATTTCTGTTTCTGTTTAATCAGTTATCATTGAGTAAGCGAATGAGTGACATTCAGGATGGGTCGAGACAAATGTACCAGACTGGCTTCTGGATTGGGCTCAGAGATGACGAAGAGGAAGGACATTGGAAGTGGCGAGATGGGACAAGTCTGGTTGAGGGGTAGGGCTTACATTTTGCACGTTACACTGCAAAATCTTGAGTGTTCATTTAACTTGTTAAGAATGCAATGACAAGTCCTTGGAACACATTATTGCTCTTGCACAAATCTAAGCTTCACGATGATAAGGTCCTTTGATGATTAAAGGGGGTGAAAGTGATCATTATAGTTTGTTAAAATAAGTGTTAAATAGCTAGTAGAAGTAAAATAAAAGGTGTTAAAAAGTATAGAAAAATACTCTTTTTGTTCAATTAAAACAGAGAACTTTACTGTGCAGGTATTGGAATGAAGGTGAGCCCAATGACCAATCAGGTGAAGACTGTGCAGCGACCTATACTCGAGACAACCCCTTCCATGCCTGGAATGATGCCCCATGCGGATATCCACTCAAATGGATTTGTGAAATGCTGCCAAGATCGAGGAGCTGAACTCTGTTTCTTTCTCTTTTTTTGCCACAGCGCTTTTGGCCTGTCGAAAGGAGACCGACTGACTTCACGACTGTAGAAAATCTGATGGATTGATTTTTCATTTTTATTGTCATGAGTGTTAGCTGGAATCACCCCCACAACATCTGACATGGAGATATATCCATTCGTTGTTGGCAATTTACTTTGTACATATCACAGATATACAATTCTGTAAAGAGACAAATATAAACCTATAAATAAAGCCAAGTCTAATAGATATTATACTAACACCAAAGTGCCTGAGTTACACCAGGCAGTCATTGCCAATGTTTGTATTATGAATGTATGTCACATACAGATTACCATCTCTACTGAAGTCCACAAACCATCAGCATGAGGCGTTATTGTCTTTGTTTATTTAACCACTTTCAACTTGGTGTCCCTATTGGTGTCCCTCCAAAATGATTCAGGAATAGGCAAAAATAGCAGATTAACAAGCTCACGTGTCACAATGCAAATCGTTCTCAACTATTTGTCGTATTGATTAAATACATATGGCTTATGTGTTAATCACAATTTACATAAATTACTGGGTCAAACCTTTGAGATTCTGATAGCCTTCACCCATGTAATGTAATGCTGTGGCGGTCACATTAGGCTTGATTGATTGTTTAACCACATGAACCCAAGCATCCCTATTCTGGGCATGTCACAATAGGCAAACATATGACGAACATATAGCAGGTAAACATTCAAACTTGTAGACATGCTATTTTCAGCAAAGGTAAAAAATGAGAGGGCCAAAGATTGGAAATGGTTAAGGAGAAACCTTTTCTGATGTTGTGGGGAGGCACTGGAAAAGATCTGCCAGCCAATCAACACACACAGAACACATATGGACGTGTTATGTCAGAGCTGTAATTGCTGTGATCTTGCCAGTCATAATGGAGAACACAGGGACCTCAGACAGTGGTTTCGATGGCTCTTACAAATTGTTTGATCAGGACAGCACAGATGACCATTTTTTCTCTGATACTGAAGATGACCTTCAAGGTATAGTGAGCAATAAAATAATTATAAACATATACTGTAATCCAGAAAACCAAAAGATGGTTTTGTTTGTTTGATCAATTACTTTGCAAAGTTATTACATTAATACAAATATGATACTACAATGTACTAAGATTATAAACACTGCTTATTATTAAGATCCTGTTTTGTTTAGTTAAGTTAGTTAAAAGTTCTTCAATTGTACACGCTAGACACCCGAAATACATAGCTTTCAATTGCTCACCAAGACCTCAAGTCATTGACATACTGTAATTAATACTTCCTAATCCTTTTGAGGATTTAATAGTTTTTCTGTTGTTTTTGCTAATCCTTGACCTCTCTGTGTCCAGTGTCCGTGTCTGTGCCCAGACCCGAGTTGAAACATTACAAATTGACATCAGTGTGTCTGGGGCTGCTGGGTGTGCTTTTACTGCTGGTTGATGTGAGCTTAAGCATCTACTGTAAGTCAATGTCAAAACATACAGTGTATGGCACCTTTGATGGATGTGTAGAAAACTACAAAACTAGAATATTGTTTTACAATGTACAATTACAAACAAGGCATTTAGTTGTGCATGACTACTTCAGCCTATAGTTACACTCAAGTGTATAAACAAATGAAGAAGCAGCCTCAATTGATTGCTTTTTGTCCGTTATGTTTTCACCCCTGTCCATCCATATGTCTCTGTCTGTCTGTCTGTCTGTCTGTGTGTGTGTGTGTGTGTGTGTGTGTGTGTGTGTGTGTGTGTGTGTGTGTGTGTGTGTGTTAGCCTGCAAGCTTTGGGCCAGACACATACCAGTGAATCCACGGTATGTTTGGCCCAAAGCCGGGCTGTGTGTGTGTGTGTAACGATGGGCGTGAATGTGCAAATGCACTCAAATTAAATCTACCTCAAAAGACATCAACCCTGCAGTCAGATGAAGAGGCAAAATGATAACCTTCTTCATTTTGTTAACATGATTATGCCTACACTTGCCTACACTTTAGTTTATTTATATACATTTATAAAAAGTTGAGTTCATGATTTCCTTAAATACAGTGACTATACAGTATGTGTCTTCATCACTGACAGACAGCAAAGTGAGAGACAGATACCTTCGTCTTAATGATGTATCCTACATCAGAAAAGAACTGTCGCAGCTCCAAGATGATTACATGTTTGCAATACAGAGCCGAGATGAGGCCAAGACAATGTTGGCAAGACAGATCAATCAACGAGACACCCTACATTGGGATCTGGAGCACCAGAAGAGAAGGACCCGAGACTACTATGCCCAGATCTTAAAGATTCAGGGAGCAAATGCAGCAATAAGGGCCAACCTCCCTCTAATTGGTAAATTTACAACCATGACAGCATATAATGTACATGTGTTGAGTTGTGTATGATTATGAAGTGAGATTTAGTCAACTTGGTGCAGTAAAATGTGACCAAAAGTCAATGTTCAGAGAAATGTATATGCTATGATAATATTTTTTAATTATAACACCAGCAACACCCTTACACTATTATGACTGTATTTTGCGTGTCTTAAAGGTTTTATGACATTCATTTTCATTTCTTTTTCTTTTTTCTTTTAGGTTTTATGACCTCAATTACACCCAAAAAACCTGAACTTTGAACATTCAGTGGATTTTCTGTGGTCTGAAGTTTTCTTTGGGTTTTTTGGGGCCTTTTGAGCTACAATGAAAACAGGCAACACAGTGAAACAGTGACATCTGCTGGCAAATCCCATTGACATATATGGGATTTGCAGTAAGTGATGTCACCTACTGCCGGCAAATCAGAGCACCTGTTTGAGCCAGAAAATCCTAGATCACAGAAAATCTACTGAATGTTAAAAGTTCATTTTTTGGGTGCAATTGAGATTAGAAAACCTAAATAAAATTCCAAAACCTTTTTTTTAATGTCACAATCCCTTTAAGTACCAGGTCTTATTCCCTAACTTGAGTAAACTAAAGACCTGGAGGCGTGATCAATGCTCTTTGGCCACTCAGAATAGCCAAATGGCATTGATCACGCCTCCAGGTCTTTAGTTTACTCAAGTTAGGGAATAAGACCTGGTACTTAAGACACACAAAATACAGCCCTTAATGTCATACACACCCTACCTAGAGGCAGCATCTTAGAGTATATATATACTCTATGGGCAGCATGCACCCGTTTGGAAATCCCTGGTAGAAACATTGAGTAGAGTTGAAGTACCTCAAAATTGTATTAAAGTATAGTACAGTACTTAGTGACTTTCCACCACAAATGCGATCATGTCACACTGAAGGTTGCCATGTCATTTTGTAACAGAGGACGGCTGCAGACATTGCTTACCAGGGTGGATGCTTCTGAACACCATGTGTTACTTCTTACCGCTGTCTGACTCTGTCAACCGGAGGTCCTGGCAAGACGCCAGAACTCAATGCAGGAGACAAGGAGCTGACCTGGCCATTCTGAATAGCAGGGAGAAGCAGGTAGAAAAAAATAAAACACTGCATTCAACACAACTATAAGAACGACACGC
The DNA here is from genome assembly GCF_964188405.1 of Protomyctophum parallelum. Classification (NCBI taxonomy): domain Eukaryota; kingdom Metazoa; phylum Chordata; class Actinopteri; order Myctophiformes; family Myctophidae; genus Protomyctophum; species Protomyctophum parallelum. Next base: position 11,704,830 of record NC_139718.1, read on the forward strand.
TACAGTCGTGAATCTCATTACTACTCGTCTCTTACAATTGCGTTTCAGTTCTTGATCTTTTTAATTTCAAGGAACCCCAGTTTGATATGCATTAGGCCCACATTAGAGTTTTTTTTTTAATCTCTGAGACACCAATCTACAATGTAAAATCCTCAGTGCTGAGTGTACAAAGGGAACCTGGAATGAGTGAGCCCCTCACCCAAGGTTCCCTGAGCCAACGTTAAGAACCAGTGCACTACAGCAGTGGTTCTTAAACTGAAAAATATATATTTATGTAAGAAAGACCAAAAGAGGCAAACATTGTAAAAGATTGTTGATCTAAAGCTCACAACGCCTCAAAGTGCAAGGCATTGTGAGCTGGTAATTTGGCTATTTTCACAATATTTATCTGTGGAACAGAGTCAAACTAAAGGTAATGCCTACACTGCCAAGTGTGGAATAAGTGCAGGATTGGGGGTCCCCAGTTCTGATTATTTTGGGGGGGTCGCAGCCTGATGAAGCTTGAGAACTCATAATTGAAAGAGTAAAACATTTGTATTTCTGTATTGGGTTTTTTTTATCAGTTATTATTGAGTAACATAATCAATGACAATGAAGATGGGTCGAGACCAATGCACCAGAGTGGCTTCTGGATTGGACTCAGAGATGACGAAGAGGAAGGACATTGGAAGTGGCGAGATGGGACAAGTCTGGTTGAGGCGTAAGGCTTACATTTTGCACTTTACACTGTCAAATATTGAGTGCTCATTTAACTGTGGGTGTAATAACAGAACCAAATGGACCCTTTGTTGTACAATCTCAGGATGACTTTACTATTCATTCATGTTTAGAATGCAATGACAAGTCCTTGAAAGACATTGCTCTTGTACTTGCAGTAAACACTAAGCTTCAGGATCATAAGGTCCTTTAAGTGATTATTATTTTTTGTTTGTTAAAATAAGAGTTAAATACCTAGTGAGAAGTAAAAAAGAAAAAAAAAAAAAAAGTGTAAGTGTTCATTTAAGAGTACGATACTCATAATGGATACATTTTAGACTGAGTTAAATGAACAGAGCATTTTACTGTGCAGGTATTGGAATGAGGGCGAGCCCAATGACGACACCAATGAAGACTGTGCAGCCGTCTATCCTCGAGACAACCCCTTCCATTCCTGGAACGATGCCCCATGCGGACATCCACTCAATTGGATTTGTGAAATGCTGCCGAGATCGAGGAGCTGAACTCTGTTTCTTTTACCACCGGCCTGGCCTGTCAGAAGGAAGAATAAACTGTTTCTTCAAGACTGTAGAAGATCTCATGGATCGATTTTTCATTTTTATTGTCATGCCAGTTTTAGCTAGCATGGTAAACCACTCGCCCTGCTGGACAACATTTTCATTTCTGCCAGAATCTGGCGAGGGGCCGGGAGAGGTACACCCAGGCGTTTCACCCGTTACCCAGGCTAAGGTTTAGCTGGAATACCCCCAAAACATCTGACATGGAATGCATTAAACAGTGGCATTAAGTTCACTATAGTAGAAATATACCCATTCAATATTGGCAATTTACTTTGTACATATCACTATTCACTATATCACTTTGTACATATCACTATACAATTCTGTAAATTAAATAAGTAAAGCCAAGTCTAATATATAAACTAGCATCAGTAACAGTAAGTCATGTTTTGTACCTATTTACCGTTTCTACTGGAAGTCCATAAACCTTCAGCATGATGTGTTATTGTCTTTGTTTATTTATTAACCACTTTCAACCTGCCGGCCCTGTTTTTCAAACGTTGTCCAAAACGTTTCAGAAATATGTAAAATATCAGATCTACAAGCTCACAACCCATCACGTTTTGAGGTTGTGGATTGGTTGTTTTGGCTAATTGTCGTATGATAAAGTACTTAAGTGGTTCTTTCATTTTTACATTCATTACCGTGTCAAAGCTTTGAGATTCTGATAGCCTTCACGCATGTAATCTAATGCTGTCCACTGTTGTGTAATGTCAGCGCTGTGGTTTTAGTGTCACTGTAAACACCAGGTGGCAAGATGATTCACACTATAGCCATTGCTGGTCAGGTGTTTTGAGAAATCACAACAGAGCAAAGTGCTGCCGCAGTTGTTTGAGAAGCTGCTGGGTGTCCACATGCTCTGGGAAAGCATCTTCAGACCTCTGGGCAGCAGTGTAGCTGCTCTGAATATCTCCAATCTGGATGCACAAGAAGAAAGAAAACTTCAATTCAGCATTATGTCAGACAGGCGTTTTTTTGGGTTGTTTTTTCTCTCATTTTGTTATGGTTATTTGGTCTTTGGGCTTATAAAATATACTTATTACTATGAATGTAATGATGATGTATTACCTTTTCAGAGAGATTGGCGAGGTTAAAGTGTGGTTCATACATGTGAGGGGCTAGTGAGGCAGCCGTCTGCAAGAATGCTTTAGACTGGAAGCAACAAAGATATTACATAATGATTAATGTACACTATACATTAAACCTGTATTGGATATTGACTCGTATTAGTTTAATAATGAATCTTTAAAAAGTGGAAAGAAATGACATTGACCTGTTCAATACGACCTTTGCGGAGCTCGAGAACAGCCAGGTTATTGTAGGCCTCTGCATGGTCATTATTAAAGGCCAAAGCCAGCTTAAAGCACTGATAGGCGAGCGTCATATCACCTATGCCCTGCAAAACACAAGAATCTGCACTTTGTACTGAGCTACAGGGATTGATTTGTTGTACAAATATTTGAGGATAAACATTGAGGCCACACATACATACATTATAGACATGACCACCAATTTCTGAGAACGGCAACTCACCACAGCCACATGTCCTATGTTGTACCAGACATCAGCCTGCTCCTCATCATTGTCCACGAGGGCTAGGGCCCTCTCGAATGAGGACAGAGTCATGTCGTACTGCTGGGCGTAGAAGCAGCACAGTCCAAGATTGTTGTACAGTTGGCAGTTGTACACACCCATCTGAAGCAGACGTCTAACACATAGGAAAGTATTTTGCATAATTAATTAATTATCCATTAATGCAGTAAAAAAAAAGTGCAAAAGCAACCAATGAGAACATATACAGAACTGAGGTATTCTAGTATTTTCTTGAGCACTTTGGACCTGTAGAAGCGCAATGCAATCTCGGGCTGGTCGGTGTAGAAGTGATTGCTGCCGATGCAGGCGATAGCTTCCACATGGGTGTTGTCCTGTTTCAGAACATCTTTGTAGTACTCTGTGGCTGAAGTGATGTTGTTCATCTCCTGTGGAAAAATAAACAAAACATTGCAGTAAAGGAATCACATCATGACTCATGAGTATAAACTAAAAAAGTCTCAAGGAACGAGGACCAAGGCAACCTACCTCGTGGATTCTGGCGATTCCTGTTAGCAGAGTAACCTCCCCGGGGAAGTGGTCCAGGCCTTGCTTGAATAAGTTCAAGGCCGTTATTGGTTGATCCATACGCTGGTAAACCTTGTCAAGTGGAAAAATAGAACAATAACAACCATGACTCAATGAACTATGAGGGAACAGTCCTAGATTATACATTGTGTAAAAACTTTGCAATGTGGCGTGTTTGCTATTATATTTATGTTAATACCTTAGCAAGGTAGAGGTACGTATCGACCACCTCCTGATGGTTGAGAGCTGATCTGAATTGTTTTTCAGCTTCTCTATATAGACCAAGTCTGAAAAATTATTCAATTATAAGAGATGCACGAGAGAATTATATGAAACAGATTTGATAGAATCAGCATCAAATTACATTTAAACAGTTGAACTCAAATAGCGTAGTTATTATTTGTGGGTCGCTCACCTATAGTAGCATTTCCCCAGCTGTACCTTCCACCACCAGTCTTTGAACTGAGCATGCTCAGTGGCTTGAGCGGCCAAATCTAAAGCCTGTGCACACACAAGAAAAAACCTTCTGCTTGGAAAATTGTCTTAAACTTAAACATATGCTTCATGTAACTTACAACAAAATGCTGCAACTTACATTTTTTACGTCATTTTCATGGTGGAAGATGTACTCAAACAATGTCTGAGGGGGAAAATAATAGTTAATGGAGAACAAGAGCAAATCAATGCATTTCTTTTGCTTTCAACATTGGAACAGACCCGTTGTAAGCTTGTGAATGGTCTATTTCTGCTATTTTCTTTTAAATGTATGATGAACTGGAAAGGATTGACGATTAGGCAAAATAATTGTGTAAAACCTATGACAGGCCTACAGGAAAAAGGATGTTGTTTTTTCAACAAATTAAAGTCTCACCTTGGATAAATTGGGCTTCTGAGAATACTTGGCTAAATTTAGTCTTGAGAGGTTTATGAACGGCCCATCTGGGTTGGTCAACATAGAGGCCTGTGTAGAAGGAAGATCAAATATGACAAAGTTACAACACCTATCAAACTTATTTGTATAGCACTTTTAAAGCTATTGTCGCTGTATGGCAAAAAACCTTGTATCACCAGATTTTTGGACACCAGTTTTGGACAAACAAGATTTCCACCCAACAGTGACGATATGAATGTACACTATGTGATAGTTAAAGTACAGACATTAAAAATCATGAATGAAACAACTAGAAAACAGTCACATTATCTCACATAGCAGTGGCATTCACACCAGCATACTATACTGCGATTACAATGAATCATGCTGCGTATTGTCAGAAAGTGCACTTCATTGGTAGGTGTAAGGCTCAATCGAATTCCATCAAATGAACGAATTCTAATCCCCCAAAAAACTGTGGTTTCGCTTCAAAGGGCAGCAGAGTGTGGATCACCGCAGGTGTGAATGCAATCGCATTTAATATAGGGGATGACTGTGCCATTGTGGGATGAAGAAGTTGGTATTTGGCACACGAGAAGGCATTATTACACAGCGACGTGTAAAGATGTTCCGTGGACAGACGTGGTCTAATAAAGAGATAGAAGCACTTATTGCAATATGGCCAGACGATCATATTGTGGCGATTAGCTGTGCGTTGCCACGCACGCCCATTGGTGCCGTTCAGTTCACTCAAGACAGATACGTTCCTTTTATGAATGACATGACGTCACGCACCTGTCTAGCTACAGGAGGAAGTGCTGTGACAGCGGTGGAGGCTGGAGGTGTTTGTTGGACTCGCGGTTACGTTTTGTTTGGTTGTAACCCTTTAAGTTTATCATTCGTTGTGCGCACGGAACGTTATCTTTTGGACGACAAGTCATAATGGAGAGGATATCACACTGAGAGGACTCCCCGGGGATCGTTTGGATCATAAGGAGGACACCTTGGAACAGTGGCGATTTAACCACCACACTTGTACGGCCGTGAGTGAGTAACTAACGTGGATACACAACAGAACAGCTGAGGGGTTAGGGTACAAACTAACGGATACCGTGCGGGGTACGAGACACATAACTGTCAGGTTTTGCCTTTGTGCAAGGGCTGGATATAAGATGGAACTGTACTTGGAACTGATTACTGAACTGAACTGTGGTGAACCTATGTGCTTTGAACGTGACTTTACAGGGTGTGTACTAGTGTGGTGCGGACCACATTAGCTTCACAGCCTTATGCAACGGTTACCCTCTTAATTGAACATTTTGTCAGGATACAACTGCCTGGCTGGCACCCCAGAACCATGATCTATAACAAACCGTTACAATATGCCTATATCAAATATGCTGAAGGTTACACACAAGAACAATGCAGTGTACGGGTCAGGATATATAGCAAGAGAAGGGAGGCGATTGGGTTCTCTCTCACTCTCTCACACACACACACACACACACACACACACACACACACACACACACACACACACACACACACACACACACACACACACACACACACACACACACACACACACACACACACACACACACACACACACACACACACACACACACACACACACACACACACACACACACACACACACACACACACACACAACCTGCTAACTATTACTCAAAGTATAATTTTAACAACATAGATTTTACTGTATAGTTTATGAATTGAACACATTGATGCACGTTTGATAAAGCGCAGTGGGACTGCAAACACAGAAAACTTAAAAAGAAAGAATGATGGAACTTCTCCGCCTATTCACATCGAGTCTAACAAAGTAGAGGTGAGAATGCGACCATATCGCCATTATCCCCATATAGTCTAATATAGTTATAGTTAGTTACATATAAAAATGAAATAAGAAGATAGCTGTAACTTAATGGAAATGACTACATTCAAGCAAATTTATGAAGCTGTGTTTACAGAAATTATTTAAAAGAAAGAACACTTCAAAATGATATAACTGTAAATGGATCCATGCTCTCAGATTAAAATGTTGCTGTGTAGATACTAATTTATTTTACATGCCTGCTCTTTTCAGACTCTATGGTTGAATGAGCTCTTGTATCACTCCCTATTGTGAGCAATTTTTGCAAAAAAAAAAAAAAAAAGAAATGTATAAAGTGTTCAAATACATACGTATACAGTGCGTTATGCGTATGTGTCACAATATGATGTTGTAGATCAGCCATTCTATTTGAGCTATTTGTCCAATAGATTAAGGTTTATGTGGTTTCAAGCACCTTTACACATCAGGACTTGCATGCCTTGCAATGAGAATACAACACTCACTGTTCCCAGGCGGACAAATCTTCCAGAAGCACTGGTGACAGGACGAGCTGTGCTGGCCGTTCGAGGGGTTTTAATGGCCTGTTCCATCGTTCCAGGTCTCCCTGACTGTGTGCTGGGTCTCACAAATCCTGTGATCGGACGTCCCGATTGAGTCACAGGCCTTACATTTAGAGTGAAACAAACAAAATTCAGCTTTATTATTTTGTGAGCCACAGGAAATCCATGAGCCAATATTTGAGCATTATTCATTCAATTGTTTTTCTGGGCTTAAATCCCATGAGCCAATATTACATGAGCATTATTCATTCGATTGTTTTGCCTTTACTGACAGCTCCAATCGATAAAGGCAGGAAACGGGAAGATGGAGTCGGCGTGTGACATTCAGCAAATGTTCTGGCTGGCCCAGGAATTTAACTCACTGTCAGGTATCAGAGCCTATGATGTATGCACCCTAACCACTCAGCAAAACGGGCACCCAGGTTCCAGGCCTTTACTGACATAACGGAGAAGTGTGATTGAGTACCTGACGGCAGGTGTGGGCCCACCACCATGACTTGTTACAACATGTCTCAGCGATGTTCCAGGACCTAGAGGTGAGTGAGGCAAGTACCGTACAATCCGTTTTTATTCGGTTGAGAAGGAAGAAAAGAGAGCACTGAATGAACTGTACAAGTACAGGGAACAGAGAGACAAACAGAAACAGTTGAGACTTACGTGCTACTTGAGCAATAGAACTCTCGTCGAGCATCATTTCAGCAATGCCCTCCTGATCCACCTCAACTTCATCTATGTATACCATCTCTGTCAGAGCACGTGTCTTCAGACTCCAGGCAGCCTAGCGCGCGCACACACACACACACACACACACACACACACACACACACACACACACACACACACACACACACACACACACACACACACACACACACACACACACACACACACACACACACACACACACACACACACACACACACACACACACACACACAATTACTTTTTGGACCACAAATTGCAGAAAGGACAACATTTCCGTGGTAGCACCATAGAAAGCATGGTCATCATCATCACACGATATAATTCCCACTGGTCACTTAAAGGTATATTCAGTGATTTCACTCAAAAAACCTTAGGTTTCGTTTTTGGCTGTGGGACCCAGCCTTTCGTCCAATCAGGATAGAGAGTCAAAAACGAAACCTACGGTTTTTTGACCCCCAGGGGTTAACTGGGGACAGGGAGGAACTCCTTATATGGCCAGCACACTCTATAGTAGGGAGGATTATCACAACAAAACAAAAAAATAAGTGATATTTGAATTAAGTGAAATCACTGAATATACCTTTAACTTAACTCTGATAGTGTACAATTGTATTATCCATTTGGTTATGTATACACTCATTTATGACCCCTATGGATTTTTCAGTGCATTAAAGGTTACCTCAGAGATATGTAGTGAGTCTGTGTCCTTATGAGTGTTGAGAGTGAAGATGAGTTGAAGATGAAAGGAAAACATGAAGACAGGAAGGAAGAAATAAAGACAAGAAGACATGGAAATATTAAGTGAATAAGTCTATGGAAATAAAGTGAGATAAAGTGGATGGAAATAAAATGAAAAGAAGATTGGGTCAGAGTCAGAGAAGATATCTGCTAAAAGTGAGACTGTTGCGATTAAACAAAACTATATGAGATTAAGGGTTAAACAGGATTACACAGGTGCTATAATCTCTAGCATGCTATGCTATCGTACCTGGTCATATGGACTGTCCTCTAATATCTTTGTACAGATATCAGAACAGCGTTGGAACTTCCGTCTTCTAAAATAGCTCCATGCAAGAAATAAAGGATCCATTGTCACTTCCATTGCGTTGGCCGTGGTGCACAGTAAAAACTAAAAGTAGCTTTGCTAACAAGCTAACATATGACTGAGGCTGGCGACGCTTTTCTGTAACTCGGCAACAGAGAGAACAGCTAGGGTCGCTCTCCTCCTCTGTGCTTACGCCGTCTTCCTTGCTACATTTGTGGTGTATCACCGCCACCTCCTGTCGAGGTGCAGAATTGTTCTAGATAGTTTTATAGTTCTGTAAATTATGATTCCAGACCAAATGTCATAAATAAAAACAATAGTACAATAACAATAATGTCAAATATGTGCATTAAAATTGATCAAGGCCAGTGTCAAATCAAATGGGGGTTTACCAGAGTCTACTCTAGAGTTTATTTATGGCTATGCACAATTTAAAATATGAAAATGAAAATGAGATATAAATGCCAAATAATAATAATGCACAGTGTATGTGAAAGGAATACTTATAAAAATGTAAATGTAGGAAAATAAAATGTGATTTTTACTCGAGACCCATAAAAAGTTGTCCACGACAAATTAATGGGTGCCGACCATAGGGTGCCGACCCACTGTTTGGGAAACAGTGCGTCCAGAGTCCAGACCTCACGCAGTCACTCTTTTAAAACGCGCATGCGATCTTGAGAGCAAACAAACAACCATGATTGGCAGCCTGTTGTTTTACGGGCTCTACCCACTGACACGGTACTTCAGCAAGAGAGCCTCGGCAGCAGGTAGATAACAACTCCGCCAGTCCAAAAAAGTTGACTTTGTTGTTGTGCAGCGTTTGGTTCGTTGAAAGAACTCCTCTGAACAGCTGTGTGGTTGGTGGTGGTGGTGGAGAGCGAGGCTAATGTTAGCCGCTGACAGAGCGCTCCGCAGAACACAACACTTTGACTTATGCTGTGATTTGTTGCTGATAGTTTCACCGTCTGGAGAAAACAGTGTCCTCTTGTGAACTTGTCTGCACATTCATTCATTTCATTGACCGAATTATAGCATTTTATAGCAGCCCTTTGGCCTGTGCATGCATCATTTGTAGCTCAAGCCCTCAGCTGCTGCTGATGACGTCAGACAGACAAAACCATGTGCCAATGTTTTGGTGTGTAATATAGTCCAGAAATGATAGTGTAGTGTCGAAGTCTGTTTTTTTTATGCCAAAACGTAAACTATTTATCTCACTGCCTCAAAAATAAATTACTTTTAGACTTAAAAATAAATGCACATCTATCTTCTCACTCCAATTACTTGTGTTTCTCCTACACAGAGGCCTCAAAGAAGAAGAATCTCCCTCCTGTACTTGTCAATGGCAAGGAGCTGGATCTTGTTTCTGTCTCAACCAGGGAGTTCACCAAGTGTCAGACAGCATTGAGGGATCAGTGGCTTCAACCTAATGGTGTGACATGTGGACAAACGGGGGAATGGTTGAAACAGAAAGTCCCTGATGAAGACGCGACAAGGCCTGAGACGGACGAAGAACAACTGAAAGTAGTTGCTGTGTGTGAGACAAATAAATACGAGCTAGTATTGAGGAATGCCAAAGTAGAGAGCACAGGGGAAGGGTTCAACCGACAGGTCCCACAACAAGACACCATACGGCCAGACGTGTATGATGAACAACTAAATGTTGATGTGTGGAAGCAAACCGTTTCAGAAGAAAATATAAGACCTGAAGTAGAGGGAAAACAGCTGAAAGTTGAAGTGTTGCAGCAACAAGTCGCAGAAGAAGATACAAGGCCTGGGGCAGAAGGAGAACAGCTGAAATTGGCTGTGATGAAGCAGCAAGTCCCGGAGGATGATATTCCAAGGAAGGAAGATGGGCAACTGAATGTGCCTGTGTTGAAAGAGCAAGTTCTAGAAGAAGATGAAAGGTCTGAGATGGATGGAGAACTGCTGAAGGTTGCTGCGGGTGACAAAACAAAAAATGAGCTTGTGTTGAACAATGCTGGGGTACAAAGCAGAGTGGTACCAGAAGAGGAGGAGAAGATGAGTAGTGAAAACCTAAAAGACGAGGTGGAGGCTGCCCAGCAGGTGCACCATGCGGACTGTGTCCACTGCGAGGAGAGGAATATGAAGGAACAGGTGGAGGAAGAAACTGTTGCACTTGGTGAGATGATCAGCCCATTGACACAACTACAGTTTCAGTCATCTGAAAACATTAGAGTGGAAGAAATCTGCCCAATGCTGGAGAAAATCCCCATACCCAGCCTGGAAGTGTCACTGTCTCGTGGCAAAGCAGCGACTGCCCGGAAAGAATGCTGGGATGAATACATCACTGGCACTGGTGAAATAAATTATGACACAATTTGTCCTCCGCTGGACCTAGTCTCTCTCCTCTCTGAACTCCAAACGCAACCAAGGAACACTCTGCATCATGATCCACAACCTGGAGACCCTGGCTTTGCAGAAGCAGGGCATTACGTATCAGTGGAGTACCCTTCCATGAGTTACTACCCCACATTACAGCAGACACCTAGTACTCCTTATGAAGGTGAGACAAGTGAAGCCCTATTTTTCACCTAGCCCTTTTAACAGTTTCCAATTTTCAGTTTTGGAAGAAAAAATAATAATATATATATATATATAGTGGTTAATACATTTAGTAGATTTACATTGCTACTGCAGTGATGCAAATAGCCTGCATTCTTAGACTCACTAAATTGAGAGTACGCAATCATGTCACTCTCCAGTAGCCTCTGTCCCAGGCTTACTTATCTGCGAAAAGAAAAGCCTGGTCACAAAGGCAGAGAAGCTATCGGCGGACGTATCCTCCGGAATATCCGTCCGATGTATTTCCCCCGGATACGATATTTTCCCGACCAATCAAAACACTTTTTTCATTCGCGGAGAATGTAAACTGATTTTCAAAGCATCAACGTAATTTCCTTGGGCAATACTTCCACTAAAATCCCGCAACTTCCGCTGATAGTCTTTTCAGCGTAGGTCTTGCCCAGGGTGCAGTGGTCTTGGGATGCAATACTGTACTCAGTACTGTACTCTAACATTGTTGAAGTGGGACTCAGTACTGTACTCTAACATCGTTGAAGTGGGACTCAAAATGTCCCTGGGACTCATCTAAAAGACCACCCCTGGGTCCCTAGAACCATTACATTTGAAACCTATTTACATCACTGCTACTGTACGTTACCTGCCTCAAATAGGTTGTAACAAGTAACTCACAGTAAAAGAAGTACGTTCTCTGGAGAAAAAAATGCCTAATATCTGTGATAATTTAGCAAAGCCTCCTTTTCAGTGGTCTGGAGGGCATGGGAGGAGGTAACGGAGTCTGTACACAAGCTCTCAGCCTCCCAGGATGTGTTGGACTTCACCGTCATGTCTTACAATATCCTGGCCCAGGACCTCCTGGAAGCCAACCAGAAGCTGTACTCTCACTGCCCCCTGGAGTTGCTGCAGTGGAACTACCGTTACCGCCACCTCACAGAGGACATCCAGAAATGGGCACCAGATGTGAGTTAAAGTTATTTATATATTTTTGAGTGGTGCAACCACTCCTATAGACAGCTATGTGTGTGCCTGTGCGTTATAGCGATTGCTCACAATCAAGTGTCACTGTTGCACAGCCAGACACATAGACAGACAGGCAATGGAGGAGGGCTTGTACAGTACAGTACAGCACCACTCACTTCAGACGGGTCTGATTTTTATATATTTCATACCAGTATATAATTTTTCATAGTGGGCATTTTACTATCTATGGTGAGTACAGCTGTTTTTGTTCATGCTGACGGGTTTAATGAGCTGTGCATCTCTCCCATGTGTAGATTCTGTGCCTTCAAGAGGTGCAGGAGGACCACTATAAGGAGCAGTTGCATCCCTTCCTCTCACAGATGGGTAAGCTGGCTCAAGTAGTAGTCGGTATGAATACCCGGTATTGTTTAATGCAGTTTAATGTCTTACTTAAGGAACTATTTATTTATTTAAGTTTGAATTCTGGCTTTTTGATGCTAGGCTATAGCTGTATGTACAAACGGAGAACAGGAACCAAGACAGACGGCTGTGCAACTTGTTACCGTGGCAATGTGTTCTCCGAGCTGTCAGTGAAGCTGCTGGAATTCTACAGGCCTGAGACAGGACTTCTGAACCAGGACAACGTGGGCATTGTTCTGCTGCTGCAGCCAGTGGCCAGCAGCACTCGTGGGTCGGAGGTCAAGGCAAAGGGCCCGCTGCTTTGTGTGGCAAACACCCACTTGCTGTTCAACCCCAGGAGAGGCGATGTAAAGCTGACCCAGTTGGCCATAGTATTGGCAGAGATCAGTCGTGTGGTCAAGTTCTGCAAGGACAGAGGGGACCACTGCAACGTCATCTTGTGCGGCGATTTTAACTCTGTTCCACATATGCCTCTGTACCAGCTGATCACCAACGGCCAGCTCTTCTACCACGGGTTACCCTCCTGGACGGTGAGACAAACTGTCCATGTTACTCGATGTTGAAGTACTTGAAAGGGATGCACGATAATCTATCATTCAGCTTTCAAAAGGGTCTATCTCTTCAAATTAAAGTTGTGCTCATCTTCAGTGGTGAAAGCACTTGGAAACTTGGAAACCGAGTGCAGTGTCACTATTCAGTAGTTTTTGTAGAAGTCTGCATTTGCAGGCAGGATTACCGTTAACTGTGAAACGGGTATAAGGTAAACGCAACTGGTAACGTATCGGTATTGATCAATAAATCAGTTAAAATGTCAATATTATGAATCCCTACTTCAGATTCCGATATTTTGGGTTTGTCATAAATACATTTATTATGACATGACAAAATAACCTCTGTAGCAAACAAAGGCTTATGAGATTGTAAGTTCTACAAGATAATGGTCAGATGTTTTTTGAAACTTTTCAACCACACACTCTTAGGCTTATATTAACCATAAAACGTATACATTAATTGAAACCTCTTTTTTCCATCATGAACCATTATACTGAGTAGGTTAACTGACTGACACTTACAGAAGTGTCTTCTACCCAACATGGATTACAACTAAAAACTGAGTTGTTTCAAGAAGCCACCATGTTTGCAGTAATTTTCTTTCTATCCTTTTGTTTATGTCAGATATCGGGCCAAGAGGACCTGTCCTACAGAGCCACCCACCAACACAGAGTGTTTGCACCCCTGTTGCCCAGCTCGCTGGGAATCACAGACAACTGTCAGTACACAACAGACAAAGACAAGGTCAAAAGGGGAACTCAGGAATCGGGTTAGTGCTGTGCTGTGTATTTACAGTGTGATCTTTCTTTCCAAAATCATTTTGGATCTCTTTGGTGCCGCTCAAAAAAACCATGTGTAACCCAGATTCGGCACAAACAAGGATTGATTGATTGGTTTAAATATGTATTAACAGTTTGCAGAATTACACTACATTTCAAGCACAACTCAATACAAAGACTGTTAACTGCGAGTGGACACTTGTTTACAAGAGGGTCCACCTAAATTCATTTCACTCCTATGCCACAAAAATGTGGAACGCCCTACCAACTGTCATTAAGACATGTAAATCCCTTGACTCCACCCACCCCCACCCACCCCTTTCCCCCCTCACTGTATACGTTTTTCCCCCTTTTTACCTCCTTTATGATGATTTCCTGTTTTTGGCTTTATAGAAGTGCATAGTGTACAAAATTATATGATGAATTGAAAATGGTGGACCACCATTTAAACAAGATTTATTTAGTGAGAAAAACGTGCCATTTTATCATGATTATTAGTGAGGACCTATTATATGAAGATAGGTTGAAAAGTGGTCCTTTAATGATTACCGTCATTATGGTAATCTCACAATTAATATCGCACACACCATACCTGTAACTTTTATTAGCCCTCTTATTATTCCCATTATTATTATTATTATATTTTTTTTTTTGGGGTGGGGGGGGGGTAATTACTGCCATACCGGCGGTATGGGGGCCGGCAATAACCGCGGTAATAAAAATCCCATACCGCCCCAGCCCTACTTCTAGCCCATTTTCTCATTTTTATCCTCCCTATGTAGGGAAACTCCGGTACGACCATGACTTCCTCCTGCAGCTGCGCTTCTCTGCATCTGCTTGTGTTCGACCCCTGGATCTGGATCTGATCGACTGTGTGACGGACAACACACCCGGTACAGTACAGTAACAGCTCATGTTCTGGTCATTCACATTAAACAGCCTCCTCTATTAATGCTGGTTCTAGAATCATGATTTTCTTCTTTCCATCCTTGCTTTTGACAGATGCTTCCAGGGAAAATCAACAACAATGTGTTTGCATTGAGAGGTCAGTTCAAATATTGCCTTTTTATGTTTCCTTACCTGTTAAAGGGTCACAATCACATATTGCCTGTTATCTTGTTGCCTGACAATACTGTATAGTTGTTTCTCAACGTCGCGTTCAGGGAGCACCAGGGGTCCAAATGGACGGAATATATGTGTATGTATATAAATTATATATCTCACAAATGGGGAATTGCGATGCGTTTTTATTACTTTTTCTTTGTCACAGATTGGGACACAGTATCTATCATGGGCTGAACCTGCAGTCAGCCTACAAACACATTCTCCCTGGTTCTGGTCGGCCTGAGATCACCACCCTGCACTCTGACGTGGGAGCTACAGTCGACTATATCTTCTACAGTCCTAAATGCACTGACACTGCTGGTGGTCACACAGGTATGCAAGTCCCGTCACGCGTATAAAACATTATGGGTTTTTTTTAGTCACCTAAATTGTATTATCCAGGGTAGGAAAATGCAGGTGGTCAGGCTACTTGCCACACTAGTATTTCACTGCTTGTACCTGTATGAGTAGTGGAAAATACACCTTGATTCTTGAACAACAAACACGGTAGTGCACAAAGCCTTAAGCCTGATTTATTCTTTGTTGTACTACGGAGTTGCATGCTGAAAATGGCTCTCAACCTGCGACGTGTTGTTAGTTTGTATGCTTTGCTATTTCCGGTGCGGGACGCCATCATACGACGGACCATAAATGAAGAATTTCTCAGAATGAGGTCTTTGCACAGCTATGCAGCCGACATCTGTTCACACCCTTATGACCCCATTCGCTATCCTGATAAGCCTACAGTATATTGCTCTTGGTTGGACATATTACCAAACAAATCAGGCCAAAGGACAGGAATCATTCTTTGTATTATAGGCCTCAATTAAACTGCGTTGTCTCAAGACACTTTTGCATACGTATAGAGCAGAGACCCGGTATATTCCCATCTGAGCAAGCATTTGGCCACAGGGCCTTTAATAAGAAGAAGCCTTGAGCAGAACCAGGCTCTAGGGTAGGAGGCCATCTGCCTTGATCAAACAACAGTCCAAACAGTAAATGTGCTCTAAATAAGAAGAAAAAAAGGTTGTGAATAGGTTTTCTCAGTGGAATGCTAGACCCAAAATCCAGTATACAGTACATATCAAAGTAGGAATTTTAAATAGCACATCCAAATTTCAAAATCAATGGAGGACAAAGTACTTCTGTCCACCTTTCTATTGGCATACCAATAAACAAAATGTAAATGTGCTCTCTAAATAGAATTGTGGCTATTTGAAATATTCAGAAGTAGATAATGAGGTACACGTCAGGTTTGGTCTGATTTCCCCTTTCAAATGTGAAGAGCCTTGATATCACTGTTTGTATGTTTTCCTCAGGTGACAGCCACCTGACTGGTGCAGGTCTGAGAATGATTGGTTATCTCCCCCTCCTATCAGAGGATGTCCTCTGGTCAATGAAAGGTCTACCCAATGAAGTATTCCCTTCTGACCATCTTAGTCTTCTGGCTAAATTCCGGATGGAGTTAGTCCCTGCTTAACGGGAAAGACTGTGTGTGGACTGGGAGGTCTCAATACACTGAAGTCAGAAGATATGCATAATTATGTTTGTATGATGCTGGCCTTGCTCTGGACACTGTTTTAGGTAGAGCTATATTTGCTAGTTTCTTTGGACTCATAAGAAGTACGGTACAGTTTTAAATGGTTTAGTTTACTATTTTAGTTAAAAGAGCCCAGAAAAAAAAGTGCATGGTAAAAATTTAGTTGAAGATTTTTTTTTATCAGATTCATTCTCTGTCCTCCTTGAAAAATGGAGAATAAATATTTTTCAGTTAAAGTGTGATTGCTTTGTTTCCCCACAATTTCTCCTTCAAAGATAAAGCATGCATGTCAGGTTTGGAATGAGTCATTTATAGTTATTTGCTAAATAAATCATGTGCAGGGGTTTTCAACAGGTGGTCCGTGGACCACTTGTGGTCTGTGAAGGTATTGCATGTGGTCCCTGACCATGCATTTAATGTAGGCAAGTGACAATGTTTTTCTTCTTGTTCCACGGAACAGTGCACTAAATGACCTGGGGCCTGTTTCACGAAACTTGGATTAACTAATCCAGGATTTAGGCCAAAGCCAGGCTTTTTAAATCCTGATCTTTACAGCCTGGTTTATTCCGTTCCACTAAAGCCAAGCGAGGCTCAGAATTGGTTGATTTGGCGAGCAGCAAGCCTGGCTTAATAGACCGTCTGGCTTTTTGTCTCTAGACCCATTATGTGGATCACAGATTTACTGATCCTGCTTCTTCATGGGGTATTAAGGCAGTTTGCATCCTTAAAGGGACACTTCACCCTTTTTGCAAAAAAATATATGTTAATGACATTTAGAAGCTTTAGATCACTTTCCTGGGGGTATTTATGTGTGTAATATGTGGTTTTAGTTATTTTAGATTGTAGCAGTGAGCCTGTTGTCTCTGATGTCATGGACACTGGTCTCACTACCTTCCTGGACTACAATTCCCATAATTCTTTGGTGCACTGCTCCTCCTTGTGGATAGGGGGAGAGCTGTCTTACTGAGACAACATGTAGTCCAGGAAGGAAGTGAGCCCAGTGTCCATGACATCAGAGACAACAGGCTCACTGCTACAATCTAAAATATCTAAAACCACATATTACACACATAAAGATCTCCAGGAAAGTGTTCTAAAGCTTCTAAACGTCATTAACATACATTTTTTTGCAAAAAGGGTGAAGTGTCCCTTTAATAGTTGCATTACAGCCCCCTTCTGTATATCTCATTATCTTTACTAATCTATTCAAGACTTACTGATACAAGGACTTAAGCTTCTAAAATAAATACTGCTGCTGTAATTAAAGAGAGAACATACTCTCAATAGTGGATAGACTGAATGATTAACTACCCCAAAAATATAGTTTACATTTTACCACTACTATTAACTTAAAACAGAATTCTTAATAATGTAAGCATAATGATATTGTCGCATTGTGATATTTGACCATAACTCCCTCCTCTGAGGGAGCTACCTTTGGGGAAGGGGGTTGTTGTCCAGACAGGGGCCAGACTGGTGAGGGTCATGGGTTCATGTAGCATGCCAAAGTTTGTGCTATTGCCATTGAGAATGCATTGGGCGTTTAAGTTAAATAACTCAAACTACAAAACATTTCAAAGTAAAAAGTTCCAGCATGTGTCTCCACAGTAAGCTGAATTTTACAAAGTGTGAATGGAGTTTCTGGGTGAAAGTGATTTTTTGAAGTGCCACTATCTGCCTATAAATGTCTCAAATTTGAAAGCACTATATTTCTAAAACTATGAAACATTTCAAAGATTCCTTTTCAGGCACACATGTCCACCGTAGGATGAACCTAAATAGGTTTGAATGGGCTTTCTAGGTGTAAGTATGTAGGACTAGTAGTGGATGAAATGTTACAATGGTAATATGTTGTAAAACAATGAGTAATGGTAATATTTAGTGGTTTTCACTTTTACAAAAAAAATAATAATATAATATAATTCTTCTTAACCGTGCACTTGCACGACAGCAAACCTATTCATGGGGAACATTCACCAAAAGCAGCTGATCTACAAGCTCACAAGCTGTCATGATGTTGTGCAGCCTATATATTTTGGTTATTTGATTTTATATAGTGCTTAAATTAGTCCTTTAATGCAGACCGATACAAATAAGGCAACATAAACCCATAATAATTGAATAAATCTGGAAAACATCATTGGTTTGTGATCAGTTTGACTGCTTAATGAACAGTAAAGACATCAGGATTAGGTTAAACCTGGCTGTTAGCCTGGTCCGGAGCAGGCTAAGTCCAAAGCATTAGTTTCCATGGTAACTAATGTAGCATCACTTTCATGAAACCAAATCAAGCCTCAACATATCCAGGTTAACTGGTTAAGTTAATCTGGCAAGATCAACCAGCTTTCATGAAACCGGTTAATCACTGATCTAGGATATATTAAACCAGGATATGTGTTAAAGCCCGGCTTAATCTCTAATCCAAGTTTCGTGGAACGGGCCCCTGGTGACCTGTGATGGCATGTCAATGTTGTCAGTTACTGGAAAGTTTGAGGTCAAGAAATTCCACAGAAAAGGGAGTCAGAATCTCAGATTTCCTGGTTTGAGTCATATTGTCTCCGCCAGGACAACAGGCATGGCTTGATTGCAGTGAAACTGTTCGGGTTGGTCTTAATGGGCAATACAGTAGTTTTTAGGGTAATTTTAACAGACATGGGTAAATTACTTTACCTAGGTAATCCTAATCAAAAACACAAATCTTACCCTGGGAGGGGTTGGCAAAAGGGCCTTTCTGTATGGAGTTTTCTTGTTCTCGGGTAGGTACCTTCAAAAAACATGCAGTACTCCAGGTCTGAGGGGAAAGGCAGCTCTATCTGGTGTGGTTGGAGTCTTATGTGGTAAAATTGTGTGTGTGTGTGGGGGGGGGGGGGCAAATGCACTGTCCCCCCTTTCTATGCCACACATGACCTAGAAAGAGATAGAAATATTGCTGTCATTCACATGTTAATCCTGACACCTACCACTAACAAATCACACATTTTGTGCATGGTTTTGTTTAGAAACTCTGGCAGGGTAATGTCTTACCCTGCCTGCCAGACCCCCTTTTGGCTCTGCCTTTCCCTGGTCCTTTTTGCCCTTCGTCAGTCTAAAAGAAAAGAGTGATGAGTACATGATCAACAAGTTACAATTACAATACGGTCCTCAGGATTTTATCCACCACACCAGTCGTCGTCATAGCCTTTATTTATACTGTCCGTGCGTGCGTTATGGGATGAGATCTCAGCTAAGGAGATGGTATAAACCATTAAGAAGACCAGAGGCTGATTCTACAAATGCCTTCTACTGTATATCAGTAGTTCTCAAATGTCCATGCATAGGACCCCCCCAAAATGATATGGATTTGGCTGCGGACCCCCCATGTGAAAATGTTTTGTACCACGGACCCCCAGAAGAGAGGATTTGTGTAAAAGAAATCCATCAAATGTACATTTATTTCAAAAATGTCAAACATATTTTCAAGATTTTTAACAAGCTGTGTGCTTGTATATCTGCTATCAGATCATTTATTTTAATACTACTATCAGACTTCCCGATTACGATTGGCTGTGTGAGCCTCCTTACTGGCACTACCCCTCCAACCTCACTGCACTGCAGGTTGACAGGAAGGTGTGTGTGTGTGCGTGTGTGTGTGTGTATGTGCACGTGTAGTCGTGTACGGTACAGTAGCCATGAATTAATAATTCATTTCAGTTCATGCATGATGGGGCTTAGGCAAGGATCTCTGTGAGAACAATACAGAGTACAGTATACTGCGGGCGAAACAGATTCATCCTCAGTGAGGATTTCATTTCACTGGGAGTGAACCTAGATGTGGTATTGTTATTGTGGGTAGTTTTTGTTGTGGGTAGCATGCATTAACATGTTTCCTCTTCATTTCATAGCTGATATCATTCAAATATAAACATAGATGTTACAATTATTGTGTATAGCTTTATCCCCTCAGTGGCGCCAAAGTCATGCACGTCGTACTGTATAAAATTGAGGTCAGTAGGTTTTCAAAATAGGTCAGTAGACTGGGTAATCCTGTCTCTTGTTTCTAGTATTACACAGTCAATACAATACAAAGTAATGAAACCTGCTCTCTCCCCTAACAAAAATGTTCATGAACCCTAGCATCCCTATTCTGGGGTGAACGTTCAGTGAAACTCTGCTGTTCTACAAGCTCATAACGCTTTGTATAGCAATGCGTCGTCAGCTTGTAGAACTACTAATTTGAGGGAAAAAGGGACCACAAGTGAGTGGGGTCATTTAAGTGTTAAGTAACCTTTTTCAGATTCAGCCTGGTAAATATATTCATTTTGATGCAGTTAATCCTGCCAATCCTCCTATTTTATTAAGTACCACTGCAGCAAGATGAGGCTCACCTTTGGTGTAACACAGATTTGAAAGTATTTTCAAATTTATACTCCATTCAGTGATATTGTTAGAGCACACACTGCTGGTGTCCTTTTATAGTGTTGTTGGAGCTAAGGTTACTTTGTATACACATAGCAATGTTTGGAGATGGTCCTGATCCACTACTGTTTTCTGTGAGCCAGCAGCTGTCTCAGGTCAGTGCACGTTGGGCTCAGTCTTAATACTTGGGTGGCAAGTAGAATGGCACTGTGCCCTGGCTGTTGCCAGAACATTTAATTACACAACTTCTATTGATTTTTACATCACACTGTTTTCTTGGATTCTTAGGATAAAAGAGCTCATACTGTAGCAGTCACGTGAAGTACAAAATATATGAAGATCATACAATATAATGTAGCAGATACACTTTATTGCCAGATAGTGGTTTTATTGTGATGCTATAAATGCATAATACTGTAGTTTGGTGCAAGACGGCTTCATAACATTGAAAGGAAACCACATCTATTTGACAGTGAAAACGTTGTGAATATATTCAGAAGAACAGCGCATGGTGAATAATACGTGGTCGACTGGTGATCAACACTGAATAGTGAATACAATATAAAATATCAAAGCATTGGAAAATACAAAATGCTGTAAACAAAATTCTTTTAACTTTGACTTAAAAGGAAGGTTAAGGCTACAGAAAAGTGAATAGTTGTTGCTACAAATAAAAGTACAAAACAAGGTTATATTATATAAAAAACTGACTTTAAAGTAGGCCCTATATGGCTTAGGGACTTTACCAATCAATGCAGTCACTAGCTCCACTGTCAACTATGAAAAGCATCCGGCTTCTTATAAAACTCTTCTCATGCTCATAAAATATACTTGCGTATATTGTACATTGCCCTGTTAAATGCATGCTAACCATGTGTGTATATACACTACTTGGTGAGCATCAGCCTGACTTTCAAAAGGTTGCTCCACACTGCCATGAGGCTGACCAGCTTGCTAGTCTACTCCACTCCGATGTCGTTTTCCAGTACCCTGGTCCCTGACATACTTATGCCTGTTGCGTTTCTTCTTGCCACGAGTTGGGTCCCACAGGAGAACTTGATGGGCCCTGAGCTACACCCCAGCTGCATTCTGCGTGCTGCTATCTTGTCACCAACCCTTGGGAGCTCACCACAAAGGACGGTTTTATTCACATAATCTACCCAGGAGATACCAAGTGCAATATACAAGTGTACCAGTCGACAAGGGACTTCTTAAGGGTGGGGATGGGGGTCCATGACTCGCAGCCATAGAGCAGGAGCTCCATGGTGGCATGAGAAAAGGAGACTCTGGTCATGGCAGAGCCCCAGACGTTCAGGTCATTGAGAACCCGGCTTTGACCTTCCATATTTCGATGTCCTGCTCAGATCCAGGACCCAAGGTACTAGACCTCCTCCAGTTTCCAGTGTTTTCGGGGGTGCATACTTACAGTAGGTGTATTGTCTGAGACAATCTCTGTCTTCTTGACATTCAGCCTCCACTTGGAGGAGCAGTTCTTGCACCTCTGCCTCTCACACCAGTATGGGTCACCGTAGTGTGATGACAAGAACAACAATTGGTGAACAGAAAGGCGTATGTGTATGATATAACAAAAAGGTTTCATACCTATTTGAGCGAGAAGAGCTTGTACTGTATTTATGTGGGCATTGGATATAAATTGGACATGAAACTTGTACAACAGGCCTCGTCTTGGAAAGATTGTATAAGGCACAAGGGTTGTGGTTTGTCAACTAGTCACTACAAAAAGCAGTTACCGTCCAGCAAAGGTCAAAATAAAAACAAATGCATGTTTTTATACACCTACATTACAAATGTGACGTTACAAACTGCACACAAGCCTCCATATAGATGTGTTTTGGTGAAAGTACTGAAGCCCTATTCAAAAGTTCAAAAATAGCTGATTTTCCATGTCGTCTGTCTTGTATAGCTTTGGAGATGAACCAAATTATATTGATATTAAAATTCTTCAGAATTGTTTAAAAATGTGTATAAATGAGTAGATTCCTAAATATGTGTTTTTCTCCATTTTGGAATATTGGCAGGACCAATCACTAATCAAACTAGCCAGTAGCCACAAGGAATCTGAATGACCCACTTTTACATGGGGTCTTCATGTGCTAACCTGCGTCCTGGGAAAGTGGTGAAACTGAATTAGGCCTGAATGTTGTGAATCAGAAGCCATACAAAAAATAAAACAGGTTTTAGGTAGCATTCTTAAGTCTCATGAGATCCTCTTCACACTCGAATTTGGTATCCATTCATGTCTGAGGGCGGTTTCTGATCCAAAGCTTTCTTTTCTCCGGATGGCCTATAACAAACATAAGCAAGTAAGAGACACCTGTTTAAACCATTTAGGCCTGACGTCAAAATGTTTTAAATGTTTTTCAGAAATAGCAGACCTACAAGCTCGTAGCGTGCCACTCGGTGGCACGCTATGAGCTTGTAGATCTGCTATTTTTCAATAGCTAAATTATAACATAATGTTTAAAACACCAAAAGGGGTTCCGGCCCAAAATGGGTTAATTAACACTAGAATGAAATTGTGAATAATGTCACTTATGTCAGGATAAGTGGATAACACATCACACTAGGATATAAAATATATTCCTAAATCCTAAATTTCTTCCCTTGAACATAAACACTTGTCACTAGGTACAGTAACTAGCAACTGTATATTCTGTCAAAAATGTAGATCCCACATGTGTCCTACCGTCTCTCTATGCGACTGATCCTGCGCATGGGGCTTCCTTGCCCCCGAAGAGGGGAACCCATGCTGTTCCTTCTGTCTTTGGTGGGAGAGGGAGGAGCAGGCTTTCCGATCTTCAAAAATATATATACATACAGTAGGTTCACATTAACTTCTCAGTGGAAAATCTTTGGCTGAATTCACACTTGTGATATAAACACACACACACACACACACACACACACACAGGTATTTAATCAGGAACTAAAACAAAAAAAACAAGACCCTAATCTAGGTTTCAACTACCAGTATTTAAATGCATCACGAAGGTGAGTTAGTTTAACTATGGATATAGGGGAAACAATGTTAAGCAGATGGTCAAATCCTTCCACTTTAATGTGTCAGTGGAAAGTGGAAAGGCATTTCTATAAACTGTCGCCCATTGAAGGATGGAGCCAGCCATCAGAGCAGAGCCATTGCATTAGTTTTATTGCACACAGTGCTCAGCATCATGGCTGCTTTCATTACTGTGAGAGACGATAGACGACAAGAGATCATCATAGGAGAAACGGTTCTGCAAACGGGGTCATGCATGATGGCACAGAGGTTCAGAAGAAGTCAAAAGTCTTAAGAACTGAATAAAAATATATATAATTATGAGGTTTGTTCAATAGACTGGATAAGCAGCACTCCTAGTGGTGTATATTGTTGTATACTGTATTTTGTTTGCCAATATTATTGAGGGTGTTGCATTGATTTGTCTTTCTATCATGTTGTATCTATTCTACACTACAGTACTTTTCTTGCCCTTTAATCTGTATCTTGACTGCTGTGCTGTCTTTGGCAACTGAATTTCCATTGCAGGATAAATAAAGGTCTTACAATAAAAAGGAACTTTGCATCTGCTGAGGACATATCGTATTTTACTAACACCATCCTCCCTCCAATGATTCATATAAAATGGGGGTCAGATGCATGTTGTTTCAATTTCATGCTGTTAAAAGCTTTTGCAGTTTGTGCTGTTTTCAGCCTGCACAGACTGGGACTTTGATTCTAAGTGAATACTTCTACCTCAGGCCCTAGACGGTGATATACTGTACCTTAAGTCTCATGTCTCGCGTATGTCGCTCCAGGTCTCTCCTGAGTTCCTCTTTGGACAGTTTATCTACATCCAGAATGGAGTGTTTCCACTCTATCTGCTCGACGCTGTGAAGGTCGTGGGATACATACTGTCCAATCTTCACCTTGCGCAGGGTATGCCAGTAGCCCCTGTAGGCACCCTCAAATTCATGCACCAGGTCTGCCAGCGTTCGGAACTCAAGGGGCTTGAACATGAGATCCTCCCTCCGGCTGATGCCCAGTGCCCCGAAGCGACCCCCACTGTGCACCCCTAGCACAATGTGGTTGAAGTGGTTCCCTGAGAACTGGGTCTTAAAGCTGAGGGGGAAGCGCTCCACACCAGGCATGCTGTTGGTGAGGTAACTGCAACATGTTTGGTCAAGGAAATCACTCTTACAGCCATGATGTGTTGATTTTTTGATTTTGTTGCATGGGTTTCAAACAGGAGCCGAGTGCACTCACCCAGGCGTGCTCCTCGTTTATCTCAAAAGTGTTTTAAAAAGTTATGTTTGAGCAACAATGATGTGTTTTGGGAGTACTGAGCAAAGAACAAGAACTTGTTATGTTTGCAACACTATATTTTTTTGCAGCTTACACCTTTTATTGGTTTTTTGAAGGGACAGACAGTAGGCTGACAGGAAACGGGAGAGAGATGGGGGAAGACATGCAGTAAAGGCCGTGTCGGGCCCGCAGCACACTGCGACTGGATTACCAGTCAGGTGCCCAGACGGTTACGCCACCGCCTGGCAACACTGTTGACACGAATCGACTAGAATCACTGAATGTGTGGTTGGCCATCATTCCAGTATTGTTGACATACAGATATGGATCTTTTCACATGATGTGATGAGCAACCCACGAGGCTGTGATGTTATCACGGATTACACTGGATGATTTTCTTGAGGGCAGTTTGGAAGTCCAATACAGAGTGGCTATGTATATGCTTCCATAAAACACATTTCTCACCCCATTTTTGCCATTTCTGCAGGAATTATGACAAAGTTTTCAAGATGATAACAAGCAATGATGATGACAAGTTACAAATTGTAACCTTCTCAGCATATTAAGTGTCATAGACTCATAGACAATATGTAATGCACGTGAAAAGATACATTCCAAGGACCACTGCCTCCAGACACTTGATTGGTAGAGCTTCTCGGGTCATCTCCTTAGCAATGTCCATCAACCTGAACAGAAAATACTGTATTAGATTAATTGTATTAGAAAAATTATTAGCATTTGTCCTAACCTATCTTTGGGAAAGGCTTAGGAATAATATGCCGGCCACTGGTTGTATAATCTTGTGCAATGACAAATCACTTAAATTTAAACAATCACATTTGCTAATGATTTTAATTCATACAGATGAGCAAAAATAATAATTTTCATGCATTTTAATAGTGGATAGTAGTGCACAGCCAGGTGGAGTCAAATACTCCAGTTGGTTGAACTGATGTGCCTATTATTTGGTGCACCACCATATAATTTAGGTGCACCCACACATACACAAATACAGAAACCTGCTAAATGTAAGGTGCACTGTTTCGACCAATTGGATTTTTTTGTTGCCATGTGTGCGCCCAAAATGGGCTTTAAAGTTAAATGTTTTACACAAACCTCTAAAGAGTCCATATTAGATGACCTGCGGTCATTGAAAAATGCACCCTGAGCCTCATGCTGGCAAGACATGTCCTGTTAAGCATAAGCACTAGTTGGTGGTTGGGTTTCAAATGCCCTGAGGGAAACTAGAAATATCGCTCATACTGTTGCTTCTCAACATCTGTCATCACCGGACATCACTAGCACAAACCAGACCGGAGGAAATCATCCTGATTGATTTGATGTCCTATGTCTGCCACAACCCTTGGTAATTGTCTCCACCAGGCCGAAGGCATGTGGGGAGAGTATGTTTTGCACTCCGTCCGTCCGCGTGTCCGTCCGTCCGTGTGTCCGTGAACAGCTAATCTCGGCCACCGTTAACCCGGTCGATGCCATATTTTGCACACACACTCCCTGGATGCCAACGATGAACCTCTGCCCCAAACTTTCCAGAACGGCCTGTTATAGCGCCACCAGGAGGCCGCTTTGTGCAAAACAAGTTTTTGCACAGTACACCTACAGATTTTGTCCAAACATCACGCAAATTGGTACACAGTCTCTCTAGAGCCATTCAACGAAACGGGTCTTTCAGATTTATCAGACTCCATCCTGATTGGTTAAGATTGGCTTCCAAAGTTCACAGGAGTGCTCAGTTTCAAACAAAATGCTGCAAATCATGAACACATCGCGTGATTTCCGTGAAATTGTGCACCCACATTCCCACTAGGCCGAGGACGAAATGCCACATGAACAATTTCAACTCAGCCTCAAGGTGGCGCTATAACTGGCCAAAAAGTGTTTTTACCTCTAACTGCACGGATCTGTGGATAACCTGGTGGAGACCTGTGCCCGGAAGGGCACTTTTTCTAGTTCTCATTGTGTTTGACATTTACAAAACTCCTACTGTACTGTTCCAAGGCCATCCGGCCACAAACATCTCAAGCTAAGAATAACCAATGACAGTCAGTCTAAGATGTAAAAACAATGGTTTCTTACGCAGTAAGAGGCCGGCTCTTCTTGATTTCAAAAAATTGTGTCCCAGTGTGATTGTACCTGTAGGAAAATGTTAAGTTCATAACATAATAATCACATGCCTAAGTTAATAGGCAATAAAAGTGGTTTAGAGGGATTTGGTAGAACACGCAGCAACATTACGGGGAGGACAATGTTTGTGATATTCATATATTGTGACTTAATTATGAATGAGTTCCTGTGACTGTTCTTTTTATAGCATATACACATGTGAGTGACCCACTTTGTGACGTCCGCCCTATATCTATACCATGCTTCTCGCCCTCAGGCCGAGGGCCCCTGAGGACGCATAAGTAAACGGAAGGGATAGAGTAGTATTTTCTGCTACGCTATTTTGTTCAATTACTGCTATGTGGTAAAATGTCCTTTTGTTTAAGATCAGTTATGTATTATGTATTACCAAGCATGTACAACCATACAGTATAAAATAAAAGCTGTCTTAGCTAATAGCAAAGTGCTAAATAATTTACTTTCAGATATCTAAGATATCTATATAGGAAAACTATTAATATAATTTGTGTTAGTATTGATTGATTTAAGTTTGTATTGACAAAGGTCAAGTGCTTATTTCCATTGTGGTTCTTTCAGTGGAGGAATTACCACGTTTTATAGGATTTAATAATGAGTTAATACAGTATAGAATTGTAACTTTATTTTTCCTATTGGGAATTTTGGCTTGCAGTGAACCACATTTGAGGTGTAAAACTGTTGTAAGAACAATAAAAAATTAAATAGGCAAAAATAACAAAACATCCAATAACATACGGTACATTGTAGAGGCTGTTTCATGGACCAGCTGGAATTTCATTGAGTTTGTTTAGTTTATACAGTAACTAGGGGGATGAAGGACTGTTTAGTTCTGTTTTTCTTATAGACTGTAGGTCTGGAGCCTACGGCCAGTGGGAAGTGAAACTAATTCTGCAAGCCCTTGTCTTGTAGATGTGTTAAATATTATTTTACTTAACTCCACAATACTGACTGTGTAATCAAGCTGATTTAGAAATATAACATATATATAATACATCCTCTCACTCTCTGCACTTTGATGGGATAAAATATGAAATATCCAGACAGAAATTGTGATAATTTGTCTCATTTACAGCGGAAGCAGCAGCGTGTAACATGCATATTAACCACTTAAGCTCTATATATTTTGTCATATGAAAAATTGCAAGAAATAGCTGATTTATGTAGATCAGCTTTTTGATTTTTCTTTAACAATTTATTTTACCCTCCACTTTTCATATACCGTCTAGCTCTAGCAGTGTAACTTATTGTAATGTAATGACTCGTTCTGACTGAAATCATGCCCATGAAGTTGGTCTAAATCATACTCCATAGTGAAATGGTGTCAGCGTAAATCAAAATCTCAGTTTGTTTGGCCAAGCGACACCATCACGGATTATATTTTAAGCTTCACTCCCAGCTTTCTGAAGCTGACCAGTGACCACTACCCAGCATGTTGGCAACGCGGACGATGAAAGGATACTGCAAATCCCTGATGTATTTCTGTATGGCTTCCAGGCGCTGTGGGATACTGGTGGTAGGTTGATATGTAGGCACGCTCGGCATTGGAATCTGCAGAGCAGAGGACACAAACAACTGCATTAACGTCATACAATCCCTATATTCACTACAGCATGAGAATGTCCTCTTGTTCAGTCTGCAAGCTCCATTCTCTTCCGTGTAATTAATGACAAGAATCGTAATTCCTCTGTGGAAACTCTTTCCCATGAGTTGCAGTCACTGAATCTATGATACGATTCCTTGTCTGGCGCCGGCAGGCATAGACATTACTGCACTATGACTAATGACACATAGTATGACTATGAACGAGCATGTTGGCTAATGGCTATACATGTGGTCTAAAAAGCTGCAGATTTGCACGTCATTGCATCTTTTGTTTCCGAGACAGAGCAGACAGCAGAGCAAATAAACGTAATTAAAAAAATTGAATCAGGAACACAGCCTTTTGCACATATTGTGACATGCACATGGCTCTTAGTCTGTATGGCAATTGTGTGCCAATGACTTGACTAAATTCAACTTTGACCCAAAACACTATGGTGTGACTCAGAACACTGTGGTGTTAATGTCTTCTGCAAAGAAGTATGGCTAAGTGAGAAGTGTAGAGTTTCTGAGACATTTACCAGGTGCTGATTAATCCTGAAGAAGATTTAATACTGTGATTTGATATCTGTCAATCAATACTCTTTTCATAGCAGTCATTTTGATAGGTAAAATCAGCTAATAGTGTGTGGAATAGTGTGTCAGCATGGATGGATGTCTGTAGTCATCTTCATTCTGGCAAACAAACACAGAGATGACACGTGCACGCGCGCGCGCACACACACACACACACACACACACACACACACACACACACACACACACACACACACACACACACACACATCTGAGATGTGACAAATGTCCATACTTAAAGATAGTTCATGTAGTGCTCTTTTGTCACATGCACTGCAGTGACTGCACATGTGCACTGACTACCTGCGCAGTTGCACATAAATCCACAAAATGTGCTTTCACTCCACATGAGTATATATTATATAGGTTATATTCAGGCTATTGACAGTTTTTATTTTTATTAATTGGCCTACATTTATCAGTCAGATGGATGCAACATCATTGGTTCTGTGCACTTGACTTGTCCTTATAGTTGAACAACAATAAACTTAACTTTTAATCTTAAACTTGGGACATTGTCACATACTCAAGGGGGCAATGCCTCACCTTAGGTAGATCAGTGGCACCACGGATCCCTTTGGCCAAAGCCTCACTGTGGGGGTGAATTCTGACCACATGACGCCACATCCTCTCCCAAGTCTCTTCATCCACCGGTAGGCCTCCTCTGTTCACAAAGAAGGGCACCTCTCCATCCCTCAAGTCGTCCTCGCCCTCATCCTCCTGTTCGTCATCTCTCTCCTCCACCGAGTCTACCGTGGTCCTCAGCATCTCTCTGCCACACCGGATGCCAACAGGACTCCTGGCACAGAAATGCCTCTTGCAGGTGCTTTGTGTCCTTTCACTGTTAATCTGATTGGAGGTTTACAGCTAAAACGACTCCCCCCACGACATATGACCAACTCATCACCTCCAGGATGTTATCCAACGGATTGTTATTTATACAAATTGGTTGGATTCTTTCATGAACGATTTTTGTAGTGAATCGACGGGACGTTTCAGCTGAAAACGTTCTTTCAACATTTAACGTTGATTAGGTGATTAGGCACAATCTTGCAGAACGTCGCATGGCACTTAAACTATTATATGTTTCATCATATTCAAGTTGTAACAGATAATCTAAGAAGACACTAAGGCGATTTAAGAAACGTGTGGAATGGTACACGGATAGCTACAGCCTATTGTTCTAAAACCTAACGCGAAAATATCCTCCCGCGTGAACCTGTATCAAAGTATCAAAACACAACAGGAAAAAAAATGTTTATAGTCTAATAACGACTCTAAAAGAGGATTAAAATCACCTGTACCGTTATAATCCAGAGGTCATTCAGTCTATACATCCAGCAGTCGGGTGAAGTTGGATGTAATCACTTTTCTTTTTAAAGACTATTACCGGTATTCATTTATGCTCTTTTATTTCCAAATCCTATCCTTCTAGCACAGCTAGCCATTGTTCATCTTAACGTAGCCCGGTTCCTTCAGTCTGAACTGGGTTCTGGGTTGAGCCCAGGTCCGGTCCAACCAAAGACACTCCCAGAGCTCAGCTGTAACGTTTGGACTGCGCATGCTCTTTGAGCGGATTTATGCTCCGTCGTACGACGGTGGCGCTTGCCAAAGACAAGAAGATCTTTTGGCAAGCAGCTGTCCAGATTCCCAGACAGACCGACCACAGGAAGAAAATGGTGTGTGTGTGTATATATATATATATATAAAATTCAGTATAAAATTTCTATATTGTGAATATAATCATTGATCAGTAACAGGGATCTTCCCTCTCCAGCCCTTTATATAAAAATAAATTAATTAGGTTGGGATACTATCATAACAATTTTATCCAATCAGGAGAGAAAAGAGAACTCATACAAGATACATGATAACCAAATCATATGATATAAATATATGGTAAAATGTAAGTGATGACACAAAGAAATGAGCAGACAAATTTGAAACTGTAACACTATCCATTTAAGTGATATGTACTCTCTCCTAGTTGGGTGAAATTGGCAACGCCCCTGAAATGTATTTGTTTATTGAAGAGATGGATTGGAGACAGACCCTAGTACTGAACAAGCAATGATTACTAAGTGAATACACAGCTTGCCTTCTAAATCAGTAGTTTCAATGTTCTAAAATAGATGTACATGTACAAGCACACCAGCACCAAGAGACGCAATGTAAACTTGTATATCTTCTATTTTTGAATATCCAACTAAAATCATTGTTGCATGTGTACAGTAATTTAAATATGGCTGATGGTATATGGAACAATTTACCAAGACAACCTGCATGGCAATATTTTATTCAGTTTTCAAAGTGGGGAATGTATTAAGCAATTTGCAATTGTATTACATCCGCCATACACCTCTCAAAAGCAGCTGGTAAAATGTAAGGATATTTTATAATACAAAAAATGAAAAAGACAAAAGAAAAGTCAACTTCAATGAATGTTACAATCTTGGAGCACCGTAGTCATCAGGCATCCTTTCAATATTATATCTGTAACAGAAAAACAAAACAATCAGTGGTAAACATGAATATATTCAGAAAAGTTAAATACAGAGCCATTTTGTATAAATCTAACATATAAAAAATACCTAAACACTTTTAACACAGTGTTTCCATTTTCGGTCATTATATATATATATATATATATATACACCAAACAAAAACAGGGAAAAAAAGGTTTTCAAAAAGTACTATAATATAGGGGTCTAGTGGTTAATAATCTTTACTAGACCGGTGCCCGGCTGTAGAGCACAGAGTCGGTAACGATGGAAGTTGGAGATCCATGCCCCACCCGGCTATATGCAATACCCGTTCCACCCATCTATCTACTCTGTATCCCTTTTATGCCAATATGGAGATTTCTGAATCTGTCTTTCTGTGTCCCTTTATTCAGGCATGACCAAATATGGCTTGTTGTGATGTCAAAACAGGCCAGCTCCATATATGGACCCTGGGCAGGGGCCCTGTCCAGAGCCCGGGCAGAGGCCTTTTGTGGCGGTTCTGGTTCTGGACAACCGTGGGTCCGACCAACTCGACACCGGGCACTGCACTCCCTGTGGTGGTGTGGAACGTGTGTGTCGAATTTGAAGTCGGTGTGGCGAACGGTTCTCGAGTTGCGTGGATTACAGACGTGCAGACATGCAGAGACAGTTGCATTTATAGATTACGTTCAGTAGTGAAAACTGCCATGATTGTATGTACCTGTGGTTGGAGATGTACATGATGGGGACTCCAGGAATCTTCCTGACTCTTCTTTTTAGGTCTCGATCCACAGTGGCCAGGATGTAACACTTGTGCTGTGGAAGAGTTTTTAAACTATTAATGTTCATGCTTCAGTGACAATGTACTAGTGGATTCGGATGCCATCAATGCATTGAAAGGGACAACATCACATGTAATCAGAGCATAATATGAGCCGACAATTGATATTTCTCCTAATCCATTTTGGGCGGGAACCCCTTTTGGTGTTTTAAACATTATGTTATAATTTAGCTATTGAAAAATAGCAGATCTACAAGCTCATAGCGCGCCACTCTACGAGCTTGTAGGTCTGCTATTTTTTTTTAATCGTGAAAATAGAGGATTTAGAAGATTTTTTTTTAATGTTGAGGTGAGGCCTAAATGGACTAAAGGAACTGGTAGCATGCATCTCCAGCCATTGTACACAAAACGATCTGCACATTATGGTGGACTAGCAGATGGTAACTGATTCCCCACGCTTGAAGCCATGAAATCTGTACATTTTCCAGTCATTTTTCTAGTAAAAAGTAGAAGTTTCTGTTAACATGAGTAATAACATACTATTTTTAACATGTTGGTAGCTGTTATGCAATGGTCTCGCATTGACAATAATCGCGCCACCAGTCACATGGCCCAAGATTTCTCTCACTGCCAGAACAGTATATATTGCCATGCACCCTGTCACACTGAATGACACAAGACAAAGACACTTTTTGGTTTGTTTTTCTTTTCCTTACGGAGTGTGTAGATAAACATGTGTGTAGATAGACAAGAAAGCAAGGGCACAGAAAGGAGCGAGAACATGCAAGACATGGGAGCCAGACAGACTCAAAGAGATTTGCGTCTCGACTCCTCACGACTCACAAGAAGCATACTGTGGTTGGTAACTGGCTGCACCACCAGGCACTCCAAGCTTTGCCTTTTTAACAAAATACACTTGCATGGATCAAAGTGTGGAGAACCTTTTCATTTTGTACCGTTACTCCATTCAAGTAAAATATATTACCTGTGTCACTCTTTGGACTAAACAGTCATCGGCATATGTTCCTTTGTGTGTGCATGGCAGGCGCTCAAACCGAGGATCCTTGGCAATCCTGTAATGACAAATAAATTGATAGCATGGCCCCATCATCTAGGTACAATCCTAAAAATGTTATGAAAAGTCCACACATTAGGTTAACTCAACATATACCTGAGTGCAACTCTGTACTTCATTCCCAGCTTTTCAATCTCAGCCATAACACAGTCTGTGATGCATGGAATACCTTGATGGGAAATAATGCCATATTGTATCAAATCATTAAGTTAATCACTTTCAACCCTATTTTGGGCATGTTGAAGGCAAAAACCTATGTTTAGCTTAGTATTCCTCTATACATACTCTGT
This sequence comes from Protomyctophum parallelum, assembly GCF_964188405.1. Lineage (NCBI taxonomy): Eukaryota > Metazoa > Chordata > Actinopteri > Myctophiformes > Myctophidae > Protomyctophum > Protomyctophum parallelum. Next base: position 11,738,825 of record NC_139718.1, read on the forward strand.
GTTTCAGAGGTGGATTGTGGAGAGTAAAACTTTGCATATACCAATAACATCATCAGTGGTTGGCATCAACTTTCTAGGAAGATAAAGGCAGTAGTTTCCATTATCTTGGGATCCCTACAAATGCTGTAATTTGTAGGCAATTTTACAAACTATCCACACTCCACAAGCCTCCTGACAGACACATACAGAGTAGACGGAAATGGTATCACTTACAAAGCTCTGGTTGAAATATTTGAAGTGTTTAATCTTCTGCATTCTATTCCCCAAACAACTGGCAAGTACTCACATTTGGCATACAGGCAATCCATCATAGACTGCACAATGTCTAGTTTGGCCTTGATGGAGAAGTTGATGAAATTTGTATCAACCAGAACGTGGTACGGTGGACCAAGCTGAGTGTTGTACTGGAAGAAGAGACATGAGGGATACTTTGGCCTGCATGGAGAGTAGACAAAAATCAGTGAAGGCCATTGACCACACTTCATTACCTGAATCATATTCTGCTCTGCTCAACGTACGTACACTTCAACCTGCTTGAGCTCTGAGGGATCCTTTTTCCTCTTTTCTTTTGCCTTGGCACGGTCCTTCTCTTTTCTAGAAAAATAAAGGGGTGTTCATAGTTTGTGGGACACACATTTTCGTTGCATATATCTATATTATATCTATAATTCATGAGCACTATAGCCACCAGCCTACTGTAGTTAATGGTCATTGAGAATATATTGTACTATCGAAGGTTTAATAATGGTATAAAACAGTTGCCATAACAACGATACTCACATTCTCCCATCTTTAAGACTTATCATTCTTTTCATTGCAGCAAACTTCTTTGTCTTCGCCTTCGCCTGGATTGTACATATTAAAAAATGCAAAAACATCAGTTAACTTCAACTTGAATCCCTTTTGTAATAAATAAAAAAACAACCTTGCATAGGATAGAAAGCAATATAGCGTTCTTTCATGGCATTATGTTAAGTCTTGTCTAATCTAGTGAGACAGTCAAATTGAAAAGTAACTAGTAAGGTCGCATTCACACCTCTACTTCGGTAGACTCGATGCCAATGGGCGGACTCTACACAAACACACATACCATTTTTATGATCCGACTCCAGACCAGCGGAGCCGCCTGTCAGGATTCCCGGTCCAGGTCTGTACTACGAGTACAAACTCTTTATGTGACATGCAAGATGCAACATTGTGCAAATGTGTGATGGAACCCTTACCCAATAGCTTTGCTGTGTGTCCTCCCCCCATCTCTCCCCCCCTTTCCTAGTGTCTACCTAGTACCTACTGTAAAATAAAGGCAAAAAAACGCAGTTTTGCACAAGTTCCCGCGGTCTCCTACTGCTACTCTATGTATCTTTGAAACATCTCATCAACACTCAAGCAGGTGTCCGTGACCAGACCAGTGGTCTGTTGGAGAGTGGATTAACTTTCAAGGGACCCTAGGGGGTAACGCCGTCCCAAATACAGACAAGGTAAACGAGGGTCCTGAAAGGGGCTAGCATGCTGGTGTGAATGCGACCTAAGTAGTAAGTACTGTAGTCAACTAAACCAAGTTCAGGTACCAGTTTAGGTACTTTTACAGTACTTGAGTAGTGAGTTCATCATCATACCCGGAAGTAATGCGGAAACGACTACTGAGTGGCAAAAAACTACTTTCTGGCCTTGACAGCCCATACATCCAAACAGAAAAGTCCTATATATAGTGTTTTCACTGAGACCACGTGATGTACAGTGTCATTATGATATTTCTGGGCGTGTCATAGCCCCTTTAAAGTAATGAACTTGAAGACATTAACACAATCGTATTAAAATCGTAATTAGTATTGCACAATGAGTACTTTTACGTTTGGTACTGTAAATATAATTTGATGGCAATACACCCCCCCCCCCCACACACACACACACACACACACACTTAAGTAAAAGTTTTGAATGCAGGGAGTATACCTGTAACGGAGCATTTCTACATTGCTACTTCTTTGTTCCACCATTGTTTAAATATAATGTAACTCACACAGATCACTGAAACTATAGCCTAGCTCACAGGAGCTTGTTGTAGATCAGCTATGCTCGGCTAGCGATGCTAGGCTAGGCTGCTGGTATGGGGCACAGTCACAGACCTATCCAAACGTTAAACGTCCCAAAACAACCACCAACGTTGAATAACACCTAACCAACACATACAGTGACATTTACAGTACATAGATGACATATTTAGAGAGCACATTACCATGTTTTAATCCAAAACAAATGGCTCCAACCTATGTATACCGAACCTCGTGTGTAGCAGCAAACAAGTAGTTGTATGGTTGTAGACAGTAGTGCCGTCACTGCCGTGCGACAACTAATCAGTGTTGCCATGTCTTGAGAGAGAAACAAGCAACCAGGTATATGAAAACCTAACCTCGCCTCACCAGGCTTTCCAATGGCTCTGATGAAAACAAGCCCCCCAAAAAGAAAGCCCTTGGCCCTTTACCAACATGTATGTACATACATAGTTACATACGTAGGCCTTTTGAAAATAGCTGATCTGCAGAGAAGCACGCTCTAGGAGGCTCTACGAGTTTATAGATCGGCTATTTTCAAAATAAATCTTGAAGACATTTTGGAAAATGTGAAATATTTTCAAACATTTTAACAACATTTGTATGGTGGTCCCTTGGCAGAATGTTTTCAGATGGGGGTCCGCAGACAAATATAATTGAAAATTAAACACTGGTTTTAAAGCCCCCAAAACTGCCATAGCAACGGATATAGACGCTGGCGTCATCAACAGGCGACACGTTACGTATGCATGTCCTCACTTCCGGTGTAAAAAGCTAAAGCTTTTGTACGAAGGTAAGATGCAATACATTTAACAACATTGATGGAAATCATTTCTCGACATTCACAGGACGACGTTCTGTTGTGCACAGTAATACACATTGCATATTCAGTCGTGCACATGCAGTTATTATTATGCCACTGTGGCGTGCATCGCCCCTATGTTATATTATGCTGACATTGACTGTTGACAGCCATGTATGGAGCTAATTGTTAGCACAGTGCTAACACTGGCTACCGACCATTGCAGTGTGATTATAATCAGAGACTGTGATGCACCGATATCTTGTCGCCTCATAGTTCACTTCACACCAATGTCTCCGTTTTGTCGTTGGTACTATAAGCCAGGTTGCAGCAAAACTAGAGAGCCTGGGCTAACAACGTCGTAAGCTATTTTAAGTAAAACGTTTTTTGTGTGTGTGTGTGCGTGTGTGTGCGTGCGCGCGTCTATCTACTTTTGATGGTTGTCAACAACATCACCCGGCATTGTTATTTTGGAGGAAAGCTTTGGGTACACACACACACACACACACCTTCCTGTCAAGAGAGAAAGAAAGAAACACACTATTTGTTTGTCTTTCATAGTCTGGCCTGTTGTGAGGTTTTTTGGCAGTTCATTCATGCATATTTCATTTGCAGGTAATGTTATTCTCCTCTCTCACCCAACACTTTTTTAATATGTATTTATTGATAATGCAGATATTTACAACAATGAATTACAGAATCATGATTTATTTTTATTTTTTTAAACAAGACAAGACAAACTTAAAAAGAAAAGACAAAAAACTGTAAAAACAATCATTAGAGATGTATCTATCCCCAATAATTTATGAGATTCCTGCCATGCTTCAAAAGCGCAAGATAATAGGATTTTTAGTAAGCAAAGAGAGGTTCTTCTTCGTACCCAAAAAAGGGAGGAAATAACTTTGTTAAGATCTTTAAAAAACCTTTTAGTTATAGAGAATGGGATGCATTGAAATAGATAAATATATTTTGGTAACACTATCATCTTAACTGTATTCACTCTTCCAATTAGAGACAAAGGCAAACCAGACCACCTTAAAGTGTCAGACTTAGTCTTCTCCATAAGAATTAAGTAATTTCTTTAATGACCTTATCCCGCTCTTTTCTGATATTAACTCCCAGATACTTGAACCCGCAAGGACACATTTTCAAAGGATCGATAAGATCCCCTACATTCAAATCTTGTGTATTTAGAGGTAAAACCTCACTTTTCACCCAACACTTCTGCCCGAGTAAAATTTTAATATTAATGCTTTCTTGCCAGATCAGTTCATTTTAGATTCCTGGACCAATTGCTGATCTTTTTCATTCACTTTGCCACATGTTTAGATTCCCTTCAGTTAATCTATGACTAAAACATTTTTAAACACTTAAACCCAAGCATTCGTATTGTCCGGAAAACCTTTGTTTTGCTGAATATAGCAGATCGACAAGCTCACGCCGTGAAGCGTTCCCTATGAGCGTTCCCCACAATAACAGACGATATACTAGAATTGAGCTGGATACCAAAATTGTTCTCCTTGTACTTTGCATTTGTTTCCCTTCCAGACAATACTGTCTTCTATGGTGGGGTCGTTGGGAGTCTCACCAAGCCGTTCTGAACGGCAACATTTCATGTGAGCACGGAGGGGTCTGATCGAAGGCTGAGAAGATGGTCTGATGGACCGCCGTTTTTTGTTGACCTTCTTATTCTGCTCAGTCTCGTGGATCCTCTTCTGGGAGGTGCGTTGGAAGAAAGGCAAAGACAGTCAAATTGAGGAATGGCTCCAAGGTCAACGCCTCTCTGAATACAGGCATTTATTTGAAGGTCAGTTGATGAGACCTCTTCATTTGTGGTACTGGGGTTTGTCCTGTCAATTTCAGACCAATATGCTAGTGCTGAATTAGCCTCGCAGTGGCCAGACGTGAATCTGCCGGTGGCATGCCTATTAGTATGGCCAGTGGCCATGCGTGGTTAGCGCTGAATATTGCCTGCCTGGAATTTACTAATATCTACACCTAAATATGTGCAATGTATGTGTGATAAAAATGTATGTTTTCAGGGCAGCCCTGATGTAGATGGGGGGCCAGGGCTGTTACAATTACACATATAAGTTGACAATTAATTGCCACACAAATAATTGAGATTAACATTATTTGTTTATTTTGTCATTGGAAATTGGAACATTATGAATAGAAATTACAACAATTCTGTTTGACTTTTAGGCTTCGTAAATATGACAACATGGACACAATTATAACAAAATAATTGGGGTCATGTAATGATTGTGACAACCCTAGATGCAGATGCATATGTGTCTGTCTCCCTGAGTGATGGCTGTATGTGTGTGTCCTCCAGATGTACAGACATTGGAGGAGCTGAGCCTGAATGTTCTGAGTCGCCTAGAAGAGGTGGTGCAGGAACAGCGACGCTGGAAGGAAATCGCAGAGGCCCACATCCAGCTGCTCCGAGACTTTGCCTTCCAGGAGTGGCTCTGCTCCCAGAGCTTGGAGCACTACTACCATACGTAAGTAGACCACTTGACACATTTTGTTTTACCTTTTTTTTCCATTTTATTTTCAATTGGGATTCCAGGGATAAAATAGTCAAGCATTTTATTCAACAGCTTTTGTCTTTATGACAGTAATACTGTATTTTGATTGAAAACTTGTAGACTGGTAATTCAGTCATGTGAATTTTCTTCCTCTCAGTTGTAATTATTATTATATTTCTTTTAACAAAATCAAGGTTCAAGTTTATTGTCATTCATCCACATACAGGTATACGGCCGAACGAAATGTCGTTTCTCATGGACAAAGGTGCTAACAAAAAAAACAACATAATCACAAACATCATACTTTACAGAAATGTTTTGGTAGTATGATTTTTGTTCTTATGACGTTTCAACTATGATGTAAAACCTGCTGCTTAACAAGGAACTACCATGATGCTATCCTGCCATAATTTGGTTTGGTTATGGCCTCATCAAGAATATGTTGTATGTGCTTACAATGTCCACTGGAGGGCAGCATCCCCATTGATAGCTGAATGAGCTTGCTGACATTGAGCTCTAGGCTGCAGTGTTTCAGAGGGTCACTGCAGTAAAGACTATTCCTTTCATAATACACAGGCTGCTACACAGTGGACACCCTGCAACATTGCAGATGTGGGGGATGCCCTCTAGGGAGGGCAGGCTGTCATTACGAGTCAGCCCTTTATAGAAATACCCATTCAGTAATTTTGAGAAAAGGAAACTAGTTTCTAAAGGTCAGAGTTGTCTATATTTTAAGTAAATTCTCAAAGATCCTGGAAGGACAGTGTCACCATTTCATGACTACTTCATCATGTTTTATTTAAAATTAGATTTCACACACATATGTGTATTTTTAGGCAGAAAGCAGCAACTTTGATAATCTTAGTAAATATTCATGTGAAAGCTTATTTTCATACACGTTGAGGTCTTTGGTTAAATCAAGTCTTTTGTTAAAGCTTTATATAATGATAGCAATCATTGATTCATTCAATCATTAGTGTTTGTTCAGTAACATTGTCTTTATTCTACACCTGTGTTGTGCTTAAATGTTCAGCTTTTGCTAAATTGAATAGTAGGTTATGGTTGTGTTTATACTAGTCACAACCATTAAACCTTGACATTGTATTCATCATGCCAGTAGCTTACTTAGACCTGCTCACATAACATCACTGTCAAGCGGCACACAGGCTTAATCGTATGTCATTTTAATAGAGGTTAGTGCAACGGGTCACACAATCTCATTCTTCTGCTTGCTGTTGACATAGCCTCTGCCTTAAACTGATAACATCAAGGTTACTTAGTGTTCACAGTTAGTGAAAAACTAATGTTTGCATTGTGTGTGTTAATGTTTGTGCAGCCATGCATGCATGCCTATGGGACAGTCCATTGTCTGCAGTAGACCACCGCCCAGTTAAAGCAAGCTGCCTTGCCATGTGGAGCATTTGTCTCACAGTTATTGGGCTGTACGTTAGATAGGTCGATTTCAATGTCATTCAGATAAGTACTTGTTCTATACTTTTTCTCCCCGGTATATCTAATGCAGACTGAAGACCCTGGGTTGCGTGAATTTGGATGATCTAGCCCAGTTTGACAGTCAGCTGCAGCTGTCACTGGCAGCGTGGGGCTATTACTACGAAGATTACATCAAGTTGTCCACTGGTGTTAAGGTCCTCCAGGCCTCCAGGGGGAGCCGCGACCAGGACTACGAAATCCAGCTGGTGCACAGCCTCGCTGAGAGGCGTCTGAATGAGAAGTGGACGATTGGTGAGTCTGTGATCATTTTCCCTACTTGGTTAGTAGATATTTTGGCAGGGCTGCATTTTCATATAATCAAGGGATTTGCATAGTAAATGAAATGGAAATTATACTACGTATGTATCCCAAATGATTATTATCTGCTTCCCACCAATGAGCTGAAAAATGAGCATTTTCCTTCAAACCACCCCAGGGTTCTAATGGATAAGTTGACTATTGCTTCCTCCCTTCCTTTTATAATATTGACTTTGACTCTCTTGTACATGCTTAGAGTATTGTCTTTCTTTTGGTGGAAATGCTAAATGTAGTTTGCCTGCTCACAAAATAGCCACTTTTACATAGACTGATCAAGCCAGGCCTGAGGCCACGTCGCAGAATCATTCTGCCTCGCTGTTCTACATAAAGGGTATAGACACAGAATGGGGGGGGGGTCCTCATTGTTGTGTCGCCTCTTTGAGCCAGCAGCGGAGAGAGTCACAGAGCTGAATCGACATTTGTGTGAAGTGACAGTCGGCAGGGCGGGACTGAGATCCGATGTGATCATGTCTAAAGTCCACGGGCACGGCACCTTTATGCATTGAACCGCTCCCTACTTCTATCGGATTTCTCCAACAAGTGTGTGTGTGTGTGTGTGTGTGTGTGTGTGTGTGTGTGTGTGTGTGTGAGAGAAAAAGAGTGAGTGAATTAATGAAATAAAGGGAGAGAGACTATTATTATTATTAACTTTTTACAACTCAATGCTTCCATGTTATTTTATGTTGGTATTTTGTGAAATAATGAATAGGCCATGCTGCTGGCCAGGCTATAGTTGTATATGTATAGCTTGATTAGATTCTACTGATATCATCAGCCATTATTTGAAAAGTGTAAGGTCTGAGGAAGAGCCTCCCAGCGTGAAACTTTCACAACATGGGAGCATAACTACTGGTGTGCAGATTAAAAATTTCTACTGTTACTGTATGTTACAGCACCCAGTCTAGCGGGTTATGGGATGTGCGTGCGTGTTCTTTGTCTTTTTAGCGTTAAGTTCTTGCATTGCCACATTCCTATAAAAAGCTGATAGAATCGGTATCACTCAGAATCAGAACATCACTTGCTGGGTATTAAGATTGGATCAGGATTCAGGAAGAAGAAGAAGAAGAATATAACATTTGCATGCTCCAATACATTTTATTGAGAGGAGTTTGACCTGACGAAGAGCCCAGCTTGAAATCGTTGAGCATGAGTGTGCTTTTCTTAAGCTCTTTTCTGATTCCACGTCACTTACACACCCATGTTAGAAAGACAGCCTACCAACATTTACAAGTAACTGAAGCACCTTGGGCCACACCTTGTCACAGTTCCCTTTTGTCAAGATAGCAAAAGCATACAGTAGTTTGCTGCAGCGTGTTTTGCATCATAGTTGAAATGTCATAAGAACAAAAGTGGAAACGCAAAAGAACTGCAGCCTCAGACCAGGAAGAGTGACAAATGGTTTGTTTGAAGTAAAACCTGCTGTATTCTCATGACTCATTTGCATGTCGCACATGTCTTTCAGCGGGAGCTCTAATATTTGGCTGTACTGTGGCGCTGTGCTTCTTGATAAGGGACCTGATGTTTTACGTGATTGGTAAGTTAGTTTGTGGATTGCTGTTTGGATACAGGGATAAGTCTGATCAGGGTGTGTCAAGAATAATAATCACTCTCCCTGCAGGCATTACCTCTGTTGAGAAAAGGCACAATTGGTTTTACAGATTTGAATTTTGGTACAAATTTGTCCAATTCACCAAACTTCAAGAATGTATTTTCTTTGATTGAACATTATCGCACTATCCCTCATCAATGAATTTATGTATGTAACTGGATTCAGTGATTGCTAAAATAAGGACACTCTAGTTCTCTCTCTCTCTCTCTCTCTTTGGCAGGTGGAATTACTGTTTCCATCATTGCATTTGTCTTTACCATCAAGTTCCTCTGTGAGCTTGCAGCGCGGGTGGTCAGCTTCCTTCAGAATGAGGACCCAGGGAGACGTGGTGACCGCAGCATCTACGACTATGTCCGGGGCAACTACCTCGACCCACGTTCATGCAAGGTGTCATGGGATTGGAAGGACCCACAGGAAGTGGGCCAGACTATGAGCTTCAGAGTACAGGTGACAGCCTTTTCCAATAACTTGGCGTGTGACAAAGGACATTTATGACAAGGTACAAGTACAAGGAATCTCATTCATGATAAGGACAGTTGGCTAATATATGTAGAGATTTTGTAATGTGACAATTGAATAATTGGGGGAAGAGTTCAAACTAAAAATAGCTCATCTACAAGCTCACAACGTGTCACAATGCCCTGTGGGCTTGTAGATTGGCTGTTTTCAGCAACTAGATTTGGTGTAGTGGGAAAATAGTGAATTGTATTTTATAGACCTTTGGGGGACGTGTATCGAGGAAGTTTTTGATTTGTTGCTCATTCTTGTGCCTGTTCTGTATTATGTTGTGTACAGTTTTTTGTGGTATTCACTTTGTCCAAGTAGGATCACTTCTCTATCATAACTCCAACCCCAGGAGAACACTGTCATGGGATTGGAAGACCAATACGTCTAAATAATATTAATGACTGTGTGACCTCTGTGTCTTCTGCTGCAAGCTGTGCCCTAGCTTTGTTCTGCTTTTAACTGTGTTCTTGTACTGTTTTAACCTGTACGGCGACCTTGAGTGCCCTGAAAGGCGCCTTATAAATAAAATGTATTATTATTATTACAAGTAAGACACGCAAACGCGGGAAGCGAACGCAGCTCGTAAATTGCAATAACAACAATTAGAATAAATTACGTACTTTTTCTTTCTTTTTAGTTAGTAATTTTTTTAAGTTTTCTACTGTGTGTGTGTGTGTGTGTGTGTGTGTGTGTGTGTGTGTGTGCTACAGCTGTGCCCTCTGGTGGCGGGCGGGTGGTGTCACAGTGGGACAGACACACAGACAGACACACACACAGACATGATCTGCAGGGTCTCATAGTTAGTGCTCACTGCGTTCGCAAATATTATTAATGTTAAAGTGTGCTGTATTATAATTTTTACATCCAACTTTTCTGCCTCTGTCCTTCCAGCTGTTCTATAAGAATGGCCAGCCCTTCCCTGCACATCGGCCAGTGGGACTGAGGGTCAACATCACCCATATCGAGCTAGCTTTGGATATCCCCGTCACCCAGGAGGTTCTTCAAGACCCAGAGTCCAACATAGTCAAAGTGGCGTTCACTGTACGCAAGGCTGGACGCTATGAAGTAGCGGTCAAACTGGGCGGACTCAACGTGGCATACAGCCCCTACTACAAGATATTTCAGCCAGGTATATTTGCATGTTGAATGTATTTTTCTATCCATTCCAAGCCCGTATCTCTCAATATGGGCAGTCTCTCTAATCATTGATTTTTATTACTCATGTTGTTATTTGGCTGGTTCCCTTGCTGATTAGTTATACATTTGCTAGTGGTTACTTGTGAATGGCATTGTTTGCTAGGCTTGCCCAATACTTGAGGAATGTTTGAGGAAAGTTATTGTGTTTTAAAATGTATTTGATTAATTTGTATCACAAATTTGATCAGTTAACCACTTAAGCTCTACAGTATGTTCTTCATTGTACAACGAATAGAGAATATAGCCGATGTACAAGCTCTCAACGTGTTGCAAACATGACATGATGTGAGCTTGACTGTTGACATTGTCATGTTCTGCCTATAATGGCATACCCAAAATAGGGACTCCTATCACTATTCTCATCACTTTCTATCACTATTCTGTCTTCATTCTTAAAATGTAATTAAAACATTAAAAGCTCATGATAGAAGATGCAAACTTACTTGATGTCATGTATTTGACTTTACCCATCCCAGGTACAGTGGTTCCATCCAAGACAAAGATAGCGTATCACTTCTCCACACTGGTCCTGACCAATGGGCAGCAGCACACCTTGCAGATTGAGCCCAGGGACGAGTATGGAAACCCCACCAGTAACTCCATGTCTCTGGCAGACGAGGCCAACTACAGCGTCCATGTACACTCTGTAAGAAACCTAGGGCTTTGTCTTCCCACACTTGACCACCGTACTGCAGTTCAAACCTTTATTTAAACTTGAAAATAGTAGTAAAATTCACATAAGACACGTAAAAACACAAATTAGCATCATCATAGATAAAGGAACAATTTAAATATATATTTGTTTTTAATGAAAGATAAAACAAAACCTTTTTATTTTTTTTACTTTATCCAGGGTAGTAGATGAGCACGAGTGCTCATTTTCAGCAACACACTGCACATAGAAACGCACAGACAGATTAAAACCGCCACTGAGCACCTGGATGATTTTTTTTTCTTTTTCGTAAAGCATCATCAACTTTAACTAAAATACAAATTAAGGCAAAACATACATTTTCAAAATATTACAAGCTGGATGTCATTACATGAGCTGGGACCCAAAAGAAAAGGCTGACCCAACGAGCTCTGAACGTAGATTAGGGACTTTAAATGGCCACTGATATTCGGTGTGTGGTACTGATTACTGAACATCAAACAGGACAAACACATTACCAAGCATCTTACAGTTCATTGATCCTCTTTCAATGATCTGCTGTCTTCTAATCGTAATGTAGAACAAACTGCCTCTATTTCTGTACAAGAAGTCAATTTTCTGTTTCATAGTTGCCAATCTGGGAACCCATTGGCAAAAGGAAAAACGGCGCCCTCTGCTGTTTCCTTGAATTTGCCTCTGGGGGCAGGCCCCAACAGGCCCGTTTGGCCCGCCCTCAGCTCTCCACTTCCTGTGGGGCGCCTGTGTTTTCATTCCCACTATGAACAATGTATACACATTCTGAATGGCCCTGCTGACAGATTCAGCAGCATAGCTGCATAGATTACATAGTTGCATGATTGAATGCTGGCTTCTTACAGTATTTAAGAATTCCTCAACACACCAAAACAACATGCGTGTCAGGCACGTAATTTTAATATGTTTAGTTTCTGCATACTCATACAAGTACTACACAGTATGTTCACTTGGCAGACAGATTCTGCTCAAAAAAATCAAAACAAAACAAGGTATTACAGTTGGGTAATAGGGTTATAATAATACAAGTTGGTAATTGGGTTATAATATAAGTAGGTAATAAGGTTATAAAACAAGTAGGTTATTAGGTTACTCCTGTCCCCAAGCACTGCTCAGTGGTTCCACACTGCTCCACATAGTTAGGAACGGTCAAATGAGGAGGATGAATTGCAATGCATTTTATTTATATAGCACCTCTCACAGAGAGATCTCACAAAGTGCTTTACAAGTTTACATACAGTGAAAATAAAAAATGGGGGAATAAACCAGGGGAAAAAGCTGTGGGGGTATCAATGAAGTATAGATTAACTTTAATTTGGTGGAAATCAGTGTTATTTCTTTGTATTTGTTCCAAGCTCCCTTTCGTTTTCCATGATGTTCTCAATTAAACTTGTTACTTCCAGCTGGGCACAGTGGATGATGACAGCGAGGAGGAGTACTACAGCAAGGCTGTTTCCTCCAACAAACCGCAGTGTCAGGTTCTGCTGAAACTGACCCTGAGGAAGAGGGGCTGTTTCAGGGCCCGTATCTCCTACCAGGACCAACCACTGAGCAATGGAGAGTTTGACGTCATCGTTCTCAGTGGTGAGCAGACCATTTTTCAAAAATAGCAGACCTACAAGCTCGTAGCTCGCCACTCGGTGGCGTGCTATGAGCTTGTAGATCTGCTATTTTTCAATAGCTAAAGCATGAGTCATGATGCTAACACCAAAAGGGGTTCCCGCCCAAAATGGGTTAAAGGCATACTCCACTATTGTTCTATGTCTGACTTAATCGGTTGCGATCCTTGGTAGTGTTGTAATTCAGTTACCCAAACACTTGAATTAATAATCTTTAAAATAAAATGCAATATGTTCTCCTCATACTGAAAATGCCAAAAATGGGTCTGAGGCGACTTCTGAATTAAATAGAAAAGACATAATAGTTAAAGACTTTGACCCAGACTAAGTATGTCCACTTAATCCTGTATAACACTGTTGACAGAGAATGAGAAGAACTGTGTGGAGAAGAACGTGTCCACTCCAGGCATCAGCATCTACTTTGAAGCATACCTCTACAGCAGTGGGAACTACAGCAGCTCCTCCTGGCAGCCTCCTGCCTCCGCCCTGCTGGCCCCCCAGAGGAGGCCCTCCATGGCGGACGAGGAGGAAGAGCACGACTCCCCTGTGGAGGGACAGCCTGAGAAGGTCAAGAAACCAAAGAAGGTCTATTGCTACATATCACCAAAGGTAGGTGCGAGATGTGACCTTGTGCGTTTCTTTTTTTTCTTTTCTAATTTTAGAGTAGCCAATATCTTTGCCCCTTTTTTCTCCCAATTTAGTCAGTATGCCAATTAACCCTCCCCACACATTTCTGTGTTGCCACTGCAATTGTACCCTACTGGCTCACCTGCCAGTAAGGATGTAGCACCTCCACCCTACTCCTCCTGTTCAACACCCCCTGCTGACAGCACCGCCCCAGCCCTTAGGAGTTGCTGGTGCTTCCTCCCCGCCCGGCTTCCCTCCCCTGAACACGGCCACTTATATATAAGTGGCGTTCGTATAAACGCTCGGCCAAGCCGGATGCACCGCTGTGGATTCGAACCCCTAGACTCCGCGGTGGTGGACAGGTATTTTACCCCTGTGTCACCCGAGGGTCCCTCTTTATGTTTTTTGAGGAAAGTCAGAGATCTGTTTGCACTCAAAACACAACTACTGTACATTGAATTCAGTTCTATTTAAAAGCATATCTGGTACTGACTAATCCATATTTGTCACACAGCAACTATCCGTGAAGGAGTTCTACCTGAAAATTATTCCATGGCGCCTTTTCACCTTTCGAGTGTGTCCAGGGACCAAGGTGAGTGGAGCAGCTCTGAAGTAAAACCCTGCATATTAGTGGATCAATAGTGGCTCTTTTTGACTACAAGTCTACTACAAGTTTCACACATGAAGTTCTCAGGACCTAATTTGGGCCCTAGTACTACTTACCTGTTAGTTCTGGGAGCTCATGGGAGGAGCAAGGGCTGCTTACAGGACGACACTGGAACCAGTGCAACACAACATTTTGAACCACTTAATGAAATGTTATGTTCAAGCGGCAATGCCTTCTGGGTTTGTAGATCTGCTCTTCTCCATTCTTTTCCATGAGATCCCCCCCACCTCCTCTTCAGTGGTGGTTCTAGTTATAATGGGAAGAAAAATTAAATAATTCCCACTCGGAAAGCATAGTACCCTGGCCAGCCGGGGCGCCTGATGGAGGGGAAAGGAACTGGTTGGAATAACGTGCTCCTTCCACGCGCTACGTCCAACCAGGGAAACTTCCCCCTGTCAGGTGTAAAGGAGCAACTTGGACACTCAAGCATGAAGGAAGCATGAGTTAAGTCCGTTGCTCTCCCTAGGCGGAGGGTGTGTAGAGCCCAGGATCACATCACAGGATGATTGACACAGGGGTGAAAAATGGGTTACAAAATCGTGAAAAAAAAAAAAAAAGGAAAGCATAGTACGTAATTTCAACGTGCCATTCCCCTTCTCTGCACTCAGTTTTCTGTCTACCACTACTAAACACAACTACAGCAACAACTTCCTAAAAGATGTCAATAGGACTTCCAGCTACGTCATGGCCGAGGCAGATGCTTGAGCAACTAGCTCTGTTAGACTCGACCCATAATCAAAATAGCCCGAAAACAATCTATCAAATGATTTCTTTTTTAAAAGAATGGAGAAATCTCAGAAATTGAGAAAAGACTGAAGAGACAGGATCGGGTCCAAAGCATCTAAAGGCTAACTGATACTGTATGTCGCAAGTTATGGCTAGTGGTGGTGATGGTGATGCAGAGTCTGAATTGATAACGGAGCTAGGGAAGCTTCGACATGAGAATAGTAATAGACTCTTTTAGAGAAACAAAATCCTTGCTAAACAGAAACTAAAACAGCAAATGGATTAGTTGGATGAGAGCGTCACTGCAGCAGAGCACAGAGTGAGTACTACAGAAGACTGAAACTATTTAAATAGTCATCGCTTGATAAGTCATCTGCTCTCTTCTCAGTTCACTTACCATGGTCCTGACCCCATTCATAAGTACCTGACCCTTGATAAGTCCTCTGCTCTCTTCTCAGTTCACTTACCATGGTCCTGACCCCATTCATAAGTACCTGACCCTTGTGGTGGATGATGGAATTCAGCCTCCAGTGGAGCTCAGCTGCAAAGACAGGAACATCATGGCTGCTACCTTCATCCGCTTCCTGCACAAGAACATTGGTTCGTGCCACTCTTAATGAATTCAGCTTCCCTGAGTCACTGTAAAGGTTGCTTCACTGTAACGGAGAATGTAACAGTGTTTTGATAATGTCATCCGTAGGTGGCTCTGAAACTTTCCAGGACAAGGTCAACTTTTTCCAGCGTGAACTCAGGCACATCCACTCGAAGAGACCTCGCACCAAGACCTGCCTGAAGATCACACGCCACTCCATTCTGGATTCGGTGAGTCTGTTCTTCCCATTTTGAACAGCACTGCTTGGTTAAACTGAATTCACACACCAGCAAGTGAATTTACACAGTGCAGAATTCTGCTAAATGGATGTGCCTGAGCCTAGGTATGAGTGACACCCTCCTCCAGGCTGCTTTAGGTACTTTCCATGCTTTAGTCTGTGTAGTGTGTGAACGCCTGCTCCACACCTATTTCAGACCACAGCACGCTTCTGGTTGGTTGACACTCTGTTTGGCTGCATTGCAGGGCTGAAAATGTAGAACTTTTCTCAACTTTGCTGCGCTGCTTTTTGCTGCCTCCTGCTGCAGCGGTGAAAGTGGCAGTTGCTCTTCGTCATAGACAGTGCATTGAACCTCGCTGCTTTCTTAGAACACGGAATGCTGCTGTTGTGTGAATTCAGCATTACAATGAAGCTTTTCCTTCTGTTAAACTACAAATTGATTACATGCCTCCTAAATGTCTTCACTTGTCCCTTACTTTTTATACCTTCACCATTTCCTTTTTTTTAATCAAATAAAATTCTCCGTTCAGTCCCTGAAGGCTACCAGGAACTTCTCTGTGTCCGACTGGAGTAAGAATTTTGAGGTGGTGTTTCAGGATGAGGAAGGTTAGTAAACATCACAGCACAGCCAAGTTTTGTGGATTATACAGTATTAACTGAACATCTACACCCAAATGGTTCAATCCTGTGGCATTCCTCCATAGCTCTTGACTGGGGTGGTCCTCGTAGGGAGTGGTTCGAACTCATCTGTAAAACCCTGTTTGACACCACCAACCAGCTGTTCACACGCTTCAGCGACAACAACCAGGGTCTGGTAAGTTAATCCTCTTAACCAGTACATCATTAAAATAACTTGAATTAATCGATCTCCAATTGCCCTATGTAATTTGTTGAACGCTAAATAGCAAAAATAGAGCATCACAACATGCCACAATGCGGTGTATTGAGATTGTAGTCATTTCTTTTTCTATATATCTTTTCTATATTGGAAATGTTTTGACAAATTACGCCTATAATGGCACGCCCAAAATACCGGTGCCAAGTTGAAAGTGGTTAATGGGATAGATAATGTCACATCCCATTTCTCCAGGTTCACCCAAACGCTGACCGGCCACCCCACCAGCGTCTGAAAATGTACGAGTTCGCTGGCCGTGTCGTTGGGAAGTGTCTCTACGAGTCTGCCCTGGGTGGGTCCTACAAGCAGCTGGTTCGGGCACGCTTTACCCGCTCATTTCTGGCCCAGATCATTGGCCTCAGGATGAACTACAAGGTACAGAATCCAGTGCATCCTCCACGGATGGGACCTCGGTTGGAATGAGGCGTCTTTCTTCCACTGTTTACCTCGTGGTGTCAGCTGGTGTGTATCATCAGTATAGCAATATTCTCCACAATGCCAAGAAACCTGATTTGTTTCTTGGCATTGTTTATTTCACGGGAGACCTCGCCAAGATGTTTTGCCGTGCATCCAAGCACACTAATATTTCAAAGATGAGCCCTAAAGCCGCCTAAATCATATTTTTTATTGTTCAGCGGAGGAGATGGAACGTCGTGTTTATTTGGAAAACGTCATTTTCCCATGTTTTCATTTCATTTTCCATGCGCAGTACTTTGAGACGGACGACCAGGAGTTTTACAAAACTAAAGTCTGCTTCATCCTAAACAATGACGTGAGTGAAATGGACCTGGTGTTTGCTGAGGAGAAGTACAGCAAGTCAGGACAGCTGGAGAAGGTGACGGAATCCCCCACAAATGACCCCCCACCCCTCCCAAGAGCAGAGATAATAGACCCAACAAACCAAACAAATCAGTGTAATTATATTGCTTATCTGGCAAGCCACACATCTACTGTATGTTGAAGAGACCACACATCTATGCACCATAGATCTATGATAAGTAGACCACACATCTATGAGATTTCAGGTTTGAGTTTAACCCATTCAGGCCTGGCGTCGAAATTAAATAAAAGAAAAGTTTTCTAAAACATGACAATTTTCTGAAAGACTTTAGGCACATTTTAACGATTAAAAAAGAATATCAGACCTACAAGTTGAACTTGTAGATAGTATAACAGAATGCTTGAAACACCAAATGTGGTTCCCGCCCAAAATGGGCTAAGGAAATGCAGGGCTTCATTTTTTAGGCTACAGTGGATCTAAATCCACCTAGTTCAGGTATTATGTCCCCATGCCCTCTGCTTTATTTAAAATCTGAAATGTATTGGCTGAGACAGTTTAATTTTGTAGCTAAAAGTGTTTTCAATAACTTAAACTCTGAAATGTATTGGCTGAGACTGTTTCATTTTGTAGCTAAGTCTTTTCAATAACTTAATGCTGATGGTGCCTTTTTCTCTGGTATGATATGGTACAGTATGTAGCCTTCCATTGTCAGTCGTAACCAAAGTCATCTTTAACCGTAGGTTGTGGAGTTGATCTCAGGAGGAGCCCAGATCCCCGTCACCAACGAAAACAAGATGCATTATCTCAACCTGCTGGCCCAGTACAGACTGGCTAGCCAAGTGAGAGATGAGGTGGAACACTTCCTAAAAGGTAAGGTGCCACAAGTACAGCTGTTAACACTGTGTGGTGGTTACCCTTTATTATAACAACTTATTTTTTTTAATAATATTTGTTTTATTTGGAAAGAGCAGTACAATACAGATAGCATTTTCACATATGACACACAAGCAATTCCCAAGATTTTTTTTTTTTCACCCCTCTTCCCTCCATCATCCCCCCTCCATGTGGCTCCAACTCCAATGTCTCTGTATAGTCCTTTTTCTTATGACATCAAGTCCACACTTAAACAGGGACAAACAGGGCAATATCACTTCGGGTTGAAACATTTCAGGAGGACAAAAAGAAAAGAGTGGGCTATTGTAACAACTTAAAGGTGCTATAAGCAATAATATGTCAACATTTTAATGACCTTTATTTTTATCTTTTGTATTCAGACAGCCAGCAATGGGTAAAGCGCTCCCAAAAAAAAATTAGTCTCTGTGACACATCTAGGGGCCGCAATCTGCATTCAAAGACTTTCCTAGAAGCTTTGTCGATTGGTGGATTTGCCTGTCTACTTCCTGATTGTTAAGTCATTTCGACCGGGTTTTTTTCCGACCAATGACAAAGCTTCTAGAACATCTTTGAATGCAGATTGTGGCCCCTATATGTGTCACAGAAGACATTTTTGGGGAGTGTTTTACTCATTGCTGGCTGTCTGAATACCCAAAAAATAAAAGGTCATTAAAATGTTGACATTATTGCTTATAGCAGCTTTAAGCACTATTTGTATTTTATTATTTGTCGCATGATGGTGTTACGCAGTAAAAACAGCCTATATACAAGCTCACAAACGCAGTTTTTGACAAGTTTTGACAATTTACACCTATAATGACATACCCAAAATAGGGACACCAGATCTAAGGTGGTTAAGATGTCTTGGAATGACCTTACTAAACTAACCACCTGGTCAATTGCAGGCTTGAATGAACTGGTGCCGGAAAATCTTCTAGCCATATTTGATGAAAATGAGTTGGAGGTAGGTTTCATGTCTGATGATTGTCAGTGAAAGTCATTTTACTCACTATATGGTGAGGATATCTGTACTGATATTACTGTACTGTCTCTGTCTCTAGCTGTTGATGTGTGGCACTGGAGACATCAATGTACAGGACTTCAAAGCTCATGCTGTAATTGTAGGAGGATCATGGCACTTCAGAGAGAAGGTAAAATCTTTTCATTTCCTGGTTAAAATCAAGGAATGTATTGAACAAGAGGCGCTCAGATCAGTCATAGTCATATTCAAAGCACTGGAGGCAAACTACAGCTGAAAGTTTGATTGATTGCATTGAAGACCAAGTTCCTGGTTGACAAACCTATGCAGAAACACTATTTGAATTATCAGTTCAATTAAGTTCACGAAAATACAAGCACTATTATTTTAGTTTTGGTTTTTCAAGGTGCACAGCACACTATTTTATGGTGGTAGACGTTTCTGCCTGTATATAAGTCTACACAGTCAACTGTACCCTTTAGTATCTAAATACAATTATATCGTTTGCAGATTGAAAAACGAGATCATAAAACCACATGTGATGTCTTCTTTTATTTTCCTGAACCGATTATTTGACCATGAGATGATGAGATGAGATGAGATATACTTTATTTATCCCTGAGGGGAAATTGAAGCATAATGTGACACATAAAAAACTAAAAGTACTGGACAGTACCATGGTGGCAACTGGCAATAATTACAAAATAAGCTTGTTTATACTTGTTTCTTGACTGCATTACATCAAAGTTCCAGCTCCGGTTTGCCTTCCAATGTCTAGATCAGAACATGTTCTGTACTCTTTTTCAATATAATCCTTTGCTAAACCACTATGAATTATTTTTTTAAATGGGGTTTTACAAAAGTCTCCTCTGCCATGATCTCATATTCATGGAAGCACTATTGATTAATTGCATGGTCAAACTGACTAATACGCATATTGCAATTGATGTAGGGTTTAACTTGCACATGTTGTACATTAACTGTGATTCCATGTGCAGATGCTGACTTAAAAAAAAAAAGAAAAAAACCTGTGCATTCTTATTACCTCATTTATTAGGCCCTCAATGCACACATTGGTTCAAACAACTATAATGTAGTGTTTTTGATTAACAATTTTCCAACTTGTTGACCCCTTTTAAAGCTTCTCCAGAAAACACAGAATCTGCAGCCTTCACCATCACAAAAATCTTTTTCAGCATCACATTCAAATATAAACATTACCATAGTTAAGTTTGATATCAGTTTCAACTCCAGTATTGCATTTTTAAGCATCATTTTTACTGATATGATGACCAATTTAAATCGTGCATCCCTGTTCGTATGGGTGTGTGAGTACTAAAGTGTGTTTTTGTCGCAGGTGATGAAGTGGTTCTGGGCCGTGGTGTCCAGCTTCACACAGGAGGAGCTGGCTCGTTTGCTGCAGTTCACCACAGGCTCTTCCCAGCTCCCCCCGGGGGGCTTCAACACCCTCTGCCCCTCCTTCCAAATCATCGCCGCCCCCACACACAGCACCTTGCCCACCGCACACACCTGGTGAGCCCACACACAGCACCTTGCACACACCTATTAAAAATAAAAAAAAATTAAAACACTTTCAAGATTTTTCAAAAATGTTCAACAATAGCACATGAACAAGCTCGCAGCTTGGAGTCCAACGCATAAATTATGAGGGTAAAGGTTACTTCAGCCTACCCTGGAAGTGAGTTTATTTATTTTAGTGTATTTGACAGGGGCTGTGAAAGCGGGCTCATTAATAAAAATGTCTGTAAATGTGCCGGCATTTTCAACTGTAGTTCCTGACCAGATTGTACACAGGGTCGTGAAATGCAATAAAGAAAAACAAGCTAGACCAATATTGGTCTACACATCCATGTTGCATGTAGGCTATCTTTATCACATCTTCTCTTCAGATCCAAATGGCACCCAATATCTCGTAGTTACATACTTTGCATGTGCAATGTTGCGAAACGGTGAAGAAGTCATACTAACGCGAGTGTATCTGAACTTTGCAAGTCACAATGGATAATTGTCTGTTGTCTTCCAATTCCTTTGTAGTTTTAACCAGTCTGTTATATTCTTATTTCTTTGTAGTTTTAACCAGCTGTGCCTCCCTACCTACGACTCCTATGAAGAACTGCACAAGATGCTGAAGCTGGCCATCAGTGAGGGCAGCGAGGGCTTTGGCATGCTCTGAGTTCTGAAACACTGTGGTTCTACTATGACCGTCACACTGGTCTGGACACTGGGCACCTGAGAGACTACCCTAAATCCACTGGTCTGGACACTGGGCACCTGAGAGACTACCCTAAATCCACTGGTCTGGACACTGGGCACCTGAGAGACTACCCTAAATCCACCTTCAGGGTAAGCGGGCATTACAGAAAGTCCCAGAAGGGCTTTTGAAGAAGCATAAGCCCATACATCGTTGCACGCCGCAAATAGCCGACCTACAAGCTGACAACATATCGCGGAGGCAACGCATCATGAACTTGTAGGTCGGCCTTTCTCGTCGTGCGATGCCACGTCATTTAGATTTTGGATAGGCTCAGAGGAGCTCTACTACTATGTATATACTACACTTGCTTTTATATATTTAAAACAAAATACAAAAACAAACAGAAGTGAGAAATTGCTTAATAAAAGGCCAGTTTGGCTAGTTTTATTCTAGATGCTAAAACGTCTTAGTTTTATGTTAGAATACAAAAGGACAGTAGTGCAAGCACTGGCATAGCGCAATTCGGCAGCTCCCTGTGCACAATACACACCACTATCAACTTCTTTGCCATCACACAGTACACCCACACACAGATGAGTGATTCACACAACTTGCACACACGATTTGTTCTCACAGTAGCTTACTATTGTGTGCTATTTGCTTTGGAAGAACAGTCGTATCTACTATCCACATCGTACAAGATGGCACCCATTTTTTATCATAATCTGTCTTATATGAATCTACCACAGCAACTACCTGCAACAACAAGAAACCAAAAAATAACTAGTAGCTGGATCTGTAGAGATCTGGATCTGCTCGCTGCTCACTTCTCTGGTGTTAAGTTAAGGTATCGACATACTTGTAGATCTGCTATTCGGTGTGCTATACCACACACAACTAAGTATAAATCCAGTTTTCGATATCGATATCAGTCCTGTTTATAATAGGTTTCGTTTCCTCTACGTCCAGTGGCTCTGAACCCTGCCTGTCCATCTCTCTAGTGCGAGGAGAGTCTCTGCACGCCAGTGCCATTATTAGCATCTCCATCGAACACGTAGACATCGTCAAGCAGCTGCTTCAACCCAACATGAACCGAGATACTGATAATTATTAAACATAATCAATCACTATTTAAATAGTGAGCAAAGTCGTAGTGCGATATTTTACTACTGGGGGGCATTGACTATCACCATGTAGCAGCCTATCACAGTGCAACCCTGCAACACAGGGGTTTCCGCTACGCCAGTGAGTGCTGGGGCCTTGAGTGTTTGTGTATAACAGCTTTTTTCTTTTCTTTTTCGTTTTTTTGCATTTTGCAAGCTGAGGAATATTCAAGTGCAAAAGCAGCCTACATGTAATGTGCACACGCTGCACACATATAGCACTTTGGCCTTAATCGATCAGGGACTGATGTATGTAAATATATCTTTCTTTTATTTCACTACTTGTACATAATTGTGTATATACATTTTCATTGAGTTTTTTGATTTGATATTTAAAGAGAAGGGAATTTTGGATTTCTTCACTGTTACACTCTTGACGGACTGTGAGTTTATATTCTAATTTCTAAGAACTACAAACTTCTTTTTCCTCTTCTTTGTTTATTTTTGACTGACGGGTGGGTTTTAAAAGGAGCCAAGTGATTCCCTATTGTTTATGTGAGTTTTAACTTATTGTGTCTTTAAAGTTTATGTTGACCCATACTGCTGGTGTTGTGTTGTCCAGAGTGGTAGACATTTATGTTCTGTTTTTATAACCTGCCTTATTCACGCCCTTTGCCTCCGATTGTTTCTGGAGTGAATGGCCTAGTCGACTTCATAGCATAATAGTAGTACAAAGTGTGCACGCTCCATCCTACCCTTTCTGCACACCGTAATCATTTCCCATCTTGATAATGCTTTATGCTAAAAACAGGATGTCAGCGGAGAATATACTTTTATGTCTTTGTATTCATGTTAAAGTATTTATTTTAAAGACCATCTTTGTTAATGACAGTATTCTAACCCAGCACAATTCATTTCTGTACAGTTATGTAGCCTAGCCATTCCAAAATACCAGTGTAGACTTCAAAAACTCATTCATCCATGTACTGTTTTGTTCTGCCAGTCACAATGTGCATAGAGCATTTTAGGAAAAGCCCCTATATAACTTAAAAAAACCCACCATAAATCAAACATTGTTATGCAAGGCTGTGCTTAATATTTTGACAGTCCTGACAGAGTACTCTGAATGCAAGTCCTTTTTACTCACAACATTCACCAGTTTGCAGTAAAAAGGAGCCACAGCCACAAAGAGATTTATCACAACAGGAACTCATTCATTGAACAAGACACAAAATATGTTACTAGTTGAGCAATATCACATTTGGTGTCTTGTCACTGCAGGTGAGATTAAGTTATTGGAGCTCACCATTCACTTGCATAGATCTCTTAACAACTAACGCTATTTTGGGCATGTTGGAGGTGAAAGTCATTATAGTTGAAGGTGACATTCTTTGCCTACAGTGATGTGCCCAAAAATAGGTATAAAGCGGTTAAGATGGGGTGAGCTTATTTCTGTCTCCGGCATTTATGTCTGGTCACCTCTTTCAGTGTCCAAAATGGGATTTGTAATATGGTTTATGGAGCGTAATAAATGGTATTAGGGTTGTGCAATGTTGACTGGATATACAAAGAGAATCGTATAAAGTCTTATGGGTGGGGGTCGTGGAACAATGTTTTGTGGAAAGTGTCTTTCAAGCACAAATATCAATGGCAAATGATGTATTAATGGGAGCAGAAGATTGACATGCATTAGTTGAAATTGAATAGATTTGGTGGTATATGAGAGCTCCGTGGCCTCCGTCTCATGTTTTAAGTGTCTGTTTTGGTAGTGTTTCACTTTTCATGAGCGTCCTAACTGCTCTCAGTGGTCCACGCGGAGATGGTTTCTGAATTAGAGCCGTCTGGGTTTGATTTGCAATTATTTTTTACCAGTGTAAATATTGTTAAATAGCTGCATATGACTTAAAAGTTTAAAAGTAAAAGTTGGGTGTTTTTTTAATTTGTAAAATGGCAAGCTGTCTGTTGCCATTGCTGAAGAATGTCTGGAATTCTCTGCATTGCAGATCCTTTTGTTGTTTATGGGAATAAAAAAGTAAATGACTGAATTCAAATTCATATGTTTTTGCGTCATTATTTATAGCAGCAGTTTGCAGAGGCACACATCCAGGTATGCCTCTGGGTTTTGTAAAAAAAATCAACCACTGAACGGCTATGTTGAATTTAGTAGAACCTTTGGTTGTTCAGTATAGAGATGAGCATAACTATAGGCATGATTGTCATCTTTCTGTTCCTAGGAGCTTAATTGGAGGAACGTGAAATGACGCCTTATTACTTATTAAGTATAATAATAATAATGTACTATTGATTTACCCTTGACAAAAGCTAGCACCACTAATATTGATATTGGTGTAAGGACATGTTTACCCACCATACACACCATTATTAGCCAATAATTGCAGTCCTAGTGACAAGGACTTTTTTTGAGTGGTGCAACCACTCCAAAGAACAGCAATGTCCCTATGTTTAGAGTACCAACAGGGGTCGTTGTTTTTAATTAACAATTAACTATAGCAAGGACAAGGCTTGCTTGGCTTAGCTTTGGCTTTAGGGCAGAATCACACCGAGTCTATTTGATTCAAGCTGTTCCCGAATACGATTGCTTCAGTGGTCCCCGACTTCCCGCTGGCCGTGATTCTTCTGCACCCGAGTACACTTCATCTGTATTCAATGCTTTCACATTGCATATGCGTATCCGAGTACACTTCAAACGATCCCGACACTACCTCTATGCGGTCCTGGGAATGGTTGGGTGATCCGCTCTGGGGAACGGTACGCAGCATTCACACTAATAGCACAAAGAATCTTGGCCATTGACCACATCTTCCTCCTCTGCAGACCAGAATGTTGCACAAGCCGAGGACCTGACAGGATTGCTGAAGAACAAGAGCTTGCTCTGTCTATGATTATTATCTGAGGTGACATCCCACCATCAAAGGGATGGGGAAAGGAATGTCTGTCTGTCTGACTGCAGCCTGGTCTCAATTATCCTTTCTGCTTCCGAACTGGGACAGACAGGACTGGACATCCACTCAGTACTCGGTACTTCCCAGGTGCTGAAATGGGAAGGCCGACATGTATAACATGATTAGCATGCCATTAACATTACATGAGCAGTCTAACCAGATGCTGCTGTGCGACTGTGTGAGCATGGTTGGATCTCATGGCTCACTCAGTCTGCAGTGAAACCGTTGACTTTTAACAACCCTTGGTCATTTTTAGACCGTAAATTACAATAATTATTTATTTTCAATTTAATTTTCTCAAATGTTGATAAACTGTTCTTCCAGTCACTCAACTCATCTCATCTAAAATACTTCTCCATTTTCAGCACAAGGGGGCAGTGCCTCTGCATGTGACATTAGCTTGCTGTCAGCTTGTAGTCTTGCCCTGGGACAGTTCATCAGTAGTGACTGATGAGGGGGGTTTCCTGTCTCCAGCTGAACCACCACACCTCACATCTACCCTCCCCTTCCACACAAATCTGGAGTGAGAAAACAGGCCAAAAGGGGATCAATCCAATACAGATATATCTCTGGACTGATTTATTGACCTTGTCAGTTCAGATGTTTCTGTGAAGCCCCCTCTACACCTCATTAGCGTCTCAAAATAAATGTTTCATTCTAACATGCTGCTTTCATGTCAGCTAAAGGTTTAATGAAATCAGCCAATTGGTTATTCGACTGTTGGTGCAATGGAATGCTATAATACGTAACTGTTGAAAGTGCAAAGGAAAACAACAATGTGGCCTCTCCCCTCTCAACATATGGTGGTGGTGGCTTTGTTGTACAGCCTTATTTAGTTATTAGATGGTTATTAAGTTAACAGTGTGATGTGATGTGACTGAACACACTCTCGGAGGGCTAGATGCTAGTGTTTCTGTGTCATATCTGATAAGTTTCTTCGAATTTAACTCCAGGACCCTTCTTTAATAATTTTCGTTGATGGCTAGTTGTGGACATGGTGTCCCTCCGTAGTCTCTCCATCCACCCACACACACACACACACACACACACACACACACACACACACACACACACACACACATACGTTCCTGGCTTTGTCTCCTCATTCTGTGGTCTGAGCACTATCAGAAGCAGGCAGGAAGGCATCTTGAAGTACTTGGAGGCCGTTGGAGTAGTTATTCGGTCTTGGCATGCACCTGTGGATTTGCATAATGGTCTCTCTCAAATTTCCCATAGGAATGCTTGCTAAAGAGGGACCACAAATCAGAAAGTCATCCTCTGGCGCTAACGTAGAGAGAGCAATGTACCATGTTGGATTGTTTTTCCCATCCCACGAGATACAGCGGGGGATCTCTCAGCAACAATATTGTGCATTTTTATATATCCATCTGATGATAGTAATTCCCTGGGAAAACATGTTTCTCTGACTAATTTTCCATGTACTATTTCATAAACATCTCCAGACATGACTGCATTTTGGATTTTTTTTGGGGGGCGTGATTGCCAAGTTCTTAGGATGTCAATTCATGGGCGGTTCTTCTCGACCAGTGAATTTACTTAAATGTGCAGGGCCTCGTTTTCCCCCTCTTAGTCAGCCACCCTGCCTCCGAGGAGATGTCTATCAGCTTGGCCTTCCTCCCCCCGATCCAAGATAATTGTCCGCAGACAGTGCTCTTTACAGGGTAAGAGAACACAAGTGTGGCAGACCTCGTAGTGTCTGTAGATGACTGATCCCTTCCTGCTTTAATGGCCTCGGGGCTCCCCGATTCACATTCCAACATGCGGCTCCTCATTACCTGATTGGACGCTGCTGATTAACTGCCAACTGGATTGGCTGCAGGTATTCATCATCTGTGCTGATTGGGACGATTTAGAGGCCAATCTCAATCAGGGTTGTTGAAGGACAGGACAGCGGCTCACCAGGAGCCACGTTGGCGAGACATTTCTCCCCCGGACGCGTTCTCCTCACAGTATCGAGAACTGACTTCATGTTACGTGCGACCAATCCCTTAGGCCCGTGTCCAAACTCTGGCGAACATCAGCTCCTCTGCGTGTGAATGCATGGAGCGTCCCCCTTCAGGAATAAACGCTTCCTCTCACACCCAAACACCGTGTCACCTCGACAGCTTTGACTGTCATGACTGTCGACGACGACAGCGAGAGCATGGTCATGGTTTATAAGTGGATTTTCTTTATTGGTGGTTTCTGTCGCTCGCAGTTCCTCAG
Organism: Protomyctophum parallelum; assembly: GCF_964188405.1. Classification (NCBI taxonomy): domain Eukaryota; kingdom Metazoa; phylum Chordata; class Actinopteri; order Myctophiformes; family Myctophidae; genus Protomyctophum; species Protomyctophum parallelum. Next base: position 11,766,544 of record NC_139718.1, read on the forward strand.
GGCCATCACTGGCCTCATCTCTGTCATGGTGACAGTGTGGTTCTGCAATTGACGTTGCAGGGGATTAAGAGGGAAATGACTGTCACGCACGAGGGAGATGTGTACCCTGGTGATGACAACTATCTGGCAAGCCATGGCTCTAAAGGAATGTGTGGAGGAGATGATGCTGCTGATTAAAGAGATTCCCCCACCCACCCCCTCTTCTCTCTTGTTATTTCTCAGTATCGCTGCTGCGCCTATTAAATCTCTGTGATATAAGTGCTAAGACCTGGAGCTCATCACCCATGTTGGGAAACTGCAAGTTTAAAACTCGGCGCCTGTTCTTGCTGGACCTGTGGGCCCTTGTTTACGGCACACAGCAGGGAATCACAAGTCGGGCCATGCACAGATGAAGAGGTGTGCGGTCCCCCCCATCCGACTCCCAGCATGTTGTGAACTATTTTATAAAACTTCCAAACTTGTACAGTTTGGGGGGTGAGGTCAGACACAAGCAGAAGCTTTCACCCCCTGTAAAAGGGGGAGAAAAGCAGAGAGAATGGCCTTGAAAAGCTGTTTGCGTGGAGATGAAGTGTCCCCCAGCCGACGGCTGTCTGTGTTATATATGATGTTGGAGAGAGGCAAATTGATTCATGGGGTTAGCTGTCCTGGAGGGATGTGCAGCAGTCGTATTATTTTCTGCGTGTCGGGAAACATTTACAGTACAGACCTTATATTTCCTCGGCACGGAGCGTGCCTCTGATACTGACCCTTCAGTTGTTTGACAAACACTCCTCCACACACTTCCACTTGTGTTGTCAGCATGGTATGTCAGTAGGGTCTCCCCCGATGTCAGAGCATGAATGAGCTTTAACGTGAGCAGAGCCTGTTCTGCTCTTCATCAGTTGGACCCTACATACAGTAAAAGTACATAAAACAAACTGTTTTTTGAAACTGTTTTTTCACCTGCCTGCTCGTAAACATCACCCGGGTCAAGTCGTCCCTTTAACTGCAAACGCATGTAAAAACACTTCATATACAGGTCCTGACTCGTGTAGGAGGACAAGGAGCAGTTTACGACACGCTGGCTCTGTGCGTGTTCGACAGGGGACCTGGCCGCATGGCTCTGAATCGGGGTCGTGGTCGAGGTCAGTGTCAAAGTCAATCTCGTGAATCCAGACTACACAATGAGAGCTTGTCTGGTATGGTATTGCAAAACTCACGGGATGGAAAGTAGAACGAGACTTGACGGGATGCTTAACACGCTGAGAGCTCCGACGTGTGCCAGTGTCTGCTTGGCACTGCCCAGAAATGAGCTTGGCATTGGCCCCCTTTCCAACCACAGCTACAGAGGGCCTGTCTGTGGAGAGATCCAGACTCAGATTGGGCTGAACCCCTGAGCGCTGTTCCTCATCACCACCAGGACATGTTCTGCCTGCCTGCGCAGTGCGCACACACTGTCCCATGGAGTGGTTGCATTCAGCCGTTTGTCTCTCGGGAGAGACCACATATTATATTGTGGTGCAGTAGTAAATTTACAACGTCTGTGTAGTCCCACTAGTGACACACTGCTTAATTTATGAGTTTTTTAGAATGTTCAGTAAATCCCTTATAATGCAGCAAAACAATAGATGCTACTGAATACTGGCTCAAACAGAAACTTGAATTTGACTGAAATTCAAAGCCATGTGTAGGTTTAAGTTTACATGAAATGCTGTCTACTCACATAAATTTACAAGTTATACATTTTGTCTTGTAACAGCCTAGTTTCTGCCTGGGTTATGTCACTCCTGTTCCTCATGAAGTGGCTGGTCCTTAAGTACTCCACAGCACCAGACCACAGAGTCTGAAGCTCAGCGTCTGTGAATAACGCACCCTACTGTGATGTACCGTAGTATGGCCTATTGGGCTAATGTCCCGAGGCACGGTTGCTTTTGCAGCTTGCATGCCTCTGTTGGGATAATAGTTATTATAAAGTTTACTCAGTCAGTGGGTAATTCATTCATTCTACTTTCTCCAATTATGGGATGAGGTTTTAAATGGGTTGCAGTGACCACAACTGAACAACCACAACAATAGTAGTAACATCTGGTGGCCACATGTAGCACCTCGTCTTTGTGTGAAGGTCGGCAGTTTTACTGTATGTTTGCAGTGTACTGAGAGCCACATATAGCCTCCGCCAGTCTCCACTGTACAGTAGAGGATGGCAGAGGGGGAAGCAACGGGAGAGTAAAATACAAGATTTGAAACTGAGCCAAATAAGGATACTGGCTCGCCTGGCGTTTAACTGGGCCCAGGGATGCCAGTGCGTGTGTCTGCACTGGCATCTTGCCAGTAGACCTACACAAGAGGAACAGTGGGATATGCCTTTGCTAGGAGATGAGAGAATTGGAGAACTGGATGAAGGAGCCCCTGAGACAGGGGGAAAAGGGAAGGCAATCAAGGCATACAGCACACCTGCTGGAAACTGCTGATTGAGGGCAAGTGTTTTCCTGTCTGGCGTGGCATCCAATGCCAAGCGATCTCTTAACACCCGCAGATAGACAGTAGGCAAAGTGAGGACCACCCCAGTGCAAGAGAGGGGAACTGGGTGAGGTTCTGTCAGAATGACAGGATGATCGACCGCATTCTAGTAGCTGCTGCTTCCACCCGTGCCCACCACCAGGTGCAGAAGATGGCAGCCTTACCTGTTAAAACAAGAGCGCTCGTGTGTGTATGTGTGTACAGTTGTCTGATTTACGATGGCTTCGGCCACGTCTTCGCAAATAATGGATTGACATGGGTCCACTTGGCAGCTTAACCTGGTTCATTTGAGAAAGTCCAGCACTTCGCAAAATTCATTCCCGTCACAGATTTATCACCCCAAAGAGCCACTGTGTCTCCCAATACAGCGATGCCACAGGTCCCCTTCGTCATAAAGTTATTATCAGGGCCCAGGTGCAGGACAGCTTGAATAGGATATGATGTAACACATCCAGGGTTTTCTCTGCTTTCTGTGTTAGTTCTGTGGGTCATGGCAGCAGTCCTTTCCTGCTCAAGAGTGTCAACCACCCAACGGGATGATGAGTATAACATCCAGGGCACTCCAGGGAGGACATTAAAGACCAGATACATGTGAGGACATGAGAAGGGCCATGGACATGGCAGAGAGTGTTGACTTTGTTCTGGGTGTCGGCCATGCAGGGACATGGTTGTATATTTATACAACTTTTACAGCGACTCAGTGTGATCGAGGCTCACCGGGGGAACTCTGCAGAGGGTTCATCACGCTGGAATATCGGACGGAAACGTGCAAAGAAATTTGTCTTTTTTTAACTAGCAGTCAGTCAAGTGACCTTGTGGCTTGCTTCAAAGTCTTTGAACCCCCACCACTTTACGACCACTTCTCAGTCTCATTTGGATAACAACTAGAGGTGACAGACGGCGTGAGCAATTTCAAAGGAAAGAGTCGACTGTGTTTTTACACAGAAAGGTGGACGACGTTTGATGCATTTTGTTGGATTTGAAGCTGTACTGTAAACGAACCAGACCGCCAAGATATGAACCATCTGGGGATGACTTAACTTAAGATAGATGTATTTTTACGGAATAATTAGCAGTCGGAGAGAGATCAAAGTGAGGAGAAGAACACACGAGAGCAGTGAAAGGTAACCCTGATTGTGAAGTCCAAAAAGCGAAAGACATGTTGCCTTGACATGGTTGTGTGCTCGTGAAATGTCTGCATGAGGTCATGCAATTTAAAAACATATTCCTGCTCTGGGCTGATGGACAGAGGAAAGGCTGACATGACTCTTATTTGTTTGTTTCGTTTGGACAAGACTGAAGAAAAGGGAAGGAGGCCCACCGGTGAAACTGTCCAGGCTGTAAAACTCTATACATTGTGTATTTCGCTTGAAATTCATTTTTGGGCCCGATTCACGAAGCTGTTTACACCCATATTTTGGGTGAAAAGGAATTTTCCAAACTTCCCACGTTAGTAGTCTGATTCAATAATCTATTTTTGTATGTGAATTTTGCGGAGGGACGCTCTTTCTCAAGTCTGCTCAGGTGCAGTCTTACATAGGACCAAAGCATGCTGTATGTGACGTGACTGACGTCATTAGAATGCCTTATTCTAGACTACTAACATGGGAAGTTTGGAAAATTCCTTTACACCCAAAATATGGGTGTAAACAGCTTAGTGAATTATTGGGCCCGTTTTGTTTTTCCGGCAAATGACATGGCCGTACAGCGAAGTATGAATAAGGCTTCAGAAAAGACATGCCTATATTACGGATGCTATTTTTGTGTGACACACCATTGTACGACAAAATGTTTGATTCGTTGATATATATATATTTTTATATATATTCGATTAATGGAAAAACTAATCGATAGAATTATTGCTAAGAACACACACACACTTGAACAGATGCTCAAATGCATCAGGCACCAGGCCAACACATTCGTGATATTCAGAGTGCACTCTACCATTAATAATAAACTTTATTTGTATAGCACTTTTCATACATAAAATGCAGCTCAAAGTGCTTCACAGGGCAGGACACAAAAATAAAATACAATAAAACACAAGTAGTTAAAATGATAGAACAATAGCAGAGAACAAAACCGAATATAAGAACATAAAATAAATAAAAACACTTTATAGACAAGTAACAGAATTTTAAAGTCAATCCTGAAAACAACCGGAAGCCAGTGCAGTGATGCCAAAACTGGAGTAATATGTTCTCTCATCCTAGTTCTAGTTAAAACTCTAGCTGCTGCATTTTGGACAAGTTGTAATCTGTCAGTCGCTTTCTTAGGGAGTCCTGAAAAGAGTGCATTGCAGTAGTCAAGCCGAGAAAAAACAAAGGCGTGGATTAGCGTTTTTGCATCGTCCAAGGACAAATAGGATCTGATCCGTGCAATATTTCTAAGGTGAAAAAAAGCAATCTTGGTAACATGATTAATGTGTGAATTAAAATTCAATTCAGAATCAATAATAACCCCCAGGTTCTTTACTGTACTGTTACCTTCTACAGTCAGGTTGCCAAGTCTGCCAATTATTGATTCTCTTTGCTCGCTAGAACCGATTATGAGAACTTCCGTCTTATCCTCATTCAGTTTGAGAAAGTTCTCACTCATCCAACACTTGATGCCAGACAGACAGGTCAACAGCGGGTCCAAAGCACAGGGATCGTCTGGGGCCACAGCAAGATATAGTTGGGTATCATCAGCATAGAAATGAAAATTGACTCCGTGATTGGTAATGAGTTCACCCAATGGCAGAATGTACAAGGAGAACAGCAGAGGACCAAGAATCGAGCCTTGTGGGACACCAGAACTGATGTCGTGTTTGTCTGAGTCAAACTCGGCTAGATTGACAAAGTAACTTCTGTTTGAAAGGTAGGAGGAGAACCAGGACAGGGCCGTACCAGACAGGCCTATCCAGTGCTCCAGACGCTGTATTAAAATTGAATGATCAATCGTGTCAAATGCAGCCGTTAAATCTAGCAGTAGCCTATCATCGTAATCAGTCTGTTGGGCCATTCAAATATTGATGACATAACTAGTGTTCCCGACTCTTAAATTTGTCTCTAGCCAAAAGCTGGAGACTATGTCTTTATAAACATTTTCGAAAATAATAGACCTACGTGCTATGATGAGTTGTGTGAGCTTGAAGATCGGCTGTTTTCAGTTTAATTTTTTAAGGCATTTTGCCAGCCAGAGGCTATGGGAATTTGTAGGTCCTAGGCATGGAAAGGTTTGGGAAGCGCTGTTATGACAGACCAAATGCACAACAATTTAGTCAGATACTGTATGTTACATTGTCCCTGGATCATGGTTTAGCTATTTTCCATCTCCTGCATCAATCTCTAATCTGTCATTATAGAACTCTGGCAATCGTAGACCTTTTTGTGGCAAAGCAAACATTATGTCAGCAAAGTATTTGACCAGGAAGACTTCCCCAATGAGGGTTTTTCATGGAAATAAACTTCCAAGAGGAAACGTGCAAGTCACTCACTATTCACAGACACAGGGATGTTTATTACCAAAATATGATTTTATTGTACATTATCCGTTATTTGTGAGATTGAAAATGACAAAATAAGAACGGTTATGCAACGTATGCAGTTCCTGGATGTTTCTGTCATGGCTATTGAACTATTTTCAGTTTGGGTTTAACTGCTCCCAGGTTGTCTCCAGATGTGGTCTGGTCTGAGATTGTGCCACGAATAAATTCCTGATCAATTCACTGATAAAATAGTGGTCATAAATATCTATCATCACATTCAATCACACTGCGGGTTAACAAGTAGAGTTTTGCGTCCAATCCTGAGTTCAGATTCCGGAGAGTTCGAACATTTAACTTAAATAAACAAATACCTAAAAAATTTATGTGATTTACATTGTTTTATTAATCCACTTACTGTAAGCCCTGTCTCAAAAATAGCTGATCTACAAACTCACATTGCACATTATTATTGCCAATAGGCCTATTGATGTTGACAAAAAGTAAAATAATGGCCAATATGTTTGCAAAACCTATATCGGTATATCGCTCTGGCTCTACTAAGATGTGGACCAGACTCCTTGCTGAAACACGGAGCTATTGCTCATCCTGGCTATATGGTGGACAGATGGTCGGGCCCCGTGCGAAACAATCACAGTCGATGATTATAGCTGGCCTCTCGTATCTGATAAATCAGTGATTAATGAAAACAATAAGGCGGTGGGAAACGGTAGTAGGGCTAATACAAGTATGACAGCTTCAGCCTCAAACGTATACAGGCCTTATGGATAATATCACCCTTATTCTCCAGTATGTTTTATCTGCACATTGTATCTGTCTGTGTTGTTAGACTGTGTACTGTCACGGTTCCAAACGCCACAGAGTCTGTGTTTATTTTCAGATGGGAGGCTTAGACTATCCTGGATCAATCTACGGTGGTAAACAAACAGACTGTTTTGTTTGTGAATAGTGACCATGTTCCATCCATTCATTCAATATGAAATCAAATCCAGTTATAGTCAGTGTCCAAACAAAGTATTCAGCCACACAAAAGCCTGCTACAGAATGGAATGTAAGTTTGAGCCAAATTTGGACACTGTTCTGAAATCTATACAGTTTACAGGCGGTGCAGAATGGGTAAATCTCAAGGTCTATCATATCAGGGGAAGGTGGTCTTAATAAACAAGCGTGATTGATTCCCCTCACTGGTCATGTTTCTAGTCCAAAATGTTGAAAGACGTTTCAAGATCTTATGACAATCTCCTTTTCTCTTTGGCTGCAGCTCTTGGTATTTGTTGTGTCCATCATCATGTTTTGCTCCTTGGCTGTCTGCCTGTTTTTATCTTCCCTTACGAATGAAAACAATGACCCAGACTGTGCAAAACGTGAAGACACTGAAGAGACTGAAGCTGGGTACTCGGCCCATTGAGTAGATTTTCATGACGTGGCTGCAGACCAAGCTGTCTAGAATGGGGTTTGTCTGTATTTTATGTGTACCAGCTCAGTGGCCTTGTGGTTAGAGTGTCCGCCCTGAGACTGGGAGGTTGGGGTTCAATCCCCGGCCGGGTCATACCAAAGACTGTAAAAATGGGACCCAATGCCTCCCTGCTTGACCCTTGTCCCTGCGACATACTAGCGTCATGTCCAGGGGGTGTACTTGTACATCAAGCTGCCTATGGGCCTCATGGCTTGGCAAGGCTACTTACTTATGTACTTAATGTCTGTCCACTCAATATCACAGTTAATGCTGCTGTGCATGATGTCGTGAAACAGAAGCACCTTCGGCCTGGTGAAGTGGAAGTCAAACGTTTGATCTGGAAAGTTGGGTCATAGTTTAAAATATATGTATGTAAAAAAAGAAAATAAATGGTCTGGAACATATTAAGCATTTCTTAGTTACACCAACAATATTCTTGTGAAACTGTTATTGGATAAGTATTTATAAAGACCCCTATTCCCGTAGGCCAAATTAAATTAAAGTAAAGTTGTTAACATTCCTAAAGTTCCTAGTATAACCTCCATTGTGATTTGAGTGGATCGTTTCACAGACTTTGTAACTTACAATCAATAATTCAACTCAATTGAACTTTATTGTCACGTCACACGTCACGTTACGGTTAATAGAGGGGAAAAAAACAACAGAAAAACTGGTCAGATATGTCAATATGAGCAGTATAAAATATATAAAAGGTGCCTGATATATAGAAGATGCATGGTTAAAAATAGCAATGGAAGTTCAAGATTGGACATGCAACAAAACTACAGTTTCATGTCAGCAACAGTAGCAAGCAGTCATACATTACACTGTATTACATGGTGAAATTGCTTGAATATATACAGCATTCATTCCCCCATAGCACAATGTGTTGTACAGTTTTCAAAGCTATTCAAAGTATTCCTTCAGTAGGGTGGAGGTTATGGTGCAGGGACACATCTGGTGTGAATGTGTGAGACTGGGTAAAGGTACTTCTCTATTTATCCTTTTCGACTGCATGGTATTGATACCAGCTTGACTCTACTCGACTCTACTCGTTTAACTTCGTCATAGCGATGTCCAGCCCTAGAGACCTAATCAATGCCAAAGATAAATGCTTTCAGAAAATATTATATATTTCACCTCTACAGTCCAACAAAACTGTTTTTGATTATATTATCAGCGAAATGGCCCAAGCAGCAATTTCACATTTACAATAATAGTAGCTCGCAGACTGTGCATGCAGTATAGGGAGTCCCTTGGAATGCTATACATAATTTATGTCTCCACCAGGCCGAAGGCATGTGGAGAGAGTATGTTTTGCACTCCGTCCGTCCGTGTGTGTGAGTGTGTGTGTGTGTGTGTGAGTGTGTGTGTGCGTGTGTGTGTGTGCGTGTGTGTGTGTGTGTGTGTGTGTGTGTGTGTGTGTGTGTGTGTGTGTGTGTCCGTCCGTGTGTGTGTCCGTCCGTCCGTCTGTGGACAGCTAATCTCCGGCACCGTTGGCTTGATACGTTGGCAGTCATATTCTGCTCACACTCCCTGAATGCCACAGCTGAACCGCTGCCCCAAGGTTTTCACATTGGCCTCTTATAGCGCCACCAGGAGGCCGCTTTGTGCAAAAATAATAATTGGACAGTACACCTACAGATTTTCTTCAAACATCACTCAAATTGGTACACAGAGCCATTCAACGAAATGGGTCTTTCAGATTTTTCAGACTCCATCCTGATTGGCTAAGATTGGCTTCCAAAGTTCGCAGGAGTGCTCCGTTTCACACAAAATGCCACAAATCATGAACACATCGTGTGATTTCCGTGAAATTGTGCACGCACATTCCCACTAGGCTGAGGAAGAAATGCCACTTGAACATATTCAACTCAGCCTCATGGTGGCGCTATAACTGGCCGATTAGTGTTTTTACCTCTAACTGCATGGATCTGTCTAAAACTTTGTATGCACGCCAAGGAAACACCTCTGCCTGGAATTGATCACATCTGCTCTTTATAGCGCTACCAGGAGGCCGTGTTTTATGTAAAACACATTTTCTAATATTACTCCTTCAGATATCCAAATTTCACACAAATCGGTACACATGCTCTCCATAGTCATGTGATCAAGACAGGTTTGTTGGATTTCTCATAATCCATCCTGATTGGCTACGATTGGCTTATAAACTTTTCAGGGGTAGCCTTTGTACTCGCTCTGGACAAATCGCCACAACTCCTCAATGCAGCGTCCGATTGCGGTGAAACTGTGTACGCATATTCCCACTAGGCTGAGGAAGAAATGCCACAATGCCACAGTTTTCAAATCAGCCTCATGGTGGCGCTACAACAGGCCAAGTCACGTCACACACACACACACACACACACACACACACACACACACACACACACACACACACACACACACACACACACACACACACACACACACACACACACACACAAAACATGTTTATATTACTCCTAAACATTTGGCCAAACATCACACACACTCCTATCCTCCTGGTGGAGACCTGTGCCCAGAAAGGCACTTTTTCTAGTTCTCTCTGAGACTCTGACCAATCAATAGTCTGCAGTATTGCCTCAACTTACTTGAATTTTTAACAGAGGTGATACAAAAAAGTAGGTAGGCCTACTGTTCCCCAAAACAAAAAAGGCAAGTACAGTTGGTTTGAGCTGCAGTGCAAAAGCGCCATTAGATCCCCTTCCCCCACGGCCACCACCTGGAATCTACTAATCACATGACCATTGGGGTCCATCCATAAATGTGATGACACCATAGTCATTGATGAAGTATTTTAGGGCAAGACGCGCAACAACTCTATTCCTTGACCTCAGAGATCTGCTACTTTAGTTTTGGGTGACCGAGGGGTCATGTGGCGTCTTTCACTCATGATGTGATGTCACGCTGCATCAGTGGCATACGTAAACTCACATCTTTTGGCACTTGAGCGGCATGTCAGTCTGCAGGCTTATTAAAACTCGACTCTCTAATGACCGTTCGCCCTTGAAGCCTGCTGAGTGTTCGGTGCTGCACAGGAGACGGGCCCTGGGCGCATGGGGGCCCCTCTTCCTGCTCCCTACGGCGCGCTGGACTACACAACTGTAGCTGTACACTGCGAAAGGCCGGTCAGAGTCATATGAATGCTTTTACATCACGTTCAACTGGAATGTTAACAAGACGTCCACAGTGTAAATATTGCGGTCGGCTTTCGCTCTGTCTTTTATAGAGAAAGTCTGTGAGCTGATGGAAACAGGAAAGTTGTAATGGGTCGAGGGGGTGTTTTTATTTGTGGTTTGTCATTGTCATCCACATTTCCTTTCCCTCGAATTATGATTTAATCCCTCACTGCTGTGTCCCGGGGAGAATGGGAGGGACAACTCCCTAATGGGCTCACAGGGTTCCTGATGCCATGACTTCAGCCCATTGGATGTACACAGACTCAGACTGCTGTGTGTGTGTGTGGTGTGTGTGTGTCTGCGTGCATGTGTACGTGTGTACGTGCACGTGTACGTGTGTACGTGCACGTACATGTAGGATTAGGATATAATGAAATCATTAATTTCTACTCAAGTTCATAGTAGAATTCATGTGATTACAAATTAAATAGTTAAAAAGACAAAGTTCATGCATTAAAGTGTATTTAATTTTATGAAATTATTTGTTCTATCATGTAATGTTAGTCGTTTCTACTAAAATTGTCACTGTGTTCCTTGCCTGCCAAAGACAACACATACTAGAGCTATAGTGCCACTGCGCCACAAGGGGGCATTACACTCCAGTGAGTGTTACAGGATTCTGTCAGTAAGGAAGCCAAGTCTGTAAGCCTGTATTGTGAATGATGCAGGCTGGCTGGACAGAGACGTGTCATTGTTGTTTGTGTTTAATTGTCTTGTTGCAGGTGAGATATCATAAAGTGGCTAAACTTAGACACATGATGTAGCATATAACCAGGGGGTATTTTGATGGCGGCCGTTTGTCTCCACAATGTTTGTTTTGGTGTAGTAATGCAATAGCTTCGCAGTTTAGCTTAGCAGCTAAAGCTATTAAGCTAATAGTGACTGCATAGGCCCCAGGTCCTCCTACTGTGTGACTCTATGACATTATTAATGGAATAATCCCAACCCGCCACTGTAATAGTACTATTAGAACCAACAGAACTATTTAGTGTCATGTATTTTTGTTATTTTGTATAAAAGGAATTTGTGTTTATGTGATTATGTTACTTATTATCCTGTTTATATCCAGTTATAGTATTTGTCTGTCAGTCAACGAGGAAGCCAATACATGAATACCTGAATTGTGAATGATGCAGGCTGGACAGAAACGTGTCCTAATAATACATTTTTTATGTGTTTAACTGTTGTTGCAGTTCCAGAACGTCCAGTAAAATTAACAAATCAAACCACACTGAACTGGAAGGTAAGTCCATTTAGCTGACACAGAAGTCCCTAGAGCACTTTGTCACTTCCATCACAGAAATCGCACATCATTCGTTTTATTTACCTTGACATACAACACGCAATGTCAGGGCGAGCTGTAAACAACATTGTGGGGTCTTCTCAACATCTTAAAAGCCTGTAGCATCAGACTGTAGACTGGGATGAGGTTCAAAGAGATTCCATAAATGTGCCATCATGAATGGAACGGTTTTTCTCTCTCTCTGACATCTGTTGGAGGTCTTGTCGTCTGCCTGCCCGCGGGGCCTCTGTGCGTACAGGTCATCCCAGCAAGTGAGGCTTCCTCCCCAGCTCTCATACATCCATTCTTTTACTTCTATGGCGGTCTACTCCATGGACCCCCACCAGAACAACGTTTCATTGATTGTCGTCAACACTCGACAGAGGCTCTGCCTTTGTGATGCCGTCGTTGATGTTCACCCTATTGACCTCAATGCTAGAGGGGTCAGCCCTTCTGCTGCTCTGCTGACTGATAATTACTGGGGGCTTGTGACAGAAAACACTTTGATGTTATCTTGGCTAATTGTTTTGTCATCCCATTTTTCCCGGCTAAAAAGCTCTGAACACAGCGGGTCAACAGCTAGCTCTGACTAAATGGGTTATGAAAAGGAAAAATAACAAATTTATCATGCTTAATAGGAAACTATTCAGTTGAAATAGACCTCATGCAGGGGGGCTGAATCGTATCATACCTTTTTGGCACTTGACCTTCATTGTTAATTGGAGGCAGTGAAGAAGATTTCTCATTGACATAATTGTTACTGAAGAGAGCCCGCGATTATCGCACCCATTACACCCAGCTGGCCAAGCATGATGCTCGTCCAATAAACATCAAGTGCATATAAAAAATAACATGGAAAACATGCTGTTTTTAAATGATTGGCAAGTGATGCATCAAACACGATCACTACATGAAAGATTAACGGCGTGAGTGGAGAGAACACCGTTGTAAAAACAGAGCTACTAGTTAGCATGACCAGGCCCCAACACCATACCTAATTGATGTGCTGTCGGAGGCTGTGAGGAAGGCACTTGTCATCAATGAGTCAACCACCCACATGTGGTGTGTGCCTCATCCATTCCCAGCAGCAAAGGTAAACAGACCTTAACGTGCATTACTCAGCCGGCTGCAGTCTAATATCAAAACAACTGACATTTTTGGCAAATCCCCTCCACGCCCCCTCCCCTTTTCCCATGTCCAGAGGCCTCTACACTACACTCTCAGTCAGGCTCAGGCAAGGCAACTGGTACCACTGTACGACAGAGGATAAATTAGGCCTGAGAGAGTGAAAAGAGCAGCGGGAACGAACAGACTATGATTGATTATGAAGCACATGTTTTCAGCCTCAGTAGATCACAATTACTGACTGAATTGCTGACAGCCGGGGTCCGAGTCGGAAGAGTAAACTGTAATTTGCGTTTGTGCCTTTTTGCCACAGCGCCACAACTGTTTGTTCTCGAAAACCAAGAAATTATTACAGAGGGTTCCAATAAAACAATGCTTCCATAGGGGTGATTTATGGCCGACAGTGTTATAGATAGTATGTTGAGATTCCAGGGGGGTTGTTTACAACACTTTGACATCCATGTTTTCTCTTCCATAAGGAGGGCTGCGTGAAATATAGAGGGCCATATAGAGGGCCCTTCTGGAGATGATCAAGTAATTAAATGAAGAGAATATAACTCTCACTGCCTAGCATAAGATCTCTTTTGGTCTGCCTGACATTCTTAAAGATTACATGGAAAAAAGAGGAAAATAGCTCAAACCCCAGGAATGGAATTAAGAGCGCATAGTTTTGGTTGATGACAAAACACTGGAGAACAGATTTAAAACTAATTTAATTACATCCTTTTGCCATTCACTAACATAGTTGCTTGTTTAGACAATGCACACACCAGAACGTCGTAAACTAAAGGAAAGTCCTTTGAATTACGCTGCCACACAGTTGGCATGAACTGTACGATGTCTGTCTCACATTTCCCCCCCATTTTAAATGATTCCATCCCCCGTTGTTTGTGTCATTCATGCTGACAGTTGTGAAGTAAAGTGTTTATGAAACAATGCAGAATAAAGCCAGCGTTTACTATTAGCAGACACTGCTTTGTTGGGAGATGTGTGTGTGTGTGTGTGTGTGTGTGTGTGTGTGTGTGTGTGTGTGTGTGTGTGTGTGTGTGTGTGTGTGCGCGTGCGTGCGTGCACACGTTAATATCCATTTTGATTCTCCTGGGTTGTAAAGCGGCTAATGTGGAAAAAGCTTGACCTTGATTTTCCACGGTTGGTTGATGGAGACGCCATGGAACAACGTGAACGCAGAGTGATGTTGTGAAGCCCAAGACTCACCCTCTCAGACAAATGGACAGCAACAGAACACACTTAGCCCCTTAAGCCCTATGTTATACTTTGTCGTTCCGTGCCACGCAAATAATTATCAATCTACAAGGTCCGAGCAACTTGAAAGTTGTTCATAGTTCATACGTGCAAGAAGACAAGAGACGTATACTGAGACAAGGAGCTGTGGTTCATATGAACTGGCAACCAAGTCACAGAGGTAGCACAGAGGAGACCATATCACATCACATGCTGTAGGCCAGGGCCACTTCCCACCACCACCAGGTTGGAAAGCCTGGAGGCGGAGATTATATGTGTGTGTGTGTGTGTGTGTGTGTGTGTGTGTGTGTGGGAGGGGGGGGGGTGTTGGCCTCTAGAGCACCCCAAAAGCACTTTCACTGTCCATAGGGGCGTGCCACAAATGTGAAACGTTATGTCGTAAAGTATGATATATAAACACAATTTACCCTGCAACTTCCTCACATCCAGACAGTTACAACCCAAGACTTAAGTTACACAGTCCCTTTCTAGAGTAAGCATGCAGAGCAGCAGGTCAGGGACTGAACAGAATGGAGGGAGGGGAGAGGAAGAGTGCAGTGTGGGTACTAGAAGTGGGGACAAGGAAGAGCGCTCTGGGAAAAAAAGTCCGGGATCATTTATCACTTGCTTTCATCCATCCCACCCCGGCTTTCCTCCAGTGAGCATTCAGGCTGCAGCCAATGAAAACATGATGACTGCCACTGAAGCCCGATTTATACTATGTCGTGTGACAGAGCATATATTAGGAATTATGCGACACTGTGATACGACGAAGCATAAATTAAGTGTTCAGACTTCACAAGAAGGCATGTTGCAGTCAGAGGGCACCATCTCCTCCCCCCCACGCCTCCTTATTTACCAGTTACTGTCAGCTCTCTGCTGATTTACGCAGTGTCATGAGTCCATGTGAATTTGAATGTTTCAGGGCAAGTCAGGCTAATGAACGAAAGGCCTCTTTGCACTGGAAAATGTATACTTTCGGGAAAGTTATGGCAGAATCTTATTTGCCTTAATTGGCTGCCAGCATGACCCGCCCTTTGAATGTGCTCCAGTGGCATTTATCATACATGACATCATGCTGTGCATTGTTCATAAAGGGACGTACAGGTCTAAATCAAACTTCAAGAGACGGCACCAACAAACGTTGAGGAGGTGACTTCAGAGCCCGTTCACACACAGTAGATTGTCTAAACAGACATAATAAAAATATTTGCCTGTGTGTATTTCAACAGGCCACCTAGGTTGCCATGGATAAAGTAGCATTTATGTAATAAACTCAAGACATGGGCTGCGATAAATCCACAGGAATCTCCCTCCCTCAAGTTGATGTAGGTCTGATGTGATGTCGCACATCCAACTCTTTGAACAGTTTCCCCAATGGTCCAAACAGGCTTTACCCTCAGTGAACGAGGAGGAGAGGAACGAGGGGATGCTGGTGATTTATGCTAACGAGAGGCAGCTGCACTGATCACATTCCAAATAGCTGTGTTAGAGATCATAACTTCAAGATGGAGGAAGATATCAAACCCCAAAGAAGACCCTGTTAATGTTCCAGATCTCTGTGTTCCACATTATTAAAGCTGCAATCCCTAGGTTTTAATGTCATTGTCTCAGTCTAATTGCAACGATGTCCTTCCTAACTATACAACAAAGATGGCAGCCCATCAGTCTGCTTGAAATTACTTTATTCACATTGTCAACCATGTTTCCTGAATATTAGGGAGAGACCATGCACCTCCAACCACTGCACATTTACTCTTCCATTCAGATTGCTTAAAATTCCCGGATTGTAGCTTTAAAAGTTGCGTCTAATGGTGTGATTCATTTAGCCTTTAAACCTCTATGGATGTTTCATTCTTTTCTCCTGCCAGGCCCTCAGGAACCATGCAGAGGAACCAACGTGTATTGATGATAGTCAGAACCCAAGAGCTCCATGGGGGGACCAATGCAGAAGTTCATGACTTCAGAGGTATGTCCAAAATGTTTTAAAAGTATAAGATAGGGTGATTAAAACCAGGAAAAGACAACACTTAATGCCATATCACAATAATAATAATTCCAGGCGATATATCAATATATATATACCGGTATATATATATATATATATTTATTTATTTTTCAATTGCAGCAACTCGTGTTCGAGGGGGTCCTCTGGCACAAAGCACAAACAACGACGGAAAACAATCATACAACAATCAACAATAACATCAACAAAACATATACACGAGGGGTCTTACTCCATCCCAGATCTGTTACACATGTCATCAAAATAATATTGGCCAGCCCTACTCTGAGCCTCTGATGGTAAGCCCGGCCCGATCACAGCAATAGCAAAACAACAAAACCTCTGAGCTATGCCTATAAAACATATAGCCCTGATCAAGTCATCTCAACCACATCAAACCTAAACCATAGTGAGGTACTGTATATACCCAACATCAGTGACTCATAAAGCCTGAAATAATCAACCTTAGGGACATGAATCGAGTGCTTTTGTTTCTGCAGAACCAGATGACTAGATGCCTTACATCACCCACTGCATCTGGCACCTGGATGGAAGTGCCGCTGCCAGGAGTCATGCATATCACAGACCTTGCTGTATATGCGGTTTGTAGCCAAGCCAAAAACACTTGTCTTCTGGCACAGTTGAGGGGGTGATTTGGGGCAGAGATCTGAAGCCAGAGCCATAATCTGATCTTGATAACAATTCTCTGTAATGTTTTCTTCTCGGTTATGTCATCCCATATTTGAGCAGGGAACACAAAGCCTCCGTTAACCTTACACGACTTACTTACACCCATGGAAGAATGTATCGATCATTCATCTGTGAAGTAATGCAGGGCGGGTGCGTTGCCAGAGAGCTATACATGACATTGCCAATGTTTCTGAAGTCTATGTAACTTTCAAGTGTTACTGGACTCCTGCTCTTCCTCTGAGAGTTGATATATTTTTCCACTTTGCATCCAACATTACATACCAGCCTGTCATGCAGTTTTCAAATTCATACAAATACACACACAGCACAGGCAGACATAGGGGCGCACACACGAACGCACACACACACACACACACACACACACACACACACACACACACACACACACACACACACACACACACACACACACACACACACACACACACACACACACACACACACACACACACACACACTCTCTCTCATTCCATATAGTCTTACCCTAACCTTAACTATAACTGATCTAACTGACCTAACCTTAAACCCAATGGATACATACATGCCTAACCCTAACCTTATAAAAGTGCAGTAAATTCAAATTGGGGACAGGTTTTGTTCCCAATTTGACAGATTATCCTCAATTAACTAATTTGATGTTAAAAGGTGTCCCAAAATGTGGCCTATATGAAGAACACCACACACACATAAAAAAAGAAAATCTAGTATGAATGTCGTGAAAGGGCTGTGAAAGTGCCTGTCTTAAATAACACCATGTGACCTACTTCTGTTACATTGAGCTGACAGCGCCTCATTCATACAAGCTGGGAAAGACCCTCCAGTCGTTGGCTTAAGCACATTACATTTATCCTATTCTATCTTCAACTGTTTCCCCTTGCTGCATGAAAGACTGTTTTTTGCACACTGTTTAATCTTCTGGAAGTCTTCCGTAATACCCGCTCTGGGTATATACTGTCATGTTGAATGGAGGAACAAAAGATAAATGAAACGCCTATACATTAATAAAAACACATAGCAGTGGGGGAACACAAGATAAATTAAATGACTGCTTAAATGAAACACATAGCAGGCCAGGTTTGGGCTGAAACAAAGTGCTGAACTGAGCTTTAGGAGTCGATATGTTTTGTATTCCATCTTCTATTTCCCCAGCTTCCCGCTGCTGCCCAGTCTGAACAATATCAGTGTTATGTTAGCTGCTGGGCCAAAGCTGCAGGGAAACTGAGCTAACAGCAGCAATACAAATGGCAAGAAGGTAGCCAGCTAACTAACAGATTGACATTTCTCATTGGTTCTCTCCATTGAGTCACAAAGGCTGATTTCATACTTAGTTGCATGGTGGTGTTGCGTGCCGGAAATTACAGATGAACAAGCTCACAGCGCATCGCAATGCAATGCGATGTGAGCTTATAGATCTGCTATTGTCGGTGCGCACACGGTGCGCAACCGCAAGTATAAATCAGGTATAGGAATTCTGGAGCTGGGGCGCAGAGTTCATAGTTTTCTATAACGAGGGCCCTAGGTGCCATTTGGCTTCATGACGGGCACACCCGAACCTTGATGCCAAGGTGGTACAGTCAGTTGGTACTTTCAACCTCTGGACATCTGCACCGACCGGGAAACCATCAGATTTTGGTTCCCATGGTGGAATTAATTAGGGGTCAGAAATACTCCATGATCACGTCACACAACACAACCGGCCAAGGTGAATGTGTAATTCACAATAAAAGTTATGCTGGCCTACTTTGGGGCCAACATACTGTACTTTGTAGACCTATACCTACCTTGAACTTCCTCTCGATTACACACACACACACACACACACACACACACACACACACACACACATGGACACACACGGACACACACACACACACACACGGACACACAGGGGGACACACATACACTCACTCCCGCACAAACTCTCACGGGCACACACTGAATATTTGCATCACTGTCATTCCAGAACGTGGATATTCTTATAGATAACACTGTGTAGTACAACTGTGTTGTGTAATACAGTTAGAATTCTGTTCTGCATTTAAAAGATTACAGGAGTGGCTCAGTTGTCAGGCCAGAGTTTTCAAAGGACTCTTTGTGTAAAAGCGTCAGATGTAGCCAGAGACATTCTCCTGGTATTCATCCCAGAGTGGCCCCAGATGCTGCAAATTGTGTCAAATTGGGCTATGTTAAGGCCCACTTTCAAAACATGGATATATGCTCTGCAGAGATTCTACACACACACAGCACGCACGCACGCACGCACGCACGCACACACACACACACACACACACACACACACACACACACACACACACACACACACACACACACACACACACACACACACACACACACACACACACACACACACACACACACACACACACACACACACACACACACACACACACACACACACACACACACACTTGTAACACTTGTAAACAGACTCTCTCATCCCACACACTGCTCCCTCTCCTGGAGAATGGCAGAGACGGTAGCAGGCAGCACAACAACACTTGAGCTGAAGCCAGTGTGCTTACTAATTCCAGGTCATTGTGCAGATAACAACCTCGAATCAGCAGTGTCAGACTGTCAGTGTGTCACCCTTGAGGACAGGGTCACCCTTGAGGACACGAGTCAACTGGCTACCATTGCTGTGTGTGTGTGTGTGTGTGTGTGTGTGTGTGTGTGTGTGTGTGTGTGTGTCTGTCTGTCTGTCTGTGTGTGTGTGTGTGTGTGTGTGTGTGTGTGTGTGTGTGTGTGTGTGTGTGGGGGGGGGGGGGGCAACCTGCCTGAGGGCTGAAATGAGTCTGTTGGATGGTCATGAGACAACTGTAGCCTCAGTCTCTAATTAGATTTATCATGGCTGGAGGATGAGTTGTAATCAGCCCATGCAGTACACAGCCTCAGTCTCCACACAGACTGTCTGTGTTTCCTTTGGAGAACCAATGGTATGTAAGGCAGGGGGGGGGAGCATCAATAGCGTATTCCGTATTGGGTTGAACAGAATACTCCTCCCCACAGAGGAAGGTCACCGCACCTAGATGATAACTGCATCATCAAAGACCTCTATTGTAAGTACATGGCAGTATTATGATGACTTCCTATACCTCTCCTCATCTGTCCTGAGTCTTGGCTGTTGAGAGGGGAGGGGAGCATGTCGCACTTGGAAACAGACTGAATGGGCCGGCCAGGCAGGCAGAGAGAGAAGAACCACTAGTCTTCCTATCCGCTCCTGCTGTGTGTCTTGGACAGCGGTACAGTAGAGCGGTAACGGGCCTGGCATGGACGGACCTCTCATGAGAGAGATGAGTGCATCTTTGCGGGTTGAATGAGTGGAGGAAGCCAACCCTTTTTTGGGGTTGTTTAAGATCGTATGGGAGAGAAGAAATGTGTTGTTTCCAGACAGGCAGGCAGGCGGGCAGGGGGAAAGTGATGATGCAGCATGGATGAGAAGGGAAGATGAATGGGATTGGTTATATAACCCTCTACCAGTTTTCCACCACTCAGATTAAGTATTAACCATGAGCTTCCCATAGAATATGTCTCACTCAAAATCATATCTGTCGTGTATTGCTTATCCAGGGACTACTTTATGTGGCAGACCACTCTGCCTTGTGCTAGGTGCTCTTAGGTCCTGCGCAGCTGCATTGTATAGCCTTGATTGATGTGTGTCAGTTCTGGCTTTGACCAGTGAAGTACTATAAACCTGAGCTCCCTTCTCCGTTCTCCAGTGTTTTATTTCTTTATTAGTTCAAATATTAGCTTGCATAAAGGGATTTATTGTATTTTCCTAGTATAGGCCTACTATACTATAGATATTTTGTAATATTTTTCTAGTGGGACGTAACCTAAGATCGCTAAATAGCCAAAGAAATAAGCATGCATTATGCTGATATACCTACAATTTATGCAAGGAAAAACGTATTTTAAGCCAGCAGACAGTAGCGCGCTTGATGTAGCCTAATTAATTACAACCGTCATGCAACAGATTGTAATGACCTAAATATCTCCCCCAGGCTCTAAAGGTCACTCTTGCGGACTCGCATCTGGAAGTGGTAGCCTAATTTTATGATAGCGGTAAGTAGCCTATCAATTTGCCAATAACCAAACCGAGCGTAACATGCGCGCCTTTATGCAGTGGCATACGAGAGTTCCAATCGTGCACGCGTAAAATCGCCGAAGAGGCACATATTGTGTCATGATGTAATTTGGCAGAGAAAGTACGCGTGGGCACGTGGACGGAGCTGCGCAGTAAGTAACAGGCAACAATACGACCGACGAGGGGGGAGTTTCTTCTTGTAAAGCGCATGCAATCCCTAAAAAAATTCCCGGTGACTTCAGATCCAAGGAGGTGGTCACAACAGGCATGGGAGCAGGATTCAAACTCCGCTTCTCTCACTTCGAGTAGGAGTTCAGCTTCAGCAGCCCTGGAGCCACTGCGCTGCTCTGTGCGCTCTTATAACTTGAACATCAACTGAAACAAATGGAGTAACATTTGTCTTAAAACATTAAACAATAATACCGCATTTTTTGTCTAGGACAGGGGCGCTCACACATTCTTTCATTTTTTTGAGTGCAGTTGCAATTATAGCTTTACATTTTTATCAAGTAAATTTAAGGCTAAACAAGATCAAGTCCTGCGCAAAGCATACCTGGGCATTATGAAGAGTTCCGGAATCCGCAGGCGTTCTGCATTCTTGGGAGAGGTGATGCGGTGTTGTTGACTTCGCGTAGTGTCTGTTTTTATTTGCACATCATTCGAGCGCCTCTCGGTCAGACGGTAACGTGATCGGTCCTTTTGCGCGCGGTAGTTTCAAAACATCGTTATGTCCAAAATGGACCGCGTGGGGATTGGATTTTTAATGATTTTGACCGTCGCACTGGTCCAAATGTGTCGCTGTCAAGAGGATTCGACAACAGGTGGTCGGAAAGAGGGTGCAGGCGCCCTACTACAGCAGTCCCAAGCGAGGACAACAAGAGGTCACTCGTCAAAAGGACCGACAGAAGACACTTTATCCTCCGGACTGTCCAATGGAGGTTCGCCCGAGGCTTTGGGCAACGGCTCCGCTCCGGTGCCTCTTCCCAGGGACACATCATCCACTCAACGAGAGAGCAGACACGCGACTCCAATCAAGGCAGTCCCTGCTCCCAGTGCTACTGTGCCACGGCATGGCGGTGCGCCCCGCACCGCAAGACAAGCAGGCACCCCTCGCTCCTCACAGCAGCGCAGAGCCAGGATCAATACGAGACAGAGCGCCAAAACCAACTCAAGGCGTCTTGTTGGGTAAGAGATGTACTGTCTATATACACCTAAATCAAATGTCTTTGAGTCATTCGAGTCACACAAATTGGTAAAGTATTATTATTATTATTATTAAATAATAACTGTACAACTGTTGTACAGTGAATTGAACAAGGTGGACCCTCTTGTAAACAAGTGTAATCCTTAATTGGGTCGTCCACTCACAGTTAACAGTCTTTGTATTGAGTTTGTGCTTGAAATGTACTGTAATTCTGCAAACTGTTAATACATCAATCAATCAATCAATCAATCAATCAATCAATCAATCAATCAAAGTACAGTCAGTGTAGGCTACTGTGCACTGTGGTTATTGATTCATTGAATACTAACAGTTTGCATTAGCAAAAAGTAGGCTACAGAGGTACCGTTATATGAATAATGCTAAAAGGATAACACAAAAAGCCCTGAGGACTTGTTTCCATTGTGGTCCTCTATCTATGTACTCAATTCATAAACTGTAATAGTGACCACCAGCTATTTCAGCATGATTTGTGTATTGTGATCTAAAACCAGCATCTTCCTGCAAAGCAAAAAAATGTGATACTGTCCAATATTTTATCAAAAGCATATCCTCCACATTGGAAATATTGAACAAGTCACTGAACTCAGAATGTGTCATCCAGTAAAGTCAAGATACTCCCACAACTGGACACTACTGGGACAATTGTCTGAGCAGAAAGGTATTTTGTCTTGAGGGTCACAGCAGGACATGACATGAGAGGATGGCTGAGGTTAAACAATTAGGGCTCTAAGCGTAACGCATGGCAAATGTTCTCTACAGTACTTGAACTACATTTAACCCAGAAGCTGGTACAGCATTGCATTACCATTTCCTCCCACTACTGCACATTAAAGAACATTTAAATTGCAGTATAGGAATGCCTCAGGCTATATCTGTTCTCTGTGTGTGTGTGTGTGTGTGTATGTGTGCGTGTGTGTGTGTGTGTGTGTGTGTGTGTGTGTGTGTGTGTGTGCTGCGTGCATGTCCTAGTTTTGTGGGTTCACAGTGCTGCCCATGGCTTTGGTGGACAACGTAGTCTAGTATATTATACTCCTGGTCAATATTACTCAACTGCAAGTGAAAGTACCATATTTATGTTTGAAATGTATAGTGGAGTGAAATTCAAGTAAAGTACAGATACTCAAGTAAATGTACTTTGTTACTGTCCACCACTGTCCCTAGTTTTGTGGATCCCTAGTGCTGCCCATGGCCATGTGCTCGGTGGCTCTCTATCTGAGCCTTGGCTGATGCACATTTGCAAATTCACTTAGTGATCAGAAACACCTGTTCCTCCTACGGTTCTGTCTATGCTGCTAATCCCTGGCGCTTTTCTTTTTTTGGGTTCTTAGTTTTATGCTCTGAACAGGCCTTCAGTTGTTTCCATTTTAAAACTTCTTTCTTTGAGTTAAATGAACCCTTGTGCATCCAGTCCTGCTTGAACTCAAAGCACGGTAGGCTACACACGGAAGAGCAAAGTGTTTACACCATAATCAGAGTGGATGCCATGGCGCATATGGGTTCACCTTGGGTTACAGGGACTTTCACATTGAAATTAAATATCTTTTTTAGTGTGTCATTACTGTGCTTTATACCTTAGGGAAACAACATTTATATGGCCAATATAGGGAACGCCTTGTGAATGATATGAGGATAATTGGCTATCCATCTGTGCGAGTGTGGATCTGAAATACACATGCAAGACCTTAAGAGGCAGTTCACCCAAAATACAAAAAGACAAGTTTTTCTTCTTACTCTTAGTGATATCTGTCCTTCCAGATAGTTGGGTGATTTGCAGAGGTTTGGAGATTTCTGCCATTATCCATTTCTGTCATCACCCCAATACTTATCTCACAGTAGCCAGATGATTAGCCAATGTCTGGTGCACACTGCACAACTATTCAAAAGTGGTGCTACTTTTCAAACTGGACCTGTGCTGGCTCCGTACTTGGACCGAATTATTCGCAACGTAATGCATTGTGAGCTTGTAGATCTGCTATTTTTGCTAATGTTCCCCCCAGATTATGGAGGGTGGGATTCAAGTGGTTAACACCGACCGTTTCCGTGACAACAACCCCCTAATACAAAAAACAGACAGACATATCAATTGATCAACCATGACCATTCACCATCCTTAGACCAATCATGGTTCAACCACAGACTTACGTCACAGCCCAGCCAATCAGAGGTTATCCTAAGATTTTCTCTGGCAAAACCCGAACATGTTGACATTCATCGCTAGAATTGATGATGTAAGCTGGTTGGTCTGACCACGAGAGACTAAACACTTCAGTATATTTGCTTGCTTCCTCACTTTGCTTTAGTGATAGATGGTTGGCAGGGCGGACTTTGGTAGAATTTATTTTATTTCTTTGTTGCCAGCAAGGTCTGTGGGTTATCGTGAGTGACCATGACCATGTTTCTGGAAAGAGGAAAGCATGATTTTTATTATATTTTGGTTGCTATTTAAATAATATTAAAGCAGAGATTAAACTAGATAATTCATTGAACGTCCATAGTCCACTCCCTCTCCAACCACTAACATTTCATAATCACGCTCCAAGTAGCTTTGATGCACTGCTGAGCCTCAATAACACAAACACACGTCACTTCCTTCCCCTGTACCTTTTGTTTGGCATGGAGATTTTTATGGAAAATGTAATTGAGCAGAGCCCACGGATTGCTTACGCTTTCCACTGAAATACCCGACACAACAATGTGTCATGTAACCGTAATGGGACCCGTTCCATCAAACATTAAAAACAACATTAGGACCGTATTTTGTCTTTCATTGATGCATGGTTGAATTAAGGAGCCGTCTATTTAAAGAACCTACTCAACGTATAAAGAAAATAACCGGCTGTAGTATTAGCTCCAACATGCTTTATTGCATGTCCGGCTTGACATTGCCCCAGAAAGTCTGTTCCAAGGTTGAATGAATGGGTGCTTTTGAGCCTAAAGGAATATTAAGGTGGAATGACATAAATCTCCGCAAGAACATTACCTTTTATTTGCACTGTGTTTTTTAACACTCTGTGATTCATTAGCCTGAAGTGAATCACCGGGCTTCTTGTTAGAAAATGCTCTCCCATGACACATTTCCTTACGGAATTCTCACTCTACTTACTCATTTACCATCCCCTGAGGGATCGGTTTAACGTTCACCATGCTCTCTTCCACTCAAGTTGACTCAGTGGACTTACTGTACCTTGCGCTTGGCTTTCTAGTGCACCTGTCAGAATTAGTAATCCTCGACTTATCCAGATCGCAAAGAAAACAGTGCAAAAAATGCCGGTGCATAAAAGATGAATACTGGAGAGATCTATCATAATATTCTTGTTTGATAACTTTTTGCTCTACCCACAAATAACTGTACTGTAATGTAGCCAGAGCTAAAATAACAGATCTACCGTGTAAGCTCACAACGCGTCAGACTGTGCTGCGTTGTAAGCTTAGAGATGGTAGATTTTCGCACGACACAGTGAAACTATAAATCAAGTGTAAAATGACTGTGCGTAAACCATCTATTTTCGTCATGCTCTAAAACATTTGACCTACTGTATTTAAAAAAAAAATCTCTACAGAGATATACTGCTGTTTCCCATTATGTGTCATGTGATGGAATAGGAGGAGTAGTGGCTGATGATGTTTTGACAAGATCTTGGCTCGGTGTATCTCTGACTGATGATGACTTGATCCCGCCTAAGGGGTCCCGCACGACCTAAAAGTCATCGCAGTGGCTCCTCCTCACTAACACTTTCCTCGCCGGCTTAGTCACACCGGGGTCAACGAGTCATCGGCTGTTATCGTTCTTTTCTGTACAAATGAGTCAGGAACTCATTTACAGTAATATCTCTTGAAAAGATGATAGTGGCATTAGATTTATTCCAGCACTTATCCAGTTTGAGGTTTACCGTCGCCACAGAGTTGCTCTTGTGGTCTAGTTGCCTTTTCATCTTTTTCACTCAGAAAATTGGCCCTGGTTACATTTGCGGATGCGAGGAATTCCAAGAATCCAGTTATTGCTGCTTGAACCTTGTCATCCTTCATTTGCTCAGAGATTAATGGAAGACGCAGGGTGCTTTTCATGTCCCATGTGTCTTCCTTTATCCCTCACAGGCCCAGATAACTGTATTATTTGTTTTCTCTCTTGTGTAACAGGGAGAAAGACAGAGAGAGAGAGAGAGAGAGAGACAGAGACAGAGAGAGGTGCACATCGATTGTGCACATCCATTTTCATGCTTTGCCCAGAATACGTTATTGAATCAAGTGCTTATTATGGGCACATATCAGCAGCAGTATTTATTTCAATAGCTGAATCACGTGATCTGAAACTACAACGTTCCCAGAGTAAGGATCTCTATTTGGAATGCGATGGTTTGACATAGAGTCAAGACTAATTGCTCTGTAATTTATGAGCTGGTGACGTATTTGCAGCCTATCCTTGCCTTAAGCGTTATTTATTGTGTTAATTGTTATCTTGTGTCATGTCATGTCATATAACAAGTCTTCCTGTGCACAGGCCTAACGTCTGCGGAGGTCAGCAGTGCTGCTCTGGGTGGGCCGTGGCGACGGGGACCAACCGATGCATAAAGCGTGAGTAGAATACACCACCATCACACACATTTGTGCCCTTTGAAGGAGTCTTTCATTCTCTTGCTATGAAAAACACATTTCAAAGCTTAATTTATTCTCCATCGCACAAGGGTTTCGCCGGACAAAAAGTCTTATTACCTTCAATTAGCTTGTAGACCAGTAATTGTTGGCAAGCGCCACCGCCGTACAATGGATTATTAATTAGGCTTAACCACATGAACCATAGAATCCCTATTCTGAGCATATCATAATAGACAAACATTCAGACAAACATTCAATAGCCGATCTAAGGACCGATTCATACTCCTATTTTAGAGCCGAATAAAAGTCGGTTCGGCTTTGTAGAGCCTACAATGTGACGTCATTTGAGGTTCGGGCGGGCGGGTACCGTCCTAAAGTCGGCTCTTCGGTCCTACTGAAAATTGTATGAGTATGAATCGGCCCTAAGACCTCAAAACATGTCTCAACATGTCAAGCTTGATCAGCTATTTTCTGAAGTGTTTTGGTGTAGAGGGGAAAAAGGAGGGGACCAAATATAGACCCGTGGGGGACACCAGTCAATGAGTACGTAGTGTTTGAAGCAGCATGCTGCCTCTTATTTAAATGAATTAAACCTATTTGCGACTAATCTATACGGTAGATTATGTTAATTAGGTTGTCTCCCTACTCTTCCATGGAGAAATTTTGACCCTAGTGTTGGATAGGACTAATGGTTGAAAAAGAGTACTGCCTGAAGCTCATAAGTGCAAAAAAATCCTCATGCCAATTAGGGCTTTCCTCTTAGGCCTCTTTTAGACGGCGACCATCTCCATATAACACGTCAAAGTCCCGTTGCATTCTCATTTTTTCTTACCCTTTACACGAGAACGCACACGTTATGATATAATGTGCTATTATGCTATACTGTCGCTAGGTGGCGATAACGGGCTGCCAAATAGACAGGTCACCCACGTACAAGAAGAAGACGCAAGCGGCGCAACACTGCTCTGGGCGCTCCACGGGATGATATATATTTATTAAATAAACGCTGCCGCGGCTGCCGTCTATCACAAGGCTTTTTATTTACATCATGGTTTTACATTCAACATCGCTGATGAGCATCACTTTGTAGGCGAGGAGGGAGGCTTGTTCAGGAACTCCATTATATCATAATGATATTGCTCTGCATCAATGTAATAAACATAATATGCGCTGTGAGCCAACGTGAGCCATGATGTCATAAGTTTTGCGGATTCACCGTTTTGCCTGTTTATATGGAGACCATAGGAAACGGCGTTCTCAAAGTTTTCCACTCTGGGAGGCGGTTTCACTTCGTTGCGTTTTCACCCAACACACGGTTCTCGTCTAAATGACAGCAGCAAACGATACTTTATTTTGACGTTTTATATGAACACCATCCTCGTGTAAATAGCACCTTAGCTGCATGGTAGAAATGTTGCCTCTCACGTGGGAGAACCACGTTCAAATCCCGAGTAGGACACGAAACCAATACATTTAAGGATGTGCTGCACATATACTGTAGTACTACAAGTCCATGTGAAGGCATGATGTCTGGAAGCAATACAGCAGAGCACACGACACAGTTTGGACTGTCTTGTCTGGACTTGTAAATGAACCAGAAAAAGAAACATTTACAGTCAGTATGATTTAGATTAGACCTTATGCGTTTGGACTGTAAAATAACAAAGCAAATGGCTGCTAATGTCGACCCCGTCAAGTAGAATCGCCGTAACGAAAGAAAACTCTTCCCAGGGTGCTGCTGCCCCGTGGTCATGTTTGTCATGTGGCAGTGCCTGCTCTTTTCATGTAGAGATCCTAGTACCAGTGCTTAGCATTTGGCTCTGTTTTTGACACAAGCCCTTAATTATGGGTGTAACTGTTCCTTTTTTTTATTTGACCACAGCAATATTGGATATCCTTACTGCCAGATGATTAAACGCGGAATGGCAGATACCGGGCACAAATGAATAATTGGCCACTTCTTAAAAGTGCAATTTCGGCAGAATGTTTTACAGTTTACAAGTGTTACCGTGCTTTTATCTGTAACATGCTTGACATTTGGCATGTTTTCATTTTCTTTTACTGTTACGTGGGCTATTAAGAATTAAAGAGTGATGCCAGTATACAGCAAAATCTGGAGTATTAATTGAACTCCGAGAAGCTAGGCTGCTAATGGCTAATGGCTCTTGAGTCATTGGATTTGTGTAGGGTTGGTGCCTGATCACATAAAAAATAATGATCAGCATCTTTTCTAGAGAGTTATCTTTAAATTTTACAAGCGCACAATCGGAAACCTACACGCCACTCTCATTCTCTTCTCTTTCACACACTGTCGCACACGCACGCACGCACGCACGCACGCACGCACGCACGCACGCACACACACACACACACACACACACACACACACACACACACACACACACACACACACACACACACACACACACACACACACACACACACACACAATTTCACAAGCTGCAGTAGCTTTGGCTGTTTACCCTTCCAATCCAAAGGAATCAGTCAATTCACCCAATCCCATTACACAACAAGCTGATTGGCTACTGTAGCCTCCTAATTAGATCTAATTAGCTCTTGCCCACTGCTGGGGCTTCTGTCACTTTTTCTCAAGTCCCAGCTAAAGTTAGGCATACCAGGGCCAGGGTGTAAATGACATTTAACGTGGAGCTTTAGTTAGCCAAATCAAATGAGGTAAATACTTTAAATCTGCCAGAGACTAACAGGTCCAGCCTAACGTGCCCATGTTAAACAAGGCAGAGCATCTGAAGAGGCAAGGTCTCCGTCCAAGCATCTGGACCCTCTTAAAGTTTGGCTCTCATCCAGGTTTCACTTTGGTGTCTTCAGCTGAGTGAGCCCCACACCACGAGCCTCAGGGCAGGCCAGGTGCCAACTCAAGCCAACCCCCCTCCCCACCCACCCAGGACCCAAGCCTCAGGCTTGGCCTGGGAGTTGGAAGCCATTACACAAGGACACGAGACATGCAGAGAAATACAGAACCAAGGCTATCTCATTCCCTCTCCCCGTGTCAGAACCGGCCTGCTGTATGAGGAGATGGCAGCATGAGAAAACATGTTCACAGCAGGGGGAAAAGAAAAGGAACCAACCTGTCGGCTGGGAACATAAGTAAAAACATATCCTTCTTGAGCTACGTCTAGGAAATTCTAGTTGAAGGGATTGAAGTAATGTGTAATATTAAAAGTGTCAGCTGCAGGCATTACCCGCAAGGCTGGATTGGGTGTCGTGAGTTATGGTTTCCTAACAATACCTCCTTGTTGAATTGGGTTGAGCTCAGAGCAAATATATGACAGGAATTGGTTTGCTCCTTGTCCAGGGAGTGTGCCTACATGGATTTAGAAATGTGTTTATAGAAAGGTCTATAGGTACAGGTCTCTGTGTGGGTCTGGTGGTCTGGCTCCTTTGAAGAGGTGGTACTGGCCAGGTCAGAATGGCTCTGCTGCTGCCTGCCGGATGCCTTTTCTTTTCATGGATGGATGGTGTGTGTGTGTGTGTGTGTGTGTGTGTGTGTGTGTGTGCGTGCGCGTGCGCGTGCGTGCGTGTATTAAAGCAAATTCCATCTGCTGAAAATATTTGATGCTGGAGACTTTGATCAATTAGAAACAACAGAACGTTCTGTTCAATGCTGTTGCGTGGTTACTTTGGTTTCCGCTGAAGTGAACTACTTTTAACGGCGCTCAAAAGTTGATTTGAAACGTTTGTGGCCATTTGTTCTCAGCCAAATCTATACAGACTTTATTGACGCCGGTTGTCGCAGGTATACGATGTGGCTGGTCAGATGAGTGCGACCAGGTGCGAGTCCCTTATTAGATCTCATGTATTCACTTATGAGCTGTATCAAAGCCCATCCACTGGGTTGAAGTGATGCAACGGTTTCTGGGTCATCCCTGGGTCTCTTCCGCAACGTTTCCAGATTCACATATGCTGACCAAAAAAACAGACACTGTCAGTGAGATGAGGAGCAGAATGAGGCCCTATTATGTCTAGCTGGTCCTAAACCAGTGTCTGGATAGACTGGATAGAAGACAGACTGACAATCAGCTGTATGCACAGCAGACACTGTCTGTCTGCACATCCTGCTGCTTGAAATACTATTGTCCTACTTCTGAACATGTTAAAGTGATTGAGTCACCTCAATCTTTATGACAAATAAGTCTGGAAGTGCTCATTAACCACTTAAACCCTATACACTTTGTTGACCTCCCAGGGGCCTCCTAGGCCGCATACTGTACTTTTGTCCCGCTCTTCCACATCTTCTTGCGGAAAACAGACGATCTGCAAGCTCACAATCAGTTGCAATGCATTGTGAGCTTGCAGATTGGCTATTTCCGTCAAATGTTTGCCCCAAGAAGGGATGCTAAGTTCATATTAATGAACTCTTACCCTTAATTATGAGCCAAGAATGGTTGTGAGAATGAAAGTTTACCTTCGGGAATCTGTAATGAGAAAGGGAAAGCTGCACATCTACATTTCCTTTCATTTGTGTTATATAGCCACAGAAATCGGTTTCCAAAATAGCAGACTGCTTGGTTTGAGTTTTTCTGAGCCAAATAAGCTCTTGGATCTCCCACTGATGTTGGCTTTTTGGTTCACAAGCATAAATTTGACACCAGCCAGAGTTGGCTTGTAAAGCTTGACCAATGTTGGGACCAATATAGGTCTTGAAAAGCAACGGTTAGCAGATGGACATGTGTGGCCTCCCCAAACAGTCAGTCATTGGTGCATGTACTGTAGCCCCTGCTGCCAGCCAGACTATATACATCAGTGCCATAAACTGTAAGGACCTTTTTTAATCTGATTAATGACTGATTAATGGGAAGTTGTCCAAAGCAGAATGCCTCTCACAAGTGTCTTACAGAGTCTCGACAGTGTGGACGAATTTGGCACTGTCTTAACCTACTAGATCAAGTCTACACACAAAGCCTCCCATCATCCCATTTTACACCCCACAGTCATATATTATGTATGAAGAATAATTCATATTACTGCAAGGTAGTACATCACAGTTTTGAATGTACTGCCAACCTGACGGCATACAATGCACGCATCGCCCTTTATTTAAACCCATCGCTGTCTTCGATGGTGCGGATGAAATGTGCATCCTTCACAGGGAGGAATAAAGTTGTTTTCAGTCTCTTAAGCCTTTGGTGATTGACGGAGTGAAATGTGGTAGAAAGGAGTTTCTTTTTGATTGCCTTCCAGCTGTCTTTGGCCTGCTGTGCCGCCCAGGGCCCTGTCCAGCCCTAAAATAACTCCTCATGCAGAAAGTTTGCCTCTCTCTTACTTACAGTACCCCCCCCCCCCTTCACAAGCTCATTCTCTCTCTCTCCAAACACAAAATCTGACGTGCCCGAATGTTTCTTTAATTCCATCACATCCTTAGTGCTGTTTGTGAGAGATTAAAGCTTTCCACTGTGAACATATTGAGACACCATTAGGAATCGTATGTTTTGTTAAAGGCTCTGCTCAGCTGCCTAACATTTTATGGTTACCTCATTCTACGTAACATAACATTGTATGTCGGCTGAGTGGTTTTGTTGAAATACCAGACATGTCAGTGATGTCTCCATGTGGGACCTTCTGTTGCTCTTGAATTAATGTATTAATGAAATAATAGCAGTGTATGGTCTTTCTATCATAAAACTTCTGATTATTTTATGTTTGTCTTGTCTTTCAAGTGGCCTTCTGCACTGTGTTACACATCCATTTACAATTGCTAGGCAGTGCATATTTGTGCATATTTTTCCATTTCATTTCTGCAAACCAGCGTGAAGTTCTCATGTGGGACCATTCACATTTGGGGAAATCTACCTTTTGGGCTGGTGAAGGATGGAGGCAGGGGGGTGGAGGATGGAGGCAGGGGGGGGGGTGGTCCTTGGTGTGAAATGGAGTAGAAGTTCAATGCACTCTTCAACATGTGTCTAGCAGCTGGCTAAGTATCAAGGACATACACGTGTGAGCATTTTGTAGGCTGCAAAACAGCACCTAGAGAAACGTAGGTTCATTGTCGACATGCAATGAAATCAACGCTCAAAGTACAAGAGGATTTCCAAATGTAATTCTTGTTGAGAAGATACTTGTTCAAATGTTAAGTCATGTGTGTTTGGTTCACTCACTCAGCATCAGCTTCAGCTCAAGTACTGAAATTTCAAGGAAGTTGATCCAAAGCCAGTTGCTCAGCCATATCAAAATATTTGTCAGCGACAGCTACTGTATGCTATCTGTGTAAGCTTTACACTGCCAAGTGCCAACCGTGGGGTTGAGAGAGTTCCAGAGGGTCCCTGCAGCTAAATGATAAATAGTAACCAAAAGGAACCCTTATGGGTCTGCAATTCAGAGACTGTACATTTGGTTCCATTTGCACACACAAGTTAAATTAACTTTGATTTTACAATATACATTGGGGTCCCAGAGATTGAAATGCTATTAAATGGAGGACCGTAGCCTAATTAAGGTCAAACCTGGGGTTCTCTTATGGGGGTCCCTGGCATATAATTTCTAATGTGAGTCCGCAGGCTAATGAGTGTCAACTGTCAATTTGGGGGTCCTTGACACTAAGATATCTGATGGCTTTTCAGCTACATAGTATACAGTAGAGGGTAGAGGGAAGCTAGAGATGTGCCTAGCATCCATATGATATATATATGCGACTATGGTCAACTCAATTTAGGGTTTAAGTGGTTAATCAAATTCAAACCTAAACAATAAAAAGCAGAAGACAAGTTATAGTTTGCGCTGTTTACCCACTGAGCTACCAAGCTGTTAAATGCACAATTTGGATACGATCCTTTAATGATATTATTATGAGTTAGCATCGGCACTCACATTCAGCACAAGCTGAGAGCTGAGTATGATTTTACCAGTCCAGGTTCTGGTTGGGAAGAAGGTTGTGGTAGGAAGAACCTTTAAAACCCTGCCGTCGCTAGTGATATTGTTGAGTCAGGGTGGAAGTAATTACTTCGCAGACAGCCATGTACGTATGTAGACCGTCTCTCTTTATAGGCTGTGTGTGGATTTGCAGGGGGTTACACAGTACACAGTTCAGGGGGCATAACTCCCTC
Source organism: Protomyctophum parallelum (assembly GCF_964188405.1). Classification (NCBI taxonomy): domain Eukaryota; kingdom Metazoa; phylum Chordata; class Actinopteri; order Myctophiformes; family Myctophidae; genus Protomyctophum; species Protomyctophum parallelum. Next base: position 11,800,538 of record NC_139718.1, read on the forward strand.
ACAGTCTGCTGAGAGTTATGGCCTATTAGACAGATCCTATAATTAATGCACAGTTGCCCCATAGCCCATCATTAACCTAGATACTGGACCATTCACTCCCATGGTTCTCCCCAAACCAGGAGTCATGCTGCCTTTCTCCCCTCCAGCTGGCGTGCGTGTCTGTTTGGAAGTGGCAATTGGCTCCTTCTCTACCTCTTTGTGCCACATTTCTTTCTAATTGCTACCATAGGCGACAGCGTAGTCAGTGAGTTAGTGCTTCCAGACACAATTGCGGATATCTGCATGTAAACCCTTCCGCTTACGTGTCTGCCTTGGTGCATGAAGAACGGATATGCTATGTTCAAACTGGCAGCCCAAATCAGATCTTTGGCCAGGTCTGATTGGTTTGATCAAATCCGAACAGCAAAACAACACATGGAACCTTTTATTATTATTTATTATTTATTATTTATTAACCTTATTTTTATTAACCTTATTTTTATTAACCTTATTTTTATTAACCTTATTTTTATTAACCTTATTTTTATTATTTTCCCCTTTTTCAAAGCAAATTTGTTAAAATGCGATTCAAATTTGTTTTCTAACGATGTGTCTCAGTCTGGACACTCGGACACTGAAGTCTGTTTTATACTTGACGTAAATAACCTGCAATCCCATCCCAAGTTATAAAGGTCTTAATTTGATAAACTAATCAGATTGGCCTACATTCTGAAAGCCTAATACAGGGATGCTGCTGGGAAGAGAAGTATAGCACAACCCCAGCTGTGCGAGGCAGCAGGCAGGAGAGATGTTGTAATGCAATCTTGAATGACATTTGCTTTGTTTGTGTCGGCCTCTTTTTTTCTACCTTCTTTTTTATGATGTAACCCCCATGTCATGATGCAAGGACAGAAGGCACCTGTCAGTGATCTCTCAACAGGCTGTTTTCTTCTCTCTTTTTTTTGCAAGACTGGACTTGATTGATACTGTAACATAGAGAGCTATACTGACAGCTAGCAACCCCTCCCCAAATCCCCCACACACGTGCATGCAGGTCGCAGTTCTGTCAGCGCAGCCCATAGCCAGCTATAGATCTTGCTCTCTCTCCCTCTAGGCCCATATGGAAGCTGTTGGGATGTGATCCCCAAGGGGAGACAGGGTTTGTGGGTTCTGGTGACCACGTCTCACAAAGTCAGCTTTACAAGTTGTGGGCACAACCCCCCCCCCCCCCAGATCCAGATCCAGCATGTTGCTCATTAGGAGGTGAATGTGGGAGATTGAGGGTGCAGTGGAGGCACGATATAGCGTGGCTGAAAGTAATGTACACAGTGTCATGGGTCAGCTGTAGGTTAACTAAATTCCCCCCAGGAGCTGAGGTGGGTGAGCAAAGTAAAAGGTTCAAACTGTGTTGGACTGAAAAGACCCATACTGTGATGGACAAATAGTACTGTATGAGAGGTAATGGATAAACCTTCATTTTGTGCCACACAGGGAAATCATAGTCTCAGTGTGCAAGCAGGATATGGCTTATGTTAATAATTAATTAGAACAAAGAGTCTGAACTTGAAAGGCATAATAGCTGGACCACTGCAACACTGTAATGATGGCTGCTGGTTATGGACACCATAATTCGTTTTTGGCTGGCCTAAAATATGGCGAGATCCACTATCAGCTGTGCAGAAATCACATGTAAAGAGGTTAACGTTCACTTAGCATCTCAAAGCAATTGCATTAACTGCTCAATAACCCAATTCTTCCTGGCTCTGTGGTTGGTATCCGGATGATGCCCTTTGAACTAGAGTGATACATTTTAATGCCCTCATGACTTCATCACTTGACTTTGTTTCAAGTATATAGGGATTAAGTGGTAGGCTTGCACGCATGTACGCACGCACGCACGCACGCACGCACGCACGCACGCACGCACGCACGCACGCACGCACGCACGCACGCACACACACACACACACACGCACACACACACACACACACACACACACACACACACACACACACACACACACACACACACACCCCAACTGATACAATATTGATGTGAGTTGTCATTTTGTGCCTTCATCTATTCATAGCCACTCAGAATTAAGGATTATATCAGCACTTCCTTTGACTGCCCCCATTGCTGTATTCATTCCAGTTATTTAACTTCCTGCCTCTCGGTTTGAAAGCACCTTTACAAAAGACCTTTAATCAGGTCTTTTGTCATGTCCATCCTGTATCTTAATCTCTTAAATCTTGTAATGGCACCTAATCCGCTCAACCCGAAGAGAGAAGACTTCCCAAGATTATCATGATTATGCTTTCATTATCAATATTATTTTCCAAAGGTTTCAGTGTCAACTTAGCTGCATGGGTCAGTGTTGTGGAATGTGTGGAGGAGAAAATGGGCGAAATGTATGTGTTTGAGTTATGTCAAATATTCGGTTTCAAATTGCCTCTGACTGACTGAAAGCACTGTAAAAGTTTGATGGCTTGTATTTCTAGTTGGAGAGAAGGGGGGACTCTCTAGTGGATTGTAATGGACTGTAGAAATCTATGAATATAAGGGCCCAGTGGATGAGAGAGGTACATAGGCAATACGCATCAGTTCTATAGTACATACACTTGTAAACCTATGCTTGTAATGGGTAACTATAGCTGACTGGGAGAGTTATGAACAATACTCACCTCAATAAAGCCTGCAAGTTACTTTAATATGCATACAGGATTTCACCATGCTCCCTGCAAATTCAATCAGCAACCCTGACGATACAAATATCCAAAGCTAATGCATAAATTACTTTTTTATGGCTTAATTCTAATGCATGACTGATCGCTTGGTCCCACAATGGGAGTAGGGTGGGTACTTGCATCAAGCTCAGCTGTCATAGATTTGTTCAAGGTTGTTCAGGGCAATATCGGAAGACCCTCACAGCTGTCTCGTAAGGGTGTTAGTCCTTAGATAGCTTGAGGTTAAGCAGTTCAGAAGGGGCAATGGCCCAATTTAGCAAGGCCACTGGACAGGTCTTAGGTTACGTTAGATAAGAGAGAGAGAGCTCTACCGACTGAGCTACACGGACACCTAAAATGTATTCGGTGATAGAGGTCATTGTAGTGTGTATGACATTGTCAGTGACAGTGTGCAGACGTATTTATTATTTTACCTGCGTTGATCAGTTGGTCCTACACCTGCTTTTAAGTGTATGTGCAAGCTTGTTATCTTTTAATACTTATGGCCCATAGAATGATGAATATATAGGAAAAAAGCACCCTTCTTCCGTAGAAGCAGCATAGCATACTTGGCTGGAGGACCCAAAGTTGTTGCCACGGCAGATAACAATCAGTGGACTGAACAGAGATGATGAGGTGCTGGCAGAATGGCAGTTGAATAAAATCATGTGGCTAATAAACTGCTTTTGTAGTTGGAAGAAGTCATCTAAAGAAAATCATGTGGCAATAATTTTCATGATTACATGTCAGGTATGTGTGATGGTATTGAAAATAAACCTTCAGGACTAAATACTATGCCATAATTCCTTGCTACCGCCTAAGCCTAACAAGGCTAAGCTTAAAGAAAATTATATTCATGTTGAGGAAATGTACTTAATCATTGTTTTGTCTGGATTGGAGTATTTGTTTGTATGGTGCCAGTAGCAGTAGTCTACTAATAGACACTTTTCATGTGACTGCTTCTGAACACAACTCAACTTGGCCAGTGTGTCTCGTTCATAATTGAGGCTTCCATGTCTGACAAATTCTCGTTTTTTAGCATTATTCTCTCCAACGTAAATAATTGCAGCACGCATTAATGAAATGGATGGAATGTGAGGCAATTAGTTTTAACGATGTGCAAGACAAAAATCTGCACGACAGCAATTACTGCCACAATGTGTTCAACAGCCCCTGGGCAGGGCACAGAGACACAGACACGGGCAGTGACACTCACAGCCAAGCTGGACGCTTCACGTGGAACATACTGTATGTACGACGCAGAGTCACTGACCTGGCCACTCTGCTGGCAACACTCAGAACGGCCTCATTTGTCTGGTGCCATTTCTGTGCCACGCAGCTGGTTAAGAAGAAAACCCCAAACACACATTGGAATGCATTTCCCATCGGAGGCCGACCATGAAGCTTACTTAAATTATTATTGGAACATTTTGCTGCAGGCGTGTTGTTTCTTATTGTAGTTCAGCCCATTCTTTTGAAGAATACATTTTCACACATCGCCGGGTTCTTTGCTTTGTAATGTCACTGTCATTGCTAAGTTCCCAATGTATAATGTCATTGGAATCTTCGGCCTGTTCTACCATGCTCCACTTCATCTCCAAACTTGAGTTTGAGCAGACTGACTCTGGACAAGTCGGTGGCACCTAGCCAGCCTGTACTTTAGTTAGGAGATGATATATTTAACTCCACACCAAATACAGCTAAGGCAATTCCCATTTTATCCCATGATGGAAAACTCGGATCACATACCAAATTATGTGTTCACGAGTACAATTCCCTGGATGTGTACACTTAATCAAAAAGGCAGAATTTCCCTCAAAGCAGTTAAAACATAATGCTTGAGTGAATGACTTTGGTCTGAAATCTGAATAAAGTTTGCCTCACCATAAGCCACAGGAATATCATAATGGTCTGCGATTGTATCCCCAATTTGTCACTTCATGTCATTGTACCACAGATTGGCCATGCATAATGCACTGCTCTCTTTCAATTATCACAATTTGCTGTGAGGAAACTACAATATGGTACACCGAACCATGTGGTCCTAATTAGACACAGTCCTAATGGGGATATGCCCAATGTTAAAACACAGTCTAGAGTCGAGAAATGAAATGCCCCATGCCCGCCTAGGGTGTTTGTCCGCTTTACTTCAGCCAAGACAGACTGAAAGACAAAGTGACCCCAGAGGAGAGCATCCCTATAACAGGAAGGGAGCAGCAGGTATAGGGCCCTATTTGTAGGTGGCGTGGCCGTTTGGCTGCCCGCTCGCCTTGCTGCCAAGAGCTATGGCAGCCTTCCTGCCTGAGATCTGTCACACAGCATCTGTGTCAATAGCATTCCATCGGCCTGTTGACAGAGCACCACTGTTTGCTTAAGCCACTATACAGACTACTGGCCTGATTTACTGTCGGGAGGACAATGTCATCAATCCTTTAAGTGCCATGCGCTACATACATGGACATGTGTGTAAGAAGATGGAGTGTTGTTTGTTTTAACTACTGAAGCCCTGTTTCATCAAATCTTTCGCAAAATAGCTGATCTACAATCTCACAATGCGTTGCGATGTGACGTGTTGTGACTTTGTGAGCATATAATATTGCTATTTTTGTTATTTGTGAAACTAATTACAGTAATAACTAACCCTATAATAACTGGGGGCACGGTGGCACAGTCGGTAGTGCTGTTGCCTCACAGCTAGAAGGTCCTGGGTTCGATTCCCACTGGGGATGCCGTGGGCGCTGGGGGCATGCCGTGTTCCCCCCTCCACGTCATCAGTGCCTATACCCGAGTTGGGGCTGGCGAAAGGGCCCTTCTGTGTGGAGTTTGCATGTTCTCCCCGTGTCCCCCAGGGTAGGTACCCTCACAAAAAAACATGCAGTAGTCCTGGTCTCTAAACTACCTCCCCCTGACCAGCCGGGGCGCCTGATGGAGGGGAAAGGAACTGGTTGGAATAACGTATTCCTTCCACGTGCCACGTCCGGCCGGGGAAATTCCCCCCTGTCAGGTGAAAAGAAGCAGCTTGGACTCCTCATTCATAGAAGGGAGCATGAGGTCAGTCCGCTGCCCCCCAGGTTGGCAGAGGAAGCGTAGCACCCAGGATTACAGTAGATAATTGACATTGGGTGGAACATTTTTGGTTAATGGGATAAAAAATTAAGAGAAAAAAAAAAAGAATTACGGTAATAAATAACATGACAATTTTCACCTATAAAGCGGGCCATCCACACTAAGCACCTTAATTATAACTGTATCGTTCACAAATGTTATTGTTACAGTTATAATGCTTGGTGTGGACATATGAATAGACATAAACAACAACTTCCATATGCAGTTAACCTAATGATGAACCCTAGTGTTCCTATTCTGGGCATGTGAATAATAACGTTCAGCGGAAATAGGTGAACATTTGACAAAAATAGCAGATCTACAAGCTCGGCTTGATCGGCTATATTCATTGAAGACATGGCGTAGAAGGAAGGAAGTAAGGGTTAACTGGTCATAGGCATGCGCATATGATTTTGGTCTCTAAATATTGGAACTACTGTAGCTGGAGTGAGTGAGGACGGTGCTTGGCCACATATTGTTATGCCATGATGACAATAAAATTACCTCAACACTCGCTGTATTTGCAGAATGTTGATAAATATTATTCTTGCATCTATCTTAGTACAATATGGCTCTTTAGATTCTGTGTTTTAAGTATAAAAATATCCCGGGCCGGTTATTCCATATATGAAGTGTGAGCCATTTACAGTTGAGCCCTGGAATCCAGTTTTTCCCATTTGCTCATTTACTTTATGACCTCCTACTTTTATGACCTTTTTAAGCTGCCAGCATAACTATGAAGGAACACATTGGATTCTAGATCAGTGACGAGAAGGTATTTGAAGGAAATCACTGCACAGAGAAATGCCAGCGGCACTTAAACGTAGCCAAGAGACCAAGAGGCTTGAGTGAGCTTTGCAGTACATTCACGAGAAATCGGATCAGGGCTTAATGTAGGTGATCACATACATTAGACTAAACAGGCCGGTTAATGGCTCAGGAAGAATTGAACATGTCAGCCCCTCCAGGATCTCTCTACTAGGAAACAGGTAAAAAGGTACAGAACCGGGCTGAGAAGTAAAACTAATCTAGCAGATATCGCACTGGGAGCGTGTGAATGTGTGGCTAAGGCTGAGTCACGTATCATTCTATGTGAAATGAACCCTATAGCGGTCCAGCTCTCGTTTGTTTTTGTTTTAAACCAGAGCTTCTGAGAACTGAGATTATAGTGTTCTGGGGGCAAACGTTTGTCAAAAATAATCAATCTACAAGTTCACAGTCACAATGTGATCGTGACTCGCGACTAATTTCATTAAACTGAATGGTCTGTGAGGTTATGGCGATCAAACCACATTTTGTTTGTCTGCAGTGTTCAATAACTTATGTAATGTCAGACAATACTCATTTGCATCATAAGCTCTAGCCTTTAATTGCCTTTGAATAGAACCATTCAAAGGCAAGTATCACCCACATGTTACTGATTATAGAGAATGTTATATTATTGAAATCCATTCTTTATTTCCTGCGCAATGGATTAATCAAACGTGTGTGGTTTGGAGCAAATGTCAAATCATTGTCTCTGATTAGACTAACATTATATAAACACATTTGGAAGAAGGAATTGACACTCACTTCTGTTTATGACAATGTTAGTCACAGAGATTCGTTGAGAGACCTCTGAATGGGTGAGTTTGAGAATCCGCTATGCGCTTTCCCAAGCGTTTGTGGGCAAGATAGCAATTTTAGGGATAGCACAACAACACGCCCATGGTCGCACGTCCAGGCACAGATAACGGAGTCTGTATAATGTACAGGTATAGTGGTTAGCGCAAGTACCGTAAGATACCATTTGGGGACAACGCCAGCTGCTTTGTACGTAATTAACAGGCAGTGTGGTAGTGTCAAGGGATAGCGCAGGGCAGAAGTAAGGGCCCAAAGTGTGTAGCTTGACGTTAAAGGAAAGAAGGGCTCGCAACTCACTTTTAAATGCTCAAAAACGTAATTCCAAAGTGCAGTAAACAAGAAATGATCACATTGTGATATTTGCCAGGTGAAAGAAGCGCTGTCTCCGTTGTGTTCTCCCCCCCATATTAGTAGGATTATTATCGTAACGTGTATGTTTGTGTGTCACAATCTCACACTTCGTGGCCGTTTGCGTGCGCTGTCTCCGTTGTGTTCTCCCCCCCATATTAGTAGGATTATTATTTTAGTAATGTGTATGCAGCCGCGTTTGGTTTGAAGTTATATCAAGTGACATTTGAAAATTGCAGAAGTGTCTTCCCTGTCAATCCGTGAGTGTGACTGTGAGTGATCATGCTTGTCTGCTGCGTTGCGAGTCTGCACTGTCTCAGACAGTGTGTTAGTCTGCAGTCTGTGTGGCTGACAGGGCCCCCTTGGGCCCTTCCCATTCCCCATAGGCCGTTTTGCCGTCTCATTGGCTAGAAGCATCCAAACACGATGTTGCCAGAAATAAGCTAACCAACCTCCAAAAACCAGGCAAGCAACTGTGGGAAAAAAACTTTTGCTGGAAAATTGTGGACTTGGCAACCCTGGAGTCGACTAGGTTGTGACTGGTCACGTACATTTCACACCGAGAACATCACGCGACCAGTCACGTACCTGACTAACATAGTCAGGTTTCACCTGACAAAAACTAACTTGACGGTAGCAACACAAAACCATCTTTAATGCTGCTATTATCTATTTTTAATTCACATAAATAGGTTACTATAGTATAATGGATTCATATAATCAGATTCCAGTCTTTACCTTCGAAAGGTTTTGGAATTGATACAATTTTATTGACACCGATGCCATTAGCGATTGTGCGGTATACTAATAGATAATAAAACAGTTGAAAACCTGTGTAAACCTACTCTTTTTCCACACATAATATAAGCACAAACATTGAGTAGACTCATGACGCCATTGTTTTGCAATGAGCAAACTGCCAGAAAAACATGCTGCATTGATAAAAGGAATTGATAAGCTTGGAGCCATACAATGTCTATTCTCAGAGTTAACTATTCTGATTCTCTTAAGTAGTGTGGTTCTTGATTCCCATCTCTAGTCTTGGTGACCTGGTCACCATCCTGGTTAGATTAGACGATTAGATTAGATTAGACTGCATGAGTCATACGTGATGGTAGAGGCATATGAATCAATAAGACAGCAGGATCTGATTATGAACCACAATCAGTATGCAGTCAACACTGTACATCTACTAATCAGTACTCACTTGTCCATTCCAGCATTTCCAGTCCACCCATCATCTGTCTGGGATATGGGACATGACTATACCGGGCTCCCAAACTCTGGAACGCCCTGCCTATTAATTTAAGACCTTTCTGAAAGCCCACCTTTACGTTAAGGCCTTCTATTGCTGTTATTCATCTTGTTGTAGCTGTGATTACGTTGTTGCTGCTTTTTGTTATTTTTTTACCCTGTTATGTAAAGCACTTTGTGACTGTCTTGAAATGGGCTATATAAATACATTAATTATCATTATAAATGTATTCATTACCGATCCCATAGCCTAAAAAAGAAAGAAAAATGCTTCAATTTTGGAAAAGTGAAAAGAAATCAGCTTCCCCACTTCCTGCATAATACCAATGGTCAATGGCATATGACCAATGGTCAATGGCATATAATAATAATAATAATAATATCTCAAACTTATATAGCGCTTTTCTGAGTACCCAAAAACGCTTTACATGGGGGGGATTTACAGAGGTAACAACAAATTAAAAACAACTAAAAGCTAAAGAACATTAAAAGACAGTGACATATGCACAACAATTTCACATCAACTGGTTAAACCAACGAGGAGAAAAATGAATGAGGACAGACAGACAGACTGCTGAATGGGTAACAGAAGGTCCCAGGTCGATTCCCAGCCCATGTGTCAAGGTGTCCATGAGACACTTACCCCTACTGCTTCCATCCTGACTGCTCAATATGACTACCTGAGAAACTGAAATTAGCCTGTGGAATTGAGAAGATCTACATTATTATTGAGTTTTGTACATTTAACAGTAAGATAGTATATGTTTAGTGCAGAATTCCCTCAATCACGGGGAAATACAATAAGGCTGTGTGTCCACCAAAGCGCTTCCCAGCTGAAAACGCAAGACATTCCTCTGAAATTCTCCTCCAAATGCCCACATTTTTCAACTCTCTGCAACAGATACAAATGCAAGATGTGCACAACTCGGCACAGAACTGACATGCAGCACCTCATCACACGGCTGTCATTTCCAACAGGCACTCGCATTGAAAACAATTCAAAACATAAGCTGTGTTCAGGAAGAAAAGAAAAATGCTTTGGTAGACTAGTATGAGTGAGTGAGTAAGTGTGAGTCAATACTGTACACACTGTACTGTACAGTGTAATGGTAACATAGTAGTAGCACTGATACATCATAGCTTAGTTTTTATTTAGTTTTTATTCAGTTTTCGTCAGTTAAAAAAGGTAGTTGTTTTCTGTCATAGTTTTAGTCGACAAAATTAACACTGCTTGGAAAGAGTGTGGGATCCTTCTCAACCTCTCACTGATGCATTGACCTTGTGCAGGGAGGCTGTTTCTCTGGGGCACACTGGGGCAGCGTTTACAGCGTTGTATGTTTGATGACTATATGTGACAGGAGGTCGTACAACCTGTTCATTATGACAGTGTGCACATCCCTTTCAGCAGAGGAGCCATAGCACACACCTCTTTGCACAAATTACATGTTCCTTGTATCTAGCTGAGAATTGCTATAGTTCACCACCACATAATACTTTACTGCTATTTCGTTTATCGACCATAACAGCAATGTTGATATCGGTTCTCTGCATTGATGTCACATCGATGCATACTTTTTTAAGATTAGTTATTTTTTGGGCTTTTCTGCCTTTATTGATAGTTACAAGTGATGATAGACAGGAAAGAGGGAGAGAGACGGGGAGAGACATGCAGCAAAGGTCGTCATGAACGGGACTCGAACATGCGACACGCTGTCAGGCTAGAGCCTATGTGGCATGTGCCTGGATCGCTAGGCCAGCGGGGCGCCCCATCGGTGCATACCTAATCACGATTGGTGATGGATGATCACAGGGTAACATGGAAGATGCAATTCCAAATTGTATTCTACTGTGAGGCAGAAACCTTGTACCGCCGTTTTTTCATGAAACATTTTTTGGACCCAATGCTCTATACTTTACACACCTTACACACAAGAACACTTTATTACATATTACTAATTAATATCCTTGTATTATAATTATATAATTTGAAATACTAGGGCACGGTCTGGTGGAGCATGCCACACCGACATTTCACTGCACATACTTGTATGAGCATGTGATTAATAAAACCTCTCCAATCTTGATAGCATCTGTTGGTTGACCTGCCAACAGACTTCATATTTGCCATGTCGGGGGTTTTTGAGGGCTGGATCGCTGACTGCTGGAGGTTGCACCTTCCAAAGCAGTGTTGGTCTCATGAGCCTGCACAGCCATGCTCCACGGGGTGCCTCTTCTGCCAAAGTGTATCCATCAAATATCTTGGCAAGCAGCCTGGTGGGAACATGAGGGTTAGGGAGATCCATGGGGTCATGTGTTTATCATGTCATATCCTTCATTTAACCAGGTAAAGATTAAAATCTCTTTTTCAAGAGTGACCTGGCTAAGAAACGTAAGCAGGAGTTAACCACTTAAACCGTGTATAATTTTAGAGCGGGGTCCCCAATGGGGTCTGTACTTTTTTATGTCTATACCTAATCTCTTTTTTCTTTGGGTTAAAGTTTTACCCCAAGATTTTTGTAACCCATTTTTTTCACCCATTGCCAATTGCCTAAACCAGTGCTTTCCCCCTCGTAACTCCCTTTTTTTGTTGACCTCCAACTTGTCAGTAAATGACTACATGGACGTCTTCATAGGTCACCAAGTTATTCAGTTCACGGTTTCTCAACTAGTGTAAAGATGTACAATAAAATAAGATAAAAATAAAATTATTCAACAAATCCTACATAACAAAATGCATGGTCAGGGAACACATGCAATGCCTCAACAGGTGGTCCATGGACCACCTGTTGAAAACCCCTGGCCTAAACTATAATGCTGAGCGGCGAGCGCTACTCTTCCCCTGCCAACCTGCGGAGAGCACCAAACTTAGCTCATGCTTCCTTCAATGCATGAGGAGTGAGCAGGCTGCTCCTTATCACCTAACAGGGGTTAGTTTCCCTGGTAGGACGTAGCGTTATTCCATCCAGTTCCTTTCCCCTCCACCAGGCACCCAGGCTGACCAGGGGGAGGCAGTATAGAGACCAGGATCACTGCATGTTTTTTTGTGAGGGTATCTACCCTAGGGGACACTGAGGAGAACACACAGAGCCCAGCACCTGCAGCGTCCCCGGCGGGAATCGTTGTTAGCTAGATTTTCTATGATTGTTTGTCTATCTTTGGTGAATGTTTACCTATTATGAATTATGACATGCCCAGAATGGGATGCTAGGGTTTATATGTGCTTAATACGATTTCAGTGAAAATTCTGTTGACCAGCGAGAGAGTTGGGCTGCTGTTGAATCACCCTGTGCAGCTTCTCTGAATCCAGAGTTCTTGAGTCACCCTGTTGTGCAGCTTCTCTGAATCCAGAGTTCTTGAGTCACCCTGTTGTCCAGCTTCTCTGAATCCAGAGTTCTTGACTAGTCACCCTGTTGTCCAGCTTCTCTGAATCCAGAGTTGTTGAGTCACCCTGTTGTCCAGCTTCTCTGAATCCAGAGTTCTTAACTAGTCACCCTGTTGTCCAGCTTCTCTGAATCCAGAGTTCTTGACTAGTCACCCTGTTGTCCAGCTTCTCTGAATCCAGAGTTGTTGAGTCACCCTGTTGTCCAGCTTCTCTGAATCCAGAGTTCTTAACTAGTCACCCTGTTGTCCAGCTTCTCTGAATCCAGAGTTCTTAACTAGTCACCCTGTTGTCCAGCTTCTCTGAATCCAGAGTTGTTGAGTCACCCTGTTGTCCAGCTTCTCTGAATCCAGAGTTCTTGAGTCAACCTGTTGGGGCTTCCTGAGGCCGTAAACGTACTGGGGGATCCATGGAACGCTGTGAAACATACAGTACAATACTCCAATTCTTCCAATTCCTCCAGAGCGAGTCTGGGCTCATGAGGTGGTACTTCTGAAAGCACAGAGATCATGAGAAGCTGATTTAAGAAAACATTAATGGGTGTATTGTTCACTGTACATCATGAGCATACTGTGCATGCCCTGGGCTTCATAATTGCCAAATTATGTCAAAAATATGTCCTTAAGAAAGAAGATTATTTTAATGAAATAGTCAATGATTCTATTCTTTTCCGATTATTATGTTCATCTATTACGATAAATTTAGACCATAAAAGTACAGAATGATTGTAATTGCAATGGACATCACAAGTTATTTGAACCCTTAAGAAACAAAGACACATTTAGCTGAAGTTTCAAATGATACATCACTAAACCAATTATTCAATTCCAGAAATTGTATTTGATACATTTTCTGCACATGAACCCTAGCATCCCTAAAGCTTGTACATCTGCAGCTGTATCTTGCACCACCCCTTATCCCTAAACTTATTTGCAATTTCTACTATTTTAAAACATTTTAAAATAGTTCAAATAGCAAGTAGAAGTTCACAACATGTTGATGTAGATTGGCTAAAATAGTACAGTAAGTCTAAGTATATAAGGTTTACGTGGTTAATATATGGTTCGATTAATGATTTCACCCCTACAGTAGGTGCAGGATGTCTTAATGGAATAGCTCTTCCATGCCATAAAGTGAACCCTGGTGATCATGTTATGTCTGCTGCAACTCACATGCCGGGGTCACGGGGTGGGGATTGTGTCTTCACATGCTCTGAACATGACTAACGTTGTCAGGATTAAATGTCATGCAAATAATTGCGATTAACAACTTAATTGTGTTTTTGACATTGAATATTGGAACATAATTTGTGTTGACCTTTTAGGCTTTGTAATAAAATAATGATATGCATAACAGATATGACCTACAAGCTTACAATGTTGCTTCCATCACGTTGTAATCTGGTAGATTTGCTAGTTCTGTTTTGTGCATGAACATTGTTCAACATGGAAAAGATTTGGAGGATTATGCAAAATTAATGTGATTAATAACTGTGAAAGGCCTAAACATGAATGATCCGTGTTGTTCTTGCAGCTGACTGCCAGCCCCCCTGCCAGAACCGTGGCTCCTGTAGCAGACCCCATACCTGTGTGTGTCGCTCCGGCTTCCAGGGGTCCCGCTGCGAGGACGTGGCCCCAGAGCAGGTGTATATCCGTGACCGAGGGGCCCTGAGGCGTGTGGAGCCTGGCAACAACCCTTTCCAGAGGGACCAGCCACGGAGGAGGCCCTCAGAGAGACAGGCCGTCGATGCCCAGACCCCCAGACCTGACGCCACCAGACACCAACTCCACCATCTGTAAGTGACATGTCGTGCACATATCTCATCCTGCCTTTTCTAATTGGAAGATTCTTGGGCTATTCATGTTACAGCAGGTAAAGAAAGCTCCAAAAACAGAGTAAACATACCAAAAACAAGAATAGACAAATACATACAGTACATAGTCACAAGATCCTAACCCTAACAACAGAACTACAACCATCCTCCCACCCACCCCTGAAACAGAAACAGCTACTGCTTCCCTTATTAATGGTACGAATGGAAGTGGGTATGAATGAAAATGTGTACTCGTCACACAATGGTGTTGTGTGACTGAAAAAAGCAAGCTGCCTGTAGATTTTCTATTTTGGAGAATTTTAAATGGCTGAATAATAGGGTGCTGGTTGAATTCCCTTGGCTTGGATTCCATGCAGTGCGGAAAGCTCTGCCGCTGCCTTTGAACAATAATAAAAAAACGATGTAGGCATGCTATATCACTGACGACTGAGAGGTTTTAATATGAGCAGAATGTCTCAGACTGGATTTATACTGCCATTCTGTTTGATCTATGATGGCACACGGACATGCAGGCATGGCAGCCGTAGACGATTATGAAATGCTTTTGGCCTGATGTCATTGCAAAGTGATATTATGTCTTCATTTGAAGATTATGCCGGATTTATACTTAGTTGTGCGTGGATATTGTGCACCAAAAGTTGTTAATCTACAAGCACACAACACGTCGCTCTGCAACACATTGTGAGCTTGTAGATCAGCTATTTTCGATATGCGACACCCACGTGCAAGTAAGTTTAACTATAATCCTTAGAAAATATTTTTTTCAGCGAAACCCAGGCTCTGATACAATGTCTGGTGTTTGCGAGTAGAGCTACTTTTCATGTGCATATGAAATATGATTTATATGACTCAAGAGTTCTCATTTCTCCAGAAAGACAACAATTTCGTTTTTCGAGAAATAATTCAAATCAGATATTGAAAGTGGGTTTGCAGTATGTTGGAAAGATTTATGCTCATTTTTATCACTATTAACGGCTTTGTATAAGCCAACTAAACAATAAGAAATTGTATGATTTACATTCACTGCACAGTAGCTCATTATAATGCTTTGCATTGGTTGTTGTGTTTATCATTGTATTAAATCAAACCCAATGACTAGGACCATATGTTATGTTAAATTCTTATGGGGCTGCAAAGAAAATAAGCTAAACACACAAACAGAGCATGTTCTTCATCTTTGCAGACCAGGGCTATACTGTTCATTCACTACTTGGGAGGTTAAGATGTCATGCTTTAGAAACCGTGATTCCACCGATGTAAAAACGTAGGGAGACAAAATTTGATTTGCCAGACAGCGGTATTAACTCCTGTTTTTTGCTATGAAAATAGAGAGCTTGTTTGAAGGAATATGCTTTTCTTGAGCTTCACTACTGTATAAACATTTCAGTTTCTTGCTTGACTCATTTAAACAACAGTCTACCAATGTACTGTAGGTGTAACAACTGCTCTGTCAAGGTCTTTTTTTTGTTTTTACATATTCAGCACATTCTCCAAAGTCTACTAATCAGACAGTTGCATGGCTCATACTTCTTGGCCCGGGACACAATTCTATTTCTGTCCCAATCTCACTGGAAATGATACTAGGGAACTTTGCAGCATCTTTTTTTTCTTCCTTCAACTTGGTTACTGCGAAAAGTTTCTGTCTTGATTTGTTTTTGGCAAATGAGGTTTTTATCATGGCTCAATCCGGGCCTACAATCAAGAAGGATGAAAAAGAGTAATTGTTTTGTTACTGGAAAAATTATGATGGATTGTTGCATAGGGCTGTCGGCTGTGGGCTTATCTTGTCAAATTGTTCTAAGCTTTGGACACAGGCCCAATGCCTTTTGTAATCCATCATTTGGAGGGCCATAAATTGTGCGGGCACTGACTGTTGGGCACCTCTCAGTTTTCAATCACATCTGGGTAATGTCTCCCCACAAAAATCTCCACAACATTTCGCAATTACAGTTGACATTTATGGTTCACCACGTCCTAATTCTGAGGCCTGAGGGTCTCTGTCGCCATTATGTCACCCACTGTTCCTGGTGGTGTTATAGAATTATGCTGGCAGAGTCCTCCACATGTCTCTTATAGTGCAAAGGAATTCTACTAAATGGTCTGGCAGATGGCTCATTAAATAGATTTATTTTATTTCTTTTTTGTTTTTGTTTTTACCAAGCATGAGTGACATTGGAGTCACTAATATTACTAGCTTCTAATCAACACAAGGCCCCTGTATCAGAAGTGCACAGTTGCTGTGCATATGTTTTCCTTGTGTTATTGACTCGTAAGACATTTTCTGTGGCATGAGTCACAGAGAAGCGGAGACTGTCAGAAGCTGCAGGTTTGACATTACAAGAGGCAGACTTAACTGTCTTCCTGAGTCTCGCATGCCTCTACTGTGAACATTTGGATCTCTCTGGGTTCTAATGGAGCTGACTAAGTGCTTTCAGCAGGTGTTGTTAAGCCGAGGATGAGCCACTTCCCCCTTGAACACACTGCTCCAACTAATCCAATTATTTATAAATGTAGCCAAGCAGACCCAAATATCCTTCAGAAATAGCCAAAGATGACACAAATGCTGTCCAAACGTTGAAAGGTATTAGACGCCATATTTGGAAACATTTAGTCGAGTGCACTACTAAAGTGTTTGTGTAATGCACATTAAAGCCCCAGCCCGGCTGTGAATGCTCTCCAATCTCTGGGTCTAGAAAGAGATTGGAGGTGTGGAACACACTCCGGAGCAGTGATGGGTGCAAAGTCTCGGTCTCATATATCAGGCTGTGGCTATTGCCCGGCCCAGAAAAGCAAGAGCAATTCGAAGTCAGCGTGAGAGAGAGGAGCGCACGATAGAGAGAGTAGACCAGCGCCAAGCCTATATTAGTAAGGAGAGGAGCAAAGAGGAGAGATGCCTGAGCTTACCAGATCATTCACTCCATTACCCAACTACTGTATATTACTGACTCCACTTCGATTGCCAGTTGAGTTACACCGATAACAAGAAATTGGCAAAGAGACAGAGGGAGGGAGAGAATAAGGTAACAAGGGAAGAAAAAACGAGAATAACAGAAAGAGAGATAATGAGTGTAATTTGTGCGGAGATTGGAGACGTAAAGGATTGAGGAGTTGTCTGTCTGGCTTGCTGTCAACCCACCACCCTGTTGTCCAGACCTGACACTTGGCCTTCCTGTTCACAGCATGGACTGGTCCAACATAATGAAATCAGACCATGTGGACCGTGTCGGCAGCAGATGGGGAAAGCATACTGCCTGAGGGAGTTTGTAGTCAACAGTACTGTATATTCAGGAGGGGAGACTCTCTGTCAAAGATCCCTAGAAAGCAGGTGCAGAATTCTCAAAAGAAAATTGAATTTACAGTAGCAAATGCGCCAGAGGCTGAATCATGTGCTACAGGCTTTTCCGATTAGTCATTGAACAGGAAGAAGAAATGTTGTGGTCTGGTCACTCAGTTTAGCTGCATAAAACGCTATTTAACCATCTTTTTATGCTGCTTAATATGCTAAACCCGCTATTTGTTTTATGTGTTTAATTCGCCGTTTTTTTATAATTAAAAAGAAACTGCGGCTTTGTCACGGACCTGGTGACGAGGCCGGAAATCGACCCGTGCGCTGGGCTGCAAGGGCTTCTGGGAAAATGAGTTCAATGCAAGTGAATGGTGGTTTTGACTGGACTACAGCAGCTCTCGCTGCTTGTTGTTTCGCATCGCGATGGTGGCATATTTTTCTCTTCAACCAATAACCCATGGAACTATTTTCAGGCGGATTTTCATGGATCAAAGCTGCAAATACTTCGGCGTATGCTCCAAAGGTATTTAAACAATCCTGGCAGCCTAGGTAGTTTGGATATATTAATTTAAAGCCCTTAAAGTGTTAAGAGGATACATGTTTGCTTCCATACCATCTCTGCGGTTATTGCACGGATGGAATAAAGTGGGTCCAAACTAGCCTTTGTAGAGACTTTGTAGTCTTGATAGTTACCAGCAGGTGAATGGCTGTGGTAACATTTCATTGATGGCTAGCAGCACAGATTTCTTTGGATAAGCCGGAACTAGTTTAATTAACAGTTTCTGTTTCCTCTTTGTGGTTACATATTCCCACAAGGAAGCTTAGAGAAGGAAGTGTCATGATCACGTCACATGACTGCTGCGCCATGGCACCGGAATTTACATGAATACAAAGCAGTGAATGGAGCAAGCTTGACCAGCTCATAACAAACATTATTTATGAACCATTGAGACCTGTGTCATATAATCGTTTCAGGAATATAAAAGAAGACATACGTATCACAGTTTGTTTTCTAATCACTTGCTTTTCAATGTGCACACTGCACAGAGTTCACATTGAAATTTAAGCAGCAACAGGTATCGTTTATGTTTCTGGGGTATCGCAAGATTTGGCTCAATTGGCTGCCAGACAGGAAACGGTGGACACAGTCTCGCGATACTTGGCACGTTCAGAAACATACTTTCTGCTTATTAGATACCTCTATAAAATTACAGTGTACACATCGAAAAGCAACACAGCAGACAATAATGTTTTATATGTCTTCTGTTATTTTCCAGAAGCGATTACTTTACAAAAGATCTCAGTTATTCAGAAATAGTGTTTGTTCATGAGCTAGTCACTGAGCTCTCATTGACTTCAAGTTCCTGGTGTAGTTTGGGTCCTATGGTGCGACGAATCTGCCGTCTGGAATTGCGTGATAGCGAAAATGACGTCGGTGACCTTACCTCCATTTCATATACCTTGCATTCCCCAGGAAAACACTAAGCAGGGAAAATTGACAAACATACAGACATTGTAATATGGAGCTATCAGAAGTAATAGTCAAACTTGTAGAACTAATCGAGTACTGCTCAAAGAACTTGACCCAGGAAATCTCACAGCAGAAAGCCTGGGAACTGGGTTATTTTGGATGCCCATACACTCAATATTCCTTTAACATACTGTAGCACACACTGTGTTTTAATTTATAATCATACAATACCATGACAGTTTGAATCCGAATATTCTTTAGTTTTTCAGTATATAAGTATAATAGCTGCACTATAATAACAAGGGTTTATCTGGATTTAGGGCTGGCTGTCAGCCCGCCAACCTGTTGTCCAGACATTGTGTTGGAACAGCTTTTCTGATGACCAGTCCAGTTGTGTGACTCAATCAAATGCTAGTCTGGAGGAACTCTGGCCTCACAGAGGTCAGCCGCAGTCAGCTCCTACAGAGGGGGAGAATGTTATTCTAGAGCATTGGTTGGTTCTCAACCGTTTTCATGTCAAGATCCTACCAAATTTATATAGTAGTCCAACTCCACACACACCCTCATCTGAAATTATTTTGTGTTATTTTTTTATTTATTCTTTAATGTACTTTTTCATTAAAAGTAAATTAAGAAAAAGGGAAAGAAGAAAAGGGCCCGCACACTATCGAAAACTTGCCAAAAATGTTGCTCTTTATTAAATCGACGTTTCGGTCGTTTTGAATAATAGCAATAATTTAGCACATTCACTGTATGAATGGCGGCCAGATCCTAAAACATGGATGGACAAAACGTATGAGCATTTAACAAGAGTTAAATGAACACTCAGGATCTTCCTGCGCAAACCACAAATTATCTTGGCTCTGGGGCCTGAGAACTGTTGTTCTGACTCCCCTGTATTCCTCCATTCTCCCCCCCCCCACTAACCCCACTCACCACCATCCTTTCTCCGGCCCCTTCACCTTGTCAGCAGCACAGAGACCTCCAACGGTCTGGCCACCTGACAGCAGCCTTGTCTCTGAGCCACTCCTATTAAAATTCATAATAGATGCATCTCATGATATGCAGCTGGCAATTACTCTACACTTCTCACTGTAACCCAGACTTTCCTGTGGGGACTATTGCTCAGTAGGAGTGAAGGGATCATCCGTGCCAGCAACCAATCCTGGTGGCCACAGCCAGGCTGTCAGCCACCTTCATGACAGTCAAGGCCAGTGGAACTGTGATAAGGCATTTGAGGATCCTCATGGCCCTAGAACTCTCTCTCTCTCTCTCTCTCTCTCTCAGACATCAGTCCTTCAGAGGAAACAAAAGAGGCAGAACAGGATGTGTGTGCAGCATAGACTGACACGCCCCAGGTCATTTCTCTCTGGCCTTCACCATTACACAATCAAACATGTGAAGAGTCCGGCACAGTTGCATTGATTATTGATTGATTGATTTATTAATTAACAGTTTGCAGAATTACAGTACATTTCAAGTACAACTCAATACAAAAACTGTTAACAGTGAGTGGACGACAATTACAATAGGGCCCACCATTTTCAATTCATCAAAACATTTAGAGACGTACGAATATACACAACTATATAGTAAAAAAGAAATCATCATAGGAGGTAAAAAGGGAAAAGAAACATATACAGTGAGGGGAAACATGGGTGGGTGGGGGATTCAGATTTTACGGGGGCCAGTTTTGAATTGCAGCCGTCCGTAGGTGCCCTTTGAGAGTAGTTTTGAAGGAGTCAAGGGATTTGCATGTCTTAATGACTGTTGGTAGGGCGTTCCACATTTTGGTGGCATAGGAGCGTTCATGATTTGTGGCATTTAGTTGCAAAACAGGCCACTCCCGCGATTTGCTTTGGAAGCCAATCGTAGCCGTAGACTTCAGATATAATGGGCTCTATCGTATCCCATACCTTACCTGCAAGTATTGAACACTTTCCGTGAATTACGCTTTTAGGAGCTTCCACTATGCGTAAACGTTATCTTGCGGCCACACAACCCACTATTCATTTTGCCGACTTCTATATTTGCAGGTGGAGGTGTGTCTGTAGGCGTGTTGGTGCACTTTCTCTATATTTGCTAAATTATACACACAAGGTTTAGGACAACGGAACGTGCCTTTTCAAACCACCCGTAATGCGAATCCGTTAGATGAAAGAATGCGCTCCTGAGACGGTGAGACCTGAGTTGGAGCTGCCTCGGCTTGACGCATATGTTGCAGAACATTCACAGCTCAGAGGTCTTGTTCTGTCTTAATTCTCCACAAATCTCTGTGATTGTAATTTTCCCATAATCAGCAGTGTCAATTCCTTGTGCTCATTGTGTTTAATTGTCTAGACTCTAGTCAACTCTAGTCAAAGATTTTAGTTTTAGTTTTTTTGTTATTAGATTTGTAACTTTATTCGCATTGTGCACGATTTACTCGTTCAGTTTCATCACCCCATCATTGCGCAGCAAATATTTAATGGATTTCAATGAATGTACACAATACTAAATCCCCAAATTAAGGAAAAAGTGCCCCTAGGCACTACATACGACCCAATGTGTACAGATTTGCATGAGGACAAGATTCGCTGCTCATAGGAAAACACACGTACGGGCACACAAAGACAGACGGACAGGGGCGATATTATTACTATTATTATTACATCTGATCAAGTATTGTATAATGTGTGTGTGTGTGTGTGTGTGTGTGTGTGTGTGTGTGTGTGTGTGTGTGTGTGTGTGTGTGTGTGTGTGTGTTTGTGTGTGTGTGTTCTGGATAATTAATGACCAATGAGCTCAATAACAGACCGCTGTCTAATCAAAAGCTCAGAGCATCTGCTGCGCTGCTTGATTGCTTGCACTGGGGATAACGGCTTGAGCATGCCTTCTCTTGAAGGTAATGGCATTTGGCACGGTGATTGGTTTTATTTATGTAACTCCCAAACCACACCTATGCATAATGTGACAGGTAGTGCAGGTGTTTTAGGGATGTGTAGGCTATGGTGTCGGAAGAATGCAACTTTTGCACAGGATTTGCACCATGCTAAATTCCCAAATAGTAGGTATAGAAACTTTGGACGACAATAGAGCCCATAATCCAATAACGGTGTGACTGTATGTGCGGCTCAGACTTCATGTGGTTCTTAGACTCAAATCTCTGCCCAATTTACCCAGCATTGACTTTCATTTTTAAATTAAAGTTAAATATAAAAAAAATACATGAGACATTTCCTCAGTGGCAGCATGTGCAAGAAACTTGCCATTGATTGCTATAGCCGTTTCGGAGATTGACCTGGGACAAATACATGGACAGACTCACAGACAGACCCAGTTCTAGGCGGCTCGGCCACTAGGAGGAACCACGCAGTAAAACAGAATGTTATTAAAAGTAACCATTTGTCAGAACAGTCAGGATTTAGGCCTTCAGAGTTTTTTCCATATGATCTGCAGCCATGTAGGCAATTAGGTGGAGCCTGATTACATAAGTCAGTCATACACTGTGATGTATTGAGGTGTCGAAGAAAAGCCACCCAGGAACACGTAACATAATGACCCTTAAACGGATGATACATATGCCTTTCACTGCCGTAACTGTTTGGCTCATGCTGGCTCCAGGGTTTGCCTGGTGACTAATACTCCCGGTGGTTTGGTGGCTTGTTGACTCAAGGCTTTGGACTGACCCACACAGCCGCTTCTCAGAGGAAACTGTGGTCACCGCGGGAGTTCTTCATGTTAATCGTGGATCTCCAGACAAACCACACCACCAGCAATGAAGGAAACCGCTGTCAAAATACTCTAGGTGACCTCACCACCTGCCGGCTCGTCGATGCGTATAGAAATGTAATGTTTTATTAGTAATGGTAGTAATGCTCACGAGTATACTTTGAGGTACTGTTTGTAACTGAAGCACTGAAAATGTATTAAAAAGAAGGTAAGGAAACATTCTTGAATTATTCAAATACATTGCCACTCACCAAGTTAGGTTAAAAAGACCTTTATTGACCCTGTGAGAGACAGTTGCCATAGCAGCGCCACATTATGAAACACAGGACAGATAGAAGCAGATAGATACACATAATTATGTAAACTTGAAGAGTAAAATAAACGAATAAGAAAGGAGTAAACAGGTAGCAACGTACAGGGATTAGAAATATCTTAACAAGAAAGATAATTAAATGGTCTTGCCTGGCCATCTGCACTTAAACATGGTGGAGCTTAACAGGAAAGTATAGTCTAGATGTGCTGTAGTCAACCTGTTCATGAACAATTCATCCCCAGTGGTATGGGTAAATAATATGTAAAGTAAATCTACACTGGATAAATGAGGAATGTACAATCTAGCAATGTTAAAACATTATTCCTAACTCTGAGAGGCAAATAAGTAAGCTTTAAATCCCACAGTAGCTTTAGATCTCGTAATACAATATAGTAGCCGGTATGTGTGTTCTGAAAACTAAGAATATTAAATAGCTACCATGCCTGGGGGAAACTCTCCATACTGTAACACCTGGCAGTCTGCTATCCTAATCAAACAGGAAGTGTCCAGAGTTGTCCTCTTGTCTCACTGTTCTGCCAAAATAATAGAAGCCAGCAACTGGGAGAGGGGAGAGGACAGAAGGTCTGAAGCGAAGTAGAGTAGAAGGCACTCTCCTATACAGTTCTATCTCGTTCAGAAATACTCAGTAAAATCCTCAGAGTTAATTTATCCATTGCCATTGGTAATTTAATTCTCAGGATTAATTTAAAGGGAAACATTGCAGATTTCCCATTGTTGTGTGGAGATTAATAACATACGATATGTGGCTTGGACCACTGACCTAGCGGTCTAGGCACCTATAAGCTCCAGTGCAGCCTGAGAGTGTGTCGCAGGTTTGAGTCCCGATCCTGACGACCATTGCTGCGTGTCACTCCCCGTCTCTCCCAATTTGCTGTCTACATACTGTATTCTATCAACTAGAAGCCTGCGGCTTTTCTGAAAAAGAAAATGGTGTAATGCAGAAACCTGTGGCCTGTAGAATGATGTAACCATAGGTGCGCGGCGCGGGGTCTCGCTCTAGCGCCACGGGGAAAAATGATATTGCGTAGAGTGGTCCTATTGGGCCTAAACCATAAGCCTAAAACCATGGCAGAGTACTTGTGAATAGTCTGTGGAAGTGTGGAGGCAAGTGGAGTGCTGGTAAGCTCGGCCCTAACAAACCAGACAACACATTGACCTGACATTGATAAAGGCATAAAAAAAATAAGTGGGATTTTTCAGGATATTTTGCAGAGATACAGAAGGCATAGGGTATTTATTTATATATTATTTTCTATATTATTGATCCTCTGATTCTTCTCATATCAAAACAATGGAATTTACATTGATCTCAGCGAAGTATCCCTTTAGCACTGGGTGGGTTTTACTCTGTAACCACATGACCACGTGTTGGACTGTGATCTGCTTCCCCCGGTGTGAGCACGGCGGTAATGAACTTGAACGAGGTCAGGCTGACAGGGTCAGGCTAACGAGGTCCAGGCTAACGAGATCCAGGCCGGCGAGGCCACTGGCTGACGGGATCAGTGCTTGCGGCGGACAGGCGCGTTTGGCTTAAATGCTGATGCTACAAACTTGACCTTTGGTCCTGACCCTGGTCCCCAGTGAGCACTTTCACTTGTGATTTGAAAGGACGGGGTCTTTCCGGAACATGGTTGGACATCCTCTGCCGTGGGTTAGACGGGGGAGGACACTGTGTCGATCTGCTAACGCTGGATTATTGAACGTCAACACGGCAGAGTGCAGAGTCAGCTCGGGAGGTGACCTTGTCCTCAGCTGAACTCGGATATAATATTCGACTTCCAGAACAACAACAAAACAAAAGTCATCGTGATATCTTTGTCATATAAGACCTTTTTTAATTTAATCTTTATTTTACCAGTTGAATTACTTGAATACTGTACGTCTCAAAAGCCATATCTGGCCATGCCAGCCATTAAAGGCAGTTTTAGAATAAAACTGAAATACTCTCCCGAAGAGAGAGATAAATTAGTCTTTATATAAATTAATTAATTTATCTGTGTTACATACAGTATATATAATTCAATATCTTATTGAACAATTTTTGTATACTACTATAAACTTAAGCAATATATACTTCATAGTACGATGAAAAACTAAAATTATCTACAAGCTCACATTGCAATTGTTTATTTTATTTTATTGTATTTTCTGGGGGGGGGGGGGGGGGGGGGGAGAATGTGGTTAAACACAAGTTTTCCTAGATGGGAAGACCCTTAAAATGATGTGATATTGACCGGGCCAGACCAGGAATCAGAGTTGGTTGGTTCCCCTCTGCAAACATCGAGCCAAGCAAGTCCCATGAGTGCCTGGCTTCCTGCTAGGCCAGAGGGAACAAAGGACCATAGAGAACTCAGCGTGGGACAGATATGTCTCTCTCGCTCCCTCCCAGCCAAACTCTCTAATGCCCCATCAGAAACATGCTCTCTCTGCCTCAGCGCTGGCGGGCTGAGGGTCCCTGGCCAAATGCTACTCATCAACCAGTCCTGCAGCTGTTGGAGGGACGGAAAAAAAACAGAAAACAGTTATTGAGAGAGATGGAGCCTCTCCCAGAATGCACCGCAGTCTCCAATTCCGAAGCCTATAGCAGATGGGAGGTAGCATCAATCAGGCTGTGTTCCAGTGATAGAGAGTGGTGTTGAAAACATGAATTAGCGTTATGGCTCATTGTTGGACCAGTTTATCCATTTGGAGGTCAGGAGGCAGGGTCCCCATGGGCCCATGCAGGCAATGGATGAGACCTGTAGTTCCAACTCCAATACCAGCAAGTCAATGTTAAATGTCAAGCAGGTCCACAGTGATCACATCTATCCTACAGCTTTGCTGCTCAGAACGTGGATATGCACACATCTGACATACTGTACCAGCCCTCCCACAGACAAAGATTCTCGTCAACTCTTCCCATTTCCAGATGTCGAAAGTCAATTCTTTTTTCTTTGCTTTCTTCACTTCTGCTTTTTTTTTATTGCCTTTCGAACAGCTTTCACGGGGCTCGTGTCAAAAATTCTCTTGATAACTTCTCTTATTGAAACACCTGTTTGGCTTTTACTGTCATTTAAAAAAAGTGACATTCTGACCCTGACCAGGGGAAGACATACCTTGAGGCAGCAACTCATACTGTACTACCTCTCCTGCTGACCTGTCTCGTCGCAATTTTCTAATGATGCCGAATGATCCGACTGACTACAATAAACTGGAGAGTATTAAATATCTCTCTCTCTCTCTCTCTCTCTCTCTCTCTCTCTCTCTCTCTCTCTCTCTCTCTCTCCCTCCCTCTCTCAGTTCACCATGTCTCCAGGCATTTTGATTCTGGTCCCTGAACCACAGTAACCACTTTGCTTCCATCCAGAACCACGGCTCACTGGGCTACTGCATAGCTCCATTCTCCATTCTGCAAGCACTGAGGTGGAAATACACAAGTTGGCAGGGGTGTCACCTCCTCCTGGCCCCCCGTAGATGAAAAGAAATCAACTGTTTATTTCACAGCTTTTGGCCTGCGATTAAGTGGACAGTAATATTGATACATAATAGTGAACTTGGAGCATCTGCAGATCTCGTTAGAGTCAGGTTTTGTGAAGCGCAATTTTCATTCAGACACTGGGTGAATTTATGCCTAGAAAATTAAGTGAATCTTCATCTCATCATTTCTCTGTCTAGCAATTCCGTGTCCAAAATAAAATTCTGACAAACGTTTGCTGCTGCTCTCCATACTGCCTAAGGACCCAGTTGTTGCTCTGATCTGAGCCTCATCCCCGGGGACAGATAAAGGCCCATAGCATTGAGAGAGTTCAACGAAGCTTGCTTGTTCAATCTAACCCCATTGTAATTCATTGCACCCAAGGCCTGGCTGCTACTAGCAGGATTCCTGGAAGACCAGCCAAGCCAGACAGAGCGAACATGATTTAATCCAGTCTCTATGGCCGATGCGATAAACCCTCTTACACACCCACCCAGATTTTCACAAGGGGAAAATATTCTGCCAGGAGCCAAATTAGCCAAGTCATAATGACTCGAGATGCTATCAATCCAAGACTGCGATGTAATTGCTCACTCATGTTTGGCCTTATACTTATTTGGCCTTGTAAGAAGACCCAGACTTTGCCCTGGTTTTCGGAAAGAAACTTTTGGTTCAAACACCTCATAAGTTCTTCTTACCAGTTGTTTTCAAATTATTCCTATTGTGTAATGCGTCTCACTCCTTGGTATACGTGCTGATTGTCTTACATTATTGCATTATGTACATGTTGGTGGAAAACAATAGTGTACTGTGGGTGACTGTAATTAAATAGCAGGTGACTATCATTAAATGACAATCATTGCTAGTGAATAGTGGCATTGTGGGGATTGTACCATATGGTACTGCAAAACACTTTATGATAGTCCTATGAATACTACATTACATAGTATACTATACTCTATAGCAAATCTTATCAAAAAGGTAAAATATTCATTACATTTGTTTTGTATTTGTGGATTGTGAATATTTGTAAAATGTGACATGCCATTGAACCTGAAGGGACTTCTTGCTTCTGGTCTGATGGTGGTTAACCACTTACGCCTTTTGTCGTACAATGGTGTTGCACAGCAAAAATCAACAATCTAAACTCTCAACACATTACACCACAATATTTCTGAACGTTACCACCTATAATGAGATATTCCATCAGCACATCGGTTCCCAAGTATCGTGAGCGTAATAGTGGATGTGGTGTGTCTGATGTGGGTGTGTCAGCAATGTTCCATAATGTTTTCCAAATCGCTAACTCATTCATTATAGTGGATTACTGTAGATACGTAGGTTGTAATAATAATAATAATAATAGTAATAATGGCGCAGATTTATTGGACCCAAGTACCCAAATTCACTTTATGAAAAAAGGAACCATCTTTATTAAGAAAAAAAGGATAAAAAGAGAAGTGCTACTGTAGATTAAAAATGATATAAGGCTAAGCCAGGGCTGAGGGGACATCGGCCTCAGCTTGGAAAGGCTGCCCTGAAGAGGTGGGTTTTGAGTGTGGTTTTGAAGGGAGGGAGGGAGGGAGGGGGCGTTTTTAATATGGTTAGGGAGTTTCTTTGTAGGGTGTTCCAAACCTCAATAACCTTTTTTTAAATCACTACAGTATATAGTCCAATACAAATTACCCAGTATAGACCTCAAAATGTAGTGAACAAATGATGAACACTATACATTAGCCCAAATGTCCCATAATGCAAAGCAAAGACGTTTGAAAGGGTGAAAAGGGGACGCAACAAACAAACATGTCAGCAGTCAGTTAGACTGTGGTGAGTACGTAAATGTTGTTTCAGTTGACGTTTTTATAGTATTATTTTTAATTACTGAAGATAAAGTTCATGGTTAATTGATCACTTTTTTGACGGGGCCATTAGTAGTACAAATGATTGTTAGCTTTTTGTGGTTAGCATTTCCATTGCACTCATGATTGCAACAGATCAGACACAGGGGATTGGGGGATACCCTATCTTCAGACATCAGACTTCAGATCATACTTTATTATCCTACACGAGGAAATTAATTTGGTCCAGTGCTCCAGACATAAAAACACTCCAAAATCCACAGTAAATCAATACAGTAAGACTTGAGCGTAGACACATTAAATCACATGGAGACTAAAACATGGAGAGTAAAACAAAAAATATATTAAAAAAACTGTGAATCACTTAATATTCAAGTTTGGTGTTAAGTGCAAATGTGCAAGTAACCAGGTAAAAACCTGTTAAAAGTCTCTTTCTCCCAACCAGGGTGCTATACTGTGACCGATAATGTGTTCCAAACATATTTGTTGTTATACTGAATCATTCCCTATACCTATAGTGAACTATATAGAATTACTGTTAGCTATGTATAGTTGTGAATGAGTGAGCAAATTGGAAGACAGACTATGTGCAAGTTTGAGTAATGACAGCCATATAGGTGGCAAACAAACATTACGTCCCTCTTGCACAACCAATAAAAACCAGTGGTGTGTTGTTCCTTTTCATTAGGCCAACCTTAGCCTGTTAGCACCAGGTGTAACGATTCCGCTGCTTTGTCAAAGTTCCCAACCCATCAATTGCGCTGTCGAAAACACATTAATCCATTCTGAACGGGAACCCATTTTGGTGTCAGCATCGTGTCGTGCTTTAGCTATTTAAAAATAGCAGATCTACAAGCTCATATCGCGCCACCGAGTGGCGCGATACGAGCTTGTAGGTCTGCTATTTTTGAAAAAATCTAGGAACGACTGACATTTTTAGAATCTGATCTCAGGTCAGAATGGGTTCATCAGAACAGTGTGTGTCCAGTGGAAAACCTCGTATGAATCTGATCTCAGGTCAGAATGGGTTAACCTTACCACCCTCAAGCTAGGCACCCTAGGTTATCTGAGGTGTATGCTCTGAAGTGTAGCCACAGTAGCTCTTAGTCTATCTGCAAAACAACGTTGCTGCCTTATGAGGTTGTGATCAACAGCAAGGGGACAACGAGAAATGGCTATAGAATTCTCTCTTAGCTTTCCTCAACTAATTAATCACTGCTCCACCAGAGCCCAGTGTTTTTGATAATGCACGTAATGATCTTTCTCCAGCCAAGCACTGGGTCTCTGTCGCTAATTAAATCCACATGGAACTGGTAAAATATGACTTCATGGTAAATTTATAATGCGGATGTGCCTTATCCTTACTGTACATTAATTGTTCAGGCAGGCGATGTCACTGAAATTCTCTGAAGCCAAACGACGAATAAAGACTCTTTAGGGGATACAGTATGTATAGTACAGTAGATGATCATGTAATTCTCCATTGACACGCAGATATAACACACCCACCCTAGCAGTACTGGCCGTGAGAACAGCTGAGAATCTAGCTAGGTTATAGCACTGACCACCAGAGATTAAACATTCACAAAAGGCTGTAATTTAAGGCTGGGCTTTGATGTGACAGAGGCTGGTGTTGTTATTTTAGAATTTTAAAATGAACGCCAACATTGCACCCTCCCGTCATTTGACCTTGTTGCCATGAGGAACAAGCAACAACAATGTCGTAAAAATGCCCCAAGAACTGTGGGGGATATTATGTTTTTTGTGGCATGCTCAGGATCAAACCTTGAGATCTTATTGAGAGAAACACATGGAGACCTCAGTGGTTGAATGGTGAATGAGGGGCCTTTGCGTAAGGCCCGAGAAATGAGATGTGTGACCACAGTGGTGGTTGACCACTGGTGGTGCAGCTGGTCTGGTGTTCCGGCTGGCTGGGTGGGTAAAAAAGGATTAATACATTCTCAACTCCCAGACACTTCTTTTACCTCTGAAAATACACACAAAGCCTGCTAGGAGAGACCAAAGACTTGACTTAATTTCTCCAAATCCAAGCCAGATCAAAGCTGGACATCAATCAAATCTGTTCAAAGGAAAAGAAAATCACCCTATATTATGATTATCCTATTATCTCTTAATTCCTTATCGCATATGTAAACAAAAAAGTTGGCAAAGTAGACTCTATAGGCTAGTTAGCTCATGATAGCATCTTGTCTGACTATTTGGTATGCTTCCTCTTTTCCTAGTTGCATCGTTATTCTGTTCTTGAGGCGATGACCAAGATTCATAGCTCTATTGGGATTTGAATACATAACATTAGCAGGAGTTGCTAAAGTGTGCGTCTCTTTGCTCATGTTCTTCGAATAAATGCCTCCTGGGCCCAGTTTCAAGGTCTGCTCTCTGCTGCCCATGTGTCTACATGCTTTATTGTGGAGAACCAAAGCCTTCTGCTCAGAGCATTCTTTAACATTGTGATATGATTAATGTACGGTACAGTACATACCACGATACATGCTATCAAAGTGCCTCTTCTCCTCAGAGACATTGTGCTGTTCCAAGCTTTGAGGCGTAGATACTTTAGTCTTACTGTATATCACACACTTCTCTGTAAAATCACAAGTGCATAACCACAATTCAAAGCCATACTCAAGGCTGATCTGGACAACAGGATCCACATGTAATCAGCATGGCTCCAAAGTCGATCTCAGCATGGCTCCAATGTTGACCGTATGACATCAACCATCTACTGTATGACATATTTATGACACATGACTCCACATTTGGCAAGGTTTCAGTGCAAAACGCAGCTCCCATTATACAATGTGCTTTTTGTTGTTGTTGTTGGTTTTGCAAAGGTACTACTGTTGTCTACCTGCACTGTGCATACAAAGTTTGGTGATGAATGTTCCAGCACGAGATTACAACTTGTGATTCCAGACGGACGGAAGGACGCACGCACTCACGCACGCACGCACGCACGCACGCACGCACGCACGCACGCACGCACGCACGCACACACACACACACACACACACAAACACACAAACTCAGATCTTGTCATAGAAGTCTAGCCTCAGCTCTAAAACAATAGAGAGAAATACATCAATTGTATAGCTTGTAGATCTGCTGTTTTTGAAAATGTTCACCTGTAATGATATGCCCAAAATAGGAACAGTTAGCCGTGGGAGTAAACTCTGTGGACCCTTTGACTTAAAGTAACAGTCAGGGCACTCAGGGCATGTCCAAATCTCCAAAGGTCCTTCTTGTTCCTCGCGGAGGTGCATGTTAAAGGATGGGAATGACGCCAGGTTGCGTAGCTGTGGTCCAAACGCCCACAGAGTGGACTGCTGAGCCCACAAGCTCTTGCACGCTTCATATTTGCAAATACACCAATATGTCTACCTTTAGTTTGGTGCCAAACTGAGTGCTTGCAGAGAACAAGATGTACAAAGCCTCCATTGTTTAGGTTACTGTCTGTGCGATCGAATAACAATTAGCAGGTTTGCCAGAATTCTGTTGTTGTTGTCATCCAAATTAGTGTGATCATCCACACATTCACTCTCCAGCTGTGAAATCATTTACGATCTCTTGTGCTCTCTATGAATTAGGTAAATGTGCATAAACTTGGGTTTACAATCTATTTATTTACCATGTACTAAGTAGACTTAGAATGATCGTAATTACAAGCAACTGTTATGTAATGAGGGTTTTTGGGGGATTTCTGTCATAAAGAGATAAACAGAGCCATTAAACATGTTTAAATAGTTAATAAGAGGGTAGACTCAGGCAGCTACACAGTAACACAGCTCTTCTCTTGCTTTTTCAGAGAACTATAGAACAGGGATTCCCAAACCTTTTTCAGCTCCACCCCCCCCCCCCACCACCACTTAAGCCCCATTTAAAAAATAGTGCGCATCATACACATTCTTACATGCCGCAGCTTTGTAATCTTTGGCATGTTTTTTTGCTTGGCTCTATTGTTCCTGCATATTTACCCGTCACCCATTTTGGGTCATGGACCCGTTTTTTATGGGTCGCAAAAGTTTAGGAAACACTGCTGTAGAATGTTCCAGGGTCTTGACTTTAGTCTGTCTGGAGGTCATGTCCGGTATGATGCTAAATATAAAGGCCTAACACAAAGAGAAGTCTGGCAGAGCAAAGCCCTGAGGCTGGGAGTTGCCGGGTTGCATGTGGCAAGACCCTCGCCGAGAGGCTGATGGCAAACACTTCTGCCTGCTGTCAGACGTCCTTGTTTAGACAGTCTGTGCAAAGCCAAATGTCTCCCTCCAACTTCCAGACGATCTCTTGATATCAGTTCTATTTTCTGCACTAGCTGCCATAAGCCAACTCTCCAAGCCATTAGATGTGAGTTCTGACTTTGGTATTTTCAATTTCAAACAAATTGGGATGAAAGATTAGCTTTGCCAAGGTAGGGTTGTGGCGAGACTGAAGTGCAGAGGGAAAAACTGTTTAATATCACAATCCAAGCCACTTGGCACTCTAAGCCCTACGCAACTAGGATGTCTGTTTTTGAAACATTAGTCTCAGTTGACAAATATGATTCATTCCATGTGATGAGGTAGAGAGATAGGTAGGTACATATTCTATAGCTAGTGGATCAGCTGTCGCCCATGCTGCACAGTCCTATAGATAAACAATGTTATGAGCTTATAGAGCAGAGTGCGCCAGGGAGATGGGTTCAGATGTAAACAGTCTGAACTGGGTATGTGTGTGGCTGTGTGACTGTGTGTGTGTGTGTGTGTGTGTGTGTGTGTGTGTGTGTGTGTGTGTGTGGGGGGGGGGGGGTTCTAAGCCCCCAGTATGACTTTTGTTCCTGACACTCTTTTAGACAAAGGAAAGAAAAAAAAGAAAGAAAAACGCCTCTACGGAAGCATCACTTTTCCCTGCCTCTCTTCAAAGTTTGCCGACCATTTGGCTTGGCAGTGGTGTTCATTGCGTTCTATTAACAGCATGGTTTATTAGATACAGCATCAGCAAAAGGATTAAAGATCTGTGGTGTTGTTTTTCTTTTCTTTTCTTTTTTCTTTTTCTTTTTTTTTTTTTTACTGTTCCCCAGTTCTCAGCAACATGTGCCCCCAATTGCCCCCCCCCATCACACACACACACACACACACACCCTCCTGATACAGCTCATCTGGGTCAGAGGGCGCGGCTGGATCAGCGAGTTGGAACTGACGATAGTGCTGTCCGTCATTCTTTTTACGAGAACTCATATGCATAATGTCGTAATGTGGTGACGGGTTCAAAGATTCTTAGCGCGGCACGTGCAAAGTTATACTTTTGTAGTGTGTTGGACACTTTGCATTGTTGTTTTGCGCGCAGTGTAGGATTTTGGCTGTCACTGTGATTTGCAATTTCCCCGAATGTGATAGATTTACTTCTAATTACCTTCCACATATGTGAAAGGAATGATGAGCGTGAACAGCTAGTGCCAATATACGTCTCGGTCAGAGTTCTCCTCTCTATCAGTTATAATCTGGAGCTTTGATCAAGTATTTGGACCCAGATATATCTGGCACTGGTGCGGCAATTCCTTTACCCTTTAATGTAACGCCTAAACATATGTAACACATTTCACGATAACACATTACATTGAACCTTACACGCAGTGCATAGACTGTACCAAAGTCATGTAATTGGATACATGATGAACATTATATGGTCTCACATGAAACCAAGATCATGTTCGTCGTACAGTATGTATGCAGAGTGACGTGCAAGGTTAGAGTAAATGCCACCATCCCTTGTCCACAAACGACTGTTCAGGTAAAGAGAGTTCAAGAGAAAACAATTATGTACTACAAAGCTATATCAATGGTTCTCTGGAGGAGAACGAGAACCATTGTTACTGTAAGGCTTTCATTCCAAAAAAGCTTACTGGACCATTCAGTTCACCCACTTGCATTTAGCTTCTTGTTTTTTGAGGGATACAGATTTTTCCCCCACACGTCTCAATATTTGCCATCGACAATGAATGGAGAAATTAGGTCAAATGTCCGCCAAATATGGCGTAAAATGTCCGCAACACATTAAATGCCATTGACAATGAAGGGAAAATGTACGGCATCGTCTCAAATGTCCGCCAAATATGGCGTAAAATGTCCGCAACACATTAAATGCCATTGACAATGAAGGGAAAATGTACGGCATCGTCTCATATTTGCCATCGACAATGAAAGGAGAAATTAGGATAAAATGTCCGCCAAATTTGTGCAGCAGGCATTCTAATGCGATGATGATGATAATGAGATGATCATGATGATGTAGGATGATAAGAGCGCCCCTCACTTCACATGGGTGTGATGGACCCTCACAGTACAAGAGGAAAGTACACACTAGGTGTCACATGGACGGACCGCATCAGAGATGTGGACCTCTATGGGGACCTACCACGGGGTCATGGACAAAGTCAGAGAGAGAAGGATGAGGCTGGCAGGGCACTGCGTCAGGCACCCAGAACTTGATGCAAGTAAATTGACCCTATGGGAGCCAACCCAGGGCAAAGCCAGGAGGAGAAAGAAGCGTACCACCTACAGTATGTAGACGTGCTGCGGCGAGACAGCTGCTTGGCT
This sequence comes from Protomyctophum parallelum, assembly GCF_964188405.1. NCBI lineage: Eukaryota > Metazoa > Chordata > Actinopteri > Myctophiformes > Myctophidae > Protomyctophum > Protomyctophum parallelum. Next base: position 11,835,491 of record NC_139718.1, read on the forward strand.
GACAACACTGCAGAGCTCAAGAACCTGATGTTGGATAGGAAATTGTGGAGGGCAGCGATCCAGGAATTGGCTAGTGAGGTCTAGGTGTTGACTAGACCTCACTCTCGCAGCAGCATAGACAAAATACCTGTAGTTTTAGTTTTGATCAATATTTATATAACTTTCGGATATTTATAATATAAACCCTTTAAATTCATTCGATTCATTTACTCATTTCTCCAACAAGTTTTACGGCAGTTTTCAGCACTGTACAGCAGCATGTAGCCATGCTTTACGTCGCTTGTTTACATTCTGCACTGCCTGAAACTGACTGCATTTTACTTGGAAAAATGGCAAAAGTTGGAAGAAAGAGACAGTCCAATATGGGATTACTTTGAATATGACAGTGAGAGAGACGCAAGGAAGTGCCTTGTGGAAAAGGATGATCGTAAAATATGAGGAGCACGTTGGAAGGGTATAGGGCTATTGTATAAGGATCGGGCATTCGTGGAATGAGCAACACAAAATGGCAAGTGGTTGGTATTTTCCCTTGCCACAACAGCTTGGTTTGATATGGAACAGTATCTCTCTCACGGGAAAAACAGAACTTGTCATCATTAAAGGCAATCTCAATGCAGTGAGATTCTGGAGCCAGTGGCAGCTTGGAGTGCTGTACGAGTGCTGTACGTGCGACCAACAGAACCAAGTGTTGTTTTTTCCTTATTACTGTGGGAGAGTGCAATCATCCAATCCACTAAGCAACTCAAAGCAAAGGTTGGTATACCAACCATTTGCGATTTTGGCACATTTCTTGGTATCCACACGTTTAGCTGTGTTGCTCATTCCACGAATGCCCGATCCTTACAATCTAACGATTAAAATTATATAAAACATAATACCAATTGGTATTTCAAAGTGAAGAAATAAAGTACCAAAGTTACGTTTCTGAACTTTTGTTGCTGAGTTTACTGTATATTTTTAAATGGTATATTTTTTTTAGGTTTTATTACACAATACTTACTCTGATCTTTAATCCTATACCTGACAAAAAACGAAAAAAAACTATAACTAAACTAAAACTAAACTAAAACCAAGCATTTTCACCAAAATGAAAACTAAATTTAAACTAGCAAACCCACTCTAAAACTAACTAAAACTAACTGAATTAGAAGAAAACAAATGAAAAAAACAAAACTATTATAACCTTCAGACACACGCACGCACGCACGCAGGCACGCACGCACGCACACACTATTATGATCAGTGCTTTGTTTCCGTCTTCAGTCCATATGTTCCTACTACAGCAGCCTTCTTATACATACCACTGTAGTCTGTGATTTAATTAAAATGGCATGGCTCTCACTGGATACCTCAAAAACATCTCTCCCTGAGATGTGTTTCATGTAATCTTGGCACTGGCAGAGGCCTTTTTGCAGATTGCTTTTCCATCCACCCAGAACAAGGTGAGGGGAATCCTATCTCGTTAGAATGCCGGGACCTTGAAGCTGCTAATGATGACATCAAACGTGCACACCGCGCCGTGCCTGCCCCCTCCACCCTATGATCTGCAGTCACCGAGGAGGGCGATGAGCTCATGCTGGGAGGGAATCGTTTTGCTGTTGAGAGAGAGAGAGAGAGAGAGATGAGACAGAGAGAAAGATAGAGAGGAAAAATAGAGATGGACAGAAAGAGAGAGAGAGGGAGAGAAAGTGCATGCAACATCTGGTCCAGCCAAGGAAATGGTGCAGGATGCGTGCAGGTCAGGTGTCACTGTCAGCAGTGGAAAAAAGCCTGTAATGACGTCGATTGGCTGGTTCTGGATGGTAAGGCCACCTCCAGCCTCACTCAGCACCACGACAGCACACCACTGAAACAAGCACATCTATAGTTTCCCTTGTTTCACGTCCTCTTTCACAGAACCCAGCCCAGTGTGGGTCAGCAGCTGTCAGCCAAAGGTGGCTGCATTTGTTTTTTTTTTCATTTAGCGTCCTGTCACATAGGCGGCTGGAATGTGGTTTGTGCTCTGCGAATGAAGAGACATGCGGAGGCTTGTGCTGCGTCTGGCACAGCTGGGAGTGGGCGTATGCGCACATTCGTTTACTATGTATACTCCGTGCAAGCAGGCCTTGCTTGTGTTTGTTTGTCTGATTATCCTTGTGTCTGCCTTTGTGTCTGAGACTGAGATTTAATGTGTAAATACGTGGTGTGTGGTTTTAAACCGCACGTAATAAACGGTAATGCTTGGTTTATTTCCTAATCTGCGGTTTGATTACAGACTGGCAGGCATTGCAGGGCCACAGGTGTGCTTGTCTGATGTAGCCAGGCTGGTTCCTCTTTTGCCTTGCTCCGCTGGCTCTCTATCAGCGCAGAGCTGTGGGATCCAGATGTTCTGAATCCCAACAGTCCTTCACGTGTGTGTGCCTGTGTGGGGGGCTTTTTTTGAGAAGGACCCCAGGTAGGGCTGTTTATTTGTCTGTCTGTCTGTCTGTCTGTCTGTCTGTCTGTCTGTCTGTCTGTCTGTCTGTCTGTCTGTCTGTCTGTCATTCTGGCTGGTCTTTTGGGGCAGAGGTTTCCCCCAGGTGACTCACATGAGCTCAGCATCATCCAGGCTGCCCCACCGCTGCGTGGGTAATTAACCCAAATTAAATGCTCGCCGGCGAAAAACGTGCTCAGTGCACTCACTCTGTGGCCGGATCCTTGTTCTCCGACCCCAGTTTTAATGCTTCCTGCTGCCCCCTGTACTGCGCAGGATGTTGCTCTCTGGGACGTCACAGTCGAAACAGATACGGTACAATGACTGGTGGAATGGTTCTGTAGCCCTGGTGGGAGGATATGATGAGATTAAAACACACACACACACACACACACACACACACACACACACACACACACATGTACATACATTCATGCACAATTCCGGGGGGTGGGGGGGGGGGGGGGGGGGGGTGATTGCAAGACTTTTCTCGCCTGGATGCTTTAATTTCTGTTAATCAGTGTTGAATGGTCTTCTATTATGAAATGTCTTTAATACCAAACAGAATCTTTGATTAATTAGGTGAAGCTCATGCCTCCATGACTTACAGCAGATGTGTGTCGAGCGCCACAGGCTTTAACGAGGATATGATATTATTGATTCAATTAAAACAGATGATGTCCAAATCATTGCATTTCATCTATAACAGCATAATGCTATGACCTAAGACAGCATGTTTGTCTCTCAGGCATATGATGTTATGTTACACGTGGTCACAGTGTTTAAGTGGATTACACGGTGGTGTGTGTATACTGTAGGTTGATTGTGGGTGTATCTGCGTCTGTGGGCGTTGCTTTCTGGCACAATGTTAGCTTTTTATCTGAGGTCATAAGAAAGGGGGGGGGAAGAGGCTGCTGGCTTGGCTTTGGAACCAGAGGGTCACTGGTTCAAGTCCAGCGCAGATCTCATTATGGAGTATGGACTGGTATACCAGGCCAGATGCCAGTTCGCCTCCTGGACGCACACACGCACGCACGCACGCACGCACGCACGCACGCACGCACGCACGCACGCACGCACGCACGCACGCACGCACGCACGCACGCACACACACACACACACACACACACACACGGACAGAGTGCACTCTCTCCCCATGCCTTCGGCCTGGTGGAGACAAAAATAGGCATGTCTGTGTTTCAGGCCTGTATGTAAAATAACTGGGTTAAATGATTAACATGAATTCATTATACTGTACATGTGTTGTGCGATGTCATTGGCAGGACCCAAATGAGACGGGGACCCCCTGACACCTCCCCTCAGCAGACTGGGACCTCCCGCACTGTGAAACGCTACCCCTCCTCTGCCGGGCCCATCACCTCCAACGCTCTGCCCAATGGAAACGCTCATAGCAGCAGGAACGCTCATTCCATCGGGCACTCCCTTAACGGGCACCGTGGACAGCAGCACAACAATGCAGTTGTGCAACCAGCAGGTACAGTTAAAAGATCTCAAATGTATACAGTACCATGCACTGCAATTCGCTCAATTATGTTCTCACTTTGCATGCATACTTAACATTTACATAGTCACGTCAAAACAAATACAGCCCATTTTGGCCCATAATGTGTTCAGGCTACCATGCATACATACACATCCGCTGGTGTCATCATTGAATGGAGCAATAGACAGACAAAAATGGAGCCTGGCTCAGACCCAGACTGCAGTCCTCCCCGAAAAAAACACCCACCGACCCACCCCCTTTGTGGTTTGCTTCTCTCCAGCAACAGAAGTTTGATATCCCAGCCGAGCACTTGAAAAGAGATGGGAGTGCGCGTGTGTGTGTGTGTGCGCGCACACGTGTGTGTGTGTGTGTGTGTGTGTGTGTGTGTGTGTGTGTGAGAGAGAGAGAGAGGGGGGGGGGGACTCTGAAGTATACACTGTCTCAGCTCCACAAAGACACGGCCGCTGGAGAGGAATGTGTGAGTGCGCGCCTGCATGCGCGTGCACACATTGTATGTGTAATACTGTGTGCATTGATTTCATGCCTGTGGGTTTTTCATATCTATAAAAAGAGAGTTCCCTATACTCTCTCAGTCTGAATCACTTCCCCTGTATGTTGTGTTGAACTAGAGATCCATGGTGACTACTACTACACTCTGGCAGACACAGAAACAACAACATGAAACACAGCTTCTTTATTATGCCCAATTATCCCAATTTCATGCCCTCTGTGCCACCCAATCCTCCAGACACAGCTGTCCAGCTGTCCCCTATCAGACGTTCTCTTTATTTTATAGTTTTCAGTCTTTACCAGGCCTGTCAAAGCACCCTAGTTTCACTCACACACTCTCTCTCTCACACATACACTCATCCATAACACCTTCTACCCCCCCCCCCCCCACCCCCATGATAAAAGCAGGCTTGGAGGCTGGCCCGATACCTAATAGCACTCTCTCCCTCACCCCCACCCTATCATACATCACTCTCCAAGCGTACAACGTGCCACTGCCCAGTCGCTGGCATGCGTCCGTCTCTCCCTCTCTCTCTCTCTCTCTCTCTCTCTCTCTCTCTTATAAACCTCGCCTCTCTGCCCGGGCCTGGTGGAGTGTGTCGCAGCACGTACTGTACTGTACTGTACTGTATGTACGGCCAGGAAGGATACTGTACGTACGGCCAGAAAGGATACTGTACGTACGGCCAGGAAGGATGCAGCTCGTCTCCGGCGTAGCCCTGCTCTTTCCGCTCGTTCTCACCCTGGCGGCCTGCGTGTGCTTCCCCCCCGCAGGGGCCAACCTGACCTCCGGCCTGGACCGCATCAAGATCGTGTTCACGCCCATGCTCTGTCGCCGGGTGTGCACGGGCGGGCGCTGCCACAACAGCTGCGAGAAGGGAGACACCACCACGGTCTACAGTGAGAACCAGCAGCCGCCGCCGCAGGCCAAGAACCAGGGCTTCAGACTCTGTGAGTGTTAAAATGCCACCCACCCCCCCCCCCCAACACACACAGTACACATGCACGCACACCATGCATGCACGCTCGCACACACACAGGCACACACACACACACACACACACACACACACACACACACACACACACACACACACACACAAGCACACTCATTTGCCCATCTTTCTTGTTCTGTCTCTGTCCTCTGCCCCCCCTCCACCCCAACTTTCTTTCTTTGTGTTCCCTCATTCTGTTTTGACAAACTCAGTGCCCACTGGTCTGCCGTCCGTTGTGA